>NC_052153.1:17270521-17870521 GCF_902713615.1 Scyliorhinus canicula | reverse complement strand
CTGCAGTCCTCTGCGGTGAGGAATTGCAAAGAATCACTATCCTCTGAGAGAAGAAATTCCTCCTCATCTCTGTTTTAAATGGGCGAGCCTCTTGCTCTGAGATCATGCCCTCTGGTCCAACACTTTCCCACAGGGGGAAGTAACCACTCAGCATCTAGCCTGTCAAGCCACCCGAGGATCCTATGGCTGGGGTTTTCCGGCCATTCTTGCTGGTGGGATTTTCCTGTCCTGCCAACGGTGAAGCCCTACCGTGGGGTTTCCTGGCAATAGGAGGGATAATAGAATGGGAATCCCCATTGACAGTGATTGTATCAGAAGGTCCTGCCACCGGGCAATGGCGCTGGCCTCCTCTGCCGTGAAATGTGATCACAAATAGCTGAGGCCCCAATACTGATCCCTACAGCACCACAACTTTAATTATAGTTTGCCAACCTGAAAATGACACCTTTAACCTGAATCTCTGTCTCCTGTTCATTAGCTAATCCTCTATCCATGGTAATACATCATTCCCATCACCATGAGCCCTTATCTTGTGCAGCAACATTAATCTATGGCACTTTATTGAGTTTTAAAAAACCCCAAATACGCTACATCTACTAGTTGCCTTTTATCCACCCTGCTTGTTACTTCCTCTGTTGTTAAAGTCCAAGTTGAGATATTTGCTCTAACTCTTGAACCTCTCCTCGTGTAGTAGTGCTGAGGGAGACCTGCACTGTGAGAAATACCGTATTTTGTATCAGAGATCCTGTCTGTCCTCTCAGGTGGATGTGAAGGACCCCATGGCACTATTTAGGTTGAAAAGCAGGGGCATTATGTCTGGTGTCCTGGTCAATATTTATTTCTCAATTCACATGACACAAACCGATTTCCTGGTCATTATCACGTTGCTGTTTATGGGATCTTGCTGTGTAAATCTTGTCTGCTGTGTTTCCTGTTTTAAAAAGATGATTCGACTTTATTGGCAGCAATATGCTTTGAGATGCCTGATCAACATGAAAGTGCTTTATGGATATTAATCTATTTTTTTTCCCCAGGGCTTGGGCAGATTCTCTGGAAGCTATCAGGAAATGAACCCAACTAAAGCAGGTGAATCAGGGCGACTAAATGTCTTGCTGTTCAAACATCAAAGCTTCCAGTTACCAGGGGCAAGACTCCAGCATGTGCATAACTGCACTTGAGAAGGCTCCAGATATGAATTGAACTGGAACACAAGTTTTCAACAGTAGAACGCAACCCTCAACGCAAAATGGCTTTCTTTGCCTTGCCATTCCGAACATCAGGCCCCACTTTAGCTCTTTCAGATTCTTTCTTCACAATACATCACACTAGACAACAAATTGGGAGTAAGGTGCTTGCTGTCTGCCGCTGAAAACATTTAGATGTCCTAAACTCAATGCATGGTTGTATAGGTTGTATGTAGTCTCATGAAGAGATCTGGATGCTTGTATGATTGAACAATAAGCGCTCATTAATAACACAGAGCTTGATACACATGTCCAGGGTATAGTCCTAATCAGATGCATCTTCTACACTCTACCATTCCCATCTGACTCTCTACATCATCATGTGGAAGTTGCTGTTTCCCCAATCCCATATTAACCCTTGCAGTCTTGATCACCGGAATACCACATCTCTTCCCAACCCTCACCCTCACCCAACACCCCCCCCCCCCCCCCCCCCCCCCCCCCCCCAGTTCTTTACCTAAATGTATTTACAGTAATATTTACATTCTACCCCATCACACGCCACAAATCTCTGACTTTACAAATTAGACAGTCTGGTGCTTTACAACTCTTCCACGCCGTGTCCTTTTATCCTTTTCCAGTGCCTTTGGTTGACTTTGTCAGTCTGGAGTTGAAGTTTCAAATACTCGGTTTTCGACATTTGGTTCGCTCTAGTGTATGATGAGAGCTTTGCCACGAGGAACGAGGAGAGGACTTTCTGATTCTGCTTTCTGGGGTATATTTAGGACAGGGCTAAAGAGCTGGCTTTTAAAGCAGACCAAGGCAGGCCAGCAGCACGGTTCAATTCCCGTTCCAGCCTCCCCGAACAGGTGCCGAAATGTGGAGACTCGCGGCATTTCGCAGTAACATCATTTGAAGCCTGCTTGTGACAATAAGCGATTTTCTTTTCATTTCATTTTGATTTCATGGATCAAGCAAGACCATCCTTGATCTTCATCCCTCAAGACAATGATATCTTCGCTGTCACAACCCCTGATCCAGGACTTGCCATCCCGAGGATTCATTTCTCCGGCATCTTGGGAAGTTGGGTGCGAAGATTCCTGCTTATCAGCAGCTCAAACGGGGCTGATCCACATTGCAGTGGGATGGATCTACACGTCGAAAGCACCTTTGAAAATTTGTCATTTTCTTCATGAAGAATATCATTTAATTATTTTAAAAATTAACTTGGGGCGTTGCTGGCTCGGCCAGCATGTATTGCCCAATGCTGGTAGCCCTTGTGAAGGTGGTGCTGAGCTGCCCTCTTGAACCGCTGCAGAAGAAAAAAATTGTTCTTTTAGAAAAATTGTTGGAATAGAGCAGCTTCGACGGATCAACCGATCTGTAGATTAACAGAAGGTTAGAAAATCGCACCGGGGGCAGCACGGTGGCCTAGCGGTTAGCGCAGCTGCCTCACGGCGCTGAGGTCCCAGGTTCGCTCCCGACTCTGGGTCACTGTCCGTGTGGAGTTTGCACATTCTCCCCGTGTCTGTGTGGGTTTTGCCCCCACAACCCAAAAATGTGCAGAGTAGGTGGATTGGCCACGCTAAATTGCCCCTTAATTGGAAAAAAATAATTGGGTAATCCAAATAAAAAAAAAAAAAGAAAATCGCACCTGGATTGGAATCGGTAAGATTGTGGGGCACAACCTTCAAAGGAAGGGCATTGCCAATTTTTAACCAGCAATCCAAGGAGTCACCACGTGTCATACAGCAAGACCTGGAGGTAGAGCAGGGCTGACTGAGAACAAAGATTCTCATAGTTTGCAAACAAATTAAAGCGGTTACGAATTGGTGATCCATCCTTAACGAGCTGGACCACTGTATTAAGCGAAGTGGGAAGGTTCACTGATTTTTCGATACGTGAATATATTGCGGGATATTTTGCCATGATGGGCTCTTTTGACGAGGAATCAGGGAGTTGGAAATCTTCTGAAGCGAGGTTCGATTGTCACATTTTAGCCGACAAAATACCAGAAGAGATTCAGGTTCCTGCATTTTTAAGCACGGTCAGAAGCAAAACTTTCAATTTGCTAAGAAGCTTAGTTTAACTAGAGAGTTCTGGGGATAAGTTGTATCAAGAACTGGTGAAAATACTAGAGAATCATTATGCACCTAACAGTTGATTTTTGCAGAAATATGTTGTGTCCATCGGAGAAACCAACTAGATGGAGAAAATAATGCAGTTTGTTGCAACTCAAAAGCGACTTGCAATGTTTTGTAAATTTGGCAATTCGTCAGACGACACCATCGCAGAGTATTTAGTTTGTGGGTCAAAGAATGAAACCATTAAAAGGTTATGTGATGAACGGTATTAATAACTGCCGTAAACGGTACCTGACCTTTAATACCGTTCCCCTTTAAGAGGCTTGGAACCCTGGGGGACTCCGCCTCTGGCTAAGCCCCCAGGAAACGGTATATAGGATAAGTCTCCATGTGGCGAGCATACTTTTCTAGAATGCTGTCCTGTTCTCTGTAGATTAAAGCCTTTTGATTACCGACCTCGCTCTCGCCTCGTAATTGAGGGTGCCTCAGGTTACTAACAGAGCATAACTTCAGTCTGCGTCAGACATTGCGATTGAGATGGAGCTCATGGTTAAAGACGCTCCTCAGCTCGGAGCCAGCATGAGGATCAATAAACTGGCAGCTGCCCAGAGGAAGTCTCGCCAGCAACAGGCATGTCATCACTGCGCAAGAACGGGCCATTCACAGGCTGATTGCTGGAGCAAGGACAGCCAATGTGAAAATTGTGGCAGACTGGTCACATAGCAAGAGCTTGCTGGAGCAAAGTGAGTTCTCCAGTCAAGAACACTCAAAGTAAGGCACTGAATTCATTCAAAGGGAGAAACTAAACAAATTCAACAAAGAAAATTCATAATGTGAAAGAATAACAACCGCAATGAAACCAAAACAATTCATTCTGATGAAGAGTTCAAGTTGAACCTATTTCAGTCAAGGGTGAGTCACTCCGTTTTTGGGTAGTGCCAAAACTAAATGGACAACCTATTAAAATTGAAGTCAATACAGGGTTGTCGTCTCCCCAATTCCTGAACCACCTACCTTTAAAACCAACAGATGTGATCTTGAGGACGTAGACTGAAGAGATAGTGGCACTGCAAGGCTACATCATCGTCAAGGTTGAGCTAACTGAGCAAACCATGGAGTTACCACTCGATGTGGTGCGAGGAAGTTTTCCAGTTCTCGTTGACCATTCTTGGCCGGAAAGAATTAAACTGAATTGGAGGGCTGTCGACAGTTTAATAGATTCAAAGTCAAACTTACAGAACTTAATGGAACAACACAGCAGAATTTGTGAAGAGACATTGGGATCCATGAAAGGTATGCAAGTGTCCCTGAAGATGAAAGGAAATAGCCATCCCAAATGTATAAAGGCTAGAGCTGCGCCATAGTCAGTATATCCAAAGGTAGAAACTGAATTACTGAGATCTGTGGAAACAAGAGGCTTAAAGCGATCACTGCTCGTGACTGAGGAACACCAATCATACCCGTCATGAAACAGGCTGGTACAATTTGTATCTGCGGAGATTTTTCGGTCCACGGTGGCCTGGCCCGTGATCGGGGCCCACCAATCTACGGGCGGGCTTGTTCCGTGGGGGCACTTCTTTCTCCCATGCAGGCCCCTGTAGTGCTCTGCCATGGCCGACGTGGAGAAGAGAACCTCCCGCTGTCCGGTCTCATCCCGGAATCATCCCGGCCCTTCACATGTGCAAACTCGCGCCTTCAGCGCCGGCTGGAGCGGCACCAACCCATCCACCATCCACCTAGCCTCCGCACTTTCGGGGTTTGTTGACGCCGGAGTGGTTGGCGCCGGTTTTCCCGCCGGTGTGGGGACTTAGTCCCCAAAAGGGAGAGTCCCGGCCCAGGGGTCCAGTGTTATTTAGATGATATATTGATAACCGGACACAAGTGACCAAGAAAATTTAAAACACTGAGAAGCTGCATTGACGCAACTTCAAACACATGGGTTGCGTGTCAGGAGGGATAAATGTGATTTCTTCCTACACAATCTATACAATACCTTGGCTATGTAATTTACAGTAAGGATATGCACAAAGCACCAGGATTAATGGAAGTTATAATGGTGGCTCCATGCCGCAGGAATGTCACTCAACGTGAGTCATTCCTAAGATCGATGAATTACTATGGTAAATTCGTCCAGAACTTGGCATTTCTGTTGAGACTATTACATACATTGTTGTGCACAAAGCAAGTGTGGCAATGGACACCATAATGCGAAAAAGCTTATCAATCTGCAAAAGACACACAGAAGAAGTCAGAAGTGTTGATACGTTTCAACCCGAAGTTAACATTACAACCTGCCTGTGGTGCTTCACCGTACATTGTTTGGAGCAGTGATGTCACGTATAGTACTTCCAGGCAAATAAACACCAAAAGCTTTTGCATCTTGTATGTTAACAAGTGCACAATCTAATTATGCTGAGTTGGAGAAGGGGGACCAATGAAAATGCATAATTCACACAATTCTAATGCGGAATTGGAAACACTATCAGTGCAAGGTGACTCGCATCGGTTCTGGGTAGTTCCAAAACTGAATGGACAATCTGTAAAAGTGGGGGTCGATACGGGGGCTGCCGGCTCCTTAATTCCTGAGACCATCTACGAATAGAAACTGAATCACCCACCATTGAAGCTACTGGATGTCATGCTGAGGACCTACAATAGTGCCTCGAAGAGGAGGCTTCACAGTCAAAGTGGAGTTAAGTGGGCAAACTGCGGAGCTGCCACTCCATGTAATCCGAGGACGTTTCCCCGCTCTCTCTGGCCACTCTTGGTTGGGTAAAATCAAATTAAACTGGAGTGCAGAAAATAGCTTTGTTGATTCAAAGACGGACCGTCTTCGAAAAATACAGCAGTGTATTTGAGGACACACTGGAGACCACAAAAGGAGTACAAACGTAATTAAAGATGAAGCAAGACACCCTTAGTTGGTCATTGTTTTGGGTGGAGCCATCTCATATGAATTGAGAAAAGGCAGACAGGAGTAGAGGCTAGAAGTGGTGGAAGCAAAACGAGGGGTGGGAGAACAAAATGTGAAATCCATGAGCCAAACATACCGAATACTAATTTCAATTACATTTTCTCCTGATTGGAGGATTATAGAGCATCTTACAACTCAGAAGGAGGCCATTCAGCCCATTATGATTGGGCCAGCACTTAAAGAACTACCCAAATAATCATGCTCCTCTGCTCTTCCTCATAGCCTTGCCGTTTTCTTCTCTTCAAATACTTATGTAATTCCCTTTTGAGAGTTAATATTGAAATTGTTTCCACCAAGCTATCAGGCAGAGTATACCAGATCATAATAGCTCGCTGTATCAAGAAAAGGTCCTCATCTCACCTCTGTCTGTTTTGCCAATTTACGTAAATATTTAACACGTCGGAGTTATGAGCGGTATTTTCTATTTTTATTTAAAATTCCCAGCTCTTTCTTTCCACCTTTTCTATTTATGCGGAACACTGTACACCCGTTCCATTAATAATTTTTGTTTAGTGCACATTGCACGGCATTTGGCACCTCATCTCGGGTACAATAAATGCTGCCTATTAAATCCTCCAATATGATTTTAAGTGCTGTCTGGAAACAAAGATTATGTATAATCTGGAACATCTTGGCTGACATTATTCACAGTGAGTTAGAGAACATGCTGTTTTCTAAGGATAGAAGTATTATGCCATCAAATGCACAAAGCATCATCATGGCCACTGGTTTCTGCTGAGTAAATAGTATTCTACCCCAGTGAACAGATCAGAGCTAAGGCCCATTGTTAGTGCAGAGCACCTCAAACATCGTAGGCAGCTCTTAGGGTCGGCCATTGTGAATTAGAGTGGCAACCTGCCCATTTAGAAGGGTCTTTATTATAGAAACATTGCAGAATGCAATCCCGGCTAGATACAAAAGCAGTTGAAGGGGTGGCTTGCCTCATGTACCGCTTGTCATGGAGAAATGAAGAATGGGATTTTTAAAATGTTTTTCTATCATATTTGATCTTTTCACTTTCGAGCCCAAACTGCTGCCTTTTATTCATAAATAAGCGTTGCTTGTGTTTCAAAGATACTTTAACCTTCTCTTTACCACCTCCCTTGTCCCCACCAGAAGCCAACTACAACCCAATCTGAAACTCTATTTCCGATCTCACACTAAAAGCTTCCCCATGCTCCTTTCATCACCTTCCACCTCTGAACGTATTTGTCCGATAACACCCTATGGGGATCAGCCCTCCCAGCAGTGAAACAGACCCAATAAAAATCACACAAGATAAATCTTCCATGATTATATACATGGTGCAAGATCCATCCTTGACCTTGCTGCAAAGTTCAAAAGGTTTGACTGTGCAATCCTCAACTGACATCGGAATGCATGGGCATTGTTTCAATCTTTATTATCTCAACGTGCAGCTCCAGCCCTGGCTTCTCTTTCCTCCTCTACATCGTTCCATCCAGAATATCCCAAGCACCCCCTCCCCCCCCCCCCCCCCCATTCCTCATCCACAGGCTGCCTCTCACTGATAGGAGTGGAAATATGAGGCCAGCTTTTGCATATGTGCCAACGACATCCAGCTCCATCTTTTTTAGTATCTCCCTAAATTCTTGACTGATATATTCCTTGCCCTTTCCTCCATGATAGCCAGATATGTAACGTTGACAAAGAATATACAAATAAGAAGTTTGAATCAAAACTAATTTATTTTACACGATTAAACGAAAATGAAGTTCGCACACTCTACTGAGTTACAGATAATAAACTAATGATACTGAATCTATAGTACAGTATTCAATATTCTGTCTAACTATTAAACTACACTACGATTTGACCTTGTGCTAAATTTCTCTATTCAACTTTCACTCTGCTCTCTTAATGTACTCTTCGGTTTCGCCCAGAATTCCTAGAGATTCCTGTCTTATATAAAGTGAATTAGTGACGCCCTCTAGTGAAATGAAAAATGAAATGAAAATCGCTTATTGTCACAAGTAGGCTTCAGATGAAGTTACTGTGAAAAAGCCCTAGTCGCCACATTCCGGCGCCTGTTCGGGGAGGCTGGTGCGGGAATTGAACCGTGCTGCTGGCCTGCCTTGGTCTGCTTTAAAAGCCAGCTCTTTAGCCCTGTGATAAACCAGCCCCTTTGTGTTTGATTTACACGTAGATTCAGATATTAACCCTTTACGATACTGACATTATACATATCATTACATCGACTACCTCCCAAAGTTGGGTACCTTGTCTGAGATTGAGTCTTAGAAGCCCCTCAAATTTCTCCAGCCCAATAGTGGGAAGAACAAGACCAATATCCATCACCACAAACCCTGCACCTGTACCATAGATTCTTCCCACTGCACACACCCCCACACCTTGCTGACACGTGACTCTCAATCAGCACATTAGCAACCTCAGCATCTGACCATGAGCTGAATTTTAGATCCAAAGTCTTCTTCATCACAAAGATTGCTTACTTTCACCTCCCTATCATTTCCCACATCTACTTCTCTATCAGACCCTTCCTTGCTGCAATCCTTAACCATGTAATTTTGTCACTTCTTGACTGGATTGTTCCAATGCAGTCTCAATTGACCTTTCTTCTCCTAACCTTTGTAAACCCCAAAATCGTCAAAGTTGTGATGTATGCGTTCAATCCCACACTTAGCCCCATTCCTCCTCTCACTTAAGTCATTCCTAGGACAGCACGGTAGCACAGTGATTATTATTGTTGCTTCACAGCTCCAGGGTCCCATGTTCAATTCGCAGCTTGGATCACTGTCTGTGCGGAGTCTGCATGTTCTCCCAATTCTGATTGGGTTTCCTCCCACAGTCCAAAGATGTGCAGGTTAGGTGGGTCGACCATGCTAAATTGTCCATAGTGTCCAAAAAGGTTGGGTGGGGTTACTGGGATCCGGGGATGGGGTGTAGGTGTGGGCTTGGGTGTGGTGCTCTTTCCAAGGGCTGGTGCGGTCTCGATGGGCCGAATGGCTGCCTTCTGCGCTTTAAATTCTATGATTCACTTATCTTGGACTTATTTTCGGTCCCGGTCTCCCAACAAATGTCAAGTCTTCATCAATAGTTTCATTCCTGATTTTCTCTGCTATACTTTGCATCTCTATTTTGAAATTGAATGCTCTGCATTACTTTGGCCTTTCGTAGACCTCCCTTTTCTTTCCATTTCCAGCCATAACATACTCTTTGGTTGCCCAGGGGCTACTTGCTGGGGTTCACTCTCTCAACCAGTTTGCCTCCCCTTTTTGCTCTCCTCATTTTAAAACAAAACCTTCAGAAAATCCATTTCCTTGACCAAGCATTTGGGCTCTCCTGTTGTTCTCATTCTTGGCTTTGCATCTTTTTTCTCATACATGTCTATGAAATGCAAAAGCGTTGCTGCTGCTGAATTACTTTTAGCTTTTTAACCCTTTTCTGTTTCTTAAACCATCGATACAGGACCACCTAGTATGTCAGTGCACCGGCGTGGACTACTGTTGACAATTATGGAGATCCATGATTCTAATGCTCTTGGCCAATGTCAGAAGATGGGCATCAAGGCTATGTCCAAAGAGCCATTTGTGTCTAACTATCTTATATAAATGAGGTTCCCCTCCCATTTGCCCCAGAGACTCTGACATCTTTAGCACTATATAGTATTCATGGCCTGACCTCTGGGAATTTCCTTACACCATTTGAACTGTTCAGTTGGAATATGGAGATGCAACTTCTTTGCATCAAATAACACATCCCTTCAGCTGTTAACAACAGGCAAAGTACTGACCGTACTCAACGACTCCGTGTTTGTAAAACTCAAAACAGTGTTCAACATTAGATGTTATTCCACAATTGCGCATTTGCTAAATGACACTCAGTGCGCAAAGAATTACACTGACAACCAATTTAAGATTAGCCAGTTTTGCAGTGTGGCTAAAAGCTACATGTATTAATACTCAGAGCACTGTCCTTTGCAGAATAGAAGGAGCATATATACACATTGCACCTCTTTCAACTAAATGAAATAGGTGGCAGCCATTCACTGGTTCATTCCCCAACGCAATGTCTTGACCAATCAGAGTCAGCCTGCCTGGTTTTAATTAGGTAATTGTCAGTGATAAGTTAATTGGTGTATTCTCTAAGGAAACACCACTACCAGTCAGAATCAGCTTGCCAACTAACCAGCCCTCTTTCTCATGTAGTATAAATTGTTGTTGCCTTTACAATTTGGTGTTCTTGCAAATTGTCCTAATCAGTTCAAAACAAAATGCTTCAACAGCATGGGCGCAATTCTCCGACCCCCCACGCCGGGTGGGAGAATTGCGGGAGTGCCGGGCACGCTGCCCTGGCACCCGCAGGTGATTCTCCCACCCCCCCAAAACAGCGTGCCGTGTTTCACGACAGGCCGCTCGGAGGATGGGGCGAGCGGCTTGCCCAATCCGACGGGTTCATGCTGGCGCCTACCACATCTGGTCACTGCCGGCGTGAACAGCGTGGGAACGTTGCGTGTGCGGCCTGTGGGGGGGGGGGGGGATCGAGCACCGGGGGGCGCCCAGTAGGGGTCTGACCTGCGGTCGGTGCCCACCGATCGGCGGGCCGGCATCTCTAAAGGACGCACTCTTTTCCTCTGCCGCCCTGCAAGAACAATCCTCCATGCCTTGCGGGGTGCCGGCGGGGAGGACGGCAACCGCGCATGCGCGGGTGATGTCATTTATGCGCCGCCGGCCGCGTAATGTACGTGGCGCCGCTTTGTCGCGGCGTGCTCCTAGCCCCCTGGGGGTGGGAGAATAGGGGGCGAGGAGCGACCTCCGATGCCGGAGTGAAACACTCCGGTTTTCACTCCGGCATCGGCACTTAGTCTCCCGACGGGTGAATTTCGCCCCATGTCTTTTTCAACGATATTGCAAGTTTGATGTCTAGAATCTTAGCTTAATGACTACCAACAAGCCATTGCTCCGAGAATGTCAATCTTGGCCTGGAGATCTTAATAAGTTTTGCTATCATGCCTATGAAATGATCAACAAATCTCCTCTGGTAATTTCTTCAGTAATGGACTTCTCCTGTATCTTCATAAATCCTCACTGCTGTTACAATCCAGGAAAGAACATTAACATTTGAAGAGAAATTTTTAATTCCCATTATAAGAATAAAACCACAAGATTCCATCAATTAAACAAATGATTTTACTGTACCAAATTCAATCAAAGCAAAGACTACTAACAAAACCTGTCTTGGGTTCTCAATAACATTTTACACTCAAAAAAATAAATAGGCATGATCACTTGTAGTGTAGAACTGAAATCCTCAATTGAACCTTTCCGTTTCCATTTTACCTCTCCTCCCACACCCACGCCCCCCTCCCCCCTCCCGCCAAAGTTTTCAACTGCTTATCAAGCTTTTAACGGTTCCTTCACTTCCCAGGGCCAAACCAACATTCCACAACTCTCAGGAATTCACTTTAATGTTCCTGCTTTTCGTCCGAGCTATGAGCTTTCGTGGAATCCATCCATGAACTAATTGAATTGTGGTGCAAGCTCAAGGGGCTGAATGGCCTACTTGTATTCCTGATTCCTATGTTCCTAGGTAATCCTGGGAGCTTCACAGGCTGTCATTAGGTCCCAGCCAGGTCAGTGGTGGGAATACTGGGAGAAGTGGGTAACAGAAAATGATGGACTGACTGGAGGTTGCAGCATGAAAGGCTACCATTTCTTTATTCTTTCCTGGGTTGTGGGCGCCACTGGCATGGCCAGCATTTGTTGCCCATCACAAATTGCCCTTGAACTGAATGGCCTGCTTGGCCATTTTACAGCTAATTGCTGTGACTCTGGAGTCACATGTCGGTCAGACCAGGTAAGGATGGCAAATTTCCTTTCCTAAACGATTGATTATTGTTTCACGATCACCATTACTGAGAGTGGCTTGCAATTCCATATTTTGTTGATTCAATTAAAATGCCACCAGTTGCTGTGGTAGGATTTGAACCCATGTTCCCAGAATAACCTGTGCGTGTGGATTATCATCCAGTGATCTTACCACCACACCACTATTCTGACCCACAGGTCCAGCATTTAGTGGGAAGGGATGCTGGAGACCCATGTATACATGAGGAATGGGGTGGGTGAGTCTGAGAGCATCCTAGCCTCTGGCCGCACATGAAGCCACATACCATTGGTGGGCATGAGTGCTTAGGCTCAGCATCCCGATCATTGTTGTCTAACTGCTTTGATGAGTGGTACAGGTGACCATGGTCTTCCAAACGTACTGATAATAACAGTGGATGACCTGGTTGTTGGAGTGCTGGTTAAACCAAGCTTTAATCTTGTCTAACTGTTTCCTTCACTGTCAGCCTTCTTCCATTAATCCTTCTGGAGATGATTAGGCTATCCCACTCTCCTGCACGGATAACCTTCCTGGCCAATTCCATTTGCCTTCCTTCTTCTGGTCATATTCGGTACTTCTTCATTAGTTCTTGCCTCCACGCAGCTCAATCTCAGGACCTCTTAAGCACCACGTTGCAAGGTTGTTGATTTTCAGTTCCTTCTCTTCGATGCAGAAAGCATGACACGCGTTGCCGCCCAGGACATGTCTTTTTAAAGTCTTTTTAAAGTTGCAGTCTGGAAACCTCTGAAGCAATGTTCACTTTTCAGGACTTCCCATTCCATTGGCAGCAAGGCAGAAAAAGTACAATGACCTGAGCAGAGCTGGCAAGATAAGCAGTCTCTGGGCTGACAAAGTTTTCAAATATCAGCATTGCATTCGAAATAATGGAGAGAAACAATTGAAAAACTGTCTATTTCCCCCCAAAACGTAGGAGCAAGGAAGGTGTTTTCTTTAAAATGCAGTAATTGGTGAGATAAAACTGAAGTTGTTTCGAGGCTGGGGTGATTCTTAGTTACTCTAGGCTGAAGGCAAAGTCATTTTAAAATCACAAAGGTGCAGATGTGGAGGGTTAGCAAGGTCATGGCCTCCTTTGAACCCTGAGATTTTCTTGCCACCTTGCACCATCAGGGAGATGTCACATTCTTACGAAGTCAGATAGCCGACAGGAGAGTCTGTCACCTGTCGTACGCAAGCTCCTTGACTGATGTTACGGTACAAGGGAACAAAATAGAAATGAAGGGTCGCCATCCTTCCCACTGACAATGTCCTATTGGCCTTCCTGTAGCATTTCACAGTGGGAATCAATTGTTTCCTTGCTTGGTGATGTATAATTTCTGCATACTGCTCCTCTGACACTGACTTGAATGGAATTTACTGCCTACATGCCCTTTGGAAAAATTGGAGTAATGAGTTTGGTGCAGCCTCTGCCCATGGTAGTTGATTGCCTTCCATCCTTTTGACTTTTGATGCACAACGGTGGGGATCGGGGCCATCTTCAAATGTTCACAGAACGTTGGATGGAATTTGCTGGCAAAATTGAGAGAACCAAGAAAATAAACATGCAAACATTTCTCATTTGGCTAAGGTGAGGCATGACAGATTTAATAGCCTCTCCGGAGCTCCAAGGCTGAGAGTCACATGTGGGTCCGCAATCACATTAATACCAGTTGGTTGCGTGAATGGATATCGGTAGAGTGCTCATTCGAAGGGTCGGTGCAGACTCGATGGGCCAAATGGCCTCCTTCTGCACTGTAGGGATTCTATGATTCTAAGATTTATGTGTTTCACTTGTTTGCAATAGCCACTCATATCTTAAATCACAAAGTGCATCAGGTTCAAGAGATATTAACCATATGCCAAGAAAGAGCATTTTAATTGATTAATTCAGAAAATCTATTAAACATTAAAGAGGTAACAGGTCAAAGAGCAAAGTATCAATGAACAGCAATTAGCAGTAATTAAGTGTAAGAAGAGTAAGCTTAACTTTAACAATTGAACAGGCATCTCACCGCCCTTCTCAGACCAGGTTGTAAAGTAACAACTTTGAAAACATTGAAGTGGAAATGCCGGTGTTGGACTGGGGTGAGCACAGTAAGAAGTCTTACAACACCAGGTTAAAGTCCAACATGTTTGTTTCACTAGCTTTCGGAGCACTGCTCCTTCCTCATTCACCTGAGGAAGGAGCAGTGCTCCGAAAGCTAGTGTTTGAAACAAACATGTTGGACTTTAACCTGAAAACATTGAAGACAGCTCTTAACACCTTTCCATGAACATCACTCTCTTCTTCTGTCTCCCTCTGCCTCTATCCATCCTGACTCCTCAAAATGGCTTCTTGGAACTCTCTTTTTATACCTTAAATATTGAAATCCCAGCTAAGCCAATGTTTAGAAAAATACCATTTGGTCTATAACTTGTCAGGAATAAAATAAGAATTAACTCATTGGTTTTTAGTTAATTACACATATTCGTTTTAAGACCATGCTTCTTCTCAAACCATGGGTGCAATCTACTGGCCGTGTCGCGCCCCCATTCAGGCGCGATGCGGCCGACAGATGCTGAGAGTGGCCTCTTCTGGAATCTAGCCAGCTCGCCATGCCTAACGAGATATTGTGATCTGGATCCTGCCCAATATGGGATCAGTATTTGGCAAATCTGCATATTAAAATGAGTAGCCAGGTGGAACGGTACTGAGGGTGGGGATGATGTCCCTCCCTCCCAGGGGATCGAGCTGGGTGGCACCTTGGTATTGCTGGTGCCACCTTGGCACTAGCAGCCTGGCACCCTGCCACTGCCAGCCTGGAAACCTGGTAGTACCATCTGGGTGCCAGCCTGGCACTGTCAAGGTACCTAGATGGTGGTGACAAGGGCACTGCCAGGCTGGCATTGTGCCTGCACTGGGAATCAGGCTCGGGGGTGACCTGCCCGTGTGAGGTGTGGTGCGGTGGGGCTCCAAGTACCATCTTATATGTGATTTGGGGCTGCGGGGGTGGGGGGGTGGGGGGGATGTCTGGGGGTCGTATTGAGGGGGTCGAGAGATTGGGGTGCCATTTTAAAAAGGGACTAAGTGAGGCCTTGGCGAGGGTCCCCAGCTGAGGCCGTGGATTGCAACAGAGTCCGTTTGATAGCGTTGTCTTTGTCGGCGTTGCGAGTGCCATGGAACACTCGGCTAAATGCGCCTGGCGCCTGACCTGTTGCAATTCGGTTGGATCGTGCCCTCTATCTCTGATCTTGAGGCAGGCCTGGATCTCCACCAATAATTTATCAACATGGCTATCTGTCACCTGGAATTACAGCCCTTAAAACAAGGGCCTTCTCCTAGTCAAGGTTAACATTCATATTACCTCTTTATTCTGTCTCATGGGAAACAAACATTAATCTTGTCTCTCATAGAACTTTGAAAGTTTATATGAATAACCAAGTGTTAATAATATGCTTGTAATTACAAAAGCCATAAACACTTGTGTTCAAAATTACATTTCCTGCCTTTCTAATATATCTGTTAATTAATTACTTATCTCTTAATTGTCTCACAATTAAGGCTGTCCACTTAACTATTCTGGTTGATTTCCAATAATGCTGTTTAGCTTTCATTAAAATGGCTTCCACAAATTTCAGTTAAGAATATATTAATTCAAACTACAAAATAATAGTCACACTTTTTAAAACTAGCTGTTTTCAAACTACCACTACGAGTGCCTTTAATTTTCAGTATCTGTGCCAAGAGAATGGGTGTGAATCTGGGAAATTGGTGATCAAGTCGATTGCTGTGGTGGGCAGTCGTATCTTGAACGTTTCTTGATTTTGGTAAGTCTATCAATGAGTGTACGAGTCCCAAGAAATTAAGGTTCAGCTTCAATGATGGCGCAACGCGCATCTTTATTTCTTGGACCTTTATTTGGAGTAATTTTGTGCTGCTACGAAACTCGGTGTCGATTTATTGTGCCGAAGTGGTGCACTATTTCCCAGTACTGTTCCAATCATATCTTCTATCTTGGACTGCACCTTCATCAAGTTCAATTTAATGAAGAGGAGAGTGGTTTCTGGGTAATTTTCCCATCCCTCTGGTCAATGGGGAGAATACTTTGATGCCGCACGAGGAAATCGTAATGTCCGATCAGCCGTCGCTGTTCTGAAGCGTAAGAAATAATCAGGGCAACAAAAGCTGCCTGTTTGACAACTATTTTTCTTCAATTCCTTGCCTGACTGTAGGTCTGACCCATGTCCTCCACCATGGGTCGGTCAAGGAGGCAGATCTCCAATCCACCCCAACCAGAACAGGGATCAAACCCTGGGCAGTTGGCACCAAACTGCCAACTCATCCCCCCCCCCCCCCCCCCCCCCCCCCACCACACCCCACCCCACCCACTACACACAAAAAGAGTCTGAGTTGCTGTGGCACATGTATTTTTATACAAACATGTTGCAGACTGGAGCTATGAATAGAGATGGTCTAGGCTCCAATTTTATCAGATGCCAAAAGGCCTCCTTCCGACAGCTACAGGTGTCCTAATTCCAACTCCTTGCTGAAATACTGCTCCCTTGTTACTGACTCCATCCCTTGGGTATCTGCAATGCTCACACCTCAAATGTCTGTGGATGTTGAGACAATTGAAGTTTTCAAGGCTTAAGCTCTGCTTTATATGTGGGTCTGGACAGCCATGGAAGGAAATCTGGCTGGAAGATGACTCGCTCCATGCTGCAAGGCCAGCTAAATTGGCCAATGGTGGGACTTTTGCCCCTCACTTGGGTGAGGGGCGGGAGGCCACGCCTCACTTGAGGGGTAGTGCTGGGGAGTAAGGAGGTGGAAAGGGGGGGACGCAGCCTCGGGTGCAGCCGGCTAATCGGACTGCCTGGCAGCTCCAGCAGTCCTGGCAGTGCCAAGAGCTCAGAGGTGGGCATTGCTAGGACTGCAGCCAATACTACAGAGAAGGGCACACAGGCATCGCAGTGAGGCACATCCAGGCTTTTGGGTGAGGAAAGTACGGTCAGCTTAGCTAGGGGTCACTTGGGGGCGGGGCTGTGAATTGGCAAGACCCATGCCTATGGGTGCCTGGGCGGCACATAAATTCCAGCCCTCAGGCTGATAGACTTTTATTTGGTCAGGGGGTTAAAGTATATGGAACGATAGAGAATAAATGGAGTTGAGATACAAGGTTAGATCAGATTGTGTCAAAAATTGGTATTTTGTTTGGTGCAGAGTTTTAAATCCCACATACCAAGACTTATTTTTTCCATTACCATAATGTAATCCATTCCTACGTCTACTGTTGACTATACATTGAAACCCTATTTATGCTTTTGCTGCCTATATCATTCTCTTCCCCATGTTCACTCATCCTTCACCTTCTATAAATTCCACCTGACCCAAAAGCCAGCCGCCCTATGTTCTGCCCTGTACGAAATCCACTTTTCCAACACCCACATCCCTGTTAAAACTACATTCGCTCCCAGGATCTCAGCACATTAAATTTGAAATCCTTGCCTGCATCTTCAAATCTCTCGAAGGACCTCACACCACCTTATATCTGTTGCTTCCTCCCATGTTACCAATGATCTTCCACAACCGTTAGTTATCAGCTGAGCTGGTCCTTTTCCACCCTCCACCTGCTCCCCAACATATTCATCCCGTAGCCTCCAACTGTCTCAGCCCTACTCAGCGGAGCTCAGTCCTCAAGGCCATCCACCCCCCCCCCCCCCCCCCCCCCACCCCCCCCATCATCTCTCCACGTACTAAAACCCATCCTGTTGAGCAAACCTTCACACATGGTTCCAGCTGCTCCTTCCTAAAATTAGTTATTTTGTCCTATCCCTTTCCATCCTTTTGTATCTCCCCACTCTGCAAGTCATTTCCCTGGTCACAGCACCGTATAAATACGGATTGTTATCGTCATGAAATTTCTCTTGCTCTCGTGTAGTAAACAACAGGGCAGTTTAGTAAACTGCAGCTCCCCTTTAAGACTGGGAATTAATAGGCAGGCTCCCTCCCTGATTCTACAAATAATTGCCGAAAGCATCACTGTGATCCATCAGTAATCCATATTTTAACAACTTGCCTCAAGTAAACATTGTAAGCAGAAAATAATAAAACAGAAAGCACTCTTGTTGATAATCTGAAAGCAAAATAGGAAATGCTGGAAGCGCTCCGATCAGGCAGCAACTGTGAAGGGACCAGAGGAGATGATGTGTCAAACTAGAATACCATCTCCTGTCTTCACTCTGCAGCAGCTTGAGCTGCTGAATGGTGCCAGCGTTTTGCCCTTGTGTTCATTGAACATGCTCTTTAGTCCTCAAGTAGGTGGCTTCACATTTTGTTTAATCGTCTTAGTAGCAGTAGATGGTTATCAGTTAAAGATTTTTAAATATGTAATCAGATATATATATATATTTTAAAAACTAATCCAGTGCCTGCAGACGTACTGTGATGAATATTGCAGCAACAGACTTCCAACAAGGGCGTGAGAAGCTCGAACATTATTAGTTTTTGTCTGGAGTTAAGTGATTTTCACCAGTGAGAAAATGCCCTGTTCAGCTCAGGCACTGCTAGTGTCTGTGGAGATGATATGGCCAGGAGTTTCTTTATGTTGAGGTCCTTGCAGGCGATATCTCCAACCTCTCATATTTTGACATGCACTGCATATAAGGGAGGTAGGTGATTGTGATACTGTAAGCAAAGGAAGTGGAATGTGTGACATTACAGGGAAATGTACAGAAAACAAAGGGTTATTTTCATATCATAGTTAACCACTAGATGGAGCTCACTGCAGGACTATATAAAGCAGTGACTCACATTTCTCTGGGAGAGAGCTGAAGAGGAGAGCTAGAGAGAGCAGTGATAGAGAATGCAGCACAGTATTAGATAGAGTGTTGAGACTAGTGTAGTAGAGTATAGATTGTAGATTAAATTATTACTTAGAGGGGCTGGTTTAGCTCACAAGGCTAAATCGCTGGCTTTTAAAGCAGACCAAGCAGGCCAGCAGCACGGTTCGATTCCAGTACCAGCCTCCCCGGACAGGCGCCGGAATGTGGCGACTAGGGGCTTTTCACAGTAACTTCATTGAAGTCTACTCGTGACAGTAAGCGATTTTCATTTTCATTTCACTTTACGAGTAAGTGGTTGAGCTTAATTTAAGTTGTGTAAATCAATGTTAGTTTTGTTATTGAACTTAGCTTCTATGGTTTTTGTGAACCATCCATCATCCATCCTGAGAACAAGGATCACAGAGCACACTGTAGAATGCATTGTCTCCTCCCTTTCCAAGGAGAATCAGGCAGAGTGAGTGCCTGACTTTGTCAGGAGAGCGAATTTCCCCATGGTATGGGGTCCCTTTCACAATGCACATGCTCCTTTGCGAGCGTCACATCCCTGTCACACAACCACATTCCCTGACCCATGGTGTTCGATTGTGTTGAGTGCATCTTGAAGGTAAATCCCTGTTCACAGTCCTGATGGATTATCCACCACCAGTCTGCAGCACCAATGTGTGTCCAATGAGGTGGTTACAAGTTGACCAGGTCACCTGGCTAATGTCTCCAGTGCACAATCCAAGCACACAATAGAACAGAAACACTTGTAGTTAGTTGAAGCTATAAACGATTCATTAACTTTAACTGTGGGTCAAATATATACAAACAGCAGGTGAATAATAGTATGAACATGCACAAGCAACCTCTCTTCCAGCTCCCTCGTCAGTCTGAGGTCACCTGACTCTAGCATTCACTTATATACGAATCAGATTGCTAGTGGTCAGTCGGTGATTTACAACACAACCATGATATCACTACACACTGGGCCACAAGGTGGCCCCGGTTGCACTGTCGACTCTATCCCCCTGTATCACCTGCACCCCTGGCTCCGTCGGTGGCCGGCACCATTGGGGGTCTCTGGCCCTTGCTCCCATCCCTGATGCCAGAGGTGCCGTCGTCTGTCACTGTCCTTGCCAGCGGTACACTCCACGGCCCCCATAGCGGCTACTGTGGGCATTGCCCTGGGTGTGTCTCCGGTGGGTGGCGGCCGGGTGCGGGGTGTGTGGCGGGGTGTGTGATGGAGGCTGCGGTGTGGCTTGGGGGAGTTGGGGGCACCCATATGGCCAGTGTCACTCTGCAGAGCCAGGGGCCAGGGTGGGTGGCATTTGGTGCGCAGCAAGATGGCTGTGGTAATGGCAGTCCGGGACTGGACACTGGGGGGCGGTCACCCAGACCCACTAATGACACGCAAACAGCGCCTGCTGGATGTGCATTCCGGTACGCATTGGCGCCGCTGTTGAGGTGACGGCTAATCGCGATTTTGCGTCAAATCAGCGCCTGCCGCAGTTTTGGCGTTGGAACCTATTCTCCGCCCAATTACTATTTCAGTGTTGGCCAACCGAATATCCTGCCCTTGGTCTCACCAACACCCTACACAATTGCAACAACACGTCTCTACTTTTATCCTCCATTCCTTTTGCCTTTTTAATTACATGCTGTACCTGCATACCGACTGCCTGCGAGTCATGGACAAAGACACCCAGGTCCCTCTTCCCGGACTCATCTTGAATCTGCTTTCCATTTAGATAATAATTTGCCTTTCTCCTTTTTTGACCAAAATGGATAACGTCACACTTATGTACATTCAACTTCATCTGCCAATCTTTGGCCCAATCTCCTCGCCTATCTATATCTGTCTGTAAAATCTTTAAATCCTCGTCACTGCCTGCTTTCCCACTTATTTTAGAGTCATCCGCAAATTTTGCTATGATTCACTTTGTTCTTGCTTGCAAATCATTTATGTAGATTGTAAACAGTTGAGGTCTGAGGACTGATCTCTATGGCATTCCGCTGGTTACAGTTCGCCAGCCAAAGAAGGGCCCATTTATCCCAAATCTGCTTTCTGCCAGTCAGCCAATCCTCAATCTAACCTCGTACTCTACCCCCAATCCCCAACAATCCCACCTTCTGTATCAGCCTGTTATGCGGCACCTTATCAAACGGTACATGAAAAACAGGCGAGGTGACAAGGATTTGTTTGGAACCAAGGTCCTGTGAAGTCATCACACCCAAAAAGCCAACCGTGAGGGATAACCGAGAACAAATCAGATCCATTCCAGCTCCTAAACCACCACACAGTCCTGTTACATTGAGGACAAAACCCCAAATGAAAACACCCAATAATAACAATCTTGTGAGAAATTAAAGACATCTCCAGTCAAGATTACCAACACAAGATCTGGGCCAAGCAGCAAATTACCTCTACGCTTCAGAGACTTAGAGATGCATCTGTTCCATACACTTATGTAGTGGCAACTAAACATGACGATGTATTGTAAATATTTATACTTCTTTGGCAGGAAGGAAAGATCTTTAAAAACGAAAGGAGGTGTTTAAGGATTTGTAGCATGACTTACCGGAAAGGAAGTATGTCATGCGATCTTGTTTGAATTTCACTTTTGGTTTTAAGCAGTTTGCACAGTACACAGCTCTGCTGCTGGTGTCTTCAAGATTGATCTCCATGTATATCGGTTCGCCTGTGCCAAGTCTCAATACATGAACCCACAATGTTTACCCAATTCCTTATGAGTGATTGGTGCCTTTATATCATTATAAAAACACGACAATACACTCTGTTCCAGCCACTTCGAACACCAATTCCAGCCTCAATTCGTTTTTGGGGGGGCCATGGAGGCTGGCTTTAATTGGGTGCTTGCCCTAATTGGCTCTATAGGGCCTTCTGCTGGGAGGTACAAAGCCATTCCCCAGCATGTTCAAAGCAGGGCCACATGGAGAAATCATCATAATGAGCAGGCCGTGTATAGTTGGTTTGTTACACGTAGTGGAAAAAATGAACAGGCGTGGATTAACCCCCATCGGGAATCCTGCGTTCGTTTTCGCAGCTATCAAATTTTACCCCCTCAACATCAGTGGTTGGTAGTTTATCTCCTCTGAAGAAAGGATTTTTATTTGGCATTACAGCGATTGTTCTGCCACTGGATGGCATCAGTGCACAAGGCAGAGAGAAAGGTCAATCCTTTCTTTCTGCGCTGCATCTCCCCAAATGGAGGAAAGATGAGAACAATGCTGAAAAATTAACAGTGAGGAGTCTCGGAACTGCAATGGGTGCAGAAGCTATCTCGAATTAGATGGAAAATGGGCATCCATCTCTACCTCTCCTTCAGTGAAAGGAATCACTGAAGTCCGACAAAAGCACAATTGAGAAGCAGGGAGAGTGAACAGACAGGATGTTTAACTCTCAGAGCTTCAGGCAGATTAATGATTTGAATGCATGATTATGAGAAAGAAGAAACAGACTCTATTAAAGACATTATACCACAGATGCAATTTTTCTTTAGCACACTGGATAAATGCTGCCTTCAACAACAACAACAATGAGCAATCCTTTAAACATAAACACCTTTGGAGGCAGGCTTTAACTACTTACTGTTCCAAGTATGGGCTTGCATGGTGTTGCTCCTGCCATGCAGGCACGCTGCTTACGGGGTCTTGCCCTAGACTCTTTTCTAACCATGTGACCGCATACATCACACAGTGGGCAAAGCCACTCGCCATGTTAACCCTTGATTTGCTGAGCACCTTACATTATAATGCATCTATTGTCACAATTCAAAGGCATTATTAATGTCCACCTGAACTCAGCTGATTCCTCTTCCATCCTTACCTGCAACCCCACTTTCTACATAAACATCATTACCTGCATACATGGCCAGTTTCCCCATCTTGTTTCCGCACAAGACTTTTCCAGCTGAAATGCCCCAATAATTCATATCCACTTGACTGGATAATTTCCAATCTGTTCCTCATTTTCTGTTTCTCCTACACATGTGTTTGCTCACTCCCGACTCGTTGGCCCTTTCTTCCCATCCCGGGACAAACCACCAAACTCCCTCACAACTGCTATTTATATTTCCCAAATCATTCCAACCACTCTCTGTGATAGCTCACGATGTCAGGTAAGGGAGTCCGCCCAAAGGGGCGCGGATCCCTGGGACCTGTAAAAGACAGGTCCCACACATGGTTCAGTCTTCTTGTCCAGCCCTCCTCTCTCTTTGACCAGCACTCCTCCGTGGACCAGCACCTCGACCAGCTTTTGCCAAGAAGACCCTAAGCAGAGAGAGAGAGGTTCGGACAGCAGCCGCCAGCAAGTAAGTGTCTCACAACCATCGCTACCAGAGATAGACACTCCTGACCCCTTTTAACTTATACCAACCTGAAGTCTGCAGACCAGAGCAGAGCAAGAGGCCTTGTTCCCTGACCCGGCAGTTCCTTTGAGATAAGTATTAGTTTATTTAGCGGTAGGAATAGCTTAATCCTTTTAGCATGTGCATGGGTAGTTATTATAATTGTATTATAATAAACTCAGTTGTTTGAACTTACTAATTGGTGTATGGTTTTATTGCTTTGAACTTCACCTTGAACTTGTGGCGGTATTTTAACGATACATAGAACATAGAACAGTACAGCACAGAACAGGCCCTTCGGCCCTCAATGTTGTGCCGAGCCATGATCACCCTACTCAAACCCACATATCCACCCTATACCCGTAACCCCCCCCTTAAACCTTACATTTTTATTAGGACACTACGGGCAATTTAGCATGGCCAATCCACCTAACCCGCACATCTTTGGACTGTGGGAGGAAACCGGAGCACCCGGAGGAAACCCACGCACACAGGGGGAGGACGTGCAGACTCCACACAGACAGTGACCCAGCCGGGAATTGAACCTGGGACCCTGGAGCTGTGAAGCATTTATGCTAACCACCATGCTACCCTGCTGCCCACCTGGCGACTCCAGAGCTAAGTAAAGAAACAGAGCCAAATTGAGTGTTAAGCACACTCACTCAGAACGACCAACATTTTAAAAACATTTGGCCAGAAAAAGAAATTATAGAAATTGTATATTTAAAAAGCACACCCTCATAACACTCCACGCAAGATTTTGCTGCCCAAAACATCTCAAGTCAATCATTTCTATTTGACTGGATGACCTCCGATCAAATCCTCATTATTGTTTCTCACACACATTTCTTTGGCCCTTTCTTCCTTGCATTGGTATTGATGACATATAAAAAGAACTAGCTGGAAACCACTTCAATCAAGAGAGTAATATTGCCTCTACCAGACAAAGTCACTGCTGCCTTGCTTGCTCTTGGTCTCTTTGTCTGTGTCTTGGATACCAGGCGCTTCATTGTACATGGGTTACACAGAGGGTCAGGGACCATGTTTACAATGCTGAGCCTATCGGCAAGCTGTCAAACTTCCGTCCCCTCAAACAAGCTTGTGAATAATGAATTGTCATGATGAATCGTGGAGATATTAAATTTCACCATTTTATTATCCTAAATTGCTGGATGCTTGCTTGTTACGCATTCAGTAAGTGGAGATCCCCTTGTCTTGCCTTGCTGGATGGGGCCCAATAACCACATTAGTGAATGTTTTCTCTGAATCCAATTTTATCACTTGAATGGGACAATGACCACGAAGTTAGTTCACAAGTTCTTAAGATATAGGGGGCTGGACTCTCCGATTTGGGGCTATTTCCCCAGACCTGGCCCGCGAAGTAGTCCCACCCTTCAGCTGGCCCGTGTGCTCCGCACCACCCCTCCAGAGTGCCCCAGCCCCGAATAATGTCTCCCACCCACCCGCGGATCGGCCCTCCCCTGACTGTGGGAGAGCTGGATTGAGTCCACAGCCAGCCCACCGAGTTCCCGATGGGTGAGGCCGCACATGTCCCATGCCGTCGAGCACTCGGCTGATCGGGGCGGAACATCGGGGGTCGGGCCTCATGCAATGTCCTGAAGCCATCGATACGTGGCACGGCGTACTCCTAGAGGGGTGGAGCATCGTCAAAGCGGCACCCCCCCCTCGCTTTGGTCGGAAACCTGGATCCTCCGGCTGGTTGCCGATTGCGATTTTGCCGTCGGCGACCGGAGAATCCAGCCCATCGGGCCTGTTCCACTATTTGTTCATGGCTGATCTCATCCTGGCCCTAACTCCACATCCTGCTCGTTCTCCATAACCCTTCAACCCATTCCCAATTAAACATCTGTCTAACTCCTCCTTAAATTTATTCACTGTCCCAGCTTGCACCACACTCTGGGGTAGCGAATTCAAGATTCACAACCCTTTGGGAGAAGTAGTTTCTCCTCAACTCCGTTATAACTTTTCTCCCTCTTATCCTAAGACAATGACCTCCCGTTCTAGAATGCCCCACAAGAGGAAGCATCCGCTCCACGTCGACTTTATCGAAGCCTTTTATCAACTTGTACATCTCAATTTGACCTCCTCTCATTCTTCTAAACTCTAGAGAGTATATGCCTAAACTGTTCAATCTCTCTTCATATGGCAAACCCCTCATCTCTGGAATCAATCTAGTGAACCTCCTCTGAACTCCCTCCAATGCCACTACATCTTTCCTCAAATAAGGGGACCAAAACTGTGCCCAATATTCCAGGTGTAGTCTCATCAGTGCCTTATATAGTTGCAACAACACTTCCTTCCCTTTCTACTCTATTCCTTTAGCTATAAATGCCAACATTCTATTCACTTTCTTTATTATCTGCTGCACCTGCATGACCAATCCTTGACAGTAGCCACCAGGGGGCAATTTCAAAAGTATGGTCGAATTAGCATGCTACGTCTCAATAACCAGGCCCAACAGTTAGGAAGTAGGTGGGAAGTGCCTCTTTGAGAGTTAAAATCATACTGACCTGAGGCTGACAGTGGAAACCCTGCAGGAACTGTTCCTGGTGTGGTGTTCTTTGTGATTCAGATCCTAGCATGGTCGGCGTAGTGTTCACAAAGACCACAACTAGCAATTATATTAAAATAAACAAAAGATTTATTTACACTACTTAATTTGATTCAATTCTTACTCCTATATAATAAACATACCATCTACACTCATCTACTACTAATCTCTACACTAATACAATAACTATGATCTGCTCTCATTCACGCTATCTTTCCTACACCTTGGGCGGGATTCTCCGAGCCCCACGCTGAGCCAGAGAATCGCCGCAATCGTGCCATGCCTCCCCGACGCTGGCACGTGATTCTCTGAGGAGTGTAGAATCAGCGCCATTTGCGCCGGCGTGTTTGGTGCAGCTCCAGTCGAGGCCTCTGTCCGCGGCTGGGCTGCTGATTCTCCGGCCATGATGGGCCGAGTGGCCGTGCAGAAACACAGAGTCCCGCCGGCAGGAACTCTGCGTGCAGGGTAGGGGGCGGCCTGTGGGGAGGCGGGGGGGGGGGGGGGGGGGGGGGGGGGCTCCTTCACCGGGGGGGGGGCCTCCGATGGGGTCTGGCCCGCGATCGGGGCCCATCGATCGGCAGGCCGGCTTCTTCAGCCCCGGCCCTATTTTGTTACGCAGTCGGTCCCTGAACCCCTACGCCATGTTGCGTCAGCGCCGGTGTGTTGAGAAAGTCCCCTGCGCATGCGTGGGTTGGTGCAGCGCCACTGCGCATGCACGAGTTGGCGTGGAACCCAGTTGGCACCGGGAAGGGAGGCGGCGTGAACCGCTCCAGCTCCGTGCTGGCCCCCGTGGGGGCCAGAATCGGTAGTGTCCGCGTCCGATTCGCGCCGTCGAGAAACGCGACGGCGTTCACGACGGCGCAGACACTCTGTCTCCATTTCGGAGAATCCCGCCTCCTGTCTTTTAGCCTTCTCCTCAACATTCTCTCCCAGAAGGGTTAGCATTGATGCTTTCTATAGTTTTCCCTCTATTGGTTGATTTGGACATAACATTAACCCATACTGTTCTGTACATTTATCATAATGTCACAGGCTGGCTGTTGGGGGAGGTGAATGCAGTTGGGGCAGTGGAAAGCCCACAATTTCCACATGGGACAGGGAGGAACATTCATGCTTCTCCTGGCCCAGCAGGAAACTATTTTTGAGTTATTCTTTGAAGAACCTACTGGGCTTTTCTGACCCTGGTGTTTGATCCTGGCAAATTTGTCCTGACGGAGAAAAAAACACCATAGCTCGCCCATCATGCCTCAGATTTAAGTAGGGCACGGCCTGGGATAATATTTAAAATTGCAGTGAGACAGATCAAGGCAGGAACAATAGGTAAGTGTCTATGCTCTGTTTTAACTGCCACACACCATCACTCCTATGCCCTCTGCATCTCCTGGCAACCAATTAGTGAACTATGCAAATTGGCAACGGTCCTGCTACCATTAGGACTGATCGGTGCCAAAAACTGAAGCACGTGGCCAAACACCGGTTCAAACATTTTAGATTGCATTCGGGTTCAATTCTATGTCTTCCCTTATGGAGTCTGCACGTTCTCCCCATGTGTGCGTGAGTTTCCTCCGGGTGCTCCGGTTTCCTCCCACAGACCAAAGACGTGCAGGTTAGGTGGATTGGCCACGCTAAGTGTCCCATACTACTGGCCCTTAGTGTCCAAAAAGGTTAGGAGGGTTTATTGGGTTCGGGGGATAGGGTGGAAGTGAGGGCTTAAATGGGTCGGTGCAGACTCGATGGGCCGATTGGCCTCCTTCTGCACTGTATGTTCTATGTGTCCTGTTTGGTGCCAGAAGAATCTCTTGAAATATGCAAATATGGCATTTATACAGCGGACTTGAGCAACCTTGGGCTTCATAGACAATGGACGAAAGCAGTAAAATAAATGTTATTGGCCTGAAAACGATAACTAAACCTCTTGATGGTTCTCTTAAGAGGAGACTGAGATACCATGGATTCCAACGTATTTGTGTATGTGTGTGCATAAACTGAGAGAGTGTGTGTGTGAATAAAATGAGGGTGTGTGTGTGGTACGATGAGTGTGTGTGTGTATGAAATGAGCGTGTGTGTGTGTGTATATGATGAGAGAGTGTGTGTGTGTAGGAAATGAGTGTGTGTGTGTGTATATGATGAGAGAGTGTGTGTGTGTATGAAATGAGGGTGTGTGTGTGTGTGTGTGTGTATGATATAAGAGTGTGTGTGAGAGATGAAAGTGAGTGTGTGAAATGAGAGGATGGGTCTGAGAGAAATAGAGACAAAGACGTCTACAGCACAGAAAAGGCCCCTCAGACTCTCATGAAAGTGCTGGTCAAAAACAACCACCTGACCACCTGACCATTCTAACCCCATTTTCCAGCACGTCACCCATAGCCTTGTACGTCTTGGCAATGCAAGTGCACATCTAAATACTCCTGCGGGGCCCCACCGGACACAAGCTTCCAGTCAGAAAATTACCCCATGACCATCACCTTCTGCTTCCTGCCACTCGGCCAATTCTGGATCCAATTTGCCAAATTTTCTTGGATCCCATTGGCTTTTACTTTTGCAATCAGTCTCCCATGGGGACCTTATCAAATGCTTTGCTGAAGTCCAAGTAGACGGCGTCAAATGCATTTCCCTCACCTACACACATGGTCATCTCTTCGAAAATTTCAATCAAGTTGGTCAGACATGACCTCTCCTCAATAAAACCATGCTGCATGTTCTTGATTAATCCCAGCCTCTTCAAATGCAAATTAATTGCTTCCAAAAGTTTCCCCAACACTGAGGGTAGACTGACACGCTGCAATTTCTTGGTTGATCCCTTCCTCCCTTCTTGAATAATGGTACCACATTGGTTATCCTCCAGTCCTCCAGGCACCTTTCCTGTAGCCAGAGAGGAATTGAAAATTATTGCCAGTGAGGAAGTGAACAAACGAATATGATGGACAGTAGGACCCTGAGGGTAATGGGTTCACAGACAGAACAGAGGGATGAGCACAGCATGGCTAGGAAGGGGGAGGGGAGCTTTGCCTCATGGAGAGAATAGTGAAAAGGATGCTGGGTAACAAGAGGCCAGGATTGGGAAAATGCGAAGTGAGCCAATCAGGATATATGGCCAGGTCAGAAGGTGTATACATTGGCCTATGGGAAGCTTGTATGCGAATCTTGATGTGATTCAATCAATATGTGCTGTGATTTCTTTGTCTTAGCTCTCACTAACTTTTGTAAACTTTAGAAGACAGCTGTGTGTGTTCTAATGTCCCACGAGTGAGTCAGCCTTGCAAGCTGGTGGAAATAAAACAATAATTGATACCTGCTAATCCATCTCAGATTTTATTGAGTCCAGACGGGCCACAAAGAATCAGGAATTAACACCAGCACCACTGCTATTTCTTCCCACTCCTCAATCAATAGCCTCGGATATATTTCATCTGGCCCTTGATGTTTATGTACTTCTAAGTCTGCCAGACCACTCAGAATCACCCCTCTATGTTAATCTCTTTAATTTTGCCATAGCCCTTCTCCCTGATTTCGATAAACACACCATCCCTCTCCCGAGTGAAGACCGACACAAAGGATTCATTTGGAACCCTATTTACATCCTCTGGCTCCACACATCAATTACTATTGTGGTCCTTAATGGGCCCTACCCTTTCCCGAGTTATCTTTTTACTTTTAATGTATTTGCAAAACAAGTTTGGATTTCCCTTTATTTTACCAGCCAATATCCTTTCACGTCCCATTTTTGCCCTCCTAATTTCCTTTGTAAGTTACCTTTTGCACATTTTTTATGCCTTTAAGGCTTCTGCTGTTTTGAGCCCTTGATATCTGCCATAAGTCTCCCTTTTTCTCCTTATCCAATGCTGTCCCGAAATCCAGGATTTGTTGGTCTTACCCTTTATCTTGATTGGAACATGTTGGCCCTGCACTCTCCCTATTTCCTTCTTGAATGTGTCCCACTGTTCTGCAACAGATTTGCCTAAAGTGACTGTTCCCAGTCCACTCTGGCCAAATCATATCTGATCTTATTGAATTCGGTCTTCCCCCAGTTCAGAACTTTGATCTCAGGCCTATCCTTGTCCTTTTCCATAACAACCTTGTATCTAACAGAATTATGATCGCTGTCTGCGAAATGCTCCCCCAGTGATACTTCAACCACTTGACCAGCTTCATTACCTTAAGTCTAGGACCGCCCTCTCTCTTGTAGGACCTTCTGCGTACTGGCTTAAAAAGTTCTCCTGGATGCTTTTTTAAGAATTCCGCTGCCTCTAAACCTTTCACAGAATGACAGAAGTACACATAATACCAAAACGTTTACAGGAATAAACAATTGGCTGGACTTGCGCGCAACATGTAGAAAATGCATCTTTGAAGAACTCAGAAAGACAGCATTTGCCTTATTAATAAGCAGAAGGGCGGTCAAGATTTAATGATTCAAGCATTTCTCTGCAGGAGTCATAAAAGCCGCCCTTAGCCTGACATGCACCAAGCCCCATCACCCATTACCCTGTCCTTGCTGACCTAATTTGGTTTCCAGTCCATCAATGCTTCTATTATAGAATTCTCCTCCTTGTTGTCAAATACTTCCATGGCCTTTTCCCCTCCCTCGCTCTGTAATCTTCTCCAGTCCCTCAGACCTTTGGGGTATCTGCGCTGCACTACCTCTGGCCTCATGTGATACCCCGATTGTGTTCCGTTGGTGGCCTGTCTTCAGCTGCCGAGGCGTGGAATTCTCTGACAAAACCTCTCTACCTCTCCATCCTCCTTTAAGAAACTCCTTAAAATCTGCAGCATCGATTAAGCTTTGGGTCAGCTGCCCGAATACATGCTTCGTGGCTCAATGTCAAATTCTGATTGGTAACCCCCCTGCGAAGCATTTGGGATGTTTTGCCACGTTAAAGGTGCTGCATAAATACAAATTGTTGTGACCGCTGAGGGCAGATGATCTGAAGGACGTTAATCAGTGTGGAGTCGAATCATCAGCAGAAGGGTGGATAGGGTTGGGTGATGAGTGGAGCAGGTTATTGATAGAGAGAAGGAACTGAGTTGGAAAGGCAGCATAATCCTCAGGAACCTACTTAGTCGATGGAAAAGGAGTCAGAGGGCGAACAATCAATTATAGCGGAGCGAGAGAGATTTGACAGCAAACCAAGCAGCCATGAAGATAGTTGAATTTAACAGAAATTGATTGTTTTCTCAGTAACATCAGCTACTTTCTATCAGCTCTGTCAGAGAAGTCCTCGGACAAAGGACAAACTGGATTTTGTGATAGTCAAGGTAACTGCCTCACTGATTTACTTTCTGTTCTAATTTTTAAGTATAAGTCACACTAATCAGTTGCCACTCTGGGAATAAGCAGTAATTTTGGACAGCGCAGAGTAAAAAAGAGAATATTTAATCTCTCAAATGTGTTGGTGTGTCCTGAAGAAACACCAGCTGTTCAAATTTGAGCCTACCTATCAATAATTGCTATCAATAATTAACAACATTTACAGTCAATTAATATCAGTTTCAGAAGCCAAACAATATTTGTACTAGAGCAGGGGTGGGCAAACTACGGCCCGCGGGCCGCATGCGGCCCGCCAAAGGTATTTCTGCGGCCCACCAAGTCATTAAAAAAAAAAAAAAAAAAAAAATTTTTTAATTTTTCTTTTTTTTTTTTTAATTTTTTTAAGGTTAATGGGGGGGGGCTGTTGGGTTACTTACTGGTATAGGGTGGATACGTTGACTTGAGTAGGGTGATCATTGCTCGGCACAACATCGAGGGCCGAAGGGCCTGTTCTGTGCTGTACTGTTCTATGTTCTATATGAGGCGCCCAGAATCATAACCAGGTGAAGTAATTATTTTACTTAATATACTATGCGGCCCTTTGTGAGTTGTGAATTTCTGAATGTGGCCCTTGCACGGAAAAGTTTGCCCACCCCTGTACTAGAGTTTAAATAAGACGATTCTTTACGGGAATAATTAATTAAAACAACAAACCAAAGCAAATCTACAGCACAGAAGGAGGCCATTTGGCCCATTGTGCAAGTGGCAGCTAAAAGGGGGGTCTCTGGTCTAATTTCAGCTCTTGGTCCCTACCCCAGTAGGTTACAGCACTTCAAATGGATATTCAAGTTTTTAAAAAATGTGATGAGGGTTTCTGCCTCTATCACCCATTCAGGCAGTGAGTTTTGACCCTCATAGGTGGCACGGTGGCACAGTGGTTAGCACTGCTGCCTCACAGCGCAAGGCACCCAGGGTCTATTCCAGCCTGTGTGGAGTTTGCACATTCTCCCCATGTCTGTGTGGGTTTCCTCCGGGTCCTCCGGTTTCCTCCCACAGTCTAATGATGTGCAGGTTGGGTGGATTGGCCATTTAAATTGCCCCTTATTGTCCAAAGATGTGCAGGTGGGATCACGCGGATGCGGCGGGAGTGTGGGCCTAGGTAGGGTGCTCTTTTAGATGGTCTGTGCAGACCCGATGTGCTGAATGGTCTCCTTCTGCACTGTAGGGATTCCATGAGCCTGTTGGATGAAAATATTTCTTCTCAACTCCCGTCTGACTGTTCCACCGATTACTTTAAACCTATGTCCCTGTATTGACCACTCTGTTAAGGGAAATAGGTCTTTCCTATCCACTGGGCCTCTCATAATTTTATACACCTCAATTACATCTCCCCTCCTCTGTTGCAAAGCAAACAATCCAATCGTTCATCATAGTTAAGAGCCTTTATTTCTGGCAACATTGCCATAAATCTCTTTTGTACCATCTCCACCGTGGTCACTTCCTTGCTGTAATATGGTGACCAGAACTGGTGTTTCATACAGCTGTAACTTAACCTACTGGTATTCTATGCCTCAGTTAACAAGGGGAAATAATTATGTATGCCGTCTTGATCACCTTCCAGCTCCCTGCCCGACTATCTTCATAGCCCAGTGGACAGGCACCAGAAGATCGCTCTGTTCATATAACCACCAATGGAATGCTGGTACTATAATGGCCAATGGAATGCTGCTTCAAGACAGTTTCATTTTTGATCACCCATAGTTAACTGTATTAACTATTCTTAAACAGGATAATTTATACAGGCGAGGATTAACTTGATTTTCTGTCTGGCAACCTGTGATAATAAAGAACATTTTTTAAGGTTGTACAATATGGGTCATTTAAAAATTGCCTGGGTTAGTTATACCTCATACGTTCTTACCATCCCACAAGAAAATGTGACTTTAATCCCACCGCCCCTTCAAACCAAACCCAAATTAAATTTTTATGCATGTTCCAGGGCAGAGAAGCAATTGTTAGTTGAGTGGGGATCAAATCCAGATAGTTTAATTTACTGTGAAGAATATGCTTTGGCAATTGAAGGAGGACCTGACGTATACCTGTTTTGATGACTGCAATGGGGGTTTTCGCCCAAAGGGTGACCTGTACCTATCTTTGAATGCAAGGGTCACGGTGCCTCATCTTCATGATTTCTGAGTGCGGACCAGTATGGCCAACATGGATGGCTTGCTGATCGCCAAGCAGGGATCCACCCTGTGTCCATACATTTCAGCTAGCCTCCTAAAGGAAGTCTGGAGATTGATTCCGGGGATGAAAGAGTTGACGTACGAGGAGAGATTAAAGAGTTTGGGCTTATACTCGCTGGAGTTTAGAAGGATGAGAGGGGATCTGATCGAGATGTATTAAATACTAAATGGGATTGATAAAGTAAACATAGACCAAATATTCCCCCAGTGGGGAAATCTAGAACGGCTATATATGAGGGGCAATAGATTTAAAACTGAGATGGGGAGGAACTATTTCTTGAAGAGGGTGGTGAATTTGTGGAACTCGCTGCTCCAAAGTGCGGTGGAATCTGAGTCATTAAATGGTATCAAGAGAGAGAGTGATATATTTTTGATTTTTAAAAAGGGTTAAAGGGATATGGGCAACAGGTGGGGAGGTGGATTTGTGACCAGGAAGAGATTAGCCATGATCTGATTGATTGGCGGAGCAGGTTCGAAGGGCAAAATTACCTACTTCTGCTCCCAATTCCTATGTTCCTATATTGATGCCTCATTAAAAGAGGCTGTACTGATCTGCAGACGTGGCTACAGATGGCAGTAATGTAAACTGATACAAGAAAAATAGAACATGACGGCAGAGAGAATGCTCCACATTTGACTAATTCTGCACAGGTGGTCTTCGTAGTGAAGATGGACGGGAGGGGAGAGGCCATGTTGCCATGGGAGGCGAAGAATCTCCATTCTATCCAAAGAGAATGGAGAAAAAGTGACAATGGAGGTCAATTCCTAATACCTCGCATCGAAGGTCTGACTGCAGTGCCAAAAGAAGTCTAATGATTTCATGTGGATCGTTAATGTCAGTGAATGCACTTTCACAGAGCATTTGGTAACCAAGCCTCCAGCAACCTCACATGTTGCTCAATGCCACACTCATCCCTCACCTATCCGTAGTCCCTCAGTACTCAACCTAACATCCAGATACTCTACTTCACCCGAGCACAAATTCCAATGATACCACCACTTCTCCCTGCTTCAACGTACCTCCAGCTATTTGTTTGGGGCAGGTAAATCACCCAAACCATAGTGCAACACAATCACTGACATCCTTCCCTCTCTAATGCAGGACATTGTTGCTCCCAGTAAAGGGAGCAGCAATGAATCAACAGGCACTAGGCACACCTTCATCCATTAGCCCCAATGGAAGAGATGATGTTCTGAATCACAGGATTGCCTGAAAAAGAGACCATAGCATCTGATATTGCAAAGATTGTTCATGATGATGGCAGGTTATTGCCATATGGCCCATCTCAAATCCCTTCTCACCCTACTCCTGCTCTCTGACATGATGGGGCGGCACGGTGGCATAGTGGTTCATCCCTCACAGCGTCAGGGACCCAATTTAATTCCTGGCCTTAGGTGACTATGTGGAGTCTGCACATTTCCCCCGTGTCTGCCTGGGTTTCGTCCGTGTGCTCCGGTTTCCTCCCACAGTCCAAAGACGTGCAGGTTAGGTGGATTAGCCATGCCAAGTTGCCCCTTAGTGTCCAAAAGGCAGTGCTAATATCTATGTTTGTGTCAGAACAAGTGATGGTGTTTCCTTATCACTAGTGTCAGATTGATTTCACTTGTGGCTGGCGAGATAGCATTCTTGTGTAATTGAAAGCATAAAATCAGAAGGGAAGGGTTGTGATAAGGGAAGAGGATTAGGGAAGAAATCAAGAGATCCAAGGAAATATAATCTGTAGCTTGCACATCATATAAGCACGACAGTGCAGAAGAAAGCCATTTGGCCCATCGATTTTGCACCAACCCGCCGAAAGAGCACCTCACTCAGTCTACACCTGTTATATTACCATGATTCGTAATATGTTGTATTCTTTGTCCTTTCTTCCAGGATGACCCAATGTAGTGTTGATACAGAATATACCAATCAAAAGATTGAAACAAAACTAATTTATTATTACACTACTAATTAAATAAAGTTCAAACACTCTACTGAGCTACAGATAATAATTAGATGATACTGAATCTGTCTTAGAGTACTCAATATTATAACTAGGCACTAATTACACTGTGATCTAATCTCGGGCTATCTCTATCTACTCTAAACTTCTTCTTGTGCTTTCACCATGTTTCTCCTTATGCATTCCCTGAGAGGCTGTCTTAAATGCAGAGAAGTAGTAATGCCCTTTAGTGTTTGATTTACACAGATATGTAATTATTAACCCTTCACTAACCTGACTATATACATATCATTACAACACCCACAATCTAATTCCATAACACAGTAACCCCACTTAGCCTTTTGGACACTAATGGGCAATTTTAGCATGGTCAATTGCAAAGACCTGTAAAATGACAAGGTGTGCACATGGTGAGTCATTGGGCATGTGAGTCTTGTTGCCAGGCTCGGAGGTAAGGACAGGACATGTACCAGCTCAGCAGAGGGCTAGAGCACAGACTTCTGTAAAAGGAAACTCAGTTGAAGACTTTGATGGGGGCGACACACAGGGGAATACCCCTTGTGGAGTGCACTCCTCCTCCTCCTCTTCACAGTGCTCTCCTCTCTGCAGTCTTCACCCTATTTACTGGTTATGTTGGAGAGTCAAGGGCATTGCAACCACAGACCCCGTACCTTGGGCACCACATTCTGTTGCTTCCTTGACTTTGCAGCTGCTCTCCACAAATACACCCCAGAATCTCCAGCAACGTAAGCAGAAATAAGTCAGAAGTCTGCAACTTGGTGGCTGCCCCTATAAATAATGCTGGCGGTGGAAGGTAAGGATGCATGTGGAGGGGTAGAGAGGGGGCTGGGGAATACTGCCCCTTGTGCTGGTGAGAGTGATTACAACTGGCATTCATTGCGCATGCACAGCCCAACTTTGTTATACAACCATCAGATTGGCCAGGATGACTGCCCATGCCATGGTAGCACCTCTTTTGATGCTTCCAGCACACGCACAGAGCCCAAGCTAGTGACCTTCCCAGCATGGGGCACCATGTGGGATGTGTTACAAACAACGCCGACATAATTGTATGTCCTTGGGGCTTCCTAAGCGCTAGAACACGTTGGCTATGAAGCCCAATTTCCTGATGTTTGTTTTAAAAGTCAACCAATTAAGACAGTGGTGAAATTCTGCTGATCAATCTGACGTTGAGGCACTGGGAGCTAATATTCTGGTGAACAGGCCAATATTAGCTCTGCGCAACCTGACTTTTCAGTGAGGCTGCATTAGGGTCTGGCCTGTCAGCATCTGTATCCAGCTTTAGTTCATGTAAACGGTGAAGGTTGCTGAGGGAGCACGGTGAAGGGTGACCGGGTTGAAATCAAATCTTACAGCTTTTAGCTCTGACCATTGACTCGAAGATATTTACTTTGGACACACAGGCTTAGAGCGGATATGACTGAAGATTGAAAAATGATGACGGGATTGGATACAGTCCATTTAGAAAGGTTACTTCAAATGATACAGATGGTCGGACTAGGAATCATGCCGAGAAACCCATTGAGAAGGTGTTAGGTTAGATGAACTGCCGTATGTATTGCATTAATGAACTGTTCTGTGAACTATGTCAATAAATTGTAAACATCATACTAATCTCCTTTAGGGTTCATTATCATGATTATTCATGTTTATCTCATTTCCTTTTAAAAGAATCTATGCTATTTGCCCAAACTTTTCTTTGTGTGACAAGTTCCACATTGTAACCGCTCTCTGAGGAAAAACAATTCTCCTAATTTCCCTATTTTTTAGTTATTTGTCTTGCATTTATGACGGGTGACCAAAGGGAACAGTGGAAATGGTTTAGGATGCTCTCAAACATCCCTGAAGACATCAAACATTCCTACTTCTAGTCTTATCTGTAAGTGGAATCATCTCTATGTCAACTGAAGCAAACCCTTTCATAATTGTAAAGACTTTGATCAGGCCAAGGGTTGGTCTTTTTTGGAAAACAAATGCCCCAACCTGTTCAACATTTCCTGAAAATGTAACATCCCATTTCTTCTATCATCCTTGTAAACCTTTTTGTACCTTTTCCAATGCCATTATGTCTTTTTTATAATAATAATCTTTATTAATGTCACAAGTAGGCTTACATTAACATTGCAATGAAGTTACTGTGAAAATCCCCCAGTCACCCCACTCCGACGCCTGTTCTGGTACACAGAGGGAGAATTCAGAATGTCCAGATTACCTAACAGCCCGTCTTTCAGGACCTGTGGGAGGAAACCGGAGCACCCGGAGGAAACCCGCGCAGACATGGGGAGAACGTGCAGACTCCACACATGTAGTGACCCAAGCTGGGAACCGAACCTGGGACCATGGAGCTGTGAAGCAACAGTGTTAACCACTGTGCTACCGTCCTTTTGAAAAGTGATCTCGCTAACAGAGGAATCAAATCCGGATCCCTGGCGCTGTGAAGCAATAGTGTTAACACTGTTCTACTGTGCTGCCCATATATAATATGGAGACCAAAACTGTTCCCAGTGCTCTATTTGTGGTCTAACCAAGATTCTATACAAATTTAACATAACTTATCTTCTTTTGAATTCTACCTCTCACAAAATGAACCCTAGTGTTTTGCTGGCTTTTTTATTGCCTTTTTAACCTGTAACTCTATCTTTAGTGATTTGTGTATCTGTACCCCAAGATTATTCTGTTCTTTGACCCTGGGGTGACACTTACTTTCCAAGAAGATTATGAACTCCTGATTCTTTCTCACAAAACGTACTGTATCATATTTAACTGTCTTTTAAGTTCACTTGCCAATTCTATGCCCCTTCTCTCAGGTGATTAATGTCTTCCTGTAATCCATCACAGTCCTGCTCTGTATTAATCATCAGGCACAATTCTGTGTTATCCGCAATGTTGAAGTTATGCTTCTGATTCTGGTAGACTGGATAGGGTGGCATGGTGGCACAATGGTTAGCATTGCTGCCTCACAGCGCCAGGGACCCGGCTTCAATTCCGGCCATGGGTGACTGTTTGTGTGGAGTTTGTACATTCTCCCCATGTCTTATGGGTTCCCCCCACCCCGGGTGCTATGGTTTCCTCCCACAGTCCAAAGATGTGCAGGTGAGATGGATTGACCATGTTAAATTGTCCCTCAGTGTGCAACGGTTAGGTGGGATTATGGGATTGCAGGGGGTGGGCCTAGATAGAGTGCTCTTTCAGAAGGTTGGTGTAGACTTGATGGGCCGAATGGCCTCCATCTGCACTGTAGGGATTATATGATACTAAATTGTTTATGTAAATGTTAAAGAGCAGTAGTTCTGCCATCAATAATTGTGGGACAACACTTTACACCTTTTGTCAGTCTGAGCTCCTACCTTTAACGCTTACTCTCTGTTTCTGTTTTGTAGCCAAAGCCCGATCCATTCTGTGATATAACTACTAATTCCACATGTTCTGACCTTCGCCCCAAGTCTAACATAGAGTACCTTATTAAAGGCCTTCTGGAAATACATCGCAATGAATCTATTATTCCATAAGTACATTACGCTCCGCAGAAATGTGAAGGTTCCACCGTCAAGGTACTTAGTCTCCATGGAGACTGTTAACATTTGTCCAGAAGGTCAAGATCATCCTCCGAGAATAGGCCGGAGTGGGGCTACAGTGAGACCAAAGGCTTATTTCGGCTGTCTAGTGCCAGTGAGATTGTTTTTGCCAACCATTCATATGAAACATTCACAAATGTGGCATGCAGGCAAAGAGCATCAAGCCTACTCCAAAAACCCGCCCTTCACCTCCCCCAACCCAAGTCCAGAGGATAAACAGAAACAGGAAAAAGTGGGGCACATAAGGGGGAAATAAGGACATGGGCGGAATGCTGGAAAACACCACTAGGACGCCCTCAGGCAATCAAAATTGGCCGAGCAGATCAAATCGAACATGTATGCAGATGTTGCCTTCGTGCTGAATATTTCCAGCGTTTTTTGTTCAGATTCCCAGCGTCCAAAGAGTTTTGCCTATGAATAGATTGTCTCTTCACCCATTTAAACCTTCTCTTTGATACAGTATTTGCTTCAGAAAAGAGCTGGCCAAGCTCCTTCATCCAGCTTGGTGTTGCGTTGATTCTGCTTCTTCCCATAATCTGAGGACTGTGAGCCACAAAAAAAGCTGCTGAGAGTCCCACAAAATAAAACCTCATCCCGCCCACAATAAGATACCAGAACTCTGGTCAAGTCCACACAATGATGCCTGCGCTCCAACTTAAGAAGAGGGTAATGTGTCTCGAAGATCATCCTGATGGCTGAATTTTGAAGATGGGATTATGAGACCGCTTACGGCAGTGTAGTGGCATGAGGTGACGCAATGTTTACGATAGTGATGTTTAAGGGGCATGTTGACAAATACATGAATAGGATGGGAATAGAGGGATACGGACCCCGGAAGTGTAGAAGATTTTTGTTTAGACTGGCAGCATGGTCAGCGCAGGCTTGGAGGATCAAAGGGCCTGTTCCTCTGCTATACTTTTCTTAGTTCTTTGTTCTTGTTGGATGGCCTGATTTATTACAAGAACACTTGTAGTTAAAGTTATAAATGATTTATTAACACTAACTGGGTGTAAACTATATACAAGACAACAGATGAACAACAGCAAAATTATGCACATGCAAGCTCTCTTTTTTACTTCCTCCAGCCAGTGTCTTGTCACATTCACTTATATATTAGTGAGACTCCTAGTGGTCAGTCGGTGACTTACAACACAACCATGCTATCACTACAGTGATATGTCAGTATGGTGGGTTTAAGTGGACTCCAAAAATAGCAAGATGTCCCATGGAATTGAGGCTAAGGGGAGGTAAAAGCAAGTAATTGAGACATTTCCATTTAAATTTATCCTCAGGAACTATTGTGTCCACAGAGGAGTCCATACATGAGGCTGAAAGAAATTTTGGCTTATTGAACAAGAAACTATTTAGATGTTATACACAGGTCTCAAGTCGGGGCTTCTATGCTGGGCTTCCACTCGGGCCAATCATTTAGACATAGTGTCCATGGCTCCGCTGATGGGGCCCCTGCCCCTCAACGGGCATGCCCGTACTCAATTGGTCTGACCCCGTAGGTCTGGTGCGGGTTAAAACCAGAACTTTCTGTGGTATTGCTGCAGAAGCATTGTGGGAGTCAATTGTACCTGGTCAGTCTCTTTCTTTGGCCTGGGATGTAGACATTGTTGGTAAGGGCAGCAGTTATTGCCCATCCCCAGTTGCCCTTGAGATGCTGCTGGTGAGCTGCCATCTTGAACCGCTGCAGCTCATGTGGTGTAGATACACCCACAGTGCTGTTAGGGAGGGAGGGTATTTGACTTAGCAACAGTGAAGTGTTGCTCATTCTGGGTGAGTGTGCTTAACACTCAATTTGGCTCTGTTTCGTTACTTAGCTCTGGAATCGCCAGGTATCGTTAAGATACCGCCACAAGTTTCAAGGTTAAGTTCAAAGCAATAAAACCATACACCAATTAGTAAGTTCAAACAACTGAGTTTATTATAATACAATTATAATCCTACCCATGCACACGCTAAGAGGATTAAACTATTCCTACCGCTAAATAAACAAATACTTATCGCGAAGGAACTGCCGGATCAGGGGACAAGGCCTCCTGCTCTGCTGTGGTCTGCAGACCTCAGGTTGGTACGGGTTAAAAAGGGGTCAGGAGTGTCTATCTCTGGTAGCGATTGTTGTGAGACACTTACTTGCTGGCGGCTGCTGTCCGAACCTCTCCTCTCTCTCGTTCAAGGTCTTCTTGGCAAAAGCTGGTCGAGGTGCTGGTCCAGAGAGGAGGGCTGGTTCAGAAGAGAGGAGGGCTGGACAAGAAGAGAGGAGGGCTGGACAAGAAGAACAAACTAAGTGTGGGACCTGTCTTTTATAGGTCCCAGGGATCCACGCCCCTTTGGGCGGACCCCTTTACCTGCTCGGAATCAATTGGGTCTCTTCCCAATCGATTTGTTTGAATCCCCCCAATACTGAGGCTGTCCCTCGGTTGCTGGGCGGGCTTTCAGGTGCTTTGTTTTCGGACCCCGTTGGTGCCGGGGTGTCTGGTTTCCCATACACTGTTGCAGTTACTTCCCCATTTGTGTCCATTGTCCCTGGGATCATTCCATTACTATGTTAACTATCCCTGAGATTGCCTCATTAGTATGCAGAATGTTCGTTTCGGTGCTGTCTGCTCTCTTAGCAGACAGAATACACAGTGGCTTGGTGCAGCCTGCTGTTGCTGCAAACATTGTCCATTTTAACCTGTAAGCTTTGCGTTCCTCCATTTTGTATTTAGGGAATGGCCAACTTCGGTGGCTACAGAAGGAACAGAGATATATTGCCAAGTCAGGATGATGTGTGAGACTGGGTGGTGTTGACCTGTTTAGATCTCCAGGCCCTCTGCTAGTCATCAGGAGATTGGGAGCAGTCAAAGAACAGTTTGTCATATAAAAAAATTAATCCCTCATTCAGTCAATGGGGTAGGTAGATTGGGCGAGATGAAGGAGTAAGATACCTAAAATAGTAGATAAAGAAATCTAGTTAATTAATCAAGTGAGAGGTATGCATTACATTGGACAAATGCTGTGTTGTGTTGGTAAAACTTCAAACAGAAAGGCTCTTTCATTGACTTCAATCAGATCCATGTGTTTCTTGACTTGATACTCAATGTATGGCTGGTTTAGCTCACAAGGCTAAATCGCTGGCTTTTAAAGCAGGCCAGCAGCACGGTTCGATTCCTGTACCAGCCTCCCCGGACAGGCGCCGGAATGTGGCGACTAGGGGCTTTTCACAGTAACTTCATTGAAGCCTACTCGTGACAATAAGCGATTTTCATTTTTCATTCATTTTCATTTCATTAGTGTAGCTAAATCCAATGCATCTATCTGGTTAAATGCAGTTAACTGCCCATGTGGCAGCTAATAGAAAGGTTAAAAAATAAAATGTTGCTTTTTTTTATATTTAGTCTTTCACTGGGTATGGGCATCACTGACTAGGCAATCATTCATTGCCCATCCCTAACAGCTCTTCAGAACGTGGTTGGGAGACATCTTTTTGAACTGCTACAGCCCACCTGGTGTATGTCCACACAGTGCTGGCAGAAAGGGAGTTCCAGAGTTTGGACCCAGCAACAATGAAGGAATGGCGATATGTTTTCAAGTCAAGATGGCGTGTGGCTAGGAGGGGGACTTGAGGTGGTTGTGTTCCCATGCACCTGCTGCCCATGTCCTTCCAGTTGGCAGAAGTCACGGGTTTGGAAGGTTGCTGAAGGTGCCTTAGAGAAGTGCTGCCGTGCATCTTGTAGATGGTACACAGTACTGCCACTGTGCATTGATAGTGGGGGGAGTGAGTGTTTAAGGTTAAGGATAAAGTGCTAATCAAGCAGTTGCTTTGTCCGAGATGGCGTTGAACTTCTCGAGAGCTGTTGGAGCTACACGCATCCAGGCAAGTGGAGAGCATTTCAACACACTCATGACTTGTGCCTTGTAGATGGTGGACAGGCTTTGTAGAAGCAGGGTGAATGTCACTCACTGCAAAATTCCCATCTCTGACCTGCTCAGAGAAATGGAGAAATGGTTAGATTATTTCTTGTTGGAGAAGATTATTGAATGAGGCATGTGTGGCGTGAATATTACTTGTTGAATATCTGGATATCTGGGCACTGGAAATGACAATGACAAACTCAATCCTGTCAAACCTGCAAAGTCCTCCTTACTAACATCTGAGGGCTAGTGAGAGCTGTCTCATAGCTTAGTCAAGCATCAAGGAATCATACCTTACTGACAATGTCCCAGACACCACCATTAACATTCTTGGGAATGTCCTGTCCCACCAGCACCCAGACCCAGCAGAAGTGGTGTCACAGTCAGGCGGTAGTTGCCCTGGGAGTCTTCAGCATCGACTCTGGATCATATGAAGTCTCATGACATCTGGTCAAACCAAGCCAGGGGATCAACTCTGGTCCAATGAGGAGTGCAGGAGGGCGTACCTAAAATGAATTGTCAATCTAGTGACACAGGACTAACATGCCAAACAGCATAAGCAGCAAGTGATATTCAGAGCTTAGCGATTCTACAACCAGTAGATCTGACCTAAGCTCTGGGGTCCTTCCACGTCCAGTCGGGAGTGATGGTGAACAATTAAACAACTCACTGGAGGAGGAAGTTCCATAAATGTCCTCACCCTCAATGATGGGGGAGCCCAGCATATCAATGCAAAAGGCAAGGCTGAAGCATTTGCAACAATCTTCAGCCAGAAGTGCCGAGTGCATGTTTCATTTTGGCCTCCTCCAGAGGTCCTTGGCGTCACAGATACCTATCTTCAGCCAAGTCGACACACTCCATGTGACATCAGGGAATAGCTGAAGGTGCTGGATACTGAAAAGGCGATGGGCTCTGACAATATTTTAGCAATAGTACTGAACTTGCTGCGCCCCTGATCAAGCTATCCCAGTACAGTTACCACACCGGCATCTTCCCACTAATGTGGAAAATTGCCCTGGTATGTCCTGGACACAAAAAGCAGGACAAAGCTGACCTGACTAATTAACACCCTATCATTCTTCTCTCAATTATCAGTAAAGTGATGGAAGGTTTCATCAGTAGTGTTATCAAGTGTCGCTAGCTTAGCAATAACCTGCTCATGGATGCTGAGTTTGGTTTCTGCCAGGGCCACTCAGCTCCTGACATCATTATTGCCTTGATTCAAACATGGACAAAAGAACTGAACTCCAGAGGCGAGGTCAGAGTGACTGCCCTTGACATCGAGGCAGTGTTTGACTGACTGCGGCATCAAGGAACCTGAGGCAAAACTGGGGTCAATCACGGGAAAACCCTCCGCTGGTTGGAGTTATACCTGGCACAAAGGAAGAAAGCTCTGAATAAGAATAATACGGACTTAAAACGAGAACTCTATTTTCTCTCTCCACAGATGCTGCCAGACCTGCTGAGTTTTTCCAGCATTTCCTCTTTTTGATTCAGATTCCAGCATCCACAGTGTTTTGCTTTGAGAAAAGAAGGTGGTTGTTGTGTTTGGAGGTCAGTCACCTCAGTTCCAGAACATTCCTCAGCGTAGTGTCCTGGGTCCAAAAACTTTCAGCTGCTTCATCAATGACCTTCCTTCCATTATAAGGTCTGAAATGGGGATGCTGCTAATGACTGCACAATGTTCAGACCTATTCTCGGCTCCTTGGTTACTGAAGCAGTCCATGTCCAAATGCAGCAAGGCCTGGACAACACTCTGCCTTAGGCTGACGGGTGGAAAGTAACATTTGTGCCACACAAGTGCCAGCTATTGATCATCTGCAACACGAGAGAATCAAACCATCAGCCTTTGATATTAAATGGCAGTACCATCACTGAATCTCCCACTGTCAACATTGAAGCCTACTCGTGACAATAAGCGATTTTCATTTTTTTGTTTTCAGATCGTTTTCAGTTTAGAGCAATTTACCTGGCTCTTAGTTGATTCTCCTTTCCTACTTTTCCCACAAGAAATTTCCAACAAAGCATCCATCATTAGCTGGGATGGTCTGACTCCCTGTACTGTACCTTTTCTCCATTATCTGTGTTCAGCAGGAAAAAAAATGTGTTGACCACAGAGTGAACCCTCATCCTTACTTCCCCGTTCCCAAGTGTGAAAAAAAACCCAAAATGCTGGAACGAGAGAAACAGAGTTAACATTTCAGGCCGAGATGACTTACTGAGTATTTCCAACATTTTTTGTTTCTCTCTCAGTTTTCCAACATCTGCAGTATTTTGCTTTTGCCCAAGTTGAAGGTTTTGATAAAAATTAGGATTTCCTTTGAAAATTTCCCAGGATTTTTTAAGACGCTGAATTGGTTAAAAAAAATAATTTCCCTGCAAATTTGGGGGGTGAGGACGAGCTTCTGAAATGCCTCCAGAAAACGTAATAAATAGATATTTATACTGAGGCAGAAATATAAACGGAAAATAATTTGCAACAAGGGGAAGTACTGCTTCCCCTTCCTTGCTGTGGACAAGTATCTGCTCCCTGTTGTGATGGCAAGATTGAAGTGAGGAATTTGCTTCTCTGACAAACAGAAGCAAGGCGGTGAATTTCCCCGATACGTTAGGTGATAAAGAGCCTCTGAGGTGGTGAAGGTTCGGTCTTATGTTGAAACGCTAATAGGATGCTATTGATTATCACAAAATGACATTTTGTAGAAGGCATTGATAGGAATGGCCTATTGGATGGGTAAGGGGCTGCTTACCATTTCAATTACCTGCTAGTACTTACTCATTTAGGCAGCTGCTTTTGGTAGCTGTCACTTAAGCTAATACCCTCTCCAAATAGCGATTGTGAGTAAAGTCATCATTGCAGAACATTTCTATCCAACATTCATCTGAGGAAGTTTTTAAAAAACTAAACACGTTCCCACTGAGTATCTGACAAATAACAACAACAACACCTCACCTATTACTTCAATGAGCAACTTTGCTGTGTATTTATTGTGATGTACATCCTACTTGTCAAAAAATATGGAACCCTTCAGTTTAACATGAAGGTATCAAAAATTGTTGACCTCATTGGAGTTTTCATGATTATGAATAAAATTGAAAATATTGATCAAGATAGAATGTAGTAGAGGAGTCAAAGCAAACCCATTGATTCTTGAGACGAGACTAACCCTTAAACAGATTTTCCTTCGGATTGCCAAACCATTAATCCCAATCAGCGGACCTCTCTAGTAAGAGGACCAGGCTTTACTTATGTGGAGCAAAATGAGTGCGCCTGGATAGCCCATGATTCCAGGCGACTACAATAAAGGTAGGTGTGTCCATGGTGGGCCCATTCTCAGGACAATGTGAGGTGTGTTGCGGGTTGAGTTGCGTGGAGGCCCAGCGTGGTCAAGGTTCATTTGTGGAGGGCCGAAGAGAACTCCTGCTACTTCCATAGAAATAAATTCAAACTTCGTTTCTGGCCTCCTCTTTGCCTGGAAAGCCAGCGGAGGCCAGCTTATGTTATACTTTTGATCCTGGGGCCCTTCAAAGATCAATCAGTGCACACGTAGACTTTGGGGTGATTAACATTCCAACTGTTCTTTCTTGCTTCAGCAATCAAACAACAAGAAAGCATGGATCTTGTGATCCAATATGGGCAGCACGGTAGCATTGTGGATAGCACAATCGCTTCACAGCTCCAGGGTCTCAGGTTCGGTTCCGGCTTGGGTCACTGTCTGTGTGGAGTCTCCACATCCTCCCCGTGTGTGCGTGGGTTTCCTCCGGGTGCTCCGGTTTCCTCCCACAGTGAAGCTAATGCCATGCAAACTAATGTGCATCACTGTGCTTTATCTCGTCAACAGAATTTGCAATTCATTTCCTCTTCTCTAACTTGTCAGTTGCATTTAATCATATCTTCCAAAAAAATGAACTTTGGAATTACAGAATCTTATTGATGCATCTGTGCTCTTAAAACCATCACATCTTACAGCACCGAAGAAGGTTATTCTGCCCATGGTGCCTATGCTCGCACTTTCATAGAATCATAGAATCCCTACGGTGCAGAAAGAGGCCATTCGGCCCATCAAATCTGCGCTGACCCTTTGAAAGAGCATCCTATCTAGGCCCTATTCCGGTTCGAGTCCTCTATCGCCACCCAACCTTTGGACGCAAAGGGGCAATTTAGCACGGCCAATCCACCTAACCTGCACATCTTTGGACTGTGGTAAGAAACCGGAGCACCAGGAGGAATCCCATGCAGACATGGGGAGAGCGTGCAAACTTCACAGTCACCCGAGGTCGGAATCAAACCCAGGTCCCTGGCGCTGTGAGGCAGCAGTGCTAATCATTGTACCACTCTACCGCTCCTGCTTTGCTATTTATCGAACTCCCCTGCTCTTTACCCATATTTTCTACCCTTCAAACATTTATCCAGTTCGCTTCTGAATATTATTATTGATTCACACCGCACCACCCTTTCAATCCATGTATTCTGGATCAGAATATTTCACTGTGTTAAAAAAAAACACTTCATCATGCCTCTGGCACTTTCACTAATTATCTTAAATCTCTATTCCCCGGTTACCTATCCTGTTGCTTGGGGAAGCAGTATCTCCTGATTTCTTTATCACAACTCCACTGATTCTTCACTAATGATAGTCATTATCCGACGATTCTGAGCGGTGTATTTTACAATATCCTCAAATATCTTGTAATTACAAGAAGTGGCCTATAACCCTCGTGACAAACTTTTACCACTATTAGAAAACTATCAGTTTTTGTTTTAAACAGTGATCCCTAGAGGGAACATGCTTCCCACATCCACCCTGTAAAGACCTCTCAAAATCTTCTGGTCGGGATTCTCCGATTTCGCGCCGGGTCGGAGAATCCCTGGGGTGGGGCGCGGTAATCGCGCCACAGTGCCCCGACACTGGCCCACCGATTCGCCGGCACCAGGGGATTAGCGCCCCGCCGGCCGGGGGCCGTTGAAAGCGCCCCCCTGCTGGCGATTCTCCGGGCCTTGATGGGCCGAATGCCCGCCGAGTTCGGCCGAGATCTGCCGCCGTGTGTCACGTATGATCCCACACAGCGGGATCCAGAAGTTGTGTTTGGTGGGGGGATCAGACCCGGGGGGGACTCCACGGTGGCCTGGCCTGCGATCAGGGCCTACCAATCGACGGGCGGGCTGGTTCCGTGGGGGCCTATGTTCCTCCGCACCGGGCCCTGTAGGGCTCCGTCATATTGCCCGGGGGCCGGTGCGGAGGCAGGAACCCACCCGCATGCGCGGAATCATGCCGGCCATGGCTCGCACACGCGGAATCACGCCCGCCATCACGCGCATGCGCGAATTCGCGCCGGCCTCGCCACGCCGGCTACAGCTGCGAGGACCACTCCAGCACTGACCTAGCCCCCTCGGGAGGGGAACTTACCGGACAATTGAGGACCGTTGACGCCGGAGTGGTTCACGCTGCTTTTCACACCGGTGTCAGAACTCGACCGCAGGATTGGAGAATCCCGGCCTCTTACTCTTCTAAACTCCAGTGGATACCAGCTAAACATGTTCAATCTTACCTCATGAGACAAGCTACCCAATCCAGATATTTGTCTAATCAATCATCTCTGAACATCATTTGCATCCTTCTTTAAATAAGGAGACCTGTGCTACAAACAATACTCCAGATGCGGTGTCACCAGGGCCCCGTACAATTGAAGGATAACCTCTGGATAAAAGAAAATTACTGTGGATGCTGGAATCTGAAACGAAAGAGAAAATGCTGGAAAATCTCAGCAGGTCTGGCAGCATCTGTAGGGAGAGCAAAGAGCTAAAGTTTCGAGTCCAATGACTCTTTGTCAAAGCTAACAGACAAAGTGGGAAATATTTATACTGTGGAGTTGTCACTGAGGAAGGAAATATGGCTGTGGAAGTGAGTCTTGGTAAATATCTTGTCCAACACTAAGAGCGAAATGGAAAGCAGTGAAGGTGGATAGTGGGAGGGGTCACTCCACAGTATATTTATTTCCCACTTTCTCTGTCTGTTAGCTTTGACAAAGAGTCATCGTTAAAGAATAACCTCGCTACTTTTGTATCCAATTCCTCTCACAATAAATGATAACATTCTATTAACTTTCCTAATTACTTGCTGCACCTGCATACTGTTGCTTGTTATGCTTTCCCTTAATTTGCTCTGTTTTAATTACCTTTGCCCAAGAGTTGCCAGGTATCTTTCTGATACCACCATGAGGTTCAAAGCCGAATACTGATCAATGACTCGATACACCAGTTAGTAAGTTTGAAATCAATGCACATTTATTTACACACACAGTCAATTATTACTCATGCACAAACACTACTCACTAAACTACAACTACTACTAAAAGCCTATACTTAGCTTTGGGGGGCCCACTCAGTCAGAGGAACAATGGCCGTTTTCCAGTTCTGATACTGCTGGCTTTGAACTGGTATAGAATAGTAAATGAGCGCCTATCGCGTGGCATGCGTTGACCTTAGACTTACTTGGCTGGTGCTTGGCGGGCCTCTCGTCGCTGGGAGCCGAAGGCCAAGGTGAAGGTGAAGAAGAAGAGTGAGAGTGAACTGACCTTGGGGACTCTGCTTTATAGTCCACAGGGTTTCGCGCCCTTCTGGGCAGACCCTGGGCTTGGTCCCAATTAATTGGACCATGTCCCAATTGTTTGTATCGATTCTCTCCAATAACGGGGTTGTTCCCCAATCGCTGGGCGGGCAACTTTAGGGAAATTTCTTCTAGAGCATGTCCTCTACATAAATACCACATCCTGTTATGCGTTTGCCGTCTAAAACTGTGGAAGAGCCATCCACATAGATTTTCAGGGGAGCGCACGTGTCTGTGGGCTGGGGTCTCTGGGGTGAACTACTTATCTTCCTGGGAGGTGTCTTTGGAATGAATGGGCCTGTGTTGTGTTGTGTGGAGATTATCTCACATCCATGAGGGGTGCCTGGGTACTGTAAATTGTCTGCAAGGAAGGTGTGGGTTTTTGGTCTTTTTACTGTGATGTCCCGTCCCTGTAAAAGAAGGGTCCAACGGGCTGCTCGGATTTGGCTGACTGTGCCATCTTTAAGTCGGCCGTCTAATAATAGCTGTGTCGGGGTGTGCTCGGTGAGGATGGTGATGGGGTTGAGTCCTGTAATGTATGAAAAGTTCTGTACTGCCCAAAAAACTGCGAGCAGGTGCCTTTCACAGGCAGAAAATCCTTGCTCGACAGGGTCTAACACTCGCGAGGCGTATGCCACGGGTCTTAACTGGTCATGGCGTTCCTGGAGGAGCATGGCCGAAAGGGTTCGGTCGGTGCTTGCTACTTCGATAGCGTACGGGGAAAATGGGTCTGGGACCTGTAGTGCGGGGGCTGTGCTGAGTGCTCTTTTTAAAGCATCCACGGCATCTGTATGCTGCGGAAGCCATTCCCAAGGTGCCTTTTTCTTAAGCAGGTTGGATAGGGGCGCTGTTTTAGTGGCGAAACCATCGATATGGTTTTTGCAGTAGCCAACCAGTCCTAAAAATGACCGGAGGGCTGATACATTGTGGGGAAGGGGCAATTTGACAATCGAGTCAATCCTTTTCTGCTCGATCTCGTGTTTACCGTATGTGATAACTGTTCCCGAGTATATCACTATTTCTTCCAAAATCTGGGCCTTTTTGGGGTTAACCTTACAGCCAATTTCTTTTAGGAGTCCTAGGAGTTCTGCGAGAAGCGAAATGTGCTCTGCTTTTGTGTCTGTCTGTAATAGCAGGTCGTCTACATACTGGACCAGACATTCGGGGCGGGAAACTTTAGCTAATCCATTTGCCAGCTGTCTGTGGAAAATGGAGGGGGTGTTGTGGAACCATTGTGGAAGGCACATCCACGTGTACTGCTGTCATTTAAAGGTGAAGGCAAATTTGTACTGGCACGCTTTAGCCAACGGAATGGACCAAAAGCCGTTACTAATGTCCAAAACCGAAAGAATCGTGACTGGAGTCCCTGCTTGAACATGGTCTCGGGACTTGTGGCTATGGTGGGGGCTGCTGCTGGGGTTACTTTGTTCAGTTCCCGGTAATCAATGGTCAGTCGCCATGATCCATCGGGTTTCCTCACGGGCCAAATCAGGGCATTATTAGTGGAGGCTACTGATCTCAGTACGCCCTGGTCTAACAAGCTATCTGTCACTTTTGAGATGTCTCCCTCTGCGTCCTGGGGAAATCCGTACTGTTTCTGGGGTCTGGGGTCAGGACCTGTAATCTGCACAGAGCCAGCCATACTGCCACGGTCATGCTTGTGCTGTGCAAATGCTGCTTTGTGTTCTTGCAGGACTGCCCTAACCTGTCTGTCTGGTTCGCGTGTCGAAACAGTAGTCTCCAACTGAGCGAATCCTATTTACATACTCTCCTACTGTGAGCGTGGCGGGGGCTCGTGCTGCTTTTGTCATTTTCCAAACACACTTATTGACTGGATCGAATGAAAGGTTGTGGGAGCTCATAAAGTCGATCCCTAAAATATGTTCTGTTGTGTGGGGCAGATCAACTAACACTATGGGGTGCTTGGTTGTTATATTGCTGATTTGTATGGATACAGGGGCTGTGATGTGTCCCTGCTGTAAGTGGCCTGTAAAGCCGCTGAGGGTGATGGTGTCTGTTGTGGGCCACGTGTCTCTCTGAAACATCGTGGAGGAATTGAGTGTGGTGCGGGACCCTCCTGTGTCCCAAAGAAATTCAACGGGCTGATCCCGGACTTTGGCTGCTACGACCGGTCGACCGGATTTATCCCAAAGGGTGTTGCAGACCCAAGTTGGGGAGCCCGAACACCGTCAGTCTGTGCCGTTCATGTTTTCCTGGTCTGAACGGGCACTAACACTATGTATTGGCTTTGCCCTATTTCTATTTAGAGTGCCTGTCTGTTGGGCTCTCTGTGATTTCTGTGGCACGTTGCACTCTCGAGCAAAGTGTCCTAACTGACCACAGTTGTAACACTCCTGCGATTTGGGCTGGGGTGGGCTGTTCCTACTCTCATTTATCCATGCGGGGTTCTGGTGCGCTTTAACTGTATGCATATCTGCATCTGCCTGCTCTTCCTCGGGTTTCCTAAAATTGGCCTTGTTCTGAACGGATTGCTCCCAAGCGCGGGATAACCTTTTCAAAACCTATTTCTCATTGTGGGCCTCATCTGAGGGGTTGTAATTCGCGCACGCTCTCAGTCCTGCCTCTATTGCATGAGAGACCAAGATTCCAGTCCATTTTGCCATGTTATCTGGGGACAAATGGGCGCGGGCTAACTCTCCAAAAACTGCAGTGAAATGAATCCACAAGCATCCAGCAAACGCTGTGGGGTGCTCTGTCTTCTTTCGCCTGCATCTATTCAGGCCTTCTACCGGGTCTCCTCTGTTATAGCCGATCGCATCAAGGATCACTATGCGCATCTCTGTTAGGGTGCCTCCTCCTACATACTGTGTGTCGGGAAGGGCTGTCACGACTGAAGGGTCGAGGTTCAAAACTGTGAGCTTTATCTGCTCTCTCTCGTCCAAGCCGTACATGGTGACCTGCTGCTTTACCTTAGCGAAGAATTGGTGGAGGTCTGAAGTGGGGAGGAATGGTGTGATTTTCTCGTACGTGCCCCGTAATTGGGTCACGGTTAAGGGGGTTGTGTACAGGAAATCTGTGTCTCTTTCTGCTGCGGCCCTGCGGTGTGTGGTGACCAGATTCATGGGGGTGTGTTCTGTCTGTTCAGTGGGGGGTTGGGGTGCTCTCCTTTTCTGGGGTTTCTCCTGCGTACATGCTCCATGTACGTATCTATGGGCTGTTTCGTTTAATTCTTGCCAATCGGGGCCGTTTTCCTGATCTAGTTGGGGTCTGAATGTGCTCTGAAAGCCATTTTGAACTGAAAGCAGGGATTGGAATTCTGCAATTTACTTCCGGCACTTTGCATGGTCTACCGAGCTCTGCCTTTGTTCCGTTGTGGAAGCATGGAGTGCTCGTAGGGCTGCTTTTAAATCATTGCACTCTTTCTGCAATGCCTCTACCTGCTGTTCTGTTTCTTGTCTTACCAAGACCGCACGTTGTGTGTCCTGGTAGGCCTTGTCATACTGGATCTGGAAACTGCTTAAGTGCGCCAGACAAGACTGGTGTGCCCTCTTGGCATCAGGCACCTCTCTGTCTTTTGCTGCTAACTTCCCTCTTAACTCGCTGTTCTCTCTCTCTATCTCGCTCACATCTACCTTACTCGTTCTATCTCTCTCCTCTATTTCTCTACGGAGCGTCCTAACGACCTCCTCTGTGCCTCGCAATTGTGCCAGACAGGACACGATTGCCATCGGCTTGCGAGCTTTTCCCAAGCTCTTCTTGTGAATCTCTGTCAGGTTCTCCCAACAACTATACTCCCGAGACCTGTTTCCTCATTTGCACAAAATTCGCTCCAAAGTGGCCATCCTTTCCCTTTGAGGCACTTCCTAATTTCACCTTCCCAAACGGGACACTGTCCTACTCTGCTGGTCGCTGTGACCTCGAATTCCTGTGGGTTCATAAGGCATTCCATTGCCTTCATTGCCATTTTCCCTATTTCTGGGTTCTCTACTAAATTTGGAACAGGGGGTGATAAAACGGTGATGTAAACACGGGTACGGTTTAAGCTAATTTCCAGCTGACAAAACTCCTGACAGTCTTATTCAACAAAATCTCTCAGGTTTACCTTATATCCCTGTTAGTACGCATGCATTAACACACTTCCGAATTCTGGAGGATTGATCAGTACTGCTTAAACTCTTGTGGTTTTCTGTTTCCAATTGGATCTCTAATTCAAATTTTGGGTTCTCCCGGAGTGGGGGGGCCACTTCTAAGTTGAGTCCCATCTCGGTCGCCAGTAAATGTTGCTCGTTATGCTTTCCCTTCATTTTCTCTGTTTTAATTACCTTTGCTCAAGAGTTGGCAGATATCTTTCTGATACCACCACAAGGTTCAAAGCCGAATACTGATCAATGACTCGATACACCAGTGAGTAAGTTTGAAATCAATGCACATTTATTTACACACACAGTCAATTATTACTCATGCACAAACGCTACTCACTAAACTACAACTAGTACTAAAAGCCTATACTTAGCTTTGGGGGGCCCACTCAGTTAGAGGAACAACGGCCGTTGTCCGGTTCTGATACTGCTGGCTTTGAACTGGTATAGAATAGTAGCTAGGAGCGGCTATCTCTTAGCGTGCATTGACCTTCGACTTACTTGGCTGGTGCTTGGCGGGCCTCTCGCTGCTGAGAGCCAAATGCCAAGGTGAAGGTGAAGAAGAAAAGTAAGAGAGCAAACTGACCTTGGGTACTCTGCTTTATAGTCCACAGGGTTTCGGGCCCTTCTGGGCGGACCCTGGGCTTGGTCCCAATTAATTGGACCATATCCCAGCCGTTTGTATCGATTCTCTCCAATAACGGGGTCGTTCCCCAATCGCTGGGCAGGCCCTAGGTAACCGTTGGCCCGCCTTTGTTTTAGTCTCCACTGGCGCCGGGGAATCTGTCCTGGTACCGATTGTTTCAATGTTTATTTTTGTCCCCAGAGATAGCTCATTACTATGCTAATGGCTTGTAGTTTCAGTTCTGTCTGGGCTCTGCAAGTTCCAATCCACAGGAAACCTTGCACCTGCTTGTTTTTCTAGTGCTGTCCATTTTTCCCTGCACTCTTTGCAAGTATCCATTTTGGAATCGGGACGTGATCACCCCAGGTGGCTACAATACTAGTCTTTTGTGCACTATGACACCCAGATCCTTCTCCATTTCAAAACTCTGCAATCTCTCACCATTTATATAATAAGCTGTTTTAAAACTCTTCCTGTCAAAATAGACAAATAAACGTGCTCTATTGAGAGTCCATGTAGTTATTTCCTGCGCTTATTTCTGAGCTCCTTATGTACCTTTGCTGCATTAGCACTTAACTGTTACCTCATTTTAAGTGTGAGTCTTGGAGTGCTGCTGCACCCCTTTCGACAATAATGCAGCACTTTCTTAACTTCGCCCCGATCGAATCCCTTGCAATTCAACCTTCATTCTCCCGAAGCCTAATCTGCCTCCCATGAACACAACTTAAATGATTCTTGATGTCCTTCTTTTGGGAATAGCAAAGTGACATAACATTTCTGTTCTGGGCCATTCCGACCTTCCTGTTACTTCTTTTGATTTTCTCCGAAGATTTTCTGATTTGCCAAGGTCCCTCAATGCGAGTTTCAGCTCCACATTACGAAAGATGATCTAATAAGGGTGGAAATAAACAACGCCTGCATGATTCCTTTGGGCTCTTTTAATTAATAACTCATTCACAAATTTGAACCGTGCATGATTTCCCTAGCTTCCAACGCGAAAGAACATGTAAACAAGAATCCTCCAACTTAAAGCCTTGAGTCGGAATCTGGCAGCGAAGTCGATGGCAAAATTCCCAAACCAATGTATTAAAATCCTTTGAATTAAAGAATTTACAGTGCAGAAGGAGGCCATTCGGCCCATCGAGTCTGCACCAGCTCTTGGAAAGGGAAAGAGCACCCTACCCAAGCCCACACCTCCACCCTACCCCCATAACCCAGTAACCCCACCCAACACTAAGGGCAATTTTGAACACGAAGGGCAATTTAGCAGGGCCAATCCACCTAACCTGCACATCTTTGGACTGCGGGAGGAAACCGGAGCACCCGGAGGAAACCCACGCTCACACGTGGAGAATGTGCAGACAGTGACCCAAGCCGGGAATCGAACCTGGGACCCTGAAACTGTGAAGCAATTCTGCTAACCACTATGCTACCGTGCGGCCCAATAGGTTCCAGCATGTCTTCATTACACTAGGCTAACTTTATTTATTGTTCCAAATATATAAAATGTTAACTTTTCAAAAGGCCAGGTATCTGGAGCATGGTCTAAGTGACGATCACAGTTGGAGTTATCCCCATGTACAGCACAGTTTAGGAAGATAAGAACAGGGGAAATACAATCTTGCCCTTCAAACCTGCATCGCCCAATGAGATAGCTTATGGCTGAAATGTGACTTAACTCCAGATACCTGGCCTTTCCCCTTACTCCTCTGGTGAACAACAATCTTTCAATTTCAGATTTAAAATGAGCAATTGACCTTGCATCAGTCGCCATCTGCGGAACAGGTGGTTTGCGATCTAACAGATGATGTTTCTCGCCTTTCCCGTGCTGCTTTCAAAAAAATGTGATTAAGCAAATTATTTATTCCTCATGCGGAAAATTAAATAGCTTTCAAAGGTAATGGAAAAGTGTCTCTTGTGACCAGAAAACCATGAAAGGAAGAAACACATGTTGTAACACCCTATTGTCCCTAATAATAACATTGGGATTTTAGATGTGCTCTCAATATGCATCCACTTAATACAAAAATTACATGTTTCAGAATGTGGAATTATTATCAGAATTTCTACTGTTTTGTATTTCAGTGGGTGGTTTGTATCAGTTAGTTGCAACCCGAGTTTAGAAGGATGAGGGGGATCTTATTGAAACTTACAGGATACTGCGAAGTCTGGATAGAGTGGACGTGGAGAGATGTTTCCACTTGGAGGAAAAACTAGAACCAGAGGGCACAAGCTCAGATTAAGGGGACGATCCTTTGAAACAGAGATGAGGAGGAATTTCTTCAGCCAGAGGGTGGTGAATCTGCGGAACTCTTTGCTGCAGACGGCTGTGGAGACCAAATCATTGAGTGTTTTTAATACAGCGATAGATAGGTTGGTTAATTAGGGAATGAATGAAAATGAAAATCGCTTATTGTCACGAGTAGGCTTCAATGAAGTTACTGTGAAAAGCCCCTAGAGAAGGGAGGAGAATGGGAATGAGAAACATATCAGCCATGATTGAATGGCAGAGCAGACTTGATGGACTGAGTGGTCTAATTCTGCTCCTATATCTTATGGTTTTATGTCTCGAAGCCAATGAGATCTTGAATTTCTCAATTAATTTTGACACCATATGGATGGGTTTTCCGGTCACGCCCTTCCTGAAACTGGAAGTGCACCTTCAAATAGTCCATCAAATGGTCCATACTACCCCGCGGCCAGGACCAAAACATTTGCCCCAATGTTACATCAGTCGAATCCTTAATGTGCCATGTGGTACCAATGCTACCCTGCAACCTATGGGTACCCATTCTGTTGTGCATATTGGCAGCTGATGTTAAAACTGGTCCCAAATGATAAAGCCTACAGAAGCAAAAATGTGTACTCTTCAAGATGAAGGCAATCTGTGGTGTATAGTGCCACGTTCTGGAATGCCAAAGCTCGAAAAAGATGTCTTGGCCATTTCATTTCTAAATCTACTATTACGTTATTTTCCCACGTGTTAATCATTTGAGCCCCCAGAAGTCAGCTTTTTAAGTGAAAAATATTAATGCGTATTTTATTGCAGACTATGTGGTGTTATGAATCACCAGCCTTTAGCGTTGCTATAATTTAATACCTCAACAGCTCAATAATTTGATTCAAACGTATGAAAAACATGCATTACAGAAAACTTGACTTACTTCTAACTGGAGGAAGGCATGTAGGGCGGTGGGGGGGGGGGGGGAGCTGTTTTTTAAATTTACATTAATAATCTAGATCTGAGTGTAGAGGCCACAATTTAACAATTTGCCGATGAGGAGGGTTGTGAACTGGTGGTGAGGGTAGTGATAGAATTTGACTGGATATGGACAGATTGGTGGAATGGGGACATACGTGACAGGTTAAATTTCATGTAAGAAGTGATACATCTTGGTCCGAAGAATGAGTAGAAGTGGCATAAAATAAAGGGTACAGTTCTAAAGGTAATACAGGAGCAGAGGGAGCTGGGTGTATGAATCATTAAAGGCTGCAGGGCAGGTTGGGAAAGCAGTTCTACTGAATCCTGGCTATATTAATAGGGGCCTGGAGTACAAAACTATGGAAGTGAGGAATCTTTATAAAACACTGGTTCAGCCTCAATGGGAAGGATGCAAAGGTTTCAGAAAGAGTGCAGAAAAGATTTACAAGATTGATTCTGAGAAAATTTCAGTTATGCGGATAGATTGGCAATGCATAGATCGGTGAAGCTGGCACTGTTTTCCTTGAAGAAGAGAAGGTTGAGAGGAGATTTGTCATCATGCCCAAAACCATAAAGGGTCTGGATAGAATAAATGCGGAGAAACTGTTCCCCTCAGCAGAAGTTTGAGAACCCTAAGGTGGTTGACAAAAGAATCACGGGCAACATGGGAAAGAATTCCTTTATGCAACGGATGGTTTGAAATGCACAGCCTGAGAGCGTGGTGGAGACAGATCTAATCGTTGCTTTCAGAAGGGAATTGGGTAATGAACTGAAGAGAAGATTTTACCGGACTACGAAATAGGCAGAGGAGTAGGACCAGCCGAGTTGCTGTTTCAGAGAACCGACGCAGAGACAATCGGCGAGATCCTCTGGCCTCCACTTGCCGAAGTTCTCAGCGGAGGGAGGCAGCCCGCCCTTGGCCGACGGCGGGATCTCCTGGTCCTGCTGCTGTCAATGAGCTTTCCTATTAAAGCCACCCCATACTGCCGGGAAACGCATTGGCGGATCCTGACGATTATGCCAGCATGAACAGCCGGAAGATCTTGCATAATGTGTTGAACGGCCTCTGACTGTACTGTAACCATTATATGATTCTGGTTATAGATACAATCGTGGAAATTGATCAACACACAATAGTGTGATCAAGACCGGTGGGTGGAGGCGTATGTGGGACATAAACACCAATATAGATAGAGTGGGCCAAATGGTTTGCTTCTGTGCTGTAAATTCCATGTAAAACTGCCAGCACGTAATACAAACAGTGGGCGAAAGGCTCCAACAAATGACAAAGAATCGATTTTCCGCTCCTTTGGGTTGGTGGGATTCCCTATTACTACTGACAGCGGTAGTGAGGTGGGCTTACAATGGAGAATCCCACCTTTAGTGTAAGTTCGGGCGAGGAAATCGGTGAAAATCTCGCCAGCTGCTCTGGCACGGCTCCCGGCACACGTCACCCACACTTAGTCATTTTGTTGGAGCTCGGGGTTGCTGAGGGCCCCCCACACCTTTAAGGTCCCCCCTTTCAGCCCCTTCTCTTTCAGGCACCACCCGGCATGTGCCCGCTTCAGGCCTCCCCCTTCATGCACCTGCCTCTTTCATCGCCATGGCCCCCTCAGGCCCCGACCCTTTGCAGTGCCCATTGGCACCAGGAAGTGCAAACCAGCCAGGTGTCAGGGTGGCACTTGCAGGGTGCCAGGAACAATGCCCTGCCTTGTCCCCTACCACCCATGGGCTCCAATGGCCTACAAGCCTCCTTGCCTGGTTATCATGCCTCCTTTCCACTTTTTCTGGTTTCATGCTGCGCTGGTGGGGCCAGTAAATCCCAGATGCCTGGAGGCTCTGACCTTGAACAGGCTGTACGTATTTAAGTAAAAACCTACTCCTGTGCTGTATAGTTCTTTGTTCTTTCGGGTTTTGGCCAAGGGTGATGTCATGACCAGAACATGGCTGGGATTCTCCCCTACCCAGTGGGGTGGGGGGTCCCGGCCTGTCGAAATGACGTGAATCACTCCGGCATCGGGCCGCCCCAAATGTGCGTACGTCCGCGCATGCGCCGGAGTGTCAGCAGCTGCTGACGTCACACAGGTGCATGCACAGGGGAGGGGGTCTCTATCCGCCTCCGCCATGGTCAAGGCCATGTCGGAAGCGGAAGAAAAAGAGTTCCCCCACGGCACAGGCCCGCCCGCCAATCGGTGGGCCCCAATTGCGGGCCAGACCACCGTGGGGGCACCCCCCGGGGTCAGATTGCCCCGTGCCCCCCACCCCACCAGGACCCTGGAGTCCACCCGCGCCGCCAATTCCGCCGGTACCAGAGGTGGTTTAAACCATGCCGGCGGGAGAGGCCTGTCAGTGGCGGGACTTCGGTCCATCGTGGTCCGGAGAATCACCGCGGGGAGCCCGTATCTCGGGGGCGGAGAATTCGGGACACAGCGGGGGCAGGATTGACGCCGGCCCCGGGCGATTCTCCAACCCCCCGGGGGGGTCGGAGAATTCCGCTCCATGTTTGGACGGCCGATGGGCCTGTTCCTGTGCTCTATTGTTCTTTGTTCTTCAGGGTTTTGGGTAAGGGTGGTATCATGACCGGTACAGGTTTGGTGGGCCGAAGGCCTTGTTCCTGTGCTGTATTGTTCTTTGTTCATTGTTCTTTGACTCGTTTAAACATACGAGTCTGGCTTGTGCCTTGCGAGGGCGTGATCAGATTGCGCCTGGCGAGGCAGGCCAAATTCAAAAGTAGAAGACATAAACCAGGTTGAGGAGGAAAAAAAGGGATAAAGGTTGAGAGGGAGATGAGATTTTAAAAAATGAATGAAGAAAGGAAAACACAATTTTAGGATTGGACCAGATTAATTACACAGCGGCAAGAAACATATGGCAGCACTATCTGGGATTTTCTCCCAGCATTTAAAGCTACACACACTTTTAACTTTAAGTGACCACAGATGAAAAGTTTACTTTACCAGACCAGTTGGACTCATGCAAGGCCCAGGCTAGTCACAGAATAAAACAAAAAATCCAATTAAGGGTCAATTTAGCGTGGCCAATCGAACTACATCTTTTGGGCTGTGCGGGTGAGACCCAGGCATACATGGGGAGAATGTGCAAAGTCCACACAGACAGTGACCCAGGGCTGGGATCAAACCCAGGTTCTTGGCGCCGTGAGGCAGTAGTGCTAACCGCTGCGAAACTGTGCCGCCCTGACCAGTCACATCCTTGGGGACGTTGGAGAAAAATATTCCTTGGACCAGACAAGAAGACAGAATCTGAACAGGTTAACACACTGCTTTATTGGGCAGGGCCAACAGCTAACAATAGCCAACAATACAACAGCAAGACAAGTAATCAATGAATCCACAGCAAAATTTCAGAAAGTTTAATACCTTTTGACACACATTTTAAATAGGGCAGTGGCAAGATCCTTGACAGAGCTAAGTTTAACAATTGCATCCAACAGCCTGAAGACTATTTACTCCTTCATTAATGAGCTGTACAGAATGGCTGAACTCAGAGCTAAACCAGGGTCAGAATGTTTGTCAGAGTGCCAGACGATGCATTCTCAGACGCGCTTCGATCTGAGGAAGATTTCACCCTTGAAAAGGCCATTTAGATTGTTACGCAATCCAAAACCATTTACATAACACAGATCCATCTTATAGGGTGCCAGCAAGCCATGGTACAGAGCGACCACTTACTGTCCAGCTAGTAAACAAGAGGAGCAGAGACACCCCAACCCAAGGGCAGGGTGTGTGACCATGCCAACGCTCTGGGGCCAAGTGACCCCACAGGCCTGATCAATGTTAAAATTGGGGCTTTAGATAGTCTGTGAGATGTTACCGAATGATGTCACATACGTGGAGAGGGATGTACGGACAGAATCCATGTGTCCTATTTGATGTCAAAGCTGAAAATTGGTAAACCACATCAGCTTTAGTTTGTGGCAGTTCTGCTTCCTGAATCTGGCACTCATCTGAATTTTACATTTGTACGATGCGGGCAACCAGTTTGCAATTGGAACGTATCACAAGCCTCTGACGATGTAACAACATTCGAAGTGGATGTCCCAGAAATGCCAGGATGTTTGTGCTTCATGACTTTTATTGTTAATGCGTCACAATCCCAAAACAGGGCAGCACGGTATCACAAGTGGATTGCACTGTTGCTTCACAATGCCAGGGTCCCAGGTTCGATTCCCTACTGGGTCACTATCTGTACGGAGTCTGCACATTCTCCCCATGTATGTGTGGGTTTCCTACGGATGCTCCGGTTTCCTCCCACTGTCCAAAGACGTGCAGATTAGGTGAATTGGCCATGCTAAATTGCCCTTAGTGTCCAATAAAGATTAGGAGGGGTTATTGGGTTACGGGGATGGGGCGGAGGTGAGGACTCAAGTGGGTCGGTGCAGACGTGATGGGCCGAATGGCCTCCTTCTGCACTGTATGTTCTACGTTCTATGATCATGGGCCCAGAATTCTCTGGAGTGGGTCAGGGTGTGGTGTTGCTTGTGCTTTGGAATTTATCCACACCCGTAGGCCTCCCTGCCCTCCCCAGCTGTAACTTGTTGGAAATACTACCTGATAACATATTGAAGGCAAAGAGGCTTCTGAGACATCAGTGAACAACGGGATCAACAATGAAGAACAATGATGCAGGAAGGTGAATTAAAATCAAATCAGGTACAGACGGAGAAGTACAGAGAGAGAAGCAGAAGATTCATTTGAGATAACAAAAAGAAGAGAGAAAGGAAAAGTGAGCAACATTTTAAACTTTAAAAAACTCTAACAACAATGTATTACCTGTGTGAATGAGACTCTATTATAACTGTTTCCTTTCTGGGGTGCAGTGGTTGATTGTAATGGCAGGGGCATAAAGCTCCTCATTAAAAGGAATGTTGTCATTCCACATCAGTCCTTACTTTCTGTGACAAGATTAATTATAATTAGAATGCAAGTGCTTGTAATTTCAGGAAACAGGGACGTTGCGGGTGTGTTTCGTGGCATAAATCACCCAGCAACTTGCGCTGATTCACAATTCACAGGGCAGCTCTTGCTCTCCATGAGTTGCTGGGCAAGTTACTTATTTATAACGGCATGCATGGTGAAGCTCGCCATTAATTAGGCAGTAAATTCTGGGCCGTTATGCCAGTTGTCAAAAAGCGCTCTGACATTTTTGTTGCCTTACATTTAAACAGAGGAGCTGCCGGTGGTCGTACTGTCCAAACCTCTTCAATTTGTGGTGCTCCAAATTTTGCCGTACCCATAAGTAAGGGACATGCAGCAAACTTTCGAAGTGCTGAACGAAGGGCTGGCAACTCAGAAAACAGTGGGGAACTATTAAGAACTTTGAAAGCAAACAAAACAATTATCTTTAATGCGCCTGCCACCATAGCTCAGGGGCTGAGAGAATAGCTTAATAATCTTGCTGAGCTAGGTTTGTTAGCTCAGTTGTTACCAACAGTTGTGCTTAAATACCTAGAAGTGATCCAGGCACATAACGATTTATTTTCTTTCTGGTTGCAAATTGAAAAACGGCAAACTGGCAGAGATTTTGCATTTGCAGTCATTCTGAAGCAGCAGTCTCCAAGGTCTGAGTGTTGAAGGAGGGAATAGATAAATGCTGGGGAAATATTCCTCACTCCATGATTTAAGGGAGGCAGTGGCATCGTGGTATTGTTGTTGGACTCGTAATCCAGGGACCCGGGGGCCCTGGTTCGAATCCCACCACGGCAGTTGGTGGAATTTGAATTCAATAAAAAAGAAATCTGGACTTAAAAGTCTAATGACAACCATGTCAATTGTAAAAACCCATCTGATTCACGAATGTCCTTCAGGGAAGGAAATCTCCCATCCCATCCTTAACTGGTCTGGCTCCTGGTTTCAGCATCAGCTCCATTTGGTGCTGCCTACTCATTCTCCACATACCTGAGTGGCACACACTATTCTCAGTGGGGGCTGCTAGCCACCCTTCAGTCCAGCCAATCTGACTGACCCTCCCGCAAATGGTGCCTGCCCCTCAGCCCCAATATGATGGTGAACACCAAGGCAGCCTGGCTGTCTACCCCATGGTGTGTATGTACCGCCACCTGCTGGTTGGAGGTCGCACACCTTCCAACTATGATGTAGCCCATAGGCATATCACCACAGAGTATAGTCCAAGCTCAAAGCTAACTCAATGCTGGCTTCTGTCCTGTCTCTGTCTGGCGACAACTTCCTGTAGACTTTGGTCGCATGTGCCTTTACATCCCACTGCGTGTGGTGGCACTGTACCAAGTCCCATTAACCTTTACTATGCCAGATACCCTTATACTACACATTAAACATTAGGGGTTGATCATCATTTCCTTTTGATGGGAGTGTATATTGGAAAAATTAGGCCGAACTGACCATGGCTCACATGGAGCGCCAGTGTTCCCTTGTTGAACAGGATTGGACAAAATTGTGTCCTAAATGTACATTGCCACCTCCTTCCGACCATTTTGAATTGCACCATTGAAGAATTTGAATGTGAATTAATTTGGAAAAAATGCAAATCAGCATTCGAACAGAAATATAAGAACATCAAAAAGAATTACATTGATATCCCTCCTTTCACAGCCCCAGGACATCGTAAAGTATTTCACAGCCAATTAAGCACATTTGAATTGTGGTCTGCGCTGTTGCAATGTGCATAAAATATTAACTTTGGAGTAACACTGCCAAGTGGGCAAGTTTTTTGCCTGTTTATTTTTCCTCTTTACTCCGGGAGTTGTATGTTAGATGCAGCTTGAAGCATAATTTATAAATCACCAGTTTTTGCTTTATGAATTCCCAGGGCCTTATACAATGGGCAGCATGGTAGCATTGTGGATAGCACAATCGCTTCACAGCTCCAGGGTCCTAGGTTCGGTTCCGGCTTGGGTCACTGTCTGTGCGGAGTCTGCACATCCTCCCCGTTTGTGCGTGGGTTTCCTCCGGGTGCTCCGGTTTCCTCCCACAGTCCAAAGATGTGCAGGTTAGGTGGATTGGCCATGCTAAATTGCCCTTAGTGTCCAAAATTGCCCTTAGTGTTGGGTGGGGGTACTGGGTTATGGGGATAGGGTGGAGGTGTTGATCTTGCGTAGGGTGCTCTTTCCAAGAGCCGGTGCAGACTCGATGGGCCGAATGGCCTCCTTCTGCACTGTAAATTCTATGACTATGGCAATGCGAATTTATATGAGCAAGTGAGCTGCAGCAACAGATCACTTCTTTCATCTGCTGAATCAGCTGCGGCTCAATCCATTACCTCCAAGTCATAAGGTTGCAGGTTCAAGTCCCACTCCAGGGCTTGAGTACGGAAATGAAGGCTGACACTCCAGTGAACTACTGAGGGAATGCTGCACTGTTGGAAGTGCTGCCTTTTAGATGAGATGTTGAACTAAGATTCTTCCTGGCTTCTCCGAAAGGAAGAACCCACGACACTCTATCAAGGAAGAGCAGTGGAGATTATTTCTCGCAGTGGAGTTATTTCCAGGTTTTGCTGCTCCTGATTCTGCCCAAGATGGCAGCCACGTGGGTTGATTGTTGTGACTACAGATCAAATATTTATTGAAGAATACAGCAGGCTTTTACGGCCCCCTTGTGGCGTCTTTTCTGGCCGCAGTGGTGGCTCCCCATTGCCTGTTGGCAGGACCTTTTTGGTCCTGCTGATGTCAACGATATTTTGCGTGACTTGTCCGTCTTGTGATTGGGGGGGGGGGGGGGGGGGGAGGTGCAGGACCAGAAGGCCTTGCTGGCAGGAGGGTTTGGAAACGAACTACCATCCATAGGATCAGGAGTAGGCCATTTGGCCCATCTAGCCTGCTCCGCCGTTCAATTAGATCATAGCTAATCATCCACCTCAACATTACTTGTCTGCGCCATCCCCATATCCCGCAATCTCATCAGTTGAAATCTGTTGATTTCTGTCTTGAGCATGCTCAAAGATTGAGATTCCACATGTCTGGGGTAGATAATTCCAAAGATTTGCCACCCTCTGATTGAAGAAATTCCTCCTGATCCCAGTCCGAAATATCCTGGGTGGGATTCTCCATCCTGACAGCCGAACAGTGAGGTTTCCCATTGAGGGCAGCCCCACGCCATCGGGAAATCCGTGGGCATGGGTGCGCTGCCGGAGCAACGGAGAATCCCGCCAGCAGAGAATCCAGCCTCTTGCCTCTTATTCTGAGATGGTACTGCCTGGTTCCAGGCTCACCAGCAAGTGAAAACATTCCATGTACATCCAATGGTGAGTTATGTAAGAATCTTTTAATTTTCAATGAGATCACCTTTCATTCTTTTAAACTCTGAAGAATACATGCCCTGTTTCCTCAATCTCTCCTCATAAGACAATCCTATCATCCCATCTTGTAATCCTCTGATGCATTCCCTCTGTGGAAAATGTATCTGTTACAACCCCCTACATGAACAGAGCTTGTATTGCCCTCCTACATCTCAGAGTATGAGCTATTCAGGTGGCTAGGGGCGGAGCTTCCTCCCAATTGGAGGAGCTCCCCACAGAATAGAAACCCTGACCTGGAAGCAGTTCGGGGAAGGAGACCCTGCGGGGAGTGGAGAGGAGAGATTATTGTGACTAGTGTTAAATAAAGTGGGTTGTACGCTGGCAGCCCGGCCTCTCGTGGTGTCTTTGCCTCCATCTGCAACACTGGCGACGAGGATCAATTGGAGCTGCCGTAAGCAGCAAGTGCTGCGAAGTTGGCCCGTTTTTCAATCACCTCGGGCGGCCGCTCTCCAGCCGGCAGGCATGGCATAAATAGGTAAACTTGAGCCATTTGACACTGACTCGGATGCCCAGTGCATCGAAAGACTTCAACTTTGTTTCCACACAAACGGCATCACCAGTGACGAGTGACAGACCGTCACCTTACTGACCGTCATTGGTGGACCAACGTATGCACTAATCAGGAACTTGACTTAACCAGGCAGGCCGGATGAGTTGCCGTTCACCATGCTGATCGACCGAGTCAGCCGTCACCTAAATCCACAGTCCCCGGTTATGGTCTGACGGTACTGTTTTCATACCGCTTTGCAGATGCAGGTGGAGTCCACTGGGGAATACTTGGTGCCCGCGGGCCGTAGTTTGCCCACCCCTGACTTAAGGGGACTCGCTGCCCCGCTGCGAGTTTGGAGCTGCCCAGGCTGCATCGTTATGGCACCGTTTCGTTAGCAGACTTTGGGACTGGGAGACGCAGTGGAAGCTGCTAATGGAGACTTCCCTGACCTTGACAGGGCCGTCGACATAGCGCTTGCCCAGGACAGCGCCAAGCGTGGGCTCCAAGAACTCCAGGGCCTGGCGGTCCTGATCATTAGGCGTCCTCGAGATCGCCGCCCGACAGCTACCGGAAGCGAGGTACCAGGAACTTCCCAGGTCTTAAGTCACTGCAGGTCCTGCAACTTCCGCCCCGGAGCGATCATGAAGCCTCCCCCGACTCAGCATTCCTGGATGGCAGGTGCCAGTATCAAGCGGGAAACCAAGGCTAGGAACCTTGCTGGAGGCTCCAAGCAAGCACTTGAGGGTGCCTCCGCCGGCAACGGACATTTCTCCCCTAGAGGCCACACACATTTCCTGGTGGACCGGGACGCTGAGAAGACAACCCCACCACTGCTCTGTGTGACTGGCCTTAGAACGGCACATATCCGGGTCACGCTGCTGCTAAACGGACCCCCCCACTCCGAGATGGAACTGGACACAGGTGCAGCAGTTTCAGTTGTCAGTCTTCGCGCGTTTACCACCATCCGGACAGGTCTTCAGCCGCTAGAGCTTCGCGACATGGGGGCCCGACTGGCCACGTATACTGGGGAGCCCTTCAAAATTGAGTGCACCGCCCACGTGCCCATGGCATATGGAGACCAGTCCACATGCCTACCATTGGTGGTAGTCCGTGGCGACGGGCGCAGCCTATTGGGGTGGGATTAGCCGCGTCACCTACATTTCGATTGCTAACTGTGTGCTAGATGTACCCGTGTGGACCGGATAGAGTACTGTCCATATTCGTTCGGTGTTTGCCGAAGGCCTCGGGACCATTACAGGAGATGTGGCCATGATCAATATGGAAGAAAACGTCCAGGCCCGATATTTCCATGCCCGCCCTTTGCCATACGCACTTTGCGCCAAGGTAGACCGGGAATTGGACCGTTTGGAGCAGCTGGATATTATTCTCCTTGTCCACTATACCACTTGTTCCATGCCTGTAGTCCCCGTGTTGAAGCCGGATGGGTCGGTGTGGCTCTGTGTGGACTATAAAATGCTCGTAAACTGTTACTCAGTCTCTCGGATCGAGGGTCTCTACGCCCAGTTTAGCAGAGGAAAAATGATCACTAAGCTGGACATGAGCCACACATACTTGCAGCTGATGCTCGATCCAAGTTACCGGAAATACCCATCGGAGATTGTACAAATATGCACGCGATTGCCGTTCGGAGTCTCCTTGGCTTGAGCAGTATTCCAGAGCGTGATGGGAAGTATCTTGTGAGGGTTGCCAAGCATGGCCGTCTACCTGGACAATGTTATCATCACTGGGAACTCACATCAGGAACGTAACCAAGGCCCTCGAACGGTTTGCTCGGGCCAGGGACCGCCTCCCAAGGAATTTTCTAAATACCGGAGGTCGCATATCTCGGCTACCATTCACTGCGTGTGTCCAAATCCCCTCGAAGGCTTCTTGCAGCCTCCTCACAACTTACACTCCCACCTAGATTTGTGTCATCAACAAATTTGGAAATATTACTTTAGGTCTCCGCATCTAAATCATTTATCTAAATTGTGAACAGCTGTGGACCCAGCATTGAACCTTGCAACATCTCACTGGTAACAGTCTGCCATCCTGAGATCGATCTATTTAATCTTACTCTCTGTTTTCTGTCTGTCAACCAATTCTCAATCCACATTATCCCAAATCCCACGTGCTCTAATGTTGTTCACTAATCTCCTGTGTGAGACTTTATCAAAAGCTTTCTGAAAATCAGAATAGACCACATCCACTGGTTCCCCTCAATCTCTGCTACAGGTAACAGTTGTAAACAAATCCAACAAGTTTGTCAAACAGGATTTCCCTCTCATAAATCCGTATTGACTCTGCCCAATCATAACATTATTTTACAAATTTCTAGTTATCATGTCCTTTAAAATAGATTCTGACATTTTACTTACTACTGATGTCGAACTGACAGGTCCATAGTTCTCCACTCTTTCTCTTCCTCCCTTCTTAGATGGTGGGGTAACATTTGATACTTTTCAGTCTGCAGTAACGTTTTTAGGATCAACAGAATTGTATCTATTATCTCTGTAGCCTCCTTCTTCAACACTTGGGGATGCATCTCTTCGGCATGACTGGATTTATCAACCTTCAATCCAATTAACTTTTGCGTACCACATCTGTCTAAATACTAATTTCTTTCGGTTCCTTATTTTCATAAGTTCTTTAGTTCCCTAGTATTTCTGGGAGATTTTATGTTGCTTCCTCCTTGAAGGCAATGTAATTCTTTAGTTTCTCCACCATTTCCCCATACTCCATTATAAATTACCCTATATCGAGGGCAGCACGGTGGCGCAGAGGGTTAGCCCTGCTTCCTCACGGCGCCGATGTCCCAGGTTCGATCCCGACTCTGGGTCACTGTCCGTGTGGAGTTTGCACATTCTCCCTGTGTTTGCGTGGGTTTCACCCCCACAATCCAAAGATGTGCAGGGTAGGCGGATTGGCCATGCTAAATTGCCCCTTAATTGGAAAAAATGAATTGGGTACTCTAAATTTATAAAACAATAACTACCCTATATCTGCCTGCAATGGGCCAACATTTATCCATGCTAATCTTTTCCTTTTCACATACCTAAAGAAGCTTTCGCTGTCCACCTTTAAGTTTCTCACTCGCTTGCATCCATATTCTCTTCCCCCTTTATAAATTTCTTGGTACTCCTTTGCCCGATTCGAAATTGTTCCCTGCCCTTGGGTTACCACTTTTTCTGCTAACCTTATAAGCCACTTCCTTTGATATCAAGCAATCTTTAACTTTGTTAGCCACGGCTGACTCACCTTTCCTGTTGAGTGTTTGCATTTCAGAGGAATGTATTTGTAATACTTCTTTAAATATAAGCCTTTGCCTGTATACAAGAACACTGATTTTCCCAATCCACCAACGCCAACTTATCCCTTATACCTTCATAGTTTTCTCTGTTCAGATTTAAGACCCTAATGAAGTTTGAGCAAGTCACTGTCAATCTTAATGTAAAATTATATCATATTATGGTCACTATTTCCTAAAGGCTGCTTTACAACCAGGTTATTAATTAGCCCTTTTTGTTACCTGATATTAAACCTAAAATAGCTTAGTTTCTAGTTGGTTCTTCAATGTTCTGCTCCAGAAACCCATTTCATACACACTTCAGGAATTCATCCTCCACTGCATTTGTACAAATTAGGTTTCTATGTCTATGTGTAAATTGTAATCAACCATTCGTTCCCAATTTATATGCAGTTCGAACTTCCTGATTTATACTGTGACCCATTTTACCAGTACAGTCTGGTGGCCCGTACACAATTCCTCCCAATGTTTGCTTCCTCTTGCTGTTTCTTAGCTCCACCCAAACTGATTTACATGTAGATCCTTTGATCTTCAATCTACTAACATACTGATGTCATCCCTTACTAACAGCTCTACCCCACCTCCTTTTCCTTTTTGCCTGTCCTTCCTAAATGATAAATCTTCCTGAATATTTAGTTTCCAGTCTCGGTCACAATGTAACCGCATCTCCATAATGGCAATTAAACCATATGCATTTACCCCTGTTGGTGCCTTCTAATCATTTACCTCACTGAAATTGTTGTGTGAATTCAGATAGACTTCCCTTAACTTTTTCTTGAAACATTATACCGCATTCTGATCATATTTGATGCCTGCCTTTGCTTCACCTGCCTTCTCATTTTGCTTAATGCTTTACTACTTCATGTTACCAATTGTACTTCCCGACCTCTCCGGTTCCCATCCTCTTGCCAATCTGGTTTAGACACTCCCCAACTGCACCAGCAAACCTCCCTGTGAGGATGTTAGTTCCAGTCTTGCTAAAGTGCAACCTGTCCATCTTGTACAGGTCCCACCTGCCCGAGAGCCAATCCCAATGCCTCAGAAACATGATGCTCTCCCTTCCCCAGCCACATGCTCAATCACCCAGTCTTTCTCTTCCTATGCTCACTGGTATGTGGCACTGCGAGCAATCCTGAAATTACTGCTTTTTAAAATTTCTTTCCTAGCTCACTAAAATCTGCTTTCAGGTCCTCATCCCTCCTCCTACCTATGCCACTGGCATCAATGTGCACCACAACCTCTGGTTGAAACCCTTCCCCAGAAGAATGTCCTGCAGCCAGTCTGTGACATCCTTGACCTTGGCACCAGGGAGGCAATGTACCAGCATGGGGCCATATCTACGGCTGCGCAAAATCCTGTCTGTTCCTCTAACTAACAAATCGCCCATAGAATCATAGTATTTACAGTGCAGGAAGAGGCCATTTGACCCATCAAGTCTGCACCGGCCCTTGGAAAGAGCACCCTACCAAAGCCCACACCTCCATCCTATCCCCATAACCCAGTAACCCCACCCAACCTTTTTGGACACTAAGGGCAATTACCCATGGCCAATCCACCTAATCTGCACATCTTTGGACTGTGGGAGGAAACCGGAGCACCCGGAGGAAACCCACGCAGCCACAAGGAGAACGTGCAGACTCCGCACTGACAGTGACCCAAGCCGAGAATCGAACCTGGGACCCTGGAGCTGTGAAGCAACTGTGATTACCATTGTGCTACCGTGCTACCGTGCTTCCCACTGCTACCCATCACTGTTACTCTTCCACTCTCCTTCCTACTCCTCCTGTCCAGCTGAGCTACCCGTGCTGCTGTGCACTTGGCTCAATCAATACAACAAAAAAAAACCAGATTGTTATAATCACATTGCTGTCTGTGAGAGGTTGTCGTGTGTGAACTGACTGGCAGATGGACTGCAGTTCAAAAGAACATTCAATGGTCATGGAATGCTCTAAATGCAAGTCTCTTTTTTTAAATTTGCATAGTTCAACCAATATAAACACCTTGAGGGAACCTTGCTTTTGGTTGCTTTCGGAGGGCGTTAAGATGCAATGAAATTAGATACCATTTACCAAGACAAGAAAACGCTTTAACAATTGGAATGAGTTGACATGTAATTGACTGTCTGACAGGCCACAAGATTCAACAAGAATAGATTGAAACCCTGGATGCTAACAGCATTAAATATTTCTCTCTACAACTTTGCTCATATGCACTTACGTACGATTATTCTCAATTGTCAACTCAAAGTGCTGGGAATTCTACAACAAACAGGTTTTACAGACCAGTCATTTAGAAAGGAGGACCTTTTGACAGTGGAGATCTGGTTACACTGGGCTCTGTTTTAGATTGTTAACAAAGTGATGAGAGGAAATATCTCCAACAGTTCATAAATCGTAGAATCTTTACAGTGCAGAAGGAGGCCAATCGGCCCATTGGGTCTACACCGACCCTCTGAAAGAGCACCCTACCTAGGCCCGCTCGCTCGCAAACCCGTAACCCATCTAACCTTTGAGCACTAAGGGACAATTTAGCATGACCAATCCACCTAACCTGCACATCTTCGGACTGTGAGAGGAAACCGGAGCACCCGGAGGAAACCCACGCAGACGCGGGGAGAAAGCGCAAACTCTACACAGACAGTCACCCAAGGCCGGAATTGAACCCGGGTCCCTTGCGCTGTGAGGCAGCAGTGCTAACCACTGTGCCACCATGCTGCCACTGTGCCACCATCTCTATTACCTCACCATAATAGAATCAGCCTTCCCTCCTAACCACTGAAGAATTAGCAAAACTAATCATGACAATTGTCAATCTAACCAGAAGAACTATAAAATCATGGAAGACTTGTGCGGGGGACTACTTCATTGCTCTATACAACATTGTTTTTTTTGTTAGAGGCAGAGTACGTTGGAACATAGAATATCCATTTTGGGTCAGATTTGAAATAGCACTGGAACTAAGCGCAAAGAGCAGGGCACTGCTTGAGAAAGCCATCAGAGGAACTTCAACCAGCCAGTCACTTCTTAGTTTTCCTCTGTAAGTGCAGGATGCGACAAATGTGTCATTTTCACCACGGTGGCATTTCTAAAGGAGGCACTTTAAGAGGTTCTTCTTCATTCCTACAGGCTGTACATAGAATGCTGCAAGTCGTCAAAAGAAGACCAACAGGCTGGTTATTCTGAATGGATCCAGTTCCCCACTCACATTTAGTCGAGCTTGTGATATATTTAGTTGAGTACATATTTGCTTATGTTCACAGGATTCTTCCAGCACAGATGTCCCAACTTTAGTAAAAAATCAGCAGAAACCTCTGTAAACAGGATGTCCATCAATAGTTGACAGTTTCCTTGAGAATGCTTTCATTAGATTGTTGCTCGTTTTGCTAAGTGTGCTTTACACTTAATTTGCTCTCTTTAATCACCTTGCTCTAGAGTCGCCAGGTATCTTTCTGATACCACCACGAGGTTCAAGTTCAAGTGCTGATCAATAACTCAATACACCAGTTAGTAAGGTTCAAATCAAAACACATTTATTATATCCACAGTCAATCGCTACTCATGCATAAAATACTATTCACTAGGCTATTTCTAACACTAACAGGCCAATACTTAACTTTGGAAAAGGGACCCACTAGGTCAGGGGAACAATTGGCCTCTCGTTCGATCCTGAGTCTGCAGGCTTCCAGCTGGTATGGACTAATGGTTAGGAGCGCCTATCTCGTAGCGTGCGTTGACTGGACACTTACTTGGTTGGTGCAGCTGCTAGGCAAGTCTCTCCGAGTTGAGAGTCACGGTCAAGAGTTCTTTGAGAACTGCCAAGAAGCTGTTCGGCTGGTCTCTCCTCGCTGAGAGCCAAGTGTCAAGAAGAACAAATTGAACTTGGGGACTCTACTTTATAGTCCCCAGGGGCTTCACGCCCTTTTGGGAGGACCCCGTACCTGGTTCCAAGTGATTGGACTGAGTTCTGATCACTTGGATCGATTTCTCCAATACTGGAGCTGTTTCCTGATCGCTGGGCGGTTCCTAAGTGTCCGTTGGCCTTCCTTTGTCTTGGCTCCCGCTGGCGCCGAGGAGTCTGGTTTGGTCTTGATTACTCTTAATGTTACCAATTGTTCCCGGGGATCGCTCATTACTATGCAGATGGCTTTTGGTTTCGAGTCTGTTTGGGTTCTGCAAGTTCTAATATACAGGAAACTTTGCACCTGCTTGTTTTTCTGTCCTTGGCTGAATTTCCCTGCATTCTTAGCGAATCTCCATTTTAAAGTGGGAAGTGGCCAACCCAGGTGGCTACAAGATCATCAAACAATTGCCTATGATGTTACTGCCCTTTTTATAGAATTATTATAGAATCTCTACAGTGTAGAAGGAGGCCATTCGGCCCATCATGTATGCACCGACCCTCTGAAAGAGCACCCTAACTAGGCCCAATCCCACATCCAATCCCTCTAGCTGCAAAGTTTTTTCCCTCAATGCCATTCGCTGGAGTTCGGAAGAATGAGAGAGGATCTAATTGAAAGGTATAAAATTCTGACATTGCTGTCCAGACTGGATGATGTTTTCTCTCGCTGGGGAGGGTTCTCAAACAAGGGGGGTCACAGTCTCAGGATACGGGGTAAGCCATTAGACTGAGATGAGGAGCAATTTCTTCTCATCGTGGATGGTGAACTTATGGAATTCTCTACCACAGAAGGCTGTGGAGGCCAAGTCACTGAATATATATTTAAGAAAGAAATAGATGGGTTTCTAGACCCTAAAGGTATCAAGGAGTATGGGGGGAGCGTGAGAGTATAATTCTGAGATCAGCCAAGATCATATTGAATGGTGTAGCAGGCTCGCAGGGCTGAACGGCCTATTTCTCCTCCTATCACTCCCATTTACATTCCTTTTTTCTTTCTGCACACAACATCTTTGTCAATCTCCACCTATCACTGACCCCTTATCCAGCCCCAGCGTTCCACACCCTCCTACCACATTATAAATCTGACTCTATTTCCACTTCTCTGCAGCTTTGACAAAGTGTCACCCAGACTCGAAAGGTTCGCTCCTTCCTCTCTCCACACAAGCGGCCAGACCTGCTGAGATGGTCCAGTATTTTCTGATTTTGTTTCAGATTCCAGCATCCGCAGTAATTTGCTTTTATCTACTCCAATCTTCTTTGTTTCAATATTTCTACGAATGTCTAAGGCATTCTGGGGGATTTGTATAGTTTTCTTTTAGAAGAATTAGTCTTGTGATTATTTATTAATTTATCAGCCTGCACGTACATTATAGTGCCTCAGGGCCTTGTTATGATCGTCAGTTGATGGCTGACATTAGTCTAATATACAGCAGGGGTCACGTTGTAAGATTGAATGAGAACCCCTCAAATTGCCATCTTCAGAAATATCACCCTGCTGAAAAGGTCACAATTGTTGCATCTTCCACTTACATTGGAAACTTAAGCGATTTGTTGATTGAAATTGTTTTGTTGGCTTTCTAAGACATTGGCACGAGAAATGCTTCGAAGTGTGGTATGGAGCAGGAACTGCCACAGGCTTCCCGACTCTTGGACTGGCGAAGCCGTCACGCTATAAAACATTAATTGGTCCACTTATCGAGGCCCCATGGGTTTCACGCTGCGAATGATGGCCCCGCCGGCTGATTCGCTGGCACCGCGCTCGCCAGCCACCTGCTACCAAGGGGGAGCAGCACTTAAACCGCTCCTACATAGCCAATCCCACTCAGCTCGCAGCCATGTCACCGAGAAGACCAGACCCACGATTCAGGGATGCCGATCTGGGCAGAATACTGGACGCGGTCGAGGCCAGACCTGTGCCCCCGAGGGTCAGCCTGAGAGGAAGTAGCAGCGGGCATCAGCTCAGGGAACATGACCAGGGTGACTGGCACCTAGGGCCGTAAGAAGATCAGCGACCGGCACCGGAGCGCACAGATGGATTGGCACCCTGGCCCCCGAACCCCCACCTCCTGCCATGAGAATGCGCCTGGCACCACCCCTGCCCAGCACCATTCCATGCCCCGGCTCACCCATGTCCATCAGTGCCTCCCATACCAGCCCCCATCCACCCCCCACTCCCCATCCCCCCCATTCCCACCCATACTCCCATTCCCAACCCCATATTCCCTATTCCCCCACCCCCCGCCATATTTCCCATCCCCGCCATGCGGCTCATCACATCAAACTCTCCCAGCCCCCACTGAAACCTCCCCCTCCCGGGCCAACCCCAACCCCCGGGCCACCCCCCAGCCCCACGATGAACAACGCGTGCGACTAACAATGCTCCTTCTGTGTCGTGCAGAAGAAGTTGACTCACAACAGACGAGAAAGTACCCAGACGGTGGCGGGGTGCCGGACATCAGAGTCCTCAATCGCTAGGACGAACGGGCCCTGGTGTTTGTGGGGGTGGCCGAGGACAGATCTGTCACCTACGTTGAGATCGGCGCACAGCACAGAGATGAGGGTTCACTGGCCCCACCCACACGAACTGTCAGACGTGAGTTGTTAATGCCATACAAAGTGACCCATCCCTTCCACTTACCACACGTTCATTGCCCCGCAGGATACTCAGCCGACAATGTCGGCCCATCCAGAGTAATTCCCCCACTTTCCGCCTCCCATGAGAACGCCTCGGAGGAGAGCTTCAAGGATGCCACCGTTGATACGTCACAGTTATCATCCCCACCCTCCAGCAGCATAGAGACACATACCTCGGTGGGCAACATTAGTGGTCAGGCTTGTGGGCCACATTCTCCTGAGCACCACACAGCTGCACATCAGATGGAGGCAGGAATACCCAGGCGAGACAGCAGAGGGAGGTCTGCTGGATCCCACCACCAAATGGGTCCAGTCAGATGCTAAGCCTCTGGACCAGGTTTACCTGGAGCTGATGTAGATGCTAGGGTGCAACTGTGAGGTTTAGGAGTTGTCAGCAGCCCTCCAGCAGGGCCATAGCTGATTGGAGGAATCCCAGAGGCTACGGGCATAGAAGGTGGTGCGGGTATAGGAAATGATGCCGGCAATGTGTGGTACCTTGGCCAATATTGCTACAGTAGGGTCTGCTGCGGAGAGCCTGGTACACGATGTTGGCAGCATGAATGGAGGTATCCAAGGCATGGGTCAGTCAATGACGGCCATGGCTGAGGACCTTGACAGTGTGTTACAGTCATTGGGGGACGTGACCCAGTACCAGGGGGACCTTGATGAGGCACTGCAGAGCATGTCCCGGTTTCTGTGGACGTGTCCCAGTCGGAGGGGGGCATTACCGGGGCTCTCCAGAGCATATTCCAGTCAGTGAGGAGCATCGCCGCGTGGGTCGACACCATTGGGGAACGGCCAGGGCTGGCAGAGCTAGATGATCCAAGAGCAGCTGTGGCTCAATTCAGCTGCCCCTCCATCCCAAGGTGAACCTCAGGGCCCTATGGGCACCGACCGGGAGTAGGGGGCACTGGGTGCCAACCCGGAGCCACCCTATGGAGTGACGGCGCCGGCCACCCGTTCCTCTGAGACCCACCCCACTGACAACGATGCGTCTCGGAGCACCCTGAGGACAGCTGGCAGGGGCATCGAAGGCTACGGGACACAGTAAGCAGCAGGCTGTCTCCACCTCTGATGTACATCCTGGGGGGCAGTGGTAGAGCACGGAAGGATAAGCAGGTCAAGGATCACTGAGAGGGCATTGGGCAGGAGGGGGAGAGGGGAAGGTGGTATTGGGTGCATTGTGATGGAGGGGCGAAGGGGTTGGGAGAGGATCTGGGAGGGGTGGGGAGAGTGGGGCGGCACAATCGGGGGATTGGGGCAGTTGGGAACATATGTATAAATTAGTAAAAATCAGGGACCGTTGTCAATATGACGCCTTTGGCAATGCGGGCTGAGCAGCAATCCCATGCCCCATCGCCCCAGACATGGGAGTTCCTGAATGCCTCTTCCCCCCCCTCTTCCACTTCAACCTCCCCCCCATTCTCCCATTGCTCCCCCTCCACCTCCCCTATTCCCCCAGTGCTCCCCTCCCCCCGATTCCCCCAGTGCTCCCCATTTCCCCATTGCTCCCACCTCCCACCATTAATCCCTTCCCCCCCATTCCCCCTTTGCCACACCCCCTCACATCCCCTGCCATCCAAGATGCCCTGCCCATGCATCCCCCGGCTGCAGCAGGGGCCCCTGCCTACCAGACCTCGCACCCTGTACCCTAGACACCTGCACATAAAGTCATCTGAATTGGCCGCTGGTCTCCATCCCGGTTCACATGCCCACCCTCTGGTTGCCAAAATGTCCCCGGTGCTGGGGCTCAGCCTCTGGGTGTTCGGGTGTTGGCTGCTGCGTGTGCGGTGTTTCCTCCTGCAGTGTTTGGGCACAGTGTCCAGGCATCACGGTCTGACTGGGATGCTAAGCAATTACTCCCACATGCTACATAGCACACCTACCCACGGGGATCCATTTGGGAGCTGTGAAATGCTCACTTAACTACGATTGCCGGCACGTTAGCACCGTGGTTAGCACTGTTGCTTCACAGAGCCAGGATCCCAGGTTCGATTCCCGGCTTGTGGCACTGTCTGTGCGGAGTCTGCACGTTCTCCCCATTGATCAAACATACTTCAGCAAGGCAGTGGAAAAAAAGGCATCAGTAGAATGAGAACTTGGCCAAACTTTGAAAAAGCTCCACCTTCACCCAATTTGATGCCAACAGTGTGCCTTGGCAGCTGCTATTGGACCAGGAGGCCAAACTCTTAACTACTTTCATTATGACCTTTTGACAGCAGTGTTTCAACCATCTATCGTTTTAGTTCACATCAGCCCCTGAAATATTCTAAAGGACAATGTCCAATAGACTGCAGGGCATTGATAGCATTTTGTGCTATCTGAATGACATCTTCATCCTTGCGTTTATGAAGCAGGGAATATGTAACTCACGCTGCTTCACGGCTTGATGCTCAATGATGAGTGTGAGATTTCTTGACCCACAGTAAAGTTCCTAGGGCACATTATACAAGCGGCTGGGATCACCAAACACACACAGGAAATGACAACAATAAAATAATCCCCCCTGCCACCCAGATATCTTTTAATTCAGAATCAGGCCGGGCGCTGGACTGAACATCAGCAGCAGTCGTACAAACACACCAAATTGATGGTAAAACCTTCAGAGGTCCTATACCAGGACAATCCAGAACTCCCCACCATTCTGACAGCAACGGGATTGGGAGCTGTGCTACTCCTGGCACAAAGTGATGGTAAAGGTAAACCTGTTTATTATGCATTAAGGTCATTAACCGAGACTGAATAGCGCTAAGCTGTGATCGAAAAGGATACCATTGCAGTAACTTGGGCATGTGAGAAAGTCTCTGATTATATACCGGGTCTGCCCTTTAGTGTTAAGACCGATCGCATGTCATTTGTCATATTGCTGAACACAGTGGTTAGCGCTGTTGCCTTGCAGCGTCAGGTACGATTCCGGGTGACTGTGTGGAGTTTGCATGTTTTTGCCATGTCTGTGTGGGTTTCCTCCACAGTGTAGGTGAGGTGGATTGGCCATGCTCAATCGAACCCTTAGTGTCCAAAGATGTGTAGGTTAGTTGGGGTTATGGGGATAGGGATGGGGACTGGGCCTCGGTAGGGTGCTCTTTGGGAAGGTCACTGCAGACTCGATGGGCCGAATGGCCTCCTTCTGCACTGTAGGGATTCTCAGACAAAGGAAATCACAGATGGCACTGATGATCCAGCGATTTTGACTTTGTTCCAGGCGATAAGATGCTACTGCGGAATATGTACAAGCTAAATATCGGGTTGTGGCCAATATGCGGTCCATCATACCTGCCATGTAACCAGTACAGGAAGACCTAAAACCATCAGTGTAGAAGTAGCAGCCTTCACAGTCTTGACAACCAAATACGTTCCAACAACAGACCAGAGGCTGTGTGAATTTTAAAATGTCCAAAGTCAAGATGAAGGCGACACCCAAGTTTGCACTAACTGCCTGGACCATTGCCACAGTACATCCCAAACAACCCTGCCAAGACACAGTGGGCAGGAAACTCCGGTTCCTCAGCGGCTTGTTTTTCGGTGACACGCCATTCGCTGGCGGCGAGATACAACCTTCCTACCGATTGTCAATGGGATTTCCCAGTGTAACCATCCCACGCTGCTGTGGCACAACCCCCTCCCAGCGGGGTTGTGCCACCAGCAGGAAAAGTGAAATGCAACGATCGGTGAATTCCAGCCACTATTTGGAACAGTTGCACCACTTCAGTGCCATAGATGACCTCCTGGCAAGAGTGTTGGTAACATAGGCTCTCCACCTAGCTGTCCAGACTATTCACCAAAGGCATCTTGGCCTAACAAAGTGCTGAGTCAGGGCACAGCAGTCAGTATGCTGGCCAGGGATTTTGCACTCTATTGAACAGATGGTCTCCAGCTCAGTCATCTGTGCCAATCACAGGCAGGAACAGAAGGGGTCACTTCTGTCCTCCTCCTTCCTGACTTTGGGAATGTCTCGACATGGACGTGTTTGACTATAAAGAGAAAATATTTCTCACAGCGACAGATTACCATTCCGCCTGGTTAGAGATGCAAAAGCTACATGGCATCTCCTCTAAATTGCTGTTCAAAGTTATGTAAAGTTGCCATAGTCCCAGATGACCTTTGAGGGGGAGAGCTGACTGGTTGGGATTTAACCTGAGGATCACCACACTTCAGGCGAGGGGGGCAAGGTTGAAAAGGCCTTCATGAATAATCCCAGCCAGTATAGGAATTGAACCCATGCTGTTGGGCTTGCTCTGCATCACGAACCAGCTATCCACCCAACAGAGCTAAAGCGGCGCTATTACCTCCTTCAAGAAACTGTTCTGATGTCTGCCATCTCTGATAAAGGACCACAATTTGTTAATGAGTGCTTTCAATCCTTCGCAATGTTGTATGCAACCATACACACCACAAGCTCCTCAAAATCTTCACAGTCCAACAGAAAAGCTGAGCAAGTAGTATGCACTCTCAGAGACCTGTTGAAGAGGAGTAACAAATTTGAGCTCATCATTCAACACTGTTACATGATGGGTGAGCCCCCAGCGAGCTACTAATCGGTGGCTGGCTAAAGACACAACTTCCTTTCCTGCCCTAAACCTAACCATCAAATGTCATGGTGGAAGACAATCATTGAGCATGGAGTAAGGAATAAATCAACCAAGTGAGGCAAGCTTGTACATTTGAGAAAAGAACAGGACTCAAAGCCTTACAATTTTTGGGAGGGGAGAGGTAAGTATGGATCATAGACAAGAACCATGCTGGTGAGGTAGTTAAGAAGCTACAGCAACTGAAGTTTTATCTGGTCAAGGCAAAGTCAGGCATGTCATGGATTTTCCTAGCAACAGCAATAAACAAATTGCACAAAATATAATAGGATGCGAGATTTCCAGCAGCAGGTAGAAATATGCCTGGAGACAGCAGTAAACGGTATCTAAAAGGCTCCATTGATATGCACCTCTCCCCAGTAATGGGTTTATAAGGCAGTTTAGATAAAAAATTAAATGTGACTGGCTTATGAAGAAGTTGATGGGGGCAGACAGCCGAACACACAGAAGACATAATCAAAGAGGAACAAAGGTATAATTAGTCGGATGATCAGAAGCCAGGCAGACGGTTGACCTCTATCAGCCTCAGAACCAGAGAAGCTAGTTTTCCAGCTAGAAGTCAATTTTACATGAAACAAGCCTCTAAGTCTCAGAGCCAAGGCAGTGCAGAAAACCTTCGTGAAGACACTTTAAATATCTTCATGGGACATGAAAAGACATTTCCCGGACTTGATTATCATCCCTACATTGTGTGGTAACTATAAGCTGGTTATTTAATTTGGATGTTGTTTGGGGAACAGGGGAAGTCTTACAGAGTTCAGGTATCGTAGAGATATTTTGGAATAAGGGGTACGTCTACATAAACTGTTTGAGTGTTTAGTAATTCATATGCCATAATGGTTTCCCAGTGTGTAATTTCATGTGTATTTGTCTTCACTTTAATAAATGGTCTTTAATAATTGTTACGTGACGACTGGGCTGTTTACTCTCACTGGGTTTCATTTATCTCCTCACACCAAAACAAAACAAACTATCCACTCCCATGAACCGGTGTTCCAAGTTGGGATACCCTCGCAGCTAACATCCGTGTACTTTGTGACAGAAAATTGGGGTCTCGTGTCCTGGAGCTTAGAATGTTTAATTCTTTGAGTGCAGGGGATTTTTGACTTTTGAACACAACAAGAGTGAGAAACAAGTGGCGCCAAATAAGAAAATGTTACATAAAGTAAGAAGGCTTCAGAAAATGGCGCTTGATCTGACTCGATCTTATCTGGACGTAGACAATATAACCGTCGCAAGCTTGAAAAATGTGCCTGAAACCAAATTGATGGAATTGGCAGATAAATTGGAAGTCATCTTATCCACAGGAGCTAAGAAGGCTGAGATAATTGAAAGCCTAGCAACACGTTTAACTGTACTAGAGGGAGGGCAGCATGGTGGCGCAGTGGGTTAGCACTGCAGCCTCACGGCGCCGAGGTCCCAGGTTCGATCCCGGCCCTGGGTCACTGTCCGTGTGGAGTTTGCACATTCTCCCCGTGTTTGCGTGGGTTTCGCCCCCATAATCCAAAGATGTGCAGAGTAGGTGGATTGGCCACATTAAATTGCCCCTTAATTGGGAAAATGAATTGGGTACTCTAAATTTATTTAACAAAAACTGTACTAGAAGGGTTAGCTGGACCTAAAATTTCGAGAAAGGAGGAAATTGAACTAACAGTGCTGCGATTAGAAAGAGACGTAGAAATTAAGAGGTTAGAGATGCATGGAAAAGAGAGGGAGTGTTTCAACGGGAATGAGAAGAGAGGGAGTTTAAATGGGAAATGGAGAAAGCCACATGGGAGTAAAGAGAGCGAGAGAGACTTCCAGCTTCACAAAGAGGCAACACCAGCCGAAAAGGTAGAGCAGACGGCAGAGGAAGGTATCCAAGTGGGGTGATTTCAAATATGTATAAGGTCTATCGAAATTTGACAAGGAAGATGCTGAAACATGTTTTTTGTCCTTTTGAGAAAATAGCTAACAGATGAGATGGACACCCTACACTTACAGGCTAAATTTGGATGTTGGATTTGTTTATTGTCACATGTACCGGGGTACACTGAAAAGTATTATTCTGCATGCAACTCATACAGATCATTCCGTACATGGAAAGAAAATACATAATAGGGCAAACATAAAATATACAATGTAAATACATAGACACAGGCATCGGGTGAAGCAGACAGGAGTTAGTGCTACTCTGCAGAGAAGATGTGTGAAGAGATCGGATCAGTCCATAAGAGGGTTGTTTAGGAATCTGGTAACAGCGGGGAAGAAACTGTTTTTGAATTTGTTTCTGCGTGTTCTCAGACTTTTGTATCTCCTGCTCGATGGAAGAAGTTGGAAGAGTGAGTAAGCTGGGTGGGAGGGGTCTTTGATTATGCTACCCACTTTCCCAAGGCAGCGGGAGGTGTAGACAGAGTCAATGGATGGGAGGCGGGTTTGTATGATGGACTGGGTGATGTTCACAACTCTCTAGTTTCTTACGGTCTTGGGCCGAACAGTTGCCATACCAGGCTGTGATGCAGTCAGATAGGATGCTTTCTATGCTGCATCTGTAAAAGTTGGTAAGAGGAATTTAGAACAAAACAGGATGAACAGCCTTAATTTTAATTTGAAAGGGTGAAGCAAAGTCATCTTGATTGGTGGGTAAGAACCTTCAAAAAAGGAGAAACCTATGAAGCCCTTAGAGAGGTAATTCTGTTGAAGAAATTGAAAGTTTTTTTATCCACCATGATTAGGACTCTGTTAAGGAGCAGAACGTTTGAACTGCCAGAGAGGCCGCGGAGCTTATGGACGACTATGAGCTGGTTCATAGGCCAAAGCCCTGCTTCATACCCAATTTTAGATCGGAGAAAGCTAGGAATGGGGATGCTGCAAGATGGACTTTAAAGAGAGTCTTTAAACTCACTTAACTATGCCCAGCCCGTTCGAAGGCGGAGTTGCCCGGCTCGCGGGATTCTCAGCACCTGTCGGCGCAGCCTGAGGCCAGCAGGAACTGCGACTGGTTTCCCAAAATGGAAAGAAGTCATGATGGCCACACTGGGGGGGCTCAGAGGCCATTGGAGACTCCGGGTGGTCAAGGACAATACAGTGCAGTGCCCTAGCTCTGCCCCGGCACCCTGGCAGTGCCAGGCCCACACTGCCAGGGTTCTAGGGTGCCAGGGCACTGCCAAGAGGGGTCATGGCCAAGAAAGGGGGGGGTGGGGGGATGCTGATGCCGGTGAGGATGATTTGAGGGGGTGAGGGTGTGGCCGGGGCACCCTCATGCCTGTGTGGTGTGTGTGAAGGGAGTGGGGGTCGGGTGACTCAAACATTTAGTGATGGAGTAGGTTGCCCCTCCAGGGTTGAGGGTTGGTGGTCATGATATCCATGGTGGGGGGGGGGGGGGGGGGGGGGAATCGTCCTTCAACTCAACTTTGAGATTGGGGCGCCGTTTAAGAACGGTTCTCTCGTGTCTGAGGAGCCCGTATTGCCAGCATCTTTAGGTCCACACTCCAGACAAGTCTGGGAGAAGTCAGTGAGAATCTTCACAGGCTGGCAAGAAATGATTAAGTGTGGGCGGACCATGGTGGGCGTCGCATCGGAACAACCGACGAGATTCTCACCAGTTTCCCTGCCGGATATGACACTTTGGCCAGAGTTCTGCAGCCATTAGAATCCTCTTTTCCCACGCCAGCGCATCCCCGCCTGTGGGCCTCCCATGGCATGGGGTGGCTTCAATGGGCAATCCCACTGACAAGCAGCAGGGTAGAGAATCCCAACCGCAGTAAACGGTGCGCCACCAAGGAACACAAGGCTGGGGGACCGCAGAATCATTTTTAGTCATTTTTTGGGCAATCGACCCCCCCCCCCCCCCCCCCTACACGCCCCAACCCCCCACGTGTGTGATTTTGAGTACATATTGCACCCAAAGCGCTGTGGAAACTCTTGCCCTCTGTATCCCTTTTCCAGTTACATTCTGCAGCAGGAACAAAGTTTCAGCAAATCTTGGCTTGCTCCCACGAACTTCCCGGAGCAATTCAAACTTTTCGTGTTCAAAATTAATGTGATTCTGAAAGACTAACAAATGGCTGAGGAGTGTGTCTCCTTTGATAAACTGCTATGCATTCGGCAGCTGCTTGATATAGGCGGGTGCTCGTAGGCACGCTGAAGTTTCAGGAATTAAAATAATTGCATTTTGCAATGGTGAATCCAACCGTTGTCAGATAACCCACCAACCTCCTAAAGCGCAGTATTTCTCCATTCCCCGTCTAAAATTATGTGAACACCAATATTTTTCTGCTGCCTAATCTGACGGGGCCGGTACAGGCCAAGAATGACGATTTTGCCTACGAGCCTCAAAGCAGCTAAATAGCAAATCTCTCTGCTCAAAGTATTTCAGGGACGTTATCCAGAGGGTCTTTACCCAAGACAATCACAAACTCAATAAGCCCAGAACCTTTGATACTTTTTTTTCAACCAGGATCATTGTGTTAGCTTTTGAAAAACTTGTTTGTGCAGTAAAGCTTTCAAATAATAGCTGGATTGTGGCACTTCTCTTTCACCTTCAGGATTGGGACTCACATCCAACCCTAGTAAAGTCTCATCTATCAATTGACCATGAGGTTTGAGTGTGAAATAACTTTAGCCAGCCTCAAATAATTTGATATAAACTAGTTAAAAAATTTAATTTGTCAAACGCATGCACAGAGAATCCATAAATTCCCCAGATTTTCCTTCATTCTGATGGTGCAGGTAAGCTGCCCTCACACTGTAAAGGACTATGGCAGCGTCTACTTACCTTGCCCCTTGCCTGAGGTGTGGTCATCCTCAGGTTAAACCGTCACCAGTCGGCTCTCCCCCTCAAAGGGGAAAGCAGCCAATGGTCAGCTGGGACTATGGCAACTTTATTCTTACCTTACCTTACTTCCTGGTGGCAATACATGACTCCTTTTATAAGAATAACACAACAGTGCATTCCTATCGAATGAGTCATAGAACATACAGTGCAGAAGGAGGCCATTCGGCCTATCGAGTCTGCACCGAACCACTTAAGCCCTCACTTCCACCCTACCCCATTACCCAATAACCCCTCCTAATCTTTTGGACATTAAGGGCAATTTCGCATGGCTAATCCAACTAACCTGCACGGAGAAGTGTGAGGTGATTCACTTTGGAAAGAATAACAGGAATGCGGAATATTTGGCTAATGGTAAAATTCTTGGTAGTGTGGATGAGCAGAGGGATCTCGGTGTCCATGTACATAGATCCCTGAAAGTTGCCACCCAGGTTGATAGGGTTGTGAAGAAGGCCTATGGTGTGTTGGCCTTTATTGGTAGAGGGATTGAGTTCCGGAGCCATGAGGTCATGATGCAGCTGTACCAAACTCTGGTACGGCCGCATTTGGAGTATTGCGTACAGTTCTGGTCGCCTCATTATAGGAAGGACGTGGAAGCTTTGGAACGGGTGCAGAGGAGATTTACCAGGATGTTGCCTGGTATGGAGGGAAAATCTTATGAGGAAAGGCTGATGGACTTGAGGTTGTTTTCGTTAGAGAGAAGAAGGTTAAGAGGTGACTTAATAGAGGCATACAAAATGATCAGAGGGTTAGATAGGGTGGACAGCGAGAGCCTTCTCCCGCGGATGGAGGTGGCTAGCACGAGGGGACATAGCCTTAAATTGAGGGGTAATAGATATAGGACAGAGGTCAGAGGTGGGTTTTTTACGCAAAGAGTGGTGAGGCCGTGGAATGCCCTACCTGCAACAGTAGTGAACTCGCCAACATTGAGGGCATTTAAAAATTTATTGGATAAGCATATGGATGATAAGGGCATAGTGTAGGTTAGATGGCCTTTAGTTTTTTTTTCTCCATGTCGGTGCAACATCGAGGGCCGAAGGGCCTGTACTGCGCTGTATCGTTCTATGTTCTATGTTCTATGTTCTATGTCTTAGACTTAGAACTTAGAACAGTACAGCACAGAACAGGCCCTTCGGCCCTCAATGTTGTGCCGAGCCATGATCACCCTACTCAAACCCACGTATCCACCCTATACCCGTAACCTAACAACCCCCCCCAACCTTACTTTTATTAGGACACTACGGGCAATTTAGCATGGCCAATCCACCTAACCCGCACATCTTTGGACTGTGGGAGGAAACCGGAGCACCCGGAGGAAACCCACGCACACAGGGGGAGGAGGTGCAGACTCCACACAGACAGTGACCCAGCCGGGAATCGAACCTGGGACCCTGGAGCTGTGAAGCATTTATGCTAACCACCATGCTACCCTGCTGCCCACGTCTTTGGACTGTGGGAGGTAACCAGAGCACCGGGAGGAGTTCACACTTAAAATGGTGGACTGCAACAAGGGACCGGCAAGGGACAAGTAAGCATGAAGGAATTAGAGGCCATGGGAGTCAGGCATCATTATCTGGGGTCAGTCCTTTTAGATCTTCGTGCTGCTGGGGTCAGTGACTCTCTGTCACACATAATGGGGGAATCACATGGTGCTGTGCAGGAGTTTGCTTTCACATAAAGATGTCCGTATGTTAATATGCACCGAGTCCTTCACTTACCACCATGTGCCTGCTGATTTTCCCTTGTTCTTGTTATTATTGTCACAAGTAGGTTTACATTAACGTTGCAATGAAAATCCCCTAGTCGCCACACTACAGCAGCTGTTCAGGACACTGAAGGAGAATTCAGAATGCCCAATTCACCGAACAAGCATGTCTTTCAGGACTTGTGGGAGGAAACCGGAGCACCTGGAGGAAACCCACGCAGACACGGGGAGAACGTGCAGACGCCGCACAGCCAGTGACCCAAGCCGGGACCAGGGCGTTGTGAAGCGACAATGCTAACCACTGTGCTACCGTGCAACAAGGATCAGTTATCTGGTTCAGGAAAACATCGAAGATATATTATTTACTTCCCTTTTCACTGGGGGAAATTTTAAATAATCCGTACTTGCCCCTGAGAAGATAGTAAGACACCTTCTGGAACTGCTGAAGTCCCTGTGATGAAAAGGGACAATGCTGGAAAATCTCAGCAAGTCTGGCAGAATCTGTAGGGAGAGAAAAGAGCTAACGTTTCAAGTCTAATGACTCTTTGTCAAAGCTAACAGACAGAGAGAGTGGGAAATATTTATACCGTGGAGTGAGAATGAAAGATGAGTCATAGCCACAGAAACCCAGGGAAACTGGGTGCTAATGGCCACAGATACCAAGGGGAAAGAGTGTTAATAGCAGTCCCCAGAGAGGACAAAAGATGTGAAAGGTCAAACAGCAGGGAAACTAACATCAGAGGATGAACTGTTGGTGTGGGGGGAGGGGAATGGGGCAGCAAAGAGGAGGAAGGTACAGGAAAGGTGCAGGAAAGAAATAAATGGTAAAAGACAGTTAAAATGAAATGAAAACAAATGGGGCGAGGTGGGGCTGATCACCTGAAGTTGTTGAATTCGATGTTCAGGCCGGAAGGCTGTAGTGTGTCTAACCGGAAGATGAGATGTTGTTCCTCCAGTTTGCGTTGCGCTTCACTGGAACATTGCAGCAGGCCAAGAACAGACATGTGGGCATGGGAGCAGGGTCTTTTGTTAAAATGGCAAGCAACAGGAAGGTCAGGGTCCTGAATGTGCACAGACCGAAGATGCTCAGCAAAGCGATCACCCAGTCTGCGTTTGGTCTCTCCGACATAGAGGATACCACATTGGGAGCAGCGAATGCAATAGACCAGATTGAAAGAGGTGCAAGTGAAACGCTGCTTAACCTGAAATTAGTGTTTTGGGCCTGGATGTTAAGCATGGAAGATGTAAAGGGGCAGGTGTTACACCTTCTGCGATTGCATGGGAAGGTGCCATGGGTGATGGGAGAGGTACTGGGTATGGTGGAGGAGTGGACTAGATTGTCGCGGAGGGAACGGTCTCTGCGGAATGCTGACAGAGGGAGTGAAGGGAAGATGTGTTTGGTGGTGGCATCACGCTGGAGTTGGCAAAAATGGCGGAGGATTATGCTTTGCATACGGAGGCTGGTGGGATGAAATGTGAGAATGAGGGGGACTCTATCCTTGTTCTGGGAGGGGGTGTAGGGGGCGAGGGTAATGGCGTGGGAGATGGACCGCACGCTGTTGAGGGCCCTGTGGGAAATCACTGACTTTTTCTGTCACTGACACCATTTTCTTTCCTGCACCTGTCTCCTCTTTGCTTCCCCCTTCCCCTCCCCCCACACCTACAGTTCACCCTCTGATGTTAGTTTCCCTGCTGTTTGACCTTTCACATCTTTTGTCCTCTCTGGGGACTGCCATTAGCACTCTGTCCCCTTGCTTTCTGTGGCATTAGCACCAAGTTTCCCTGGGTTTCTGTGGCTATGATTCATCTTTCATTCTCACTCCACAGTATAAATACTTCCCACTCTCTCTGTCTGTTAGCTTTGACAAAGAGTCATTAGACTTGAAACGTTAGCTCTTTTCTCTCCCTACAGATGCTGCCAGACCTGCTGAGATTTTCCAGCATTTTCCCTTTTGTTTCAGATTCCAGCATCCGCAGTAATTTGTTTTTATCCCTGTGGTGTAGGTTCATCACCGTGCTGTTAAGGAAGGGAGTTCCAACAGTGAATGAACGCCGATATAGTTCCAAGTCCTGATGGTATGTGGCTTGGAGGGAATTTTTCAGGGGGTAATGTTCCCATGCATCCGCTGCCCTTATCCTTCAAGGTGGCAGAGGTAATAAATTTAGAAGGTGCTGTTGAAAGAGCCTTGGCATTAAGCTTGAGAAGGTCAAATTCGCCCTGAGAGGATCGGTGAAAGGGTTCTTTAAACTGTGGCAACCTTTCCTCGACTTTCTGGTTCAACGATAGGGTACTGGGAAAGTAGCAGCAGCAACCCGGGGGGGTTGGGGGGGGGGGGGGAACGTTGATTATGTTTGCTTATTTTATTTAAATTTGATTTATTTAATTTTAATTTATGGTTAAGTTCTTTTGTTGGGGGGGGGGTGGGGGGAGTGTGATACATGTGATGTTACGGTTTGGGGGGGAATTGTGGGTGTTATGGGGCTGTTAGTTGCATATTACTGCTTGTTGCTATACTTGTTATATTTTTATATTTTCTGTAAAAAATTCCAATAAAAATTATTTTAAAAAAAAGAAAGAGCCTTGGCATGTCGCTGAAGATTGTACACACAGCTGCCACTGTGCTGATGAATGGTTCTGAACATCACGGTGGTGAATGAGGTGCCAATCAAATAGGCTGCTTGGTCCTGGATGGTGTTGAGCTTCTTGAGTGTTTTTGGAGCTGCGTTCATCCAGGCAAACGGAGAGTATTCAATCACATTCCTGACTTGTGCTTTGTCGATGGTGGACAGGATTTTGGGAGTCAGAAGGTGAGTTACTCCTAGTTAAAAGTCAGGAGGTGAAGTTAAAAGGGTTAAAGTGTCGGCAAGTAAGCTGACTGCCACATCGCGACGTGTTCATGCGCAGTAAACCTTTGGAGAGACAGATTTAAGCTGATACATTTTCTGCTTTTACTCTCGAGTAGGCGTCTTTGCAGGACTATTAAAGAACAACATCTCCGTCAGCTGAGCAGAGCTCAGAGTCTCCTGCTTCTTCTGATGGGGACTTTATTGTTTCCAACATCTCCTCCTCACTGTGACACATGATTCACCATGTGACAATCCAAAGAGGATTGAACACCCTGACAAGGAGTATGTACCTGAGCTGGTGGAGGTCGAGCATGAGGCCTGTACAGTGCTTCCTCAGGGAGATTTGTCTGGAATTTTCTTGCTCCTCCAGTTCTGGGGATGCTTGCAGGACCTGTGTGAGATGAAAGACGTGTATTAGAGCTGACGAGTTGAGAGACTCCTCTGTCCTTATTGTTCAGATCACCATTTTCATTATTATCAGCATGGGCGAGCATTGTTTGACATGTAGCTGTGTTAATATTAATTATGTCACCAGGTTGCTGTGAGATCCCCATCACTAAAGACCATGCATGTTTGTCCCTAATGCAACCTCCTCTGCAGTGGTCAGAGTACCTGCAATGTCACCTCCGATTCTTTAACTTCCTCTGGTCACCTGCGCTCCTTTTTCCAGTAAAAAGAGAAATAAGACCTTGAGAAGGGGCATCTGAAGAGAGTTGTGGAGGAACAAGTTAGTGGAGGTCACCGAGCAGTCGGTGCCACATGATGATAAGGTTATGGTGAATATTGGTGGCGGATGGTCCCTGGGGATGTAGCAATATGCCTCGAGGGAAAGTGAGGGATGGGTGAGCCTCAAAGGTGTATTGGTCTGAGGAATGCTGTCCAGTAGCCTGGGAAAGGCTGATTGAGAGGGTTTGCATTTGAATATAGATGGCCACTTACCTTTCCTGCCCTGGCGAGGTCAATAAACCTCCCTTGGCATCATACCCAGGTGCAAGGCATCGCGCTCTTGCTGCTCATCTCCTCTACCACTCCCAGCCACATGGGGTAGTTCTCTGACACAGGCATCTTCCTACTGGGATCAGGAATCTCTCTATGAGCTTTTACTGCTCACAGCCTGATGCCCAGAGATGCATCTGTATCCCGGCTCTCAGACTTCCCTTGTAGAGCTCTGTCTGTCAAGTAGCTGGCTTTGTCTTGACACTTGTGCAACATCACACCCTCACAGCCTCTCCTTAAGAAATTAAACTTCAACGGTCATAGATGTTTCAGCATCACAGCTGCCCACATCCTAATTGGTTGGAAAACCTGCAAGTTGGATGTAGTTGTTGGGGTTTAGTTATAAAATACTACTGATAAATCAAACTTCCAGCCTCCCCATGCATTGTCGCCTTCCCGTGCTTCAAATGGATTGAAACATTATAATTCAACCCATTGTCTCTGAAAGCTCTAGCGACCTCCCTGTCTAGTTTCCACAGAAACCCACAACTCAAAAGGTAGCAGGAAGGGTATTATGTTACATTATGTGACATTATGTTAGCTAAGAATTACACTAACAATTAATTTGAGATTATCAGTCGGTCTTGCAATGTAGCTCAATTATGCTTTCCAGAAGCTACATATATTCACATGAAGACACCCTTATTCTGCAGGAAATAGGAATATAGACATTGCACCTTTTTGAAATAAAGAAAAATACCAGATACAATAGCTCTCTTGTGTTTTCTCCATAGTAACGCCTTGACCAATCAGAGCTGAATATGCCAAACAATCAGCATCCCTTTTTCACATGCAATATAAATTGTTGTTCCTTTGAAATTTGGTATTCTTGGGTCTGCCCTGACGAGGGCAAGACAAAAAGCTTTGACAGTATGGGTGTGATTGACCCAAAAAATGATTAAGTGGTATTTTGGGTGGCCTACAGGGGGTGATTCCCTCCAGGTATTTGGGCGCGATCCAGATCTGTATTCCCCCACACTTACTTTTTTTTTGAGCTCGGGGAGATTCTCACTGAAGAGTCGTACCGAATTTTGTTCTGCAGTGGGGAACTAAAGACACCGGCTAGACCGGCTCCTCAGAGATTGGGGCGACACATTTGAAGGGTGCCCAGATCTCAAATTTAGGTTCGGGTTCCCCACAGGTTGGCATTGCCATGGTGTGGCACTGCCCTGCCTTGTTCTTGACCACAGGGGGTCCAATGGCCTTTGTGTACCTCGGCGAGGCCATCATGTCCAGTTTCTGTTTTTGGAATTGGGAGCTCACCTGGTTGCCACATGTCATCCTCTGGTTTTGAGAATTGCCTCTCTTCTTGTCTTGTTATGCTCTTGGCTTCCTTGATGTGCACTCTGACAATGGAAGGTTCAGATGTTGAGATCAACACGTTTATTAAACTATTTACAATTCTCCTACTCGGATTCGCCTCTACTGTCAATCCTTCTATAGCTACTCAGACTGACGAACCAGTCTGCTACAATCCATGTGATGTTGAATCAACCCTGTGTCTGTACTCACTGAGTGTCTCCACTGGAAAGAGGAAGATCATGTGTGCTGTGTCTTTTTTATATGGGTTGGTGTAATGCCCTCCTGTGGTAGTGTCACCTCTGTGTGTATCGTGAATGCCCATTGGTCGTGTCCTCTCTCACTGACCTTTTGGTTGAGTGTCTGTGTGTCATGTCTCTGGTGCTCTCTTTAGTGTCTAGCTAGTCTACGTGTGCTTACATTAACCCCTTGTGTATCTACAGTGATGCATATCACCACATCCCCCTTTTCTCATGTTACATATTTTCTGTACACTGTTAAAGAAAATTGAACAAAAAACAGGTAGATAAGTGATGCTCTGTGGAAGTTATGATAACAGTGATCATTAAACAATAAGTGCAACTCATATGTATGAGTCCAAAACCCATCAATTATCATGGTCGAATGTCTTTCTTGTTGGGTTGGTGAGTTTGATGGTGGCATGTCCTTATGAACGCCATCAGTGTCCCTGTGCATAAGGAACCAAGAAGTGGTCAAATTACTTTGTTGTCTGATTTGGAGTCTTTTTTTCTTCTGATGTGATGCTTGTGACAGCGATGTTGGATGGCATCTGTCCTGAAAGCCAGGTTGCCTGTTGGTAGTGCAGCAAACATGAATTGGGAAGATGCATCGTCCTGCCATGGTATGTCATTGTACTGAGCTCAGCAGTAACGGTGTCCCTCATGGGCAGAGTTGTACCATGTCGTATCAGTCGTAGTTCCATTGGTGTAGTCTTTGTCGTGCTTGCTGTCGATGATGTTGCCTTTGGTACGCGTTGTGTCGTTGTCTTTGATATGGTTTTTATAGGTTGTGTTGTTGTGTTGGTTGGTTTTGTTGCCGTGTTTGCTGCGCTCAAGGACCACACTCTGTGGATAATACGAGTCCCTCACACAGTTACTCGTGTCAGCGTGCTTTGTGGCATCTGCTGTTTTCTTGAGCGTGCCGTCACTGAGTTCGCGGCGCTCCCCGTCTGGAGTCAAGTCCGGCTTACTTGAATCAACTTTGGCATGTCGATGCTCCCCGTCTTGAGTGTGGTCTGTTTCACCTGAGTCAGTTTTGGCTTCTTGATGCTCCCCGTCTGGAGTCATTGCAGGTTCACTTGCCTCTTCTAAGGTTTCTTGATGCTCCACGTCTGGAGTCAAAACATTCAGGAATGCATTTGCTTGTGGAGAGGCTCGAGCGAATGAGGTTTGAAGTAACGTGGTGTCACCGGTGTCACCAGTAGTCTCACTGTGATCGTCGAGTGCCTCTGTACACACTAGCTGAGGGCTGTCACATTGCACATCTTGTATGGGAAGTGGGATGCCGTCGTCACTTGTCTCACATACAGTGGGTAGAGCCTCAGTAGCTTCTTGTTGTTCACTTGAGCAGGGTAGACTGTCAGAGTCTTCTTCTGGTGGCTCAAACAATCTGGGTGGACTGTCATAGTCGCTTTGTTGTTCACTGGAGCGTAGTAGACTGTCATAGTCTTCTTGCTGTGAACTTGAGCATGGCAGACTGTCATAGTCTTTCTGTTGTTCACTTGAGCATGGCAGACATCGTCTGCTGCTGATTGCTCAGAGGAGGTTGGTAGACCCTCATGATCTTTTGCATGCAAGGACTGCGCTTTGGAGTCTTGCGTTGCTTCTATCATGGAGGCTGTCCACGAGCTCGCTGTGGAGGCTTGTGTCACTCGAGTCACTTCTTGTTCATGCAAAGACTGCGCTGTGGAGTCTTGCATTTCTTCTACCATGGAGTCTGTCCACAAGCTCGCTGTGGAGTCTATCATCGCTTTCTGTGTAGAGGCTGGGACCCTTTGTGGTGCGTGAAACACTCTCTGTGTGGAGTCGGGAACCTTTCGCGGTGCGTGGACCATTCTCTGTGTGGAGTCGGGAACCCTTTGCGGTGCGTGGACCACTCTCTGTGCGGCAGCAGGCCGCTCTCGGTGAGCTTGTACCGCTCTCTGTCTCTTGGTATCAGACCGCAGCATAATCCTGCACTCATGAGTCAGGATGTCATCCTCAAATCCGAAGAATACATCCGTGTCTGTGTTGGATTCTTCACTGTAGAACACATCTCATTGCGGTTCGGATTTGGTACTGGGGTAGCCATCTCGAATGATGAAATCTTCGTCTGAGTCGTAGTCTTCTCGGACCATATCATCACTTTTTGTGTCGGAGCTGGCATTGTGCTTGTTATGTCCAAAGAAGAAATCAAGGTCGGAGTCGTAGTATTCAAGGACTGGATCATCTCTTTGGGCGGTGCTAACTGCTTGTTGCAGGGTTCTGCGGAGGATATTTTCAGCTACTGGTCGAATTTCAGGCATTGTGCTGTCATTCCAGGTGAAAGAATCAGGTTTTGCAGCTTTAAATTTTTTAAACCTGTTTTGGGATATTTTCCCTTTAAGTGGGCGTGGTCCGGGGCCTCTGACGTCACAAAGTGTGTGACATCGGTCGTAGGAAGCGATTGTTCATGCGCATATCGCTGTTCCTTTACTAGGGGCCTTTTTTTGCAATTGCGCATGCGCGGCTTCCCGCGCATGTGCAAACGGACCTTCCCGTTCTGTGCGCTTCTCGCGCAACTGCGCATGTACAGTACCTTTTTCAAGATGGCCGCCGATCAAAATTATTGTTCTCTGCTCCGGGAACGCGGCCTCGTGGTACGTACTGGCGCCTCTCTTACCGTTTTCTGTTGGTTTGCTTGTGTTTTCCTCGCAGTATTGTTCGCATTTGTCCAGGACTGCCTGGAAGTCGCTCCTGTTTTGCCCTTTGGAGAAATTGAATGTTTTGAAGATTTCTTCTGCTCTGGCACCGGCGGTGGTGAGCAGAAGCTCTGTCTTTTCAGCATCGGCCATGTCTTGTAGGTCGGCTGCTACCAGGAAGATCTCAAACCTTTGCCTGAATGCACGCCAGTTTCCGTGGAGATTGCCGTGGCAGTGGAGCCGCTGCAGAACCGGAATCTTCATCATCTTGCCTGGGTGTTGTTGCTGGTTGTCACTGTTTGCTGAGTTGTAACTGTATGGATTGAAACAGTCACTCACTGGCACCATGTCTTGTTATGCTCTTGGCGTAGCACAAGCTGAATCCTTGATGTGCACTCTGACAAAGGAAGGTTCAGACGTCGAAATAACTTCAACACGTTTATTAAACTATTTACAATTCTCCTACTCAGATTACGCCTCTATTGTTAATCCTTCTATAGCTACTCAGACTGACAAACCAGTCTGCTACAATCCATGTGGTGGGTGTGATGTTGAATCAACCCTGTGTCTGTACTCACTGAGAGTCTCCACTGGAAAGAGGAAGATCATGTGTGCTGTGTCCTTTATATATGGGTTGGTATAATGCCCCCTGTGGTAGTGTCACCTCTGTGTGTATCGTGAATGCCCATTGGTCGTGTCCTCTCTCACTGACCTTTTGGTTGAGTGTCTGTGTGTCATATCTCTGGTGCTCTCTTTAGTGTCTAGCTAGTCTACGTGTGCTTAGATTAACCCCTTGTGTATCTACAGTGATGCATATCACCACACTTCTGTCTTGCCCACTAGCTCCATCGACCTCAGCTCTGCGGGGGTCTGCCCACGAAAGTCTGGGATGCTCCTGCTAATTTTCTATCACTTCCTTCAATTATGGACCACCTCGTCCTATGGGCACACATAAAGGACATGGTGAGTCACATGGAAGCAGGTTCTATGGTGGAGGGAGGCGGGGGGGTCTGCAGTTGGTGGCATGAGTATGTAAGGCACCTGTCAAAGAGAACAATGCTGGTCTGCTTGTGGCCATCTTCCTGGCTGGAATGAGAGAGTGTGTGGGCAGTGGGCGCTTAAACACAGCTCCAGCTTGTCAGGATCCCCAGCGTCAATTCCAGCCCCAGAGAATCAGATGGCAGCAGGAATGGGAATTGCCCTGAATTCATGTGGGCAGAGCGATGGCACAATTGCATGTCCTCAATTGTTCGCTGAATAACGCCCCCGATGGAAAGGTGAAGAGCACACATTTCAATCCCGGCAGGAACATTTAGTCTCCCAAATGAATAATTCTGGCCAATGTATTATAAATTCTAAGTAAAAAAGTTGTGTTAATTTTTTATAACCATTCCCACCTCTGCAACCTGTGGCCCATTCTCATTTTGCTGTTTTCCATTGGTTGTGGCAGCCTATAGTTTCATCCCCTTCTCCTCGCCCTCATTGTTCGCTCCTCTTTGTGGCTAATTAGGTATCCTGTAGCTTATACTCTTTAAAGAAATGGCCCGCCAACAGTCTGCCTTATTGATGACTCCAATCGGACAAGTGTTTCATTGCGTGACCTCTGACCTTCAGTCTCTCCATCCAATCATGAAAGATTTCTTCCTCGTTGCCAACGAACTAACAAAAAAGTGCTCAACTAAAATGTTTTTAAAACATTGAGACCCTAATGTTTTTCTTTTCTCACCTGTTTTGCTTCAGGGGCAAAAATTAAATGAGCCAAGGGCCTTATCGTGAGATTTTCCGATCTTGCCACAGAACACTCCCATTCCAATCAGGCATGGAAAATCCTGGCCTGTGTTACAGTTGCCTGGCAGTGATTTCTTTCCTCCCCAAGATACTCCATTAGTGTTCGAAGGGCTGGCTCACCAAGCAATGAAGGATGGGGTGAGGGATCACAAATCTATAGGGCCAATAGGAGGCTCTCCAGTTTGGAGTGAGCTGCAACCTACTTATGTAGGTAAAGAGAGTGTGTGCCTCCATTTTGAGCCACCCTCTTGTTAAAACCATGATTTATTTGAACTAAGATTGATGAGGTTCACTTGTTTGTAATAGCTCCTCAACTGTAAATCACATCAGCTTCGACAGACCTGACCATATGTCAAGAAAGAACACTTTAAATGGTGAATTCCATGGTGAAAGTTTAACGATTAAGAAGGCGACAAGTCAAAAGGATAGAAAACAAAGTGTAAATTAACAGTAATTAGCAGTAATTAACAATAATTAACAGTAAGAGGAGAAAGCTTGACTTTAACAACTGAACAAGAATTCTCACCACACTTCTCAGATCAAGTCGTGAGGTGAAGGCTTCGAAAGCATGGATAACACGTGAAAACACACCTCTATTTCAGCATCTCTCTACAAATATGGCTTCTCAAGATCCTTTCTTTATACCTTATAGACATTGAAAGCCCAACTTAGTCAATTGTTGGAAAGTAGCCAATTGGCCTATAATTTATCAATCATGAATGAAGATATCCCATTGGCTTTTTCGCTAATTACGCACATTGTCTCAACTTTAAGACAATGGCTTGTTCTTAAGCTCTATCTCTTATCTTGAATTAGTCCATGTGCTGACCAATAATCAGTTAATCTTTCGTTAAACTTGAGACATAGAATCCATAGAAATCCTAAGTGCTGAAGGAGGTCGTTCAGCCCATCAACTCTGCACTAACCCCCTGAAAGAGCATCCTTCCTAAGGCCAAACCTCCATAACCAAACCTGAACTGCACATCTTTGGACACTATCTTACAATTCTTACGACACTTTAAGAATTTGTCTTAATAATCAAATATTAATTGTCTAGTTCTCCTCCTACCTCGCAATGTGTTTTGTGGCGAGGCAGGCAGCTTATCAATGGCCGTCAGCGGGATCTTTCGGTCCTGCCAATGACTACGGCATTTTGCGTGGCTCAACCATCCCGCCTTTGGTGGAACTGGAAACACCTGCCGATGGGAAGGGATGGAAAATCCTGCCCATTGTGTTTAAACTTATAAAAGTTGTCAACTTTTTGTGTTCCAGATGACATTACCAGCCTATCAATTAATCACACATCTATGAACTAATTATTCCTTGATTGCCTCACAATTAGTGACGTCGATTTAATTAATCTGTCTGGCAAGTTTCCAACAATGCGGATTTAGTTTTTTTCTGAAATGGTTTTTGCCAACTTTGCACAAAATGCTAAATAACATATCAATTCAGACTACAAAATGATAGTCACACTGAAACTATTGATTTTGAAACTACCAACACTTGCAGCAATTATTATTTTTTAACCATTGCAGTAGGTGCAGCTGTGAGATAAGGGGTTAATTCCAATCGTGCGATATGTGAATGAAAAATCATCATATTCTGTAAATACTCTATAGGTTAGTAAAACAAGTCCAAGAATATTCTATGGTAGCGGTGAGTGAAGGAAAAAAGCATGGAAAACGTTCTGCCATTCTCCAGAAGCTTTGAGGAGATTGCAGGTCTCAACTAAGCAGAAGCGTGGCTACGTTCACACCGAAACTTTTCCAGATACTGAACCTCCTCAGGCGTCACCGTGAAGGAAATCGGTGAGGAGGTGGGTATCTATCACATGTGACAGGTAACTGTGCAGAAGATATTCTACCCAGGTAAAGAATCAACAAATAAAGCTGTGGAAGATCAACTAATAGAAGCACTTGGTGCTAACTTCAATCTGCGAAATAACACTATTGTCGGGCCAACTAAATTTAACATGGTGAACAGCAAGAGGAAAGAATTGATACATTTCCCAATCTTCAATATAGATTTGCAGAGAACTATGGAAACTTAAAAGATGAACCACGCAGCACGGTTGCACAATGGTTAGCACTGCTGGCTCACGCCTCTGAGGACCCGGGTTCAAACCCGACCCCAGGTCACTGTCCGTGTGGAGTTTGCACATTCTCCCCGTCTCTGCGTGGGTCTCACCCCCACAACCCAAAGATGTGCAGAGTAGGTGGACTGGTCACGCTAAATTGCCCCTTAATTGGAAAAGAAAAGACTTGGGGACTCTAAATTTATATTAAGAAGAAGATGAACTAATCAGTAACAGAGCCCTGCATGAATCATTATCTAAGAGATGATTTAACAAAGGCAATTTCAGCTGAGCGGACAAGATGAGGTCAGGGAACAAAATCGATCAGTGGTTCAGTGGTTCAGGGTGACAGCAGAAACCAAGTTCTGAAGCCAATCGATTCGGTGGAATGTATTAATTTCAAAAGCAGAGAGATGGCTGTAACAAAGCAGGGGAGGCAGGAAGAGCATCGATCAACCACCTTAGCGAACTGCAATCAGTGTGGCGGGTAAGAACACAGGAATGAAAATGATTCCGCTGAAGACGCTGAATGCCATTCTTTTGCAGAAAGGAGGGCCGCTTCCAAGTTGTGTGTCGCAGCAAGAAGCCAATCCAACATAAATGTAAAGAAAAACCTTCAAAATGTGGAAAATCCCGTGAAGTAGAAAATAGCAATGATATTGTGAAGTCTGTCCTTGGAGAGTTCAGGAATCAAGCAGATATTTCTGGAGTGCTGATATCTCAGTGGAGAGAATCAATGCACGCTCTTCCTGCTGTGAAAAAAAGAGGAAGTTAAAGGGCGTAGCTCCTTTTGATGTGGTGGGAACCTGTCAATCATAGCAAGAGTGTTTATGAACATTGTGGTTGGCATCAAAGCAGGAGAATGTGGATGCATTCAAGCGTGAAGAGAAAGATAAATAAACAATCCACCAAACAGCTGTCTCTGAAGTAGTAAAACTGTTAGTCACTGGCCAATACAATGTGTTGCTGTGTGAAATTGAATGAAAGATCGGCATTTTAAAGGCTCGCAAATGATTTCAAGCCCTCTGAGGTGTACTGCAGCTTTGGGGAAGCCTGTTACACTTGTAAAAGCTGCTTCTTTTTTAGGGATCCTTCCTGTTGGTTCTTGGTTGTTCCCTGTTTATTTCCTTTTTTCCCCTTTCTTTTATGTTTAATCCATGGATGATTTGCAGACTTGTGTCTTGAAGGCAGCTTGCATCTTTAATTCAAGCAGATGAAAACAGTGACCAGTACCTTTAATTAAAACAGGAGAATCCAGAAGGCTGTGCTGATTTGGATTAGTGATTGCCGACTGACTGGCATCAGCGATGTCTCAGTGTGATTTATTTGGCTGGTGGCCAATGAATTAGCCTACAATGCTGTGCTCTGCCCAGTAACAAGTGATGATTGGATCTGATCCCGCTGGAATGTTTTTCAGAGCTCCAAGGGTTGAGTTTGGTTTCACTTTTGACTCTGCATCCCAGACGGAGGGGCCTAACTAACTCTCTCCAAAAAAAATCTAACTAGTAATCTTCAGAAAGCTACTTTGGGGACTGACACTCTTTCCAGACGGTCTGGGGGTCATTCTCTTGAGATTGCAAAAGCCTGAAGTAAAACTCAGAGCTGAAAGCAAGGGTTTGATGTGAAATAAAGTGCCCACACAGAAAGATATCGGCCTGAATGTGGGTCTTGAGCTGAAACCGAGTTTGATAAGAACTAACATGCTTCTCCAGAAAGCCTGCTGCCTGTGCGTAGTGAATTTTCCAACCCCCGGGGACCCTGAATGAATGACTCTACAAGAAAGACCATTACCAGCTGTGAGCCAGAGACCTTGATTAACCAGTGTGCTGTGTGTTGGTAGAGTATGGGATTGTTAAAGGTATTTGGGGGGGGGGGGGGGGTAGGTATTAGTTTGTTGTTATCCAGGTGTTTTCGCTGCATATTTCATGATAGTTCTTGGTATAAATAAATAGTAATTGTGTTTCAACCTTCCTACTTGGTGACTGTAATTATTGGGCAGCACAGGGCCAAAGGCAGCAGGATCTTTATAAGAACTATTGGTTAATCCACTTGTGTTGTGACTCCAGGGCACGTGAGACGGGAATTAACTGTGCACTTTCCAAGGAAGGCGCCAAATCTGAATGCTTCTGTCTCTGGCAGACGTTGTAAGAAAGGTTAAGTGAAAACACAATGATATTTCAAACTGCTGCCTGAACTACTCTTCAGATTTCAGGCATGGATCTTTGATGGGGGGCGTGGCAGGGGTTAAAGGGAGGGCTGGGGGCATTTAATGGGGGGGGGGGTTAATGAGCGGGGGTAAGGAGCACCCCTGCCTCGTTCCCCTTTGCAGTCGAAGGTACACGGAGCTGGTGCATTTGTCTGTACGCTCACCATGGGGGTGCTGTACAGGACTGACCTTCCTAACCTCCTTCAAGAACTCATTGGGAGGACAGAACCCCCCCCCCCATCAAAAGAAACGTAAATAAAGTTAAGAGTTCTGGCATGGATTGTAAATCCGAATGTAAATCAGAAAGTGCGGACGCGGGAACCTTGTTCACAGGAAAGGTGACAACAGATTGTACAGGTGTTGTTGTCTAGTGTCTTTGTTTGTGCATTTTGCCAATGGCTCCGTTTCTTCTTCTGTATGAACTTTGCTACTAAATGTTAAATCCCAATATGAAAACATTTTCACAAATAAAAGTTCCAATAATGTTAATGTTTTCCTAACCTCAGCAGACGGTAAAAGTTCTGCATTCGCACGAAAGCAAAAATAGCCAGGCAGCCAAGTAGGGCCTCAACGCCTGCCCAGAATGCAAGAATTCTGGTCTCGTGCAGCAGGCAGGCTGCAGGCAGCTGACCTCGTCCCTGCTGCCTCGGGGGGGACCCGCAGACGGTTTGGGTTTTCCTGTTCATCCCTGTTAATCATGGGGTGCACAGACTGCCAGATCGACTGTAAGAAAGGGAAAAACGTCACGTTGAAAACCTTTCAAACTAAGCCGAAGCGCAAGGGTCGGAGTACTTACAGAACACTGATGGAAACTGAACCAAATGACTCATTCTTTAACTTCTTCTGAAGTTCCTCAGTGTGGAATGTTAAGTAAAAGTTCGACAAACCTCCATGCTGACTGAAACTGGCGCGAACACATAATTCCGTGTGCGATGTTGTATTTTACAGAAGAAATCATTGCCGACGATGCTGAATCAGATGATGAATACTACGAATCTATGTATGATGATGTTAAAGATGATTCGGAAAGTAAAGGCATGGAAGGTGAGCCAGATAATGACGAATATGAAATGCTCGTAAATCTATTTCGCAGTAGCAAGGACGGGCTTAATGAAGAGGCCCAAGAAGCGCTGCACCGGCGGTTTGGCAGGAATGACGGTGTGGTCACGAGGGACTCGCAGACCGCGCTGGACACGGAGAAGGGCAAGAGCTCTAAGATGGCGCACTCCAAAATAAAAAGTGAAATTGCAGGGGCTGCGTAAAAACTTTTGAACAAGCTAGTAACAGACGACATTGTACCAATCTTAGAGAAGCTTGCTCCAGAGGTAGTTGGTGAATCGTTTCAGGCCTCTGAAGTGGTTCGGGTAGTCAACTCCCTGATCCTTCAGTCGACTCCACTGGAAGGTGAGTTGGAGGAGCTGATGACTATCTCGCTATATAACTCGACAGATCACACATATATACTCGAGCAAGACCAGGATGACCCAATGCCTGGATTTTCAGAGCCAGAGAGTGTGTGCATCATCATTTCTAATGATGAGGAGCCATTGATCCTTGCTACAGCAAGCCAAGAAGGGGCAGAACCTGCTGTCATAGATGGGACTTCAGGCACCAGAGAGTGAGGCCCTCCAACCTCCAGATGAGGGCACAGAATTGGGTGTATCCTCGCAATCCCATGGAGACATGCTGGCACCACAGGCCCCAACTGAGGATCAGCATACTTCTCTGCACAGGGTGCAAACCAGCACCAAAACAGGGGTTCCCAAACCCAAACATAAAAAGAAAATAATTACTCAAAATAGTCATTAAAACAAAAAAGAGAAAGAGGAGAAGAGTGGGAGAGCTAGCTCATCCCATTGGTAAAAACAAACAAGAAGAAGGTGATGTTATGAGTAATAAGCCAGAAACAGAAGAGACAGAGAATATACAGTGAAGCAGCAAACAGCGTTGTGGGATGAAAGGAAAAAAGAATCTGGTGATGCATGTCTGGACATTCAGGAGGCATTACTCCAAAAGGCACAGTCTTCAAAGGATACAAAGCAAGAGACTGGCATGCTAACCAGTCTTTGGAAAGGCTGGCAACAGCCCAAGTGATCCCGGGCAATCCCGTCAGGGAGGAACTATGAGCTGGGTGAAACAGACAGAGATTGACCCGGCATATCATGTCTATGGAAATACTAGTTAAATCTGTTCATATTGTTTGTGCTTATCACAAATGTATAAAGTAAAGGGAATAATCATGTCTGTATACAAACAGCAATATCTCCTAAGGAAAGGGGATGTGGTGATTTGTCTGTGGATAATATTACATGTACTCAGCAGTGTGACCTCCCACCAGCAGGTGGCTATGTACTCAGCAGTGTGACCTCCCACGAGCAGGTGGTGTCTGATATAAGTCAGGTGACTTCCGGCTACCATCAGAAGGTTGTAAGGCGTACATGAGGGCAGTCGTGCATAAGGGTTGCTCCAGGGGAATCTATGAAAACTTGCTATTTATCGGTTCGTTACCTTACCACATGTGCATGATAAACCCTAGTTCTGGTTAAGTCACCAGTAATTCTGTAGATTCATTGCTAGACAAGAACACGGAACACAACGGGCTGAATTCTCCGCCGTTGGGATTCTCCGTTTTGCCAGCAGTCCGGGGGTTTCCCAACAGCGTGGGACTGCCCCACAATGGGACACCCCATTGACCAGTCAGCGAAACAGAGAATCCCGATGGCGTGCTTCACCAGAAATCTGGTGCGGTGGGACGGAGAAACCCTCCCCAAATCTCGTCAAAGGGGAAAGCAGCCTATGGTCATCTGGAACTGTGGCGACTTTACCCGACATTGAATGTTCCACTATACTGGTCACTTTTGTTGCATCAAGCTAAAGCACAACTTGAAAATTGTGGCAGCTGTGATCCAGGCATTGATTTTTCTCCACTCCCGCACCCAAACTGAATTACCACAGTTAAGAATTGCGCATTTTCCTTACACTATATGGGAAATCTCCTTTATACCGTCAATGAGCCTATCTATTATCTTCTGCAACGCATTCCCCTGTCAACGATGGTGCACTTCACTCCCAGCACTGCATCATCTGTATCTAAGCTCGGGATGTTGCCTCCTAATCTCTCCCAAGACCATTACATCCTGCACACTATAATACCAACCAGCTTTTATGTACAAATGTAAAGAAAAAAAACTGTCTGATGGGTAATGATAACTATTTCCTTGCAAATACCCAGGAGGGTCTGGATGTATTAACTGAACAAGGGCTGGTAGAAAGCTATTATCAAAAGAAATTGTTTTATGGTAATGAATTGGTGGCGTTTTAATGGAAGGCACCGGTTTCTATTTTAGCAGCCAGCAGTTGAAATTTCAACCTTTTTTTTGAAAGCAAGATTAATTATTTTGTCTTCAAAACCCGATACCAATTTTGATTAAAATATGTTGTGCTAGATAAATAAGCGAATACTACACGTTAGGGAATTATGGCGAGATATTGAAAATCCATTCATGTGCAATAAAACAAATGATTTTCATCAAAGGATGTTGGCGAAACCCTTCTATTTTAACAACAAGCTGTATTAAGAGTCTTAAAGTGGTGACATATTGCTGATGAAGCTAATTCCGTTATTGTGATTTTCTCTCGTGAAAACATTGCCTCAGTTGATGGATTTGCATTTCCTACCTTCATAAAATTAATAGCTAAATCATTAGGATCTGGTTTCCCTTTAGGCTTCTGTTATTCTCCTCAGAGCGACACTACTTGCCTTTCCTGCCGCTCTCACTTTGCCGATTATCCCCTATCGGCACGCTTTCAGCCTGTTCCTAAGCATAAGAATTGGGGTGGGGGCAGTCGGTCATTCTTCCTCCTCGGGTTTTCTGCTGAGTTCCCCATATCCGTTTTGATTTGCTTCCTCGGCACAAAATTAGCCCACCAATTGAAGAAACCAGCAGAAGATTGAAGAGGTTCAAGTGTAAGTTTCGGCCTGCTACTAATTTGCTACCCACGATCCTTTGCGCTGGTCTTGAAATGATTGCACGCAGAAGCCGGACCTGTTCACAAAACCGTGCGCCTTCCCAAACTGAATGAGTCACCGCTTCCACTCAATGTGCCCATTTGCAGGCCTTCAAGGAGGCTCATGCAATTAAGATATTCTTCAAGGCGCCAGTGCACTTTAAAAAACTTTCAAATCTGAAAACGGCCACTGTGCGGATAATCGAGAAAATGGTTCATTGCAGCTTTATCTTGTAATTTTAATTGTCTACATTCAGGTTCGTGGACGAAACACTTTGCTTAAGAATGTTTATTTTTATGATAAATCAGGGCAGCACGGTGGCACAGTGGTTAGCATTGCTGCCTACGGCGCTGAGGACCTGGGTTCGAATCCCGCCCCTGGGTCGCTGTCCGTGTGGAGCTTCCACGTTCTCCCCGTGTCTGCGTGGGTTTCACCCCCACAACCCAAAGATGTGTAGGATAGGTGGATTGGCCACGCTAAATTGCCCCTTAATTGGAAAAAATAATTGTTCGTGAAACTTTTATGACAAATTCATTTTCAGCTGCATTCATAAAACTGCAACAAGTTACCACTCATAAATGTGTCAAGGAATATATTTTTTTGAAAATGGGTGGGATTCTTCGTCGGGCAATATCAGGAAAGGCGACTGGGTGGAGAATCGGGTTTGACGCCGCAATCGTGGCCAGCGCTGGGTTCATGCCAAATTGCAACTCTCCGGTGCCTCAACAGTGGCGTCAATGCGTTCCACTCCACACTTACAGTAAATGCCGTTTGGTTATCATTAGCGTGCCTGACCCCCGGGTGGGGGGGGGGGGGGGTGATCAACAGGATGCTTGTCCCCTTACGAACACTGGCGCATGACAGGTGGGTCTCACAAACCGAAAGGGGTTCCACTCAATAAACGTGCACATGGACTGCACATCATACACGTCTGCGCCCGATAACCGTCCACGCCAGGAATCGGGCCCATGGATGCCCTGTCCTTATGAGGTGGGGTGTGGGGGGCTCGAGGATCCCCAACAGGTAAGTTGGGGGTGGTCCGTAATTCACGTTGTGGGATCGAGAAATCGGGGCATCATTTAAGAATCCTAAACGGATGCCGAAACGCAACTTCTTTTACAATTCGTGCCGGTAGTATAGTATCGGAGAGGTTTTCCCTCTCTCAGTTCTGATGAAGAGCTAAACAGACTCGAACCAACAACTCTATTTTCTCTCCCTAATGATGCTGCCAGCACTTCTGAGTCTTTCCAGCATTCTCAGATTCCAGCATCCGCAGTATTTAGTTTATCACAACATAAGTTATGCCTATTATGAAACTTTTTTCGAGTCATTTTCAACAAATTCTTCACCACCATGTGAAAAAGTGATCTGTTCCGAAACCTTAGTAAGGGAATGAATGAACTGATGCCAGGTAACTCTATCATTTGCTATTAACTGCATTTTAGAGAAGTATCAATATTCTGCTCTACAGCTCCTCTGCAATGTCACTTAACCGTCTTGTAAACTCACCAGCAGGGGCTCTCAAATGCTGCCTGCGCTGTAGTCTAGTCAATTTATGTCGACATCAAATGCGAACTGCACAAACAAAAATGGTTCACTTCAGAACCACTTTCAACTGCTCAAGCTACATCGTCAACATTGCAGAAATGAGCCCCTATTGGCTGACAAACATGAAGTGTAGAACAGTGCAAGATCTTGGGCGCAGTTCTCCCGAAATGTTTCCATGTGTGGTCTCCGGCAGGAAATGAGTTGCGATTCCTGTCATGTGGGTCGGCGCGATCTAGATTGTAACCTGCCCACACTTAGCCATTTTTTGGGGGTTGGGGTGATTTGCTCTGTGAGTGAGGAGTGCGGGGGACAGAGGCACTTCCTCAGAGATCGGGGTGCCAACTTTAAAGGGCGCCCTGATCTTAAGACAACCCTACAGAAAGGTCTCCCCACAACCCCACCAAATCGCCTTCAAAGACACCCCCAATCACTGTCATTAGGCGTCCCCACACATGAGTAACAGACAGCATGGGGTTAAAGGTCTCCCCCCCTTCAAACCCCTCCCCCCCCCCCCCCCCTTTGGGCCCCTTACCCTCTCAGTGTCTTCTTTAGGCCCTGCCCCTTGACAGTGCCAACCTGGCACTCCCCCCACAGCCAGGGCACTTTTCATCCATGTCCATGACCACCCAGGGGCTACAATGACCTGGGATTCCCCCCCCCCCCCAGGGTGGTCAGACAAGACACCTGCTCAAACAAATAAGCACTTCAGAGTTAATGAACAGTGAACTGCTACAAAAACAAACAAAATTTATCCCTCCTTTGAGATAGTTTTCAGCTGTCTATCAAGAGGCTTGTAAAAGTTAATGAGGTGTGAAATTCAATGTAAACAAGCAAGTACTAAGGGATATACGCAGCCATACTGCAACCGTGAAACCACCGTGTTGGATGCCGCGATGCAGTTTAGTTGCAAACACTCGTCTTCTGGCGGTTCTCAGAGAACGGTGAGGAAGCGACATTTGCCGCCTCGATATACACCACCTGATCAGCTCCAGAAGTGCACAATGCGCAGTCACGGGCGACAAAGAGAAAGCGCCCTCCTCCTCCATCCTTATCGGAGGAGGCTTCGGACTTTGAGGGGAAGGGATGTCATAACCCGCGTGAGACCTACGGGGTCAGACTAATTAGTCTCTGAGTGAGTCGCGTGGAGTACGAGCTTCCCTGCTGAGAGGAAGGGCCCCCATTACCGGAGCAATGGACATGATGTATAAAAGCTTAGCCCAAGTGGGAGCTGGGCAGAGATGTCCCGACTGGAACCTGTTTACATTGTGTAAATAGTTACTTTGATAATAAAGAACCTGATTCTTCACACCGCTCATGTGGAGTCCTCTGTGGTCACAATACACAGATTGTATTGAAACTTCAAGTGGACTGAAATGTTTCTCCGCAAAACAAGCTGTAGAATGGCTCTGTCCTGTGAGAGGGTTTAAGGGCAGACAGGCTGCAGCTGTGCTTTGCCCTATTATGGGATGTTCAACATGAAAGAAAGTAGCTTCAAGGCTTCACAGGCACATCACTACCCCCATCCCTGGGGAGACTCCCGACCTGGCCCCTTCCAGCCCAACCTTAGTCCCCCAACACTTAGCTCCCTTGAAGGACCCACCGACCCCCCCCCCCCCCCCCCAACAGCATCTGGCCAGAGACTGCCGTGCCATAGTGCCCCCTAGGGATAAGCAAAGAGGCGTACTCAACTCCTTGCTCCCCCTCACAGTCCATGGCTCCAGATCCCCGCTTCTCGAGACCTGTAGTGAATTGCACCACAGGATTTCCCACGGAGGGGCCGGGAGCATTCCGGGGGACCGCTATATTCAACTTTAATCGGCAGCATTGGAAACTGTTCTGTGCCCGGCGCAAATCCCATTTCGAGCCTCTCCTGGAATTCTCCTGACATACCGGGATTTGTGTCAGGCACAGCGAAGCAAGACAATCACCTCCCTTTCTCTACCTCACTGTGCGAGGCTAACTTCAAAGTATCAAAGAATATTTTATCTCTTGTTCTGGGCCAGGGTTTAGAAAACTCCAAAGTACATTCACGGAGTTCACCTGACCCACAACTGTTTATTGATTGTGGTTATGATGAGCACAAGGGCCTGCCTTTCAGGTGTTACTCAACAGAGGCGTTAAGCACTTTTAATCAAAAACAAGCATTATTCAACAAATTTAGTTAACATTTTTACAAACACACACAGCAAGCATTTTCATCAACAACAAATGCAAATACCCCACACAGCTACAGTATTCTATGTATCACCCTTAGTAAATTTCCCCCTTTAACAGTTCCATTTTAATAACAAGATCCCATGAACCAGAAACCCCTTTTCAAAGGTGTGGCCCAGCACACGACACTCTTACTATCTTTAAGACTTGGTACGGATACACCTGGTTTCCTTTCCAAACAGCAGGATTGAATTCCTTCCAGAAAACAGTTATCTCTTTTAAGTTGTCAAGTAATCTGGAAACAGTTTTAAAAATGCAGATAGAGAGACACTTCTTTATCAACCTGTGCAGTGAAAAACCAGTTCAAACCCAAAATAAAAGTAAAACTCAGAGCCACAGCCAGCTCCCAACTCAAAAACAAATGTAAAAACTCAGAGCCACAGCCCAGCTCCACCCACACAATGACATCATTGTAATAAGACAAAAACATTTCTTAAAGGGTCGCTCCAATGACACTCTCAAGGAAGATTTATAGCCCATTTTGACGATATTGGCTCTTTAGATCATATTGATTATATTGATTTCACTGGAATAGAAATCAGAGTGCTTTTTAAAATAAAACTCTTCACCACAACTTCAAAAATTTCGCCCTGCCCTTCACTAACCTCCGCCATGTACCACTCCCCACTCACTTTGATGGCAGACACCGCGCTCACAGCTCTAAACCAATACTAACTTTAAATGAGGACTTTGCCTATATGATGATTGTCCAGACATTCCTTAAAAGCGACATGTTTCATTGTTACCTTATTTCTCCTCCCCTCCAAGGCATACCATAACATACACAATCTCCGGGATTTTCTGACTCCTCGCGACTTGAATTGCCGCAGGCATGACGGAAAATTTGTCCGAACAGCCAAATGACGGCCATTTCACCACTGATTGGTATTCTATCTGTCACAGATCATTAACAAGTATGAAGAGTTTAAATAATTATTTCATTGGGTGGAGTCAGTCACGCTGTGTGTGGCAGAAAGGAGGATTTTCACTAACAAAATCATATTTCAGCAGCAGGAATTTGTGAGTTTGAATATAGTTTTCAAGAGTCAGTTCTAAATACAGATGTCATAATCACCTCTGTCCTACAAGACAAGTAAACAATGTCTGTTATGAAGCTATGAACGCTTTTTGCCCTTAGGCTTTTTTTATTATTCATTCAAATAATGTGGGCTTCGCCTGCTGAACCAGCAGTTATTTGCAATCCGTAATTTCCTTTGAGAATGTAGTGGTGAGCTGCCTTCTTGAACCACTGCGGTCAATGTGATTTGGGTACACCCACAGTTCTCCTGGTGAGGGAGGCCTAGCATTTTGATCCAGCAATGATGAAGGAATGACACTATATTTACAAGTCAAGAAGATGAGTGGCTTGGAGGGGAACCTCCAGGTGGTGGTGTTCCCATGTATCTGCTGCCCTTATCCTTCCAGTTGATAGCGGTCGCGGGTTTGGAAGGTACTGTCTCGGCTCCTCAATCTCAAACTGTTTTCAACCAAGCCTTCGCCATCAAATAGATTCATGTGGAAAGTGACGAAAAGGGTCAACAAATCTCCATTTTGCAGTTGTAAAATTTTCTTTTAAACTGTTTATACTTTACTGCCAACTCTATTCCAGACATTGAGTTTGGACATTTCGCCAGGTAGTAACATTAAAAGAAGAGAAATGCTGACACCGAGGGTGGGATTTTCCAGCCGCCCACCCTGCGTATTTTGCAGCAGCAGAGGTGGCTCGCCATTGGCTGCTGGCGGGATCTTCAAGTCCCGCCGATGGTTATGTTGTTTTGCGTAGCTCGCCTGTCCCACCACCAGGGAACCCATTGCGGGGGGGGGGGGGGGGGGGGGGGGGCATGCCATTGGCAGGACCTGAAGATTCTGATGGTTGTAGGGGATGTAAAATCCCACCCAGAGTTCATGATCTGAGTCCCGAAATTATTCTTTTTAAAGAGCATAATGTGCTCTCCAACAACAAAGAAAACCTATGTCCAACCCCTCTTAAGAAGTAATTATATTTTGCCAGCAGAGACTTTCAAAAGGAAGCACAAAGCTTGTGATTTAGAAGCACTTTGCTTTTCTCTTATGTTTCCACTCACGGCTATATGATTGAAAAGGTGAAAGTAAAATTTTTCCATCACAGAGCAGAGTCCTTGACAAATAAGAGCTCATGCGGTCAATTATTCAGTCACCTGCCTTGTGCCCTTATGATTTAATTGGCATTGAGCAGGCCCCCTGTACAGAGAGACCACTGAAGATCCTGCTTGACTTCACACGACTGCTTGCAGCTGTGTGCATCATTTAAAAAATAATCTAAATGATCACTTTATAATTTAGCGGATGGAAAGCACTTTTCCTTAAGTGCAATATTGAGGCACTTCCTCTGATTAACGTTTATTTTTTCCAGATCTAAATCGGTTTGAGAGGTTAGGAATAATTGCACCACTGCCAACTTGCTTGCTCTTCAGTATGGTTGACACCTCCACCGCACTTATTATTTAATCTACCTTCTGGTGTCAAGACCTGGAGCTATTGTCCCACAGTTTGCACATTCAACGTTAATAATGTTAATTCTGACAGGAAAAATATTCAGTCCCTCTTCTCACGTGCTTATTGTAGATCATATAGGTTTGAAAAGATTTGGAAGGGACAGAAAAACAAACCAACAATTGGAGGTGAACAAATCGGCTCAGGTTTAACATTTGGGCCCTTCCACTGATCATCCAATTCCAAGCCGCCTGACATTTGAAAAGTTGACCCCCACAGCCCCTTCTGCAACCTCAATTGCAGATAACCCTTAATTCCGCACATCTTTGGTTTGAATTATGTGGTAATAATCTAATTCAATAGTACCGATCCCTCCCCAACATTAACTGATTAACAAAACATCTTTCGGCACAAATATCTTTTGGGTTTTTTGTGCACCCCCGTGCCCCCCATTGATGGGACCCGCTGGAAGGTGCATTGGGCCAACTATAAGCCCATTGGCTTTCGGCTGGGATCGGAACTCCTGGCGGTGGAAGGGTTGGAAAATCCTGGCCAATACCTTTCCTACCTGCGATGAACTCCTTTGGGTCTTGGATGTATTTGATGTCTCTCTATCTGGGCTGTGCCATAGAACATAGAACAGTACAGCACAGAACAGGCCCTTCGGCCCTCGATGTTGTGCCGAGCAATGATCACCCTACTTAAACCCACGTAACCCGTATACCCGTAACCCAACAATCCCCCCATTAACCTTACACTACGGGCAATTTAGCATGGCCAATCCACCTAACCCGCACATCTTTGGACTGTGGGAGGAAACCGGAGCACCCGGAGGAAACCCACGCACACACGGGGAGGACGTGCAGACTCCACACTGACAGTGGCCCAGCTGGGAATCGAACCTGGGACCCTGGAGCTGTGAAGCATTGATGCTAACCACCATGCTACCGTGAGGCCCCACGGACAGAGCTCATGAGGAGAATTTCCCGTCCCCCCTTTCCGGCGGGTGGGAATGGCGACTCGAGCGGAGAATCAGGGGGGAGTCAACGACTTTCACGCTGGGGGCATTTCCCTGCTCAATTGCCCCTCTCCCCTGCCAGTGATGTAATAATGTTCCCACAAGCAGTGATGGGAACCCCGTTATAATACATTAGCATCTACTTAGCGAGCATCCCCACTGTATCACCATTCCACATAGGGAACTCTGCACTGCCCTCTGAAACACCCCCACTCCCAACCCCACCCACCAATGTGACGTCATGGAGACAGGGTTCACAACTAGTTTAGAAAAATGGGGAAGTGGAAAACGAAACAGTTAAGTCCAGTTTCCAGGCGGGAGAGGCCCATAGATCCATGCCTGGGGGCACTGTCTGTGGTGGGGGAGAAGCATCCATGGGGGGGCTTCCATTGGGGAGGTTCGAGGTGGGATGGATTGTTCTCTGGCATTCCCGGGGAGGTAGGCGGGGGGGGGGGGGGGGGGGGGGAGGAGGAGGAAGGTTTCTGTGTCTGCCTGCGAGGGGGTCTTTTTCTAAATTTTTTACTTTTTTTACATTGGTGGGTCCATTATAAAGAGCCCCCCGATCTTTCAGGAGGGGAGACTGCTGGTGAGGTGGGCTCATTCCCACCCCACCAGCATCATGTCGTGGGACCTCTTCACTTTTTTTTTAAAGTGTTTAAAAACCCGCAAGGCAGCTGGTGGCCTGTCCTTCACTTTTCCCACCGGAGACCACACTTAAAAAAAAAGGGAAAATTCTAACCTGTGTGTTTATTATTGTCTGCAATCCAAATTTAGTTTAATATGTGTGAGATTCATTTGTTTTTAGATTTGTTCGTTCCAGCAGCAATCCTTTGTGAATTTAAAAACAAAGCCAATTATTTATTATTACACTCTTGGCCTGGGGATATGAATGTGATGGGCCACACATGTAATTACATATTTCTGTCTCTTTTGTAGCAGGCCTGTAGTTTCTTCGCTGAGTTGGGTTTGTGGCTGGAGAGGCACTGAAGTGAAAGTAGAGGATTCTCAGTAAGCTGCAAGATTTCTTGTAGTTGAACTTCCAGGAATTTGGCTCTCGGGTGTACTCATAGGTTGAACAAATTGGGGGGGTAATTCCTTCCTTTTTCAAGGTGAAGTTATTTTGCCTTTGTGGTCATGTCATGAAACTGTTTTGATGCCTTTTCTAATGCTTGTTCAGAAGGAACCTCAAATGATGTTTCTTTGATCAGAGTAACTTCAGCTGCAGCTTTTAAAGGCAGCTGCAGGCATGGTCTCCTTACCCATGTGACATTTACACGTTCAAAGTTCTGAAATAAGGTTGTGGATTGGGTGGCTGCCCATCCTGTGTTGTGGCCTTTCACACCTTTGAATTTTTTGAATTTAGGGACTATCACATTGCAATAAATAATATTTGTCCAACACTCGTTAGGTTTTGACAACTATTGATCATAGAATCAGAGAAATAAAAGTGCTTAATTCAGTCCATTGAGTCTGCACCAGCCCTTGGAAAGAACACCCTACTTAAGCCCACACTTCAACCATATCCCCATAACCCAGTAACCCCACCTCACCTTTTTGGACACTAAGGGCAATTTATCATGGCCAATCCACCTAACCTGCACATCTTTGGACTGTGAGAGGAAACCGGAGCACCCGGAGGAAACCCACGCACACAAGGGGAGAACATGCAGACTCCGCACAGACAGTGACCCAAGCCGGGAATCAAACCTGGGACCCTGGAGCTGTGAAGCAACAGTGCTACACACTGTGCTACCGTGCTGCCCATGTGGTGAGACAGGAAGGCCAATTGGCTGGTATATCATACCCCTGTTGTTTTACAATCCATCCTTAACACAGTCACTGGGATAGTTTATATTTTACCGAGGTCTTTGCTTAAGTTTCAGGTCTTGTCTGGTATTGCAAAAATTGTCAGCCATCTTAGAAATTGTTGCATCCATTTTTAAGGAAGCACCACTTGAAAAGTAGTAATAGCTTATTGCCTGTACTTGGCATGACAGATGACTTAACCGTCGCTTAAACTTCCCAATTTATGTAAAATCTTGCTTGGTCAGCTACCGAAAATACTCACATAAGCCGATAGCTTACAGTTTCCTAGCATCAAAATTGGAGGGTACCCCGATGATGTGCTGGAAATCCCTCTAGGAAGTTCCTTCGTAAAGGTTTACCTGGCACTTGCCAAAAATTGCTTACTTCCTCTGGACAATTGTGCTGGGCTGGGAATGATCCGATGGAAGCAATTTAAATCGCTAACTTTGGATTGTTCTGCCAGTATTACCCTGATATAGACCCACCCACTCACTGGACAACCCGGACACACATGCACCACCAGGGTACCCACCACACCACCCCCACACCCAACCCGACACCCACCTCCGCTCCACCCCTGTGTGACCTGAACTCTCCCCTCCTCCCCTCCCTCGCCTGACCTGACTTGACCCCTCCCAAACCCGGTGCGACCTGGTACGACCCCCCCCCCCCCCCCCCCCCCCCCACCCATCCCAGGCTGAGCACCCTATTGAACTAAGCCCATTCCCCGATGAACCGCCCCATCTGGACTTACCTCGCTCCTGGATTGACACCCAACCCAGACTGACCTCCCTCCCTCCATCACTGATCGCATGATCAGGTTCGAACCTTCCCCCCCCCCACCCCCACAACCACCGGGTCTGACCCCCCCCTCCCCTCCTGGGTGCGACCTGATCCCCCATTCCCTAAACTTTAGAACTTGTCTGCCCCCTCCAAATTGTCCCTTTAAACTTTCCCCTAGTGGCATCAAAAGTGTGAGTGTGTTACCTCTCAGGGCTCTAGTTACTCCACAACGATGCAGCCATGGGCCCGTCTTGCTGCTCCTTTCTCACCCAGCCTGAGTGAGGAAGCTTGGGCAAGACAAGTCTTCGGAATGCCCACGCAGCTAAGTCTGGTGAGCAATGCAATCCGCCGGAGATTGCCGTTCTGCCGAACAGCCATCGGCCTAACTGTCTTCCACATCATTCACGCAAGAGTTCCAGAGTAAACTCCTGAATGATAAAGATGAGATACCATTCAATAAGGTTATTAAACAAAAAGCAACTTCCGGTACCTGCACAATGTGGAAAACCGGAAGTTGGAGTTTGAGACAAGCTGCTTCTCCAAAGGTTGGGATATCGGGATTGTTCCTGGTGGACTGCATATTGAAATGACTGCAGTGGCGAGAACCTGCTATTTTTGACCATTAGTTCCTCATTGAAGATGCCTGAAGGGTTCGGACAAATCCATTCAGGGATAAAAGATTCAGGACTCTCGCAGGGTAGATGCTGAGAGGTTGTCCCCTCTTGTCACAGAGTCTAGGACCACAGGGCATAATCTCAGACTAAAGGATTGCCAATTTAACAGAGATGAGGAGGAATTTCTTCTCTCAGCGGGTATTGAATCTGTGAAATAATTTGCCGCAGAGGGCTGTCGTGGTTGGGTCATTAAGTATATTCAAAGCTGAGACAGACAGATTTTTAATCAATAAGGGAACAACCTCTCTGTTCCTGAAAAAAACTAATGTTATAGTTGTGGGAGTCCCACACCGTCAGGAAAAAAATAATTTACCTCTTACATTAGCTCCATAATCCTACCAATATTTCCCAATCTTTATATCACTTTTTTGTATCACTTAAATCAATTTGTATTTCCTGTTTCAAACTTCCTGGTTTGGACTCTGAGTGGGTCAGGGATGATTCTTCAGTTGGACTGGTTAAAGATGATGTTTTTTCTTGCCCTGTTCAAAGATGGCTCAAATCCACTGTGGAAGGCATCGCACTGGAACAGACGCCTGATAACATGGGGCTGAACTCTCTGTTGCGGGTCCATTCCGCTACCGCTGCTTGCGAGGACGGAGAATCCGGCTACGCCTTTGGCTGGTGGCGGGATTCTCTACCCCTGCCGCTCGTGAGTGGAATATCCCATCTAAACCTCCCCACTCTGCTGGGAAATCCGGGGGCGGGCGGTGCTGCCGCTGGGACCAGAGAATTGTGCCTCCAGCGAATGGCTGGAGAATCTCGCCCATAATCTCTCAGCTCTTAATCCCGTTGAATACATGTGGGCAACTGCTAGTGAGTTGAATGTTGATTCCTTCATCACTGATCACAACATTCTGGCCATTGCCTATTCAACCCTTGTACATCCATCCACCACCAGCATTTGCTTGCATTATACATCACAGCAAAGACACGAAGGAGTAAACCTTTTTTATGTTGCAATCAGTTTGTTTCACTTGCCTTGTGACAGATCAGGAAGTAAGGAGCGTGTTTATAATTCAAAAAATGCACAGGCACAATACTGTCAAACTAATCTCCTTGGTGTTCTGCTATGCTGCCTGCTGCACTGTCCTTGGAGGATTCATTAGAGAGGAGCTTGAAGCTGATCATTGACAGACTTTTACTCAGTTGCATACCCAAGTGATAATATTCTAAAAAAAATAACCAAAGGCATGCGTGTACAGTATTAAATACATATGATAATTGATTTTCTTGCCGCTCCTGAATCACTTATTAGTGTTCAACAAGATGTGAGATGTCTTTTCTGGGGATTTGAGAATTTCTTACATTTATGTCACCATCAAAGGTTTCAGCACAGATTGGTGGCAGAGCGTAACGCCATCCATTCTGACTCAATTTCTTCTATCCTGAAAAGGAAGGAACAACTGGGGTTAACGTACAATTATTCATGGCCTTAGGACATCCCAAAGCACTTTACAGGCCATGCAGCAATCGTGGAGTGTAGTCACTGTTATCAAGTGGAAAACAATTGTGCACAGTAAGCTCCCACAGAGAGTGGTGCGAAAATGCCCAGATAACCCACTTCTTGTTAATGAGTCAGATAACCCACTTCTTGTGGTGCAGGGCAAAATAGGTAGAATGGCCCCTTTAAGAGGCAATACTTCACAGGCCACAGGGCAACCCCTGAGCTCATGGGGACAGTGCACACGACAATTAGCCTATCAGGTGTTTAACTTGGGTCTGGCTGTTGGGGTTTGGTCAGAATTACCCTGGGAATTGTGGGAACAAGACCTGGGTAGTCGTTTCCCTATTTTGTGTGCTTAGTTCTTCTTTGTTAAATAAATCACTGTTGTGATTAAACGCTGCCTCGTTGCTTGCCTCGCAATATAACATTGGCGATGAGAATAAATCAAGCTCGTCGAAGTAAACGCGTCAAAAATCAGAAGTGGGGGAAGAGTGGCCTCTCCGAGTCCTGAAAAGGTAAATCATCGTCAACAGTCAAGCATCGAGGCCACTATTTGGGAAAATTGATTAGTTTGATCCAGAGGTTTAAAGTTGGGGCCAATACGTCGAAAGGCTTCGATACCTCTGCCAATGAAATTACAACAGAAGAGAAACAGAAAGCAGTGTTACTCATAGTTTGCAGCCCACAAACATATAGGATCGTGTTCACCAATGGGATGGAGAATCAGGCGTCTGGCAAAATCAGGATCGACGCCGGGCGCTGACCCGATTGCAATGCTCCGACCCCCCGCTGGGGACGGGAACAAGGTCCACACCACACACCAGTGGGAGCATGGAAATAAATGCAAAGCGTCCTAATGACCCATTTAGCGGGCCCGGTACCCAATGTCCTGGCCCTCAGTGATTCCCTGATATCCACGGCCGGGAATTACATGGGCGCGAATCACCTGCGGCTTCTACCAGTGTGGCCCTGGTGTAGTGGACCTTGCGGTGAGGCAAGAGGTGACCATTGCGCCCTTGGCCCACCACTAGGTATACCACTCCAGGGCCATGCTGACAGAGACCATCCGTGCCCATCCGAGGGTCACAACCCCCCCCAACAATGCACTCAATGCATTGCCCACCCGCGCCTCCTATACCACACACCCGCATGCCCCCCCACCCTCTTCCCCAAAACGAACCCCCTTAACTCCTGCTCCTGTATCTTGTTGTTGGATTAACCTCCAACAACCACAATCATCTTCCTTTGTGCAAGGTATTACTCGAATCAATGGAGAGTCTTCCTCCTGTTTCCCATTGATATCAGTTTTGCTAGGGTTCCACAGATGCCACACTCCAGTGCCTTGACGTCAAGGGCAGTCACTCTCACCTCACTTTATGATACCATGGCTCGTCTCAACCCTGTATAATCTTGGTTGTGGAGTATTGTGAACGTTTGTACCTTCCCTCTGTTGGTCTCAGACCCAACCTTTCTCCCCAGGCTTCATCACTGGAAACTAGCATGCTCTATGCCTGGTGATTAAAGTTTGGAGCCAGCTTGTTTCTCTGTTTTTCCTCATGCTGTTTTACACTCTCATGGCTGTTTGTGATAACGTTGCATTTGAATTTTTGTGTCAGTGAAAGAATGTGTGTTCCCCAATCTCTTACCCATTCGTAACTTTGATGGTGAGATACCATTGTGCAGTGGTGAGGATCGATAACTCAGAAGTCTCAGAGGTCTCAATTTTTCTTTTGTAACAGGCAGCATGGTAGCATAGTGGTTAGCACTGTGGCTTCACAGCACCAGGGTCCCAGGTTCGATTCCCTGCCAGATCACTGTCTGTGTGGAGTCATGCTAAATTGTCCTTAGTGTCCAAAAAGGTTAGGAGGGGTTATTGAGTTACGCGAGTGGGGTGGAAGTGAGGGCTTAAGTGGGTCGGTGCGGATTCAATGGGCCAAATGGCCTCCTTCTGCACTGTATGTAACTCCTTAATGGTGTATACCCCTTTCTCAGCCTCTCCATTTGCTTGCAAGAAGTGAGGTGGCCAGTTGCTTGGTTTTGAAACTGTACCCTTACCTGAACACCATTTTGTTGCCATGGTAACTGGTGAGAAACCCCCTTAATGCTGCATCTTTTCTATTTCGCTCTTGCCCAAGAGTGGGTGAGGGGCTTTCCTTATCGTAAGGAGGCAAATTCATTTAGCATCAGCCCGTTAAGTGATGTGCTACTAGGTCTTTTATCTTCACAGCCCAGTAAACAATTTGGGAAACTTGTTTTGGAATGTGGTGCCGTAATTCTCATCAGTAACTTCGTCTACCTTAACAAACTGCTTTTAGTTTTAGGCAATCCCTCCTACTTTGTGAAGAGCATATTTGAATTTGAGTGACATAGAGATGTTGGCAACTTTATATTTCAGCTTCACCATGAGCTGAAATTTGATAAAATTGAAACCCCTGCTCCTGTGTCTAATTTAAACTCAGAGGGTTGTCCATCTAATTTGATTTCACACTCCAGTACTTCTTTTCAGTTTGACTTAATGCCCTTAGAAAGGTTAATTTCTATTCTTGTTGCTTTTCCAATTCCTGTATCTGGATCTGTTCTAAAACTTTCTCCCTCTTGCTGCAAGTTATCAAGTGTTTTCGAGCTTAATCTTCTGCACACAGCCTCTCCTCCCCCCTTCAACAAAACTGTATTCTAATTTCTGTTGCACGATCTGTGCTCACCAGAATTGACTCCTTTCTTGTCTGTAAGAGACCTGACAAAGCTTTGGCTAACACACCTGCAATTATTCGGTCATGTGTCAGCTCATCTTTCAAACTTCCATATGTGCAGTTCCCTGCCAGATATTTGAATCCAAGCTTTCACTTGCTCTTTATTTAATTCTGTTAACTTTACCTGCTCGTTTTGTGAGTTTGGACAGTTGCTGAAATAAGAGTCAAAAACGTTTGTGACTTCTTCATAAGGAGTTGGTGTCTCACCGTCTCTTTGACTTGCTGTCACGTCATCAGTCATAGTTCCCGCAGCATAATTTAAGGTTGTGACCTGATCTTCCTGCTTTGTTTTTACATTGTGAACCATTTTTCTCTAACTGTCCCCACTTCTGTGCTGTCAGTGAGCCTTCCACACTCTGAAATGGTTCTGGCAGTGGTCGGTATTGCTACTAGGGTGATTTTAGTGTAGATCAAAGGTGTCTAACTATCAGGGTCGTATAGTTATGTTTTTTGAATGTTTGCCATGTTGGACTTTCCCCAGATTCACTGATTCAGATCTGTTTCACTATCTTTCTTTCTGAGTTTACTTCCTGATTTTCCTGACTGTCCTGTGTTTGACTGTCCCTAGTCTGCTCCAGAGGAATGAATTAATACATGGATGACAGAGGCTTTCCACAGCATGATTCAAACAGACAATTGGAGGATCTAATCTGGTGTAAAATGGATGCTATTGGATCAGCCACCAAAATACATCTTTCCTGAAATTCATTTATTTTATAAAAGTCAATAGAAGTGAAGATTAGGATTAATGTACAAGTGACAGGGTGGCACAGTGGTTAGCACTGCTTCCTCACAGCGGTAGAGACCCGGGTTCAATTATGACCTTAGGTGACTGTGTGGAGGTCGCACTTTTCCCCTGTGTCTGCATGGATTTCCTCCGTGTACTCCCGTTTCCTCCCACAGTCCAAAGAGCCGGTTAGGTGGATTTGGCCATGCTAAATGGTCATCTCCCCTTAGTGTCCAAAGGTTAGGTGGGGCTGCGGGGAGAGAGTGGGGAAGTGGATCTAAGTGGGGTGCTCTTTCAGAGGGATGTGCAGACTCGATGGGCCGAATGGCCTCCTTCTGCACTGTAGGAATTCAATTCTAAGTAGCTCCATAGCAAAACGTACAGACTATTCAACCCTCGAGCATGAATATTCCATTAGATTGTAGCTTGAACTATACCTTAACTCATCTCCTCACTTGGTTCCACCTCCCTTAATATCCTTGCTTCACAAAAGCCGAACAATCCCATTTTTATGTTGCAGAAAAGACCCATGTTATTGAAACTTGGCTCATCTTGGGCAGCACGGTAGCATTGTGGATAGCAAAATGGCTTCACAGCTCCAGGGTCCCAGGTTCGATTCCGGCTTGGGTCACCGTCTGTGCGGAGTCTGCACATCCTCCCTGTTTGTGCGTAGATTTCCTCCGGGTGCTCCGGTTTCCTCCCACAATCCAAAGATGTGCAGGTTAGGTGGATTGGCCATGATAAATTGCCCTTAGTGCCCAAAATTGCCCTTAGTGTTGGGTGGCGTTGCTGGGTTATTGTGATAGGGTAGAGGTGTTGGACTTGGGTAGGGTGCTCTTTCCAAGAGCTGATGCAGACTCGATGGGCTGAATGGCCTCCTTCTGCACTGTAAATTCTATGATCTTATCAGGACAAATGCAAGAATGCCAAATTTCAAACGATCGCAATAATTTATACTATAGGAGAAAAGGGTACCAATTGATTGGCATGTTGGCTCTGATTTCCTGAGGCATTGCCATGGTGAAGACAGTGTAGCTCTCAGGTCACTTCTTCTTGTTCTGCACAGATGATGAGGGCAGCGGAGAATAAAAATCAGTGAACAAAGGTTGTTCACAATGTGGCCAATCCTCGGAACGAAGATGGATGAATGACAAGAGGAATGTCCTTATTTTGGACATCTCAGATATCATCTATATTTCACAATCACCCAAAGCCAAAACTACTTTGATGGAGCCCGTCAAGTGGAATAGTTGGTTCCAGATTTACCTCCAGATATCCATTCTGTTGAACTATGTTTCGAACACGTGTTACACAATGAGATTGTTCAAAAACCTCTGAAGTGTACAAATTCACATCCCAGGCTTGGAGTTGGAAGAAACACTGATTTAATGTGTCCTTATCAGAAATGACATGCTAGAAAGAAAAAGATTGTGCAACACTACCCTGTGTGGGCTGATTCTTAATGACTGTTCAGCCAACTCCTGTTTTTGTGTTGCAACTCAAAATTAACATTGTCAGTTAATGCTTGAAACTGTGAGATGAGTTGCAAAAGATACATTGCAGGGAGCTCTTTCTATACATACATATTTTAAAAATGATGGAGCTAGAGCAGAGAGCCAGGATTTTTTGTTTCAATTATTTCCTAGGATGTGGCATCGTTGGCGAGGCCAACATTGGTTGCCCACCTCTAATTACCCTTGACCTTTGTGGACCATTTCAGAGGGCAGTTAAGCATCAGTTCCATTGTTGTGGGTCTGGAGACACATGTGGGTCAGACCAGGTAAGGATGGCAGATTTCTTTCCCTCAAGGGGAACTGATGTTTTTTTTAACGACAACTAATAATACCAAGGCTGACTTTTCAATTTCAGATTATTAACCTCCTGCCATTGTGTGATTCAAACCCTTAATTCCAGAACATTAGTCTCTATTACCAGTTCACTATGCCACCATCTCCCTCTAAACGTGTGGTTGACAATGACGAGAAACTCAATGGGTTTTCAACCTACTTCAGTGGGTATCAATGTCAGGAAGGATGCAAAATTGGCTATGGACCTGCTTTATAGTTTAGTATTGTACTAGAGGTAACCCATTGAGAAAAACAATCATCATTTTGTTTCTTTTTGGAGGGTTTACATTTGTCTTTATGAAGTTGTGGGATGCTAGTCTTGTTTAATGGAATATTTCCCTAATTCCATTGCAGATGCAATTGACTTTTGTCCCAACAAAACAATGTCTTATCCTCAACTTCAGAAGGAGTACTCTTACTGCGCAAGAGTGACATTTTCTCTCTCAACCATCTTTGTCATTTTCCTGAGTGAGATTGCTGATTATTGCCAGATCGGTGCCGTCTTGTGTGTGGTCCAATAATCATGAGGAACAAAGTGAGACTGTGCGAGGTCATGTGAAGATTCTAATTATTGAGCAGGGGAGAATGAAATCCTGAGTCCATCTCCTATTTGTGAAAGGATAATGTGCTAACCATTGGCTTTCCCCGCCTCCTATTTTAAGTTGTGAACATAAAACCTTGGTTCAATGAGAAGTATAAAGGCGAATCACTGGTGTGTTGTTCTTTGTGTTGTTAAATTCAGGATGGTTGGCGTAGTGTCCACAAAGACCACAAATAGCTTTAAATTGAACAAACTATAAATTTATTAACACTACTAATTTGGATTCGACACTTACTCCTATACAATACACTGTTGATAATTAACATATAATCTACACTCATCTACTACTAATCTCTATACTATTACATTAACTATGATCTGCTCTCACTCACACCATCTTTCCTTCAGTCTGTTCTCTAGCTATTTCCTTCACTTCTCTCTCCACAAGGCTTAGCATCAATGTCTTATATACTTGTACATCTAGCTTTCTCTAGTGGTTGCTTTAGACATTTAGTTAACCCTTGCAGTTCTTACGTTTATGAAAATGTCACAACTGGAAGGTGCCTTAACCACATTTACTCTGGCAGTACATTTTGTTTCATCCTGCCTGCCACACATAATGTGCCCTGCCTGAGCACATGGGCAAACTCTGAGGCCTCCACCAATGCCACTTGCACTGATCACCCTTCTGCTTAAATTGAGAAATTGCCTGCATCAATCCTTTATTAATTATAATTGACAAAAAACAATTAGTAACATGCAATAAGAAAGAAAGAATTTGTAATTCCACATCCCAAAGCACTCTAGAGTCAATGATGTTTTTGAAGGGTTAGTTATTATAGCAGAGGAGGTCTTGTAGTGCAGTTACTTCCTGCCTCTGGGCCACCAACTTAGTGTTCACTTCCCACTCCAGGAGCTGATGGCCATGGAAGGCACATTCATAATGTGGCCAAACAAGTTGGATGATCGATTTTCCTGATGGCAGACAATAAGAGTGTGAGATGGTCCTGGTCAGCAATACGGCAGAAGGCAATGACAAACGACTGAAGTACTTTTCCAAGTATACGCTTGGACCAATCAAATGAGAGCCGATGGTCACCAACGTCCTCTTCGGACAAGATACCTAACGGAGGAAGTGTCACGATAGTAATGTAAGAATACACACCAATCAATCTGTGCACAGCAAACCCAAGTTAATTAATTTTTTTGATGTTGGTTAAGGAGTGAATATTGCCCAGGACATCAGAAAGAACCTCCCTCCATTTTGTGGAAAAGTGTCATGGAATCTTTTACATGCACCAGAGAGGGCAACCAGGCTTTTGGTTAAAGGTCGTATCCAAAAGAGCAGCTCTGACATTTTAACTGCATTGAAGTATCAATCCAGATTATGCACTCAAGTCTCAAGATTTGGACTTGACATCACAATGTTCCAACTCTCTAATGACAAGCTCACAACTACTGAGCCAAGCTTGATATATTTATATTACATTAGCAATCTGATACTCCAATGACTGATGGTGCCCCCTGCCCAGAATTTTGTCTTTCCTGCAGTAGAAACATTCACTGAATTGTTTTGCTTTTAGTTTAGTGGAGAGATAGGTAGTAATGTCTGAGACGGTGGAGCAATAATCCAAAGGCTTGACCCAATGCCACAGGGTTCATATTCCACCACAGCAACTGGTAGGGATTTAGAACATAGAACATAGAACAGTACAGCACAGAACAGGCCCTTCGGCCCTCAATGTTGTGCCGAGCCATGATCACCCTACTCAAACCCACGTATCCACCTAATACCCGTAACCCAACCCCCCCCCCCCCCCTAACCTTACTTTTTAGGACACTACGGGCAATTTAGCGTGGCCAATCCACCTAACCCGCACATCTTTGGACTGTGGGAGGAAACCGGAGCACCCGGAGGAAACCCACGCACACACGGGGAGGACGTGCAGACTCCGCACAGAGAGTGACCCAGCGGGGAATCGACCCTGGGACCCTGGAGCTGTGAAGCATTTATGCTAACCACCATGCTACCATGCTGCCCCAAATTGGATTTAAATCCAATTAATAAATTTGAACTATAATGCTAACCTCAGTAATAGCGATGATAGCAACAATCCTCAGTTATTGGAAACACCCATCTGGTTCACCATTGTCTTTTTTTAAAACATTTAAAAAATAAATTTAGTGTACCCAATTCATTTTTTCCAATTAAGGGGCAATTTAGCGTGGCCAATCCACCTACCCTGCACACTTTTGGGTCGTGGGGGCGAAACGACGCAAACACAGGGAGAATGTGCAAACCCCACACGGACAGTGACCCAGAGCTGGGATCGAACCTAGGACCTCGGTGCCGTGAGAATACGGGACCAACCCACTGCACCACCGTGCTGCCCCTACCATTGTCCTTTGAGGGAATCTGCCATCGTTACCCGGTCTGGCCGACATATGGCACCAGATCCACGTCAATGTGCTTGACTCTTAACTGACTGCTGGAATGGCTGAACAAGCCACTCTGTTCAAGGGCAATTAGGAATGAGTAACAAATGCTGCTCTTACCAGCGATACACATATTCCACAAAATATATTTTTTAAATATGGAAATTACAAGCAGCAAAATAAGTTCATTGATTTTTTAACTTTGCCTTCTGGTTTGTTTGCTTGACTGAGAATCACAGTCTGGGGCGGTAATGGTTTCAATAATTTACCTATTCAGCAAATAATTGGCTTGCAGTAAGAGGATGTATGATCAATAGCCACACAGTGTGGGTTGCTGTTTTGTGGGGCAGAAACATTCATTAGAGGAGCACAAGTATCCAATAAAACATCTAATTTCAACAATTGCTTTGCCACAGGTGGTGAACAGTTTTTGTGGCTCTGTAAAAGCTCACGGGATACAGACCGAAAACCGATCGCTTGCTGAAGATCGCAGTTACATGAAATCCTTGCCTTTGTTGAAGATTGGTAGCGTTAAATTTCCACCAGAATCATGACAGTAATGGTTATTCTCAGTTTCTTCATAACTTGCTAATTGTTTTCTTATTTCCCTGTCAAATATTCTTCCTTCCTTTCCGGGCAATATTGCTACTTGTTGCTACTGAACGATAGAAATTGTGGGATCCTGCTGCACAAGTGCAGATAATTAAGTCTGATCCTGTCCTCAACTGTGAGAGAAGGGCAGCACGGTGGCTCAGTAGGTTAGCACTGCAGTCTCACGGCGCTGAGGTCCCAGGTTCGATCCCGGCTCTGGGTCACTGTCCGTGTGGAGTTTGCACATTCTCCCCGTGTTTGCGTGGGTTTCGCCCCCACAACCCAAAGATGTGCAAGGTAGGTGGATTGAACACGCTAAATTGCCCCTTAATTGGAAAAAATTAATTGGGTACTCTAAATTAAAAAAAAAAACTGTGAGAGAGCCTTGCAGACAGTGAAGGTATAACACAAACAAGGACTTTATTGGGAAGGTGTTGTCACACAGGCTGCTAGTGTAGACTACGGGTAACCTGCCAAAACTGGTGATGATTTCATCACTACATCATATGATCAAACCCTTAATGTGACCCTGTTCCAACTCGGCAAAATATGAATACACTTTCCTCACCCTTTACATCAGAGGTCCCTGCAATGAAGCACAATATAACACCAACAATCAGCAATTAATAAACACAGCAGTCAATAATTTAGACGTTTTGGAGGACATTGATTCCTGTGTGGTTGTCAGTGAACCTCAGGTGTCTGATTTGTCAGGATCATTGATCCTTTCACTTCAGAGTCTAGTTCTTTAGCTCTTGCCCCAGGGTGTCAATCCGTTTTTCAGCTGGCAATCTCAACCCCTCCAGGCTGCCCACCAAGGTGTCCTTTACCTGAATCATGTGGCACAACCTTTGTGATGCCTTCTCCAGACTGTGGCGTGCCTCCGTCAGACCTTGCATCTCTCCACTCCAAGTTTCATTCTCACGGTATTCACTCTCTCATTTTAGGTCTTCTTTCTGGAATGCAACTTCTAAACTATCTAGTTGAAGCTGTTGCTCCTGAAGACTTCCAAAACGTTTCTCGCTCTTTAAGAACATAGCAAATTAAGCCTTTGGGGATGATTGTTAAGAAAAGTCAGGGTACGGTAATTCTTGCTGTTGGTGTGTTCATTGGGCTCCAGATGCTGCTGTACAGAGTGAAAGAGGAAAGGAATATTGGTGTTGCAGACTGCACTCTGGGCAGTTCCAACTCTTTTCATTTGGTCATCTAGAGCAACTCCCATCCAAACATCCTTCATGAGTCTCTGTGTTGCTCCTTTTGCTCCTGTTGTAGCCATTATTTACGATCAGTAATCTTTTTATTCTTGTTGGCCACTGATGCATGATGGGAGGCAGCAGCTCTTTTTCCAAATTGAATGTATTTTGCCAATGCACTCTTGTGCCAATGTTTTCTTATGGTCAGGTGTTTCGCGATGCACCTCAATTTCCTGTTCCTCTGTGGTTTGAAATTTACAAAGCACTTGGTCATTCTCAATGGGTTTTTCAGTATACATTTGACCTTCATTTTTGTCAAAGTATTCATATGCACCTTCCATAAGCTCTTCATCCTTTGTTTCTCGATGCTGAATCACATTTGTTACAGGAAGCTGAGCCTTTTTCATCTTGGCCCCAGCACTGCTAGCCTGAACCATGGCCACAGCTGCTTTTCAGTGGCTTCTACACATTCTGTTCCTTTAGAACATAGAACATACAGTGCAAAAGGAGGCCATTAGACCCATCGAGTCTGCACCAACCCATTTAAGCCCTCACTTCTACCCTATCCCCGTTGATGTGTTGGGTAAGCTGGGTCTGCGAGGACTGCGTTTACTGTAGCAGTGAGAGACAGTCTTCCAACTCTTGAAGAAATGCAACTCTATTTTATTGAACTCTTAACTATCATACATACTTTAACTGTGGGTTGACACTATGCTGAGTTTACTGGAGACCTGAGGCTAACCTGACCAGACTATCTTACTACCACATGGTGGATGTTAGAGTTGTTGCTCACGGGCTCTGACTGTCTCAGAGGCTGGATCCCAAGGGAGCGGTAAAATTAGTGCGCTCTGGCTTTATAGTGGTCGTGTTCTGTCTGGTGATTGGCTGCTGTGTTCTGTGGTCATCCTGTGTGTCAATCAATGTCTGTCTGTGCATCATCATATACTTGTGTGTATATTATGACACCCATAACCCAATAACCCCTCCTATCCTGTTTGGTCACGAAGGGCAATTTTCCATGGCCAATCCATCTAACCTGCACGTCTTTGGACTGTGGGTGGAAACCGGAGCACCCAGAGGAAACTCACGCAGACACGGGGAGAACGTGCAGACTCCTCACAGACAGTGACCCAGCGGGGAATCGAACCTGGGGTCCTGGCACTGTGCAGCCACAGTGCAAGCCACGTGTGCTACCTTGCTGCTCCTTTAGGCTATCGGCTTTTGTTTGAACCTGCTTCGGACTCTGACATGAGATTCACCTCAGTACACCTAACGTGATTCTCTCCAGCCAGGTTCTCCCTATTAGCGCTGGGAAGTTAACTTTAACAACTTGTAGGGACAAATCTGCATTCTGTCCATTTAGCTGCACATTTACATCAATGCTGTCCCTTAATGGAACAACTCCCAGGTATAGGTCATAAGTCTTACCTTTGAGTGTTTTAAGGCAATATATCATGGTTTCTCTTGATAAACAGTTTCTGGTACCAATGAAATGGCTGCGCCAGTGTCCACCCCCATTTTCACAATTGTCCGACCAGTAAAGGAGTGACCCAGTAATGGTTGGTTGCACTCGCAATGGCCAGCAAGTTCAACTACAGTTCATCATCTGACTGTGGCTCTGCTTCCTTTTTCTGCCCTTTGTGAATGACGTGCATACTCTTCCCTCTATTCAATTTTTCACTTGATATATTTGATTCTTGCTTTTTATAATTCTTGGTTGAAACTTGTGGTTTCTTCCCCCAACTTGCAAGTTCGATGTACCCCTTTTTGCCACAATTCCTGAATTTTACATCTTTAAACCAGCAATCATTTGCTGTGTCCACATTTTGAACCTGCGACAGTGTGCTGGTCTCAGCTGACATTTTATGGACTTTAGTGCTCGAGCTTAATCATTACATTTCCTTAGCTGTTGGCTTCATAGAGACTGCAACCTCTAAAACATTCTTTAGGCCTAAGTTGCTTTCTGTTAACAGACTTTTCTGGACAGCTTCACTTCTTAACCCACACACTAATCTGTCTCTAATGGTGTCATTCAAGAAGTCTCCAAATTCACAGTACTTAGTTAATTTCTTTAAAGTAGGCTCCGAATTGTGTGATTGATTCACCATCGTGTTAGTTACGTTTATGGAATCTGAACTTCTCGCCGATGGCCAAAGGTTTATGTGAGAAGTAGCCCTCCAATATTTCCATTACTTCACCATAAGTTTTCGAGCCTGGTTTTTCTGGTTGCACCAGAGTTTGCAGGAGGTTGAAAGTTGTCCCCCACATTATGCTCAGGAAAGTCGAGACTACGTCCGCTGAAATTTTGTTCGTCTGGTCAAAATATTCAAATCTTTCAGTGTATGAGGTCCAGCCCTTGGTGATTTCATCATACGGTCCCATGGTGTCAAAAACACTCGCCATGTTTACAATGGGAAGGCTTGCATAAGGACAAATCTGTCACATCGTTTTTAACACAACCTGGCTTTTTTTTCAAACAAGGTAATCCTGAGTTTAGCCTGTTACTTTTCAAGTTTTTCAAGTAATGCAATACTCCCTGCTCTCAAATAATTGTCACAGGATATTTAGAAATTAGGAGCATAAATAGGCAATTCAGCCTTTCCAGCTTGCTATGCAATTCAATCAGATCATGGATGATCTCTGCCTGGTCTCAAATCCACCTCCCTGCCTTTTTCACATATCCCTTTGCACCGTATTTTAAAATCAGACATATATCTTCTTCTTGAAACCATTTAATGATTTGGACTCCACTGCACTATGGGGCAACAAGTTCCACAAATTCACCACTCTCTCCGAGAAGTAGTTCCTCCTCTGCTCAGTTTTAAATCTACCACCTCTCAATCTATATCTATGACCTCTCATTCTTGATTGCCCCACAAGGGGGAACATTTTGTCTACGTTTACTTTATCAATTTCTCTTAGTGTTTTATATACCTCAATCAGATTGCCCCCACTCTTCTAAACTCCAGCAAGCATGAGCCTAAACTGTTTAATCTCTCCTCATACGTCAACCCTTTCATCCCCGGAATCAATCTGAACTGCCTCTAATGCCACCACATCCTTCCTCAAATAATTTGTTACTTTACTTGCTACTCACAGTAGAGGAGCACTTCTCCAGAACTTTGCAGCAGAGCACGTAGCAAGCAAAGCTTTTAAAAAATTCTGTATTTTCAAAATTCTGTTTAAATTTTGGTCCCTTCGACACCCGCTGTTATTATTCGGCACTCCTCCGTTGCCAGCTATGGTGTAGCAATGTTTTCATCTTCTTAATCCGTTTTAGATGTTTGTAACATGGATCGACCATTTTTATTATTACCCTGGATTTCTGCATTTCTTGTTCAGGTGTTTGTAGTGTGGATCTGACCACCTCGTCGCCAATTTACTTCACGGTATTTCAAAAGAGAAGCTTGCAGACCATGAAGATACACAGCAAACAAGAGCTTTATTGGGAAGGTGGAGACTGACTGGTAGCTCGCCCAAACTATCAACGATGTCATCAGTATGTCACGTGATCAAACTCTTAAAGTTACCCTGGTTGAACCAGGAACAAGCATGCATACACATCACCCACTCCCCACACAAGGAACATTGATCAGGCGCAGTAACCCTTTCTGATTCACTCCCCTTCTCTTGATCAGTCAGTTGTAAATGAGAACAAAACAAGGTTTCAAAAACTCAGCAGGTCAAGGAGAATCTGTGTCAAGAAACAGAATTAGCGTTTCAGGTGACCTTTCGTCAGAATTGTAAGTTGTAAATTCATGCTTGGGGGTCATCTAATCCACAGGAACCCAGCAACATAAATCTCCAAAATCTGGCTTTTCAAATCCATAAGTTGAAAGCAATTGCACAGGAATACAGTGCTGACCCTAAAACACATACTCTTTCAATTGAAGGATAATACTGAGGTAATCTATGAAGATCACTGTCAATGGTTTTTAACACTTTTATATGATGTGTATATGATGTGTAGACGTTTATATGTTATTGACTTTAGAAGCCATTGGCATAAACTATGACATAGAATTATACAAAATATATAGGTCAGAAACAAGCCATTTGCTCCAACTAGTCTAGAATCTATACTTCACTTGAGCTTCTGCTGATCTGCCTTCATCTCCTTCTATAAACATAACTTTCTATTCACTTCTCTCTCATGCTTCCCTTGTAAGTCCATCTATACTATTTACCACAACCAAAAAAGCGTAAGACATGTGAGTATTCCATTCGGCCCATGGAACCTTCTCCGCTATTCAATGGGATCATGACTGATCTGAAATGATAATCCCCAACACCACGTTCCCTCATTCTCTAGAGGATTCCTGACTTTAACACTCCATCATTGGTGGCCCTTCCTTCTGTTGTCTGGGCCCTGAACTTTGCAATTCCCTCCAACAGCCTTTCCAAATCTCTATTTTGCTCTCCCCCTTTGGGCTGCTCCTTAGAACCTATCCCTTTGACCAAGCTCTGAACTAATGTCTCCTTATGTGGCTTGGTGACACACCTCAGTTTATAAAGTACCCGTGAAGAAGTGCCATGGGATTTTTTCTGAAATTATATAACTTTAATTGTCATTAATAGGCTCACACAATGGCACCTAAGATAAATGTAGGAAACTTTTATATCAGCACGAATTTGTGAGGGGTCTTGCCTTACAAGTCTTATTGAATTCTTTGAGGAGGTGACCAAGCATGTGGATGAAGGTAAAGCAGTGGATGTGGTGTACATGGATTTCAGTAAGGCATTTATAAGGTTCCCCATGGTAGGCTTATGCAGAAAGTAAGGAGGCATGGGATAGTGGGAAATTTGGCGAGTTAGATAACGAACTGGCTAACCGATAGAAGTCAGAGAGTGGTGGTGGCTGGCAAATATTCTGCCTGGAGCCCACTTACCAGTGGCGTACCACAGGGATCAGTTCTGGGTCCTCTGCTGTTTGTGATTTTTCATTAATGACTTGGATGAGGGAGTTGAAGGGTAGGTCAGTAAATTTGCAGACAATACGAAGATCGGTGGAGTTGTGGATAGTGAGGAGGGCTGTTGTCGGCTGCAAAGAGACATCGATAGGATGCAGAGCTGGGTTGAGAAGTGGCAGATGGAGTTTGACCCTGAAAAGTGTGAGGTGGTCCATTTTGGAAGGACAAATATGAATGCTGAATACAGGGTTAACGGTAGGGTTCTTGGCAATGTGGAGGAGCAGAGAGATCTTGGGGTCTATGTTCATAGATCTTTGAAAGTTACCACTCAAGTGGATAGAGCTGTGAAGAAGGCCTATGGTGTGCTAGCGTTTATTAGCAGAGGGATTGAATTTAAGAGCCGTGAGGTGATAATGCAGCTGTACAAAACCTTGGTAAGGCCACATTTGGAATACTGTGTGCAGTTCTGGTCGCCTCATTTTAGGAAGGATGTGGAAGCTTTGGAAAAGGTGCAAAGGAGATTTACAAGGATGTTTCCTGGAATGGAGAGTAGTACTTATGAGGAAAGGTTGAGGGTGCTAGGCCTTTTCTCATTCGAACGCATAAGGATGAGGGGCGACTTGATTGAGGTTTATAAGATGATCAAGGGAATAGATAGAGTAGACAGTCAGAGACTTTTTCCTTGGGTGGAACAAACCATTACAAGGGGACATAAATTTAAGGTGAATGGTGGAAGATATAGGGGGGATGTCAGAGGTAGGTTCTTTACCCAGAGAGTCGTGGGGGCATGGAATGCACTTCCTGTGGAAGTAGTTGAGTCGGAAACATTAGGGACCTTCAAGCAGCTATTGGATAGGTACATGGATTACGGTAGAATGATGGGGTGTAGATTAATTTGTTCTTAATCTAGGACAACAGTTTGGCACAACATCGTGGGCCGAAGGGCGTGTTCTGTGATGTATTTTTCTATGTTCTAACATATCGTATTATATATCTGTTCTAGCAATTTTTTTTAAATCCTGGTTTAACATGCAGGTGATGTGTCTGCTCGGGCTGATATTAAAGTATTGTAAAAGTGTGGTTATCATTAATTCCAACCATACTCTTGTTTACCTATATGGGATTAATGGAATATTGTGCATTTTGAATGGTTCCCTGGGGTGTAGATAATTTAGGAGTTGCGCTTCACCTTCAGCAAGATGGTCATGAGACAGTTAATGGGATAGATATGGGGCTGGGTTCTCTATTTGGGAGACTGAGTGATGACGCCAGTGGTGCATTTGTGGTCTTTCACGACCAGAGAATCGGTGTGAAACCCTCACCGATTCCGGTACCGGTGAGGGGCGAGCACCAGCACCGACTGAAACTCCCGCTACCCGCACCGAAAACGGCAAGAGAATGGTCGGGTCCCTGGCCGAGCATGCGCACGGCTGACAACCTGCACCGATCTTGCCGTACAACATGGCGCCGGTTGCACACAAACCCCTGGCCACACCTCACCAGCACCCCCAGCCCTAGCAGAAGCCCCCTTGGCCAGCCGCATGGATTCTAGCCGAGTGTGACGGTGCTGTACACAGTCCACAGGCGGCACGCCGGATTCCCGACCACTGGGACCACACGTGGCTCGCGCCGTTGGGAACTCGTCCCATTGGGGGTGGAGCATGCGGGTAGGCCAGCCGAGGGCATGCCGCGCCGCTAAAATGGCGCTTGTCATGATGACGCCAGTTTGGAGGGCGCAGAGCATAGTGGACCTGTGTAAAACCAGCGCCGGCCCCGATTTTGAAGTGGGAATCCATTCTCCTCCTGATCACCGATCATGATTTTGGCGGAAGGCTACAGAGAATCTGCCCATGATGTAATTAATGGAGGGGCCAGATATGTAGCAAGCAGTTTAGCTGTCAGATTTCTTAGTCTGATAAAGTTAGAAGGATTTCCAGGTTTTGCCTGAAAGGGCCTCACTCTCCTTTTTTAGCAAATCTCTACACAATAATACAGTAAGCATCCCTGTGTTTGCTAACTTTATTTACAAGTGGCTTTTGACCTGTAATGGGCTTTGCTTAATTGAAGATAGAGAAGGTATAAGTTAGCAATTAAAATGTTTCCTTTTATTTTAAGAATTGTCTTAGTCTTAATTGTAAGGGTATTTTCTGATGTTAATGTGATTAATACTGTGTTAAGAATAAAGTTTGTTTGAATATAAAAGATCCATTTTTGTCAGTGTAATCACTCCTGGAGCAAAGTATCCCTTCCTCACAATATTGCAAATAAAAAATTGTTGGGCTTTCTCATCCATTTTCCCAACATAAATTGGGGTCTGGTCCAGTATACCGACACAGCCTTTAAGATTTCGTTTTGGCTAGGGCATAAAAGAGAGACAATGATGTTCAAAGACATTCAAACATGCACCTTCAATACCAACAATCAATTTCAGTCTGTTGATATGCAGGGAAACATAAGTAACTCCTCAGTGAATATCCAGCACTTCAATACAATAATGCAATTAATGAATAGTCAATTAACAGTGAAAGTAAATTGGAAGTATTAAACAAGGTAATAAAGGCTTGCGAGATGTTGAGAAATATTGCTCATTAACTATCATAGTGAGAATATAACTAATTGGGTGGGATTCTCCTTTCCGGGGACTGAGTCCCCACGCTGGCGGGAAAACCGGCGCCAACCACTCCGGCGTCAATGGCCCCCGAAAGTGCAGAATTCTCCGTGCTTCCAGGGGCTAAGTGGACGCCGGAGGGGTTGGCGCCACGCCAGCCGGTGCCGAAGGGACTGTGCGGGTTCATGCATGCGCCGAAGGGCCGACGTGACTCCGCGCATGTGTCAAATCACGTCGGCGTGGTTCCGCTGTTATTGAAAATATGGAAAGATGTGTCATTTGAAACATGGAAGTCTGGCAATATCTGGTCTAAGAGAAACATGAGAGAATACAGGGAAAGATCCCATGAAGGGTTAATAGCAGCTGCAAAGAGCAGGATTATAAATTGTTCCAACTGTGGCACCACCCATTTAAATTAACACTGCCCTGCAAGAGGCAGACGCTGTTTAAACTGCGGGAAGCCAGGCCACTATGCAGCCCTGTCCAGATCTACACCACCAGTCAGGAGCCAGCGTTCCTAATTCCGACGATGGTGCAACAATGCCTGCAGGATTCTGATCCCGGGAGTGCAACGGATCCAGATGATGAATGCCTGGACAATGCCCACCGTGTGGGCATTATTACAACCAGTGAATATGCCACACCAAACTCATCGCAAGTCCAATCAATCCTAGCTGTTGATTCCAAGGACGAATAGCGAGCAGTGATGAAGGTCAACCACTGCCTCATCCAGTTCAAGCTGGATACAGGTGCCTCTGCCAACCTCCTCTCACAGGCAGACGTCAGTTGCATTAAGAAGCCCCCCACGGTGCTTCCAGCTGCCTGCAAGCTCCTGGATTACAACGGGAATGCCATCACGGCACTGGGATCCTGCCATCTGCACGTATCCAACTGACACACGCAAGCACGGTTACGCTTTGAAATTGTTAAGCCGGACAGGGCATCCCTACCTGGTGTGCACGCCTGCAAGCAGCTGAACCTCATTTAAAGAGTTTACACCCCGACATCCTCCCTTGTGGATCTTCAGGCTGGCATCGACAGCATCCTCACCCAGTATTCAGATGTGTTCAACGGGATGGGCAAGTTGCCATATCAATACAAGATTCTGCTACGACCTGATGCCAAGCCAGTGGTCCACGCACCACGACGTGTCCCTGCTCCACTGAGAGAGCGCCGGAAGGCACAGCTCAAGGATCTTCAGCAAAAAGGCATCATATCGAAGGTCTCCGAACCAACTGGGTCAGCTCGATGGTGTGCGTAAAGAAACCTGCGCATCTGCATTGATCCCAAGGATCTCAATAAGAATATCACGCGGGAACACTACCCCTTCCCGAAGTGGGAGGAACTCACGAGTGAGATGGCACACGCGCGCTTCTTCACCAAATTGGATGCATCACAGGGATTCTGGCAAATCCAGCTGTAAGAGTCCAGCAGAAGGCTCTGCACCTTCAACGCACCGTTTGGCAGATACTGCTACAATCGCATGCCATTTGGCATCATCTCGGCATCAGAGATATTCCATCGCATCATGGAGCAGATGATGGAAGGCATTGAAAGGGTTTGTGTGTATTTGGATGATATCATCATATGGTCCACGACCCCTGAAGAACATATGTCCCGTCTCCAGAAGGTATTCCACCATGTACATGCCAACGGTCTAAAGTTAAACAGGTCCAAATGTTATTTTGCCACATTGACGCTCAAGTTCCTAGGCAACCAGATCTCGCAGCATGATGTGCACCCAGACACAGACAAAATCAAGGCCATCGAGGCGATGAAGGTCCCTGAGGACAAAAAGGCGGTTCTGCGCTTCTTGGGTATGGTCAATTTTCTGGGCAAGTTCATTCCAAACATGGCCACACACACCACGGCCCTACGCAACCTGGTGAAAAGGTCATCTGCCTTTGAGTGGAAGGTGGCACACCAGACAGAGTGGCTGGAGCTGAAAGCCAAGCTCACCACTGCACCAGTCCTGGCATTCTTCGGCCCGGACTGGGAGACAAAGATATCCACAGATGCAAGTCAGGATGGCATCGGTGCGGTGTTGCTTCAATGAGAGGATCATCCTGGGCACCAGTAGCAGACGCATCAAGGGCAATGACGCCCACTGAAATCAGGTATGTTCAGATTGAGAAGGAGTGCTTGGGTCTTCTCACCGGCATCCTCAAATTTCATGATTATGTCTACGGCCTGCCGACATTCACTGTTGAGATGGATCAGAGGCCTCTGGCCCACATCATCCACATGGACCTGAACGACATGATGCCTCGGTTGCAGAGAATCCTGCTTAAACTTAGGAAGTATGACTTCAACTTGGTGTACACAGCTGGCAAGGAGTTCATCATCGCTGATGCATTGTCCCCCTCCGTCACCTCGCCCGGTGAGCCGCTGTAGATCATCGCATGTGCAGCTGCGCGCTAGCACTCTCCCGGCGACAGATGAGAAGGTAGTTCTCATCCGTGATGAGACAGCCAAAGACCCCCTCTTGCAGCATGTCATCCACAACCTCACCAATAGCTGGCAGAAAGGGCAGTGCCCACAATTTTATAACGTGAAGGATGACCTGACGGTGATTGATGGCATCTTCCTCAAGCTGGACAGGATTGTCATTCCGCTCAGTCTCCAGAGCTTGGTGCTGCGGCAGATTCATGAGGGACACCTGGGCGCCGGGAAGTGCAGACTCAGAGCCCGGCAAGCTGTCTACTGGCCTGACGTTAGCCAGGACATCACAAACATGATCCTGAACTGTGCTACCTGTCATGGGTTCCAGCCAGCGCAGAGCAAGGAGATGCTCCAACAGCATGACATAGTGACCTCTCTGTGGTCCAAGGTTGGCATCGACCCATTTCATGCAAATGGTCGCGACTACGTATTGATCATCGACTATTTCTCGAATTACCCCAAGGTGCTGAAGCTCCCAGACCTCACCTCTCAGACCATCATCAAAGCCTGTAAGGAGACGTTCTCAAGGCATGGCACCCCAATCACCGTCATGAGCGACAATGACCCGTGTTTTACCAACCTGGAATGGTCCACGTTTGCCAGATCATACAATTTCCAGCATGTCACCTCCAGTCCGCACTATCCACAGTCCAATGGAAAAGTCGAGAAAGTGGTGCACTTGTGAAACAGCTCATCTGCAAGGCCGCGCACTCTGCTTCCAACACACACCTTGCACTTCTCGCGTACAGTGCGACTCCATTGTCCACTGGCATGTCGCCGGCTCAACTCCTGATGAACAGGGACCTGTGGACGACTATTCCAGCCATACACCTGCCCAACCTGGATCACCTCCCTGGGCTGCAGAAGATGCAGCAACTCAGAGACTGTTAAAAGCAGGGCTATGCTGCCCATGCCACTGATGCTATCCCCGGCAGACACTGTCAGGATCAAGATACCGGATGGTGGGTGATCTGCCCCGGCTGTCGTTGTTCGACAGGCTGCGCCCTGTTCTTATTTTGTACGTATGGCTGATGGCTCAATTGTGCGAAGGAATGGACGGGCACTGTGCAAAATTGCCTGCCTGCAATCACTTTCTTCTCCATCACCCCCGCTGGACTCATTTTTTTAACAGGGGTGAATGTGGTAGTCACCACTGATGTATATACTGTATATATATATATATATATATGTGTGCTTTATGGTAAGGCCCCTGTACTACAGATACGGGGGTAGATCCCTGCCTGCTGGCTCCGCCCAGTAGGCAGAGTATACATATGTGTGCTCCCCGTACAGCAGCCATTTCATCAGCTGCTGTAGGAGGCCACACATCTCTGTGTAATAAAGCCTCGATTACATTCTACTCTCGTCTCGTCGTTATTGATAGTGCATTAGTAGCTCAGTAAGTAATTACGTACCGCTGTGATATTCAGACGCGAATATTCTACAGTCAGCTTTTTACGCTTATGTAAATGAAGGGCGTTTAGAATAGCAAAACAACATTAATGTGAACACGCCTCTACTGAGGTGACTTTAGAAATGGTAAGGGAAGAAAATCTCCAAACAACTTTGGAATGTATTTGAAGCCTCATGTCTTTTTTTTTTCCTATTCCTGCCAAAGATTGCCACGTTCAGTTCAGTAGGGTTCTGCTTAATTGATGTCACCCACTGACAGGATCTATTAGCAGGGAGTTTCACAGGAAATCACACTGATCTGCATTACTTTCCCCCTCCCCCACCCTCCCCACCCCCCCACCATTCTTCAATGCCAACTGGAAGACATCCAAGCCAGATACTTGCAAACCAGCCAAACACACAATGGCAAGTGCCATTCGTTCTTCAGAATGCCTGACACAATCTTCATGCAATTTTCTCTCTGCTGCCGCTCATGAGGCTTCCTCAGCCCGTTCCCTCACTTCACTGACTACATATGCACTTGGTCGGGTTTTATATATAATATATAATCGCTTATTGTCACAAGTAGGCTTCAATGAAGTCACTGTGAAAAGCTTGTTTGCGTTTTCTGTCCTGACGCAGGGCCTTGGCGATTATTTATGAATCACGGCAAACCACCCTGACTGGTTGCTGTCCGGTAGGCCTCAGAGCCAGGCCTTGAGCCTACCTCAGCCAGAGTGGGAATCAAACCCCGTGCTGTCGTCATTAATCTTGTCCACTTTGCGGCCGTCTACCCAACTGATGGACCGGGTCCCAAGATTTTTAAAAAAAAATAAAATCACTTCCTTCGTTGTCCTTTGCTTTCCTTTCAAAGTCCAACTCAGCCCCTCAATGAAAATCTCCAGCCGATGGGCATTGTAAGGGAAAGAAGCAAAACCTTTCATTGCAAAGAATACCTGAATCCGCTTTCCTTCTGAAAAATAAAGTACATGTGTTTGTCATGGTGATATCATCGAATCCCTACAATGCTATTCGGCCCATCGAGTCCGCACTGACCCTCTGAAAGAGGACCCTACCTAGGCCCATCCGCCCCCTACCTGCTGGCTCCGCCCAGTAGGCAGAGTATACATATGTGTGCTCCCCGTGCAGCAGCCATTTTGTCAGCTGCTGTAGGAGGCCACACATCTCTGTGTAATAAAGCTTCCCCATAACCATATCCAGCCTTTGGATACTGAGGGGCAATTGAGCATGGCCAATCCACCGAACATGCACATCTCTTGACTGTGGGAATAAACTGGAGCACCCAGAGGAAATCCACGCAGACACGGGGAGAAAGTGTAAACTCCACACAGACAGTCACCCGAGGCCGGAATCAAACCCTGGTCCCTGGTGCTGCGAGGCAGCAGTGCGAAGCACTTTGCCACCGTGTTTGTGATGGTAACTGGTTGTGACAAAATTATTCAGGACCATTCTGAACCGAGTCACAAACATGACTCCAAGTTCAGCATCGGCCAGAAGGTAAAAATGGATAGCAAGCTGTCCCTGACATATTTTGGAGGGAAAAGAGTAGGTAAAATGAGTTTTGGTCTTCGAGAGTCTGAGACTGGGGAGTTAATAGCAGATAATAAGGAAATGGTGGATGAAATGAATTAATATTTTGCTTCTGCAGAGGAGACCAAAAACATTCCAATAATAGTTATAAATCAAGTGGAGAAAGAGAGAGAGGAACCTGATGGAACTGCGGGCTGAGAAGTTTTGAAATAGCGCCCTGATCTCGAGACCCCCCCCCCCCCCCCCCATCATAGCCTCCGGACCTCCCCTTCTATAAGGGGGTCATCGAACCCACAGCATCTCACGCCATAAGGGCCGGGCACCCTCAGGCCCGAACCCCGGCATAATAATAACCTCTATTATTGTCACAAGTAGGCCTGAATTAACACTGCAATGAAGTTCCTGTGAAAATCTCCTCGTCGCCACATTCTGGTGCCTGTTTGGGTACACAGAGGGAGAATTCAGAATGTCCAATTCACTGAACACATCTTTCGGGACTTGTGGGAGGAAACCGGAGCAGTAAGCCCGCGCAGACATGGGGAGTAAGTGGGGACTCTGCACAGACAGTGACCCAAGCCAGGAGCAGAACCCAGGTCGCTGGCACTGTGAAGCAGCAGTGCTAACCACTGTGCTGCCGAGCCATGGGCAAAATTCCACCCAGGCACCACCAGCTAGCAGTGCCCCTGTCTGTGTACCACACAGATGGCATTGCCAGTGTACCATCTTGCCTACAGCCCAACCACCCAGGGCCCACCGATCACCTGGGTGACCTGTGGGGTTAGATCCCACGGCTTGGTAACTCTGACGAGTGCCTTAGTGCACACTTATATATGCAGATTTAGATCTCACCCATTTTGGAGGTCAGGCAGAACCCAGAAATTCTGACAAATATTGGACTGCTGATTGCATTCTGTTAAATTCCACCTAAATAAGCGGATAGACATGACATGCTGGAATCAAAGTTGACAGCGTACATAATTAGGCGTGTTACAGGGAGATCTATTCTGTGCACAGCTGTTTCACCTACAGCGACATATTGACTGATTGGAAGAGAACTATTTCTTCCAGACTGTTGAACTCCTTAACAAAAGGTACGTTCTAGCAATGTGGAACGAAGATGTAAAGAGATTTGAGAAAATCTAAACTGTTGAGTGGGCTGTGTTCCCAGCTCCATCAAACTCTTAGTGCACCACCTGCGAATATGCAGCTCATTTTACAAAGTTCACCACTGCTTCAGTCAGGGAAGCTGAGAATTTAAACAGCTGGCAAGGTTTAGCTGCCACTGGCGCAATGGGAAAAATCTTGTCGCTTCAGGGTCAGAGTTCAACGTGACTGAAAATTAAGATTAAAGCCTAGTGTACCCAAATTTGGACAAATTAGCATTCAATCTCTTTCCTGCTACGGTTCTTGTCAATGAGGCACTCAATGGCAGAATATAGAGAGCAGGGGCTCAGTTGGCTGGAACGCAGGTTCGTGAGCAAGGCCAACAGCATAGGTTCAATCCCCGTACCGGCTGAGGTTATTCATGAAGGCCCCGCCTTCTCAAACTTGCCCCTCGCCTGAGGTGTGGTGATCTTCAGGTTAAATCACCACCAGTCAGCTCTCTCTCCTCAAATCACCACCAGTCAACTCTCCCCCTTCAAAGCAGCCTACGGTCATCTGGGAAATTTTACTTTAATACAGGGCAGACGTTATTGATATACAATGCAGCGATTGGTTTAACTGGGTACAGAGAGAACAGTTTCTATATCTTCCAATCTCTCGTAAAATAATCTATTGAAAACCAGGTTCCCAGTGCATGCCATATTTCTTTTTCTACATCAAAGGTACATGTCACAGATAAGACATTATGTTCCATCTATTTCCAAATCCTTTGAAGGCATTCTATTCCTGTAAAGAGATTTAGCTGTTTACTCCAACGCTGTTTCCTTTAAACAAGACTTTCTGATGTAACTTAAGTTTTGTGACGAGCAAGCTTTATTAACCATTATCTTTTTATAGCGTAATATATCGATACTTCTACCTATGTTTATTACTTTAGCCACTGCAGTTAAATTTTAATCACGGTTGATATTTTAACCGTCACGTATTCTCCCACAAGCACTTTCTGTGTGAAAAGAAAGCAATGTTTTCCTGTCACACTTGAAAGCCATTCTGTTTATCTTGGAAGACCTGTTGCTCCAAGAGACAATGAAGTTCTCCTGTTAATCCTTCACTCTCCACAGATGTCCAATATACTCAATTAATGATCATCCTTTTGGAGGAAACACATGTAACTGCTAATGCTATGTATGTCCAAACATCTGAGCATGACTGGGCTATTGGCAGCCTCACCACCCCCACACCACAAGATTGTGGCTGATCTAAATGTGGCCTCAAGGCCATTTTCCTGTCTTCCCCCTGTTGCAACGCTGTTTCTTAAAGGGGTCTTCATTGTCTTCAGTATGTTAACTGAGAGCCTGTATTAACTACTTGTAATTCTATGCACAGACAGTAAAGGGCACAGGCAAGGAGCTATCCCATGTCCAGGCCTTCAAATGTCAACGCCACACTGACTCCTGGATTTGGATCATGTGCCTTCTTGCATGACTGTGTGGATGGTACTGTACTCATAGAACATAGAACAGTACAGCACAGAACAGGCCCTTCGGCCCTCAATGTTGTGCTGAGCCATGATCACCCTACTCAAACCCACATATCCACCCTATACCCGTAACCCAACAACCCCCCCCTTAACCTTACTTTTATTAGGACACTACGGGCAATTTAGCATGGCCAATCCACCTAACCCGCACATCTTTGGACTCAGTCCCACATTAATCCTTGTTGGGTCACATCCAAAACTTGCCAGCTGTTTAAATATGAAGCTTCCCTCACCTGAGGAAGGAGCAGTGCTCCGAAAGCTCGTGTTTGAAACAAACCTGTTGGACTTTAACCTGGTGTTGTAAGACTCCTTACTGTCCCTCACTGAAGCAGTGGAAGGGTGTTTTTCCGAATGGAGGTTTGTAACTATTGGTGTTCTGCAAGGATCAGTACTGGGGCCTCTGCTGTTTTTAATGTATATAAATGATTTGGAAGAACACGTAGCTGGTCTGATTAGCAAGTTTGCGGATGATACTAACATTGCAGGAGTTGTGGATAGTGATGAAGATTGTCAGAGAATACAACAGGATATTGATAGGCTGAAAAATTGATCGGCAAAATGGCAGATGGAATTTAACCTGGACAAATGCGAGGTGATGCATTTTGGTAGATCCAATTCAGGTAGGAGCTATAAAATAAATGGCAGGAACATAGGGACGCAGAGACATCTGGGGGTGCAGGTCCACAGATCCTTAAAGGTGGCAGCACAGGTGGTAAGGAAATTATGTGGCATGCTTGCCTTCACAGGACGGGGTATCGAGTATAAAAGCTCATAAATTATGTTACAATTATATAGAACGTGGTCAGGCCACATTTGGAAGATTGTGTCAAATTCTGGTCACCGCGCTACCAGAAGACGTGGAGGCTTTGAACAGAGCACAGAAAAGGTTTACCAGGATGTTGCCTGGTATGGAGAGTATTAGCTATGAGTAGAGATTGAATAAACTGAGATTGTTCTCCCGAGAGAGACGGAGGCTGAGGGACGACCTGACAGAAGTTTACAAAATTCTGAGGGGTATAGATAAGGTGAACAGACGTAGACTTTTTCCCAGAGCGGAAATGACAATTACAAGGGGGCACAAGTTCAAGCTGAGGGAGGATAGGTTCAGTGGAGATGTGTGCAGGATGTTTTTTACACAGAGGGTGGTGGTGGCCTGGAATGCACTGCCAAATAAGGTGATTGAGGCAGATACATTAGCAACCTTTAAGCCTGATCTGGATGGACACACGAACAGACGGTGTATAGAAGGATACAGGCGTTGGATCTAGATGGGACACGGAATTGCCGCAGGCTTGGAGGGCGAAGGGCCTGTTCCTGTGCTGTATTGTTCTTTGTTCTAACCACATCAAAAGGAGCTAAGTGCTTTCTGATGTGAAAAAGAGGAAGTGAAACCATTTTTCTGCTTTTGATGTGGTGAGGACCTGTCAATCATAAAGTTCACACATGAACATACATTATTCACACAGATTCTGTACTACATACATATAATCGGAAGCTTCTGCATTTTTCATTCTCCATTCTTTCATTAGTCTTAACCACTTAAAACTTGGTTTTGTGTCTTATTTTTTCCAACTAAAACGGAACTTAAAACTGAAGGAAAAGTGAATTCTCAAAATGAAGATTTTCCAAACAAAACTACAAGCAGGCGCAGGTGGGGTGCAAGAATGATCATTGAGATTTTCACTTACAGGAAGCGACAGAGCTCACATTTCCCCTGCCCCTGATTGTCACCTCTCACTAAACCCCGCCAGTCAGGGGTACCCCCCTCTCCCCAGATCATAAATGCTTTAACAACTAAAATATCAATTCTCTTTCGCTTACACCAATTTAAAATACACCCACTTCACAAAACAAACAGTCAAAAGAACAACTGAACATTAACAACTTACACAAACAATTTTTTCCCCCCGTTTTTGTCTTTTCCAATAGCATTTTCACCAATTGTCGTACTTGTAACCATAAGACCATCGACATAGGAGCAGAATTAGGCACTCGGCCCATCAGTCTGCTCCGCCATTCAATCATGGCGAATATTTTTCTCATCCCCATTCTCTGCCTTTTCCCCATAACTCCTGATCCCCTTATTAATCAAGAACCTATCTATCTCTGTCTTAAAGACACTCAGTGATTTGGCCTCGACAGCCTTCTGCGGCAAAAGGGTTCCACAGATTCACCACCACCTTGCTGAAGAAATTCCTTCTCATCTCTTTAGTCTGAGATTCTGCCCTCTGGTTCTAATTTTTCCGACTCGTGGAAACATCCTCTCCACGTCGACTCTATCCAGGCCTCGCAGTATCCTGTAGGTTTCAGTGAGATCCCCCCTCATCATTTTAAGCTCCAATGAGTACAGACTCAGATTCCTCGATCATTCCTCATCCGACAAGTTCTTCATTCCAGGGATCATTCTTGTGAACCTCCTCTGGACCCTTTCCAAGGCCAGCACATCCTTCCTTAGATAAGGCGCCCAAAACTGCTCACAATACTCCAAATGTGGTCTGACCAGAGCCTTATTCTGCCTCAGAAGTACATCCCTGCTCTTGTACTCTGGCCGTCTTGATATTAATGCGAACATTGCATTTGCCTTCTTAACTGCCGACTGAACTTGCACATTAACCTGAAGAGAATCTTGAACAAGGACTCCCAACAAGCCCGTTTGTGCTTCTGATTTCCGAAGCATTTCCCCATTTAGAAAATAGTCTATGCCTCCATTCCTCCTTCCAAAGTGCATAACCTCACAATTTTCAATATTACATTCAAGCTGCCACTTCTTTGCCCACTCTCCTAGCCTGTTCAAGTCCTTCTGCAGACCTACTTCCTCAATAGTACTTGTCCCTCTATAGATCTTTGTATCATCTGCAAATTTAGCAACAGTGCCTTCAGTTCATTTTTCCAGATCATTAATGTATATTGTGAAAAGTTGTGGTCCCAGCACCGACCCCTGAGGCACACCACTAGTCACTGGCTGCCATCCTGAAAAATACTCCTTTATCCCCACTCTCTGCCTTCTGCCAGTCAACCAATCCTCTATCCATGCTAGGATTTTACCCTTAACATGGGCTGTTAACTTATTTAACGGCCTCCTATCCGGCATTTGTCAAATCTAAATAAATCATGTCCACTGGTTCTCCTTTATCCAACTTCCTTGTTACCTCTTCAAAGAGCTGTAACAGATTTGTCAGACGTGACCTCCCCTCATGAAGCCATGCTGACTCGGTGCTATTTTACCATGCACTTCCAAGTACTCCACGATCTCATCTTTAATAATGGACTCCAAAATCTTGCCAATGACCAAAGTCAGGCTAACCTGCCTATCATTTCCCATCTTCTGCCTCCCTCCCTTCTTAAACAACCACTTTCCAGTCCTCTGGGATCCTTGCTGCCTCCAGTGATTCCTGAAAGATCATCACCAATGCCTCCACAATTTCCTCAGCTATTTCTTTTAGACCACTGGGGTGATGTCCATCCAGTCCAGGTGATTTATCCACCTTCAGACCTTTCAGCTTTCCCAGAACCTTCTCCTTAGTACTGGCCACTACACTCACCTCTGCCCCATGCTTTTCCTGGAGCTCTGGCATCCCACTGGTAATTTCCACTGCGAAGACTGATGCAAAGTAACTATTCAGTTCCTCTGCCATTGCCTTGTTTCCTGTTATTACTTCTCCTGCCTCATTTTCCAATGGTCCAATGTCTATTTTTGCCACTTCCTTACCTTTTATATATTGAAAAAAACTCTTCCTATCTTCTCTTATATTACTAGATAGCTTACACTCATATTTTATCTTCTTCCTGTCCCTCATATGCTTCAAATCAAGTGGTTCTTCATCCCAAAAATGTTAAGGCCCCTTCCCCAGCCTATACATCAGCCAGTGTTAACAACAGGGGGGCGATTCTTCCAAATGGAGCCCAGTTGTTCGCGGCGTCGTGAACGCCGTCGCATTCCACGATGGCGCAAAACGGGCCCGGGGTCGACCGATTCTGTCCCCCACAGAGGGCCAGAACGGCACTGGAGCGGTTCACGCCGCTCCAGCCTCCCTTCCCGGCGGCAAATGGACGTCCGTTCGAGCAGAGTTCCTGGCAGCGACCAGGGGTGAACGGCGCCGTCGGGACTCTGTTGAATCTGTGCGGCCACTCGGCCCATCCGGGCCGGAAAATCGTCGGCCCCGCCGATTCCAGTGTCCCGCGGCCAACGCCGCGCTACACACGCCGGCCCGGTGCAAATGGCACCGGTTCTCCACACCTCGGAGCATCGCGCGCCGGCATTGGGGCTTTGTGGTGCAGTTGCGACGATTCTTCGGCGGGGGGCTTGGAGAATCGCCCCCCAGGTGCTTCTGATCCCTTTTCATCCTCTGTCAGTTACCCTTGATCATGTCAAGTGTTTGTCATTCCTGAGGCCTGAGGAAGGCCTCAGCGGCCAGTCAAACCTAACAATATCTATCCTCGGGAGCCTGTTGCCTGCGGGGACTTTCCTTTAATCGGAGCATGCAATTCATTCTCTTTATGACGCCAAGTTGTTGCCGATAAAAATGTTTCAGAATCTGAAGTAAACCGAATGTAGGACATTTTATCACAAACATTTGGCAGCAAGATTCGAACTCCAGAGTCGTTCAAAAAAGCAGTTACAGCAGCATTTATTTATGCACAGCACAGATTCAGCTGTCTGCATCTTATTTTGTCCATTCCTGGCCTTCATCTTTCTCACAGACAAGCTAGTGGAAAAGTACAGCTCGGGTTTATCAACTGCAGTAACTTCATTTTGAGCAAAACACATGTAGTAAAACAAACCGGACGTGCAGGCTAAGGGCTGTGGGGGAAACATTCAGGCAAAAAAAATCCCTCTCACAGTGTAAGGTTCTCATGAATCACATTAAACCTTCATTCTGCACATCACTACCAAAATGTACCACTTCACACTTTCTGAATTAAATTTGATCTGTCACATGTCCTCTTGAAGTCTATCACTATCGTCCTCACACAGTTCACAATATGCCTATCTACAATTTTAAAACATTTTTGGGTATCGATCTTAAATGGGCAGAACATGAACCCATATTTTTTTTTTGTTTGTTTTTTAATAAATTTTAGAGTACCCAATTCATTTTTTCCAATTAAGGGCCAATTTAGCATGGCCAATCCACCTACCCTGCATATCTAGAACATAGAACAGTACAGCACAGAACAGGCCCTTCGGCCCTCAATGTTGAGCCGAGCCATGATCACCCTACTCAAACCCACGTATCCACCCTATACCCGTAACCCAACAACCCCCCACTTAACCTTACTTTTTAGGACACTACGGGCAATTTAGCGTGGCCAATCCACCTAATTTGGACTGTGGGAGGAAACCGGAGCACCCGGAGGAAACCCACGCACACACGGGGAGGATGTGCAGACTCCGCACAGTGACCCAGCCGGGAATCGAACCTGGGACCCTGGAGCTGTGAAGCATTTATGCTAACCACCATGCTACCGTGCTGCCCCATGTTGGGTTGTGGGAGTGAAATCCATGCAAACACGGGGAGAATGTGCAAACTCCACACGGACAGGGACCCAGAGCTGGGATCGAACCTGGGACCTCGGCGCCGTGAGGCAGCAGCACTAACTGTGCCACCATGCTGCCCATGAACTGATATCTTAAAATCCATAGGATCGCTACAGCACAGAAGGAGGTAATTCAGCCCATCAAGTCTGCACTGGCCCTTCGAATGACCACCCTGTCCCGGCCCAATTCTCGACCATGTCGATCAAGACCCGAAATAACTTATTCTTTAAACCACACAAAATAGATGATTATGGAAACGCAAGGGCATTTAAAGGAACAAACAGCAGACGGGAGTACAAGGATGATGGACCCTCACACTGATTTTCCTTTTAAATGATACAGCAAATGAAACAAAGGCAGCAAAACAAAGAGAGAGATACGTCAAACCGCTCACATCACAGAAATGATTCCAGAATTCTCTCCACACACAGGCCTGTTTAGAATTCATTCGAATCTAGATATTCCAACTCCCCCATGTCTTTATTACGTGAGATGACCCCTCATGCATTCGGCACTCTGCACATTCTTTTCTGCACATTCTTCTCTGTCAAAATTAGCTTCATGGCAGACAAAGGGCTTTCAATTAATTAATACTTCATGTGACTTTTAGACATTTTATTGTGTACTGGTTGATTTCCGAAAGGTAAAGCTACCATCGTCCCAGATAGAATCATAGAATCAAATAATAGAACCCCTGCAGTGCAGAAGGAGGCCATTTGGCCCATTGAGTCTGCACCAAGCCTCTGAAATATTACCATACCCAGGCCCACTCCCCCAGCCTATCCCCGTGACCCCATGACCTCACCTAATCATTGGACACTAAGCGGCAATTTTAGCACGGCTTATCCACCAAACCTGCACGTCTTTTGATTGTGGGAAGAAACCGCAGCACCCGGGGGAAACCCACGCAGACACAGGGAGAAAGTGATGGCACTCCTGTATTATTAAATGTAAAAAAGTGTAAATTAAAATATATTTTCTATCTTTTGTTGTTATTTGGAGATCTAAATAACTTGTCATAAAAATCTCTGCACAGATTATTGGGCAGCACGGTAGCACAAGTGGATAGACTTTCCCACCCGTAAGCCAACGGACGCCCGTGGTGTGCGAGGGTCCGGGGTGGGGGGGGGGGGTGTGGCGGGGGACACACAAGTGGGAAAGCCGGCAGGTATATGCTGCTGGGTCTGCCGACCACCCAGTGTGGGATCTCCCTCCTGCTCGGAAACCATGCGCCCAATAGAGTGAGCCACTCGTAGCGAGGGCCACACCCATGGAAAAAAACCCTTTTGCCATTCAAGTTGACCTTTCTGGTCCCCTTTCCAGGCCTGTCTGACTCGCTCCTAGCGATTGCGTCACTTCCCTGTGTTCCCGGGTTACACAGCAGTCGGCCTCAGAGGCCCAGTTGCTCTGGCATCAGCTTACACGACCAACAAGTTCTGGCTTAAACATTTTGGAGATGAAGGATGCAGGAAAATGTTAGAACACACAATACATGTCCATTCTGGCCCATTACATTACTTTTATTTCTAATATATTATTTAAGGAAGGCATTCTACTGCTTAGCAACAGTTTAATATCTCCCATTCTTTAGTTCTGATTTACTCTGTTTTCTTTCCTTATAGACCTGTTGAATTTTTCCTGCATTGTCTGTTTGTTTCCAATTCCAGCATCTTCAGTATTTTGCTTATATAAATAAAGTTGCTTTCTAGCTCGAACTTTAACTCCTCTTACTGAACACTATTACATTCAGGTGAGATGGGGTTAATAGGTTCCACTGCTCTCCCTCTCTTTGTTTCACCACAAGAGAATGTTTTTAAACAGATATACTTGTTAATTCCGTGAGTTATTTTTACAGTTTGCTTGCCCTGGATAACAGGGTCTGATAGCTTTCCTTGGGATTTTACAAAGAAAAGAGAATAAGTCTTTTTGGAATTAGCCACGTCTAAGTCAAATGACTTTTTAAACACCTCCAAATTTGTCACTTACACACGGACTTGACGTCCACACACACACAATCAACGTTCAAACATACTTGATGTTCATCACACACACTCACAATCAACATTCAAACACACTTGATGTTCACCACACATACAATCAACGTTCAACCACACTCGACGTTCACACACGCACATACGATCAACGTTCAAATACACTCGACGTTCACACACACACACACATATACAATCAACGTTTAAACACACTTGGCATCCACACACACATATACAATCAATGTTCAAACACACTCGACATCCACACACAGACATACTTGATGTTTGCCCACACACTCGACTTTCACATACATACAGACACACTTGATTGTCACACACACAGACATGTTCAATGATTGCACACACACTCTACATTCACACACACATGCACATTCAATATTCACATACTTGACGTTCACCCATGTACAAACTCAATGTTCACACACACACACACTCGATGTTCACACAGATACACACACAAAATTGATGTTCACACACTCTCAATGTTCACATGCACAAACACACTTAACATTCATACACAGACACTCGACTTTCACATACACACCGACACACTCGATTGTCACACACAGACATGCTTAATGATCACACAGGCACTCTCTACATTGACATAAACTTGACGTTCACACACACACTTGATGTTCGTACACGTATGCACTCAATTTTCATGCACTTACACACACACATACACACTACTCAGCATTCATACACACAAACTTAATGTTCACACACGCACTCAATGTTCATATACACCTACACACTCGATGTTCATGCACATACACACACCATCAACGTTCATAGACACACATATATAAGCTTGACATTCACACGCACACACAGACATTTGACATTAGCACACACTCGACATTCAGACATGAACATACCCACATATCCAATGTTCACACACACACACTTGACATTCACACACACACACAAGCCCACACACACACTCAATGTTCACACATACAAATATAAACACACACTTGATATTCACACACGCACATACATATTTGACGTTCACACACATACTTACTAAATATCCATACCCACATACTTGACACTCACACACACTCAACGTTCACACTATTACATTCAACATTCACAGACAGACACAGACACAGACACGCCGTTCACGCACACACAAATAAATTATTGAGTGATGGGGAGATGCAGTAAGTAATTTAGGGTTCAGTATAATTAAAGGAGCATATGGCTCTTGATGGTTTGGTGATTTCAAGCTGAGGTTAGAGGTCCTGCTGTTTTCGACATGAGGCAGTTTAAAAATGTGGATGGATGATTGATCTATGCTTCTGGAGACAGGAGTTCTTTTCTTTTTAAATTTCTGTTTGCGGCACCAGGATAGTTTAAATCAGGAGGCAGATTTCAAAACATGCAAGTTGGATGGAGAGAGAGAGAGAGAACCCACTCAGGATCTTGTCCCTTCAATTGCTTGTGTCCAATTCTGCAGAGAAAGTACATGCTTAAACATACAGAAATGGTTGGACAGTCACATGACCGTCTCTCACCAATTGCACAGTGACCTAAATATGGCCATGGCCACTGTATTCCAGCTCCTTGATTCAATTCTGGCTGGGAATACCTCGCTCAGACAGGATTCCATTTTTCAAGTAATTATGTCAAACTGTTTGGCTCCACCCAACTTAGTACCAGGTGACTGCGGTGCACTTTGCTAATGGGAAAGGGATTGGTCCCCACTCATTATCCTTCAAGGGCATCATCCCCGTTGCAGCTTTGCAGGTAGGCTGTCTCCATTTCAATAATTTTGTGATGCAGATGGTATAGTGATACAAATGTACAGCCATCTTTGATTGTGATCCCAAGCCCATGGAAACAAAATCAATTGGTGGGCTTTCCAGATGGTAAATTCAAAAGTCATTTTTTTCAATATAGAGCATGATTTCACAACAACAACATTATATTTCCTAAATCTCACACCCGCCTGCCTCCGATCTCAGCCCTGACCCATTTTCAGATCAGGTTCTCTGGGAGACAACAGAGAGGGAATTGGAATACATGGCAATGGGGCTCAGGTTCATAACAGGCATTAAATCATTGGTTTCAGTCTTCCAATGGAAGTGCAGGACCCTCTACCTGGTCCAACATTCTGGCCTTTACTCTGAGTATCATTGCACACAACCACTTGGATGTTATTCCATTAAATATGGTACATCTTTCTTAAAACACGAAACAACAGTATATACTCTTGATGCCAGTTGCTTAGTTTCTCTACGGGTCAGACTCTGTCCATACGAACCCTCCATGCAAAATTTCTGAGTGATTGACCAGGTCACCCTAACTACTGCAGCAATAAAGTCTGTGCGTTCTTTCTTTGTATTGCTTTTGGCTCTGGCCTTGTGAAGTAAAACCGGTTTTTCACCCGCTCAATTAGTCTGCAATTATCCCAGTGCTCTTCCCAATACAAGTCAGTGGGTTCAAGGTCCCTTCTCCGGTTTTCTCCTGCCCGGGCCCCTTGCAAAAACCTGAAGGCCATGTCTGAATTAACAAAGTCAGCTTGATTCCTCTTTTTTTCTATCTGCAGGGCTGTTAGAAACCTCCAAAGCTCAGAGAAGGAGCATATTTATTAGCCTTAACGAGGGGTAGACCCTATCTTTTCCCTGATGTGATCACTTCTGGAGGTTAGTTCATTTGACGGAACTTGTTGGCCGGGATTCTCCAACCCTGCGCTGGCGTTGGAGAATCCCTGCGGGGAGGCGCAAATCCCGCCCCGCTGCCCCGATGCCGGCTGCCCTATTCTTCGGCGCTGTTTTTCAGGGGTCGGCGGGATTCGTGCCACGTCGGTTGGGGGCCGTTGGCAGCGGGCCCCCCGGCGATTCTCCGGGCCCCGATGGGCCGAGTGGCCGTCCATTTTTGGCCAGTCCCGCCGGCGTGAATTACTCACCTCACGCATGGTGGGTCCTGGCATGTAATTGTGCGGGGGCAGTTCTGGGGGGAGGCGCGGGGCTATCCGATCCGGGGGGGGGGGGGGGAGGGCCACGGTGGCCTTGCCCGCGATCGTGGCCTACCGATCTGTGGCCGGGCTGGTTCCGTGGGGAGCCTTCTTTCCTCCGTGCCGGGACCCTGTCGGACTCGGCCATATTGCCCAGGAACTGGTGCAGAGAAGGGAATCCCCACGCAAGCGCGGTAGATACGCCGGCTATTCTACGCATGCGCAAACCCGCGTCAGCCCTTGGGCGCTGGCCGGAGCGGCGTGGACAACTGCGGCGGCAACATAGCCCACGTGAAAGGTGAGAATTTCTCACCTTGGGAGGCCTTTGACGCCTGAGTTGTTGCCGCCGGTTTTCACGCGTGGGGACATAGCCCCATTTTCAGAGAATCTCGCCCGTTAATTCTAGCAAGGCTCTCTTGGTTAAATTAACCATCATGCCCCTCTCCATGCCCATACTGCACAGTTGTTGGAATAATCTAAGGTTCTTCTTTCACTTTGTTGTTCCTTCTTCCACCACCTTGCAAACGCTACGCAGGGCTGCAACACAATTGGTCTACATACATTAATATAAAAGCAGTTACATAATTAAAAAGGTGCAGTTGATAACGCATTCCCTGATCCATTAGCTTGCACAAGAAATATTGACTCCTCTAAGACTCGAAGCTATGATTCATCCTGTCATGGAATTGGGTCACAGTGTTCTCAAATTCAATGCCGTTCAAAGATGCACAGATGGAAGGTTTTGAGGCGAGCTGCCTATCCTGGAACAGTGTATATCCTCTCAGGCATCACAGATGAAGCTAACTGTTCAATTTTTCATCAGCTTGTGAATAAACAAGCAGACTAAATGTGGATAGTATTAAACTACAAAGAATGCTGCAAAATATACGTCAACTTTTTATGTAAGAGCAGAGGGAACCATGAAACATATGGAAATAAACGTCATCCTTTCGAGCTCATTAGCTCCGAAGTGCAATGCACAATGACACTTGCGTCACCCACCTAACTCAATACAAAATTCCCGAACAAGTCATCTGACGCCAGGTTAAATTTCCAAAGGTTCAAAAAAAGGGGCTGGATATTCCCAGGCCAAAGGGGGGCTGAAGTGTATTGCACAGGCTTGAAAAATGGGGGGACCCGAGAACGATTCTCCCACCCCATTCTTGGTGCCAACGATTTTCATTGGTGCAGGGAGGGGACGGGTCGCGACCAAACGCTGCTGTCCAACATTTGTTGGCACCATTGCGGAAGTGGATATTTCTGAATTTTATTGCAGGAGGTTTTGGTAGGTGATGTGAGTCACATCAGCACAGGGGTATCATGAACCCTGGATTTGAGATGGGAAGCCTATGAAACATCAGTATAAAAGCTGTAGGCTACTTCGCATGTCATAATGAAGTGCTATAGTCAAAGTTATATCTATTTTACCACAGCAAATTATCAGTGCTTTGATTTGAAATGGTAAGTGATAATTAAATAATGGTCAGGTTGATCATTCTGTCAAATGCCAATCTGTCAAGGGAAAGAACAGCCTTGTGAAAGTGGAAAAGTCTGTAGATGCATTGGAGTACATAATCTTCATGGATAAAGTGCTATTTTGCATTGTACAATTTTGAAATTCAGATCCGATTGCCTGTAAAATGTCCTAATTTCTTAATATTTTCTTCAAGTTCAACATAGTCATATATTTCATTATTTGCAAGTTGTGATCGGTGGCTGAGCTTCTAGCTGTCTTCAAAGGCTCGAATGGATTCTACTCCAGGGTATTAATAATGCAGCTCTTCAATACAATGTCATAATGAATGCTTGGCAGCCTTCCTAACTACTAATGGATTTTGCTAAGTTGGGGCTATTTACACAGCTGTCAAGGGGAATGTAAGCTTGTTTATTTTGACAGATTTATGAGATTCTGAAAAGGGCAGTGAGCTTTAAAGTGGCTAATAAAGTATTATTTTGGCACACTTGCTTTTCAAATGCTTCCAAATGCTACTATAGGTATCATGCGTTACAATTGTCACAGATATCAGATGAGTGAGTGGGGGATGTTGGAATCAGGATAGAGTGCATTGAGTAGATGAGGGTTGTCTGGTGCCTCATACGCATCTTCAGAACTGAACCAAGACGTCAGTAAATGAAGGCAGGCCTTTAACTTTGCAACTTCAACATTGTCCCTTCTCCTCCTCTGCCTCGGGCCTTTTGCCAGAGGTGGCAAGTCCGACTCCAAGCTCTTTCCTCCACCGCTGGATGAAACTTTGCCAGTAAACACTCCTGGTTGGGAGGTCTAATTGTGACTTTGGGAACTCCACCAAATCCCAAGTCCCACATCAAAGATGAAATGTGCCCAAAGAGTTCCCTTCATTTATCTTTGTCAAAACCTACATAAATATTTCCTAATATCCATGTAAACATACACTTGTAATCTCTTCTTTGCCAAATGATCCTCATCCATTCTTTTTAGAGAGTTATAGGAATTAACACTAACTCTGAAAGTGGTCTATTCTACATTTCAGTCACTGGGAGTGAAGAGAGTTCAATAAATCTCCAGCCTCACATGACGTTTTGGCTGTTTTCATGCTGTACCTTCTGTCCCGAGAATTTAAACAATTATCTCATGTTCCTTTTAAAGATTGGAATCTTTTAATCTCCTTTTAGAACTAAAACACATCCAGTTTTCCCAGTCCATCCCTGGAATTTAATTTTTCCTTATATCTTGTGAGGAACATCAATCTCTTTATGAAGATCAGGTGATCAAAGCGGGCCACATGACTCTAAATATTGCCTCCTCAATAGTATTCAGAGAATTGAAATAGACACCTTTACTTTGTGATCAAATATCCTGAAGCTGCATGTCATCAACAGCATCTGAGTTCAACTGGATAGTTCTGAAGCCTCGATTTAAAACATCTTATTGAAATTTGTCTTCTTGTCACCTTTGGTATTCATTCTAGCAGCATTCACTTTGTATATTCGGGTTGCAGTCGCTGGCCTGTTTTTGCAGTTTAATTTCAATAATCTGCACTTCCACTGAAAAGAATACTTGGCCACGGAGTAAAATGTTCTGACCTTGCATGAATACTTGCGCCTGCCACTTCAGGCGAGATATTTTTGATCTCTGCAATCGATTTATTCGCCCTCACAACAATCAGTCGATACCATCCTTCCTGTCTGATCTCCAGCGGCCACAGGCATTCACCCATGGCACCCAACCATGCTCTTAATCTTGCTGGCTGCCATCTGGGAAACCGGGGTTGAAAACAAAACTTAGGATCTCTCCACAAACTCGTTACGACCTCCAAGGTTTCCTGCTTTCCCAAATTTCTCCAGGCTTTTCGGACATATGCTACCCCCCCCCCCCCCCCCCCCATCCTCCCCCCACACCCTCCCCGCCACCACCCCACCCCCATCCAATTCCTCTCAACCTCAGGTGGTGCACTTGAACCGAAAGGCTCAAAGTAGCCTTTAGGCTTCAACATACTCAGCACTGCAGACCACATCTTGACAGTGAAGACACCAATGTCTGGCCCATTTACCTCACTGGCATTGCTTCAGAGAGGGCCAATTGTGCTTTTTAAAATTTAATTTAAATTTTTCCAAGTGATGGACAATTTAGCGTGTCCAATCCACATACCCTGCACATATTTAGGCTGTGGGGGTGAGACCCACATAGGCACGGGGAGAATGTGCAAACTCCACACGGCCAGTGACCCTGGGGCCAGGATTCAAACCCGGGTTTTTGGCGCCGTCGGGCAGCAGAGCTAACCACTTAGCTACCGTGCCGCACATTACACCTTTTACGACCGATGAAACCGAAGCAATGCACCCAATTCATAACCTCAAATGCTTTTGATAATTAAATAGTGTAGAAATGCTCGAAGAAGCAAAAAATCAAATTTCATCAGGCGCGACGTTGTAGTGACAAATGGATGCCAATTGCTTTCTTGGTTTCTCCTAGGCAGAAATTACAAACTGTTCATCCAAATTATTGCTTCACAGCTATAAACAGAGCACAGCATTAAAACAAGAACGTGTCACCAAATCATGCTGTGATATAATGAATGTCACTGCTCACAGGGTAATCAGAACTCTGTCTATGTCTGCCCCAAATTACTCAATTGACAGTACTTCTGAAGATATAATTTGATTCTGCGGTTTCTAATGTAAAAACAATTTCCAATTAGCTTTGTTGAATGGCATTCCACATTTCCGAGGTACTAATTATGCGTGTACACAATGTTTCTCACATTTTATACAATCAACTTGCTAAATAGATTACTTTGTAAAAGAGATTTTTTTTGACAACCCTGTGTACCTTCCTTCTTGATTGAAGAGAAATTCCACAAAGTTTTTGACAAAACGACTGCTGTTGACAAACCTGTTACGGGGTTCAAACGAATGTTGGATTCTGTAAATTTAGCCTTGTGTTGGAACATGACGCGGTGTAGCCGCACACTGTGTGAAGCCTTTCCTCTGCTGCCACTTCCAGTTTTATGAAGTTTGGAAAACGTTCCCGACGTGACACATCAGACAGCCGACGCTGTCATCCACTTGAACAGCCCTTTCACTCAAATTGGACAAACACAAGCGTTCGAAAACTGCAGCTCATGACGCCATCGTGTTTGTGGCCCGACCAGAATCTTCAAACGCTGAGGAGAAGAGGCGCGAAAGCATGGAACAAAGATGGCCAAATGCTTTTTTGACAGAAGATGGTCAGTAGGTTGGAACACAGAAATCAGAGGTTTTGCCTCACCTTGATGTGTAAAATTACTGGTTAATCCTGATGTGGCGCTCGAAGAGAAGAAATTGTGTATTTTATTTTCCTATCATCGCCTGTCACTCTTGTCCCTGTTTGACACTGATGTGGTCTATCTCCTTCTTGTCTATCATTGTGTACATACCACAGATTTATTCTCCTCAACTTTGTTGTTTTTCCAAGCCTGAAGTTCTCTGTTTTGTCTCTCCTGTGTATCTCCCACTCTGCTCTCCCAGTTTGACTTCCGCCAAAAGTCTTTTTTCTCCAGTCCTCATGCCCGACTTTGACCGTTGCTTGTTGCTTTGTCCTGCCTTCCTCAGCTTTACATGTCCCTGCAACACCATAAACCAGGGGTGGGCAAACTACGGCCCGCGGGCCGCATGTGGCCCGCCAAAGGTATTTCTGCGGCCCACCAAGTCATTAAAAAAAAAAAAAAAAAAAATTTTTTTAATTTTTTTTTTTTTTTTTTTATTTTTTTTAAGGTTAATGGAGGCGGGCTGTTGGGTTACTTACTGGTATAGGGTGGATACATTGACTTGAGTAGGGTGATCATTGCTCGGCACAACGTCGAGGGCCGAAGGGCCTGTTCTGTGCTGTACTGTTCTATGTTCTATATGAGGCGCCCAGAATCATAACCGGGTGAAGTAATTATTTTACTTAATATACTATGCGGCCCTTTGTGAATTGTGAATTTTTGAATGTGGCCCTTGCACGGAAAAGTTTGCCCACCCCTGCCATAAACCATCCCATCCTCTCAATAAGCCTCACCACCACGGTCCAGCACCTCCTCATGTTTCCATTCCTATCGAAGATATTGGGGGTTGTTGGGATTGGGTGGGTTGGCAGTCAACATGCTCGAGGCTATTCCCCCTGAATGGTGCCACTGGGACCTGACGGCAATTTTTTATGCTGGCTTTGAGCTTTCCTGTCAGGTAAAGGCACCAGGTAGAAGAGCGAGAGCCAGAAGAGAGGCAAACTGCTAGGCATTTTTAAGTTACGCTTGTCAGGATGGTATGATTTAAATTTCCTGCCCCACGATCCTACTAGGAAAGCTTAGCACCATCGCACTGCGTGTCAACGCCCCCCCCCCCCACTCCATGAGTTCATCCCCTTCCCCAAATGTAAGATACCCACCCTTAAGAGATGGACTCCCTCAGCCAATGCCCCATTAATACCCGCAGTTAATAAACACCATTCCCCCCCCCCCCCCCCCCCACAACCACATTCCCATTTCTCTGCTGCCAACGCCCAGCATTATCAGAAATCTTGATTCCATTAAATAAGGCCCAGTGGTTAAAGTAACCCTGCCTCATCTGTGGCACTGGGAGTGACTTTCTAAGATCTCGCCATCCACCTGCCCATGTAACCCGCCTGGAATTAATGTCAGAGCCATTCTCACAGGATTGTCAGAGCAGAAGGAGGCCATTCAGCTCACTGTGTCTGCACCGGCCCTCCAGATCAGCAATTCATTTAGTGCCGCTGTCCTGACCTTCTCCCCATAACCCTTTACGTTCTTCCTTTTCAGATCCCGGTTCAATCCCCATCCGAATGTTTTGATTGAACCTACCTCCACCACAACCACAGGCAGTGTATTCCAGCCCCTCACCACGAGCTCTGCGAAGGCTTTTTCTTAGGTTGCGTTTAAGTCTTTTGCCAATAATTTTAAATCTGTGCCCTCTCATGTCGATCTTTTCATGATTGGGTACATTTTCTCCGTATTAACTCTGTCCATGTCCCTTACGATTTTGAATGTTTCTATTAGTATACCTCGATCAATACCTCTACATGTGTAAATCCCCCTTTTGGCCCCTATTTAGCCCTACTCCTTTTTTTTTTATAAATTTAAATTACCCAATTATTTTTTCCAATTAAGGGGCAATTTAGCGTGGCCAATCCACCTACTCTGCACATTTTTGGGTTGTGGGGGCGAAACCCACGCAGACACGGGGAGAATGTGCAAACTCCACACATGGGACAGTGACCCAGAGCCGGGATCGAAGCTGGGACCTCAGCGCCGTGAGGCGGTTGTGCTAACCACTAGGCCACCGTGCTGCCCCTCCCTACTCCTCCTTTGACCACCCCCTTCACTACTTTCATGCTTATGGAGGATTTGGGGGTTCCCTATATATTAGTTGCCATTGTCCATTCAGACTTCCTCTTTGTTTATACTTTTTCCACCTCCTTTCTTAAACAAGGGGCGGGATTCTCCGACCCCCCGCCAGGTCGGAGAATCGCCCGGGGCCGGCGTCAATCCCGCCCCCGCCGTGTCCCAAATTCTCCGCCACCAGAGATTTGGCGGGGGTGGGAATCGCGCCGCGCCGTTTGGCGGGCCACCCCCCCCCCGGCGATTCTCCGGCCCGCGATGGGCCGAAGTCCCGCCGCTGTCAAGCCTCTCCCGCCGCCGGGAATCAAAACACCTACCTGACCGGCGGGATTGGCAGCCCGGGCGGGCACTGGGGTCCTGCTGGGTCTTCACCATGGCGGAGGCGGAAGAGACCCCCTCCCCTGCGCATGCGCCGGGATGACGTCGACGCTCCGGCGCATGCATGGACTTACGCCGGCCGGCGAAGTCCTTTCGGCCCCAGCTGGCGTGGCGCTAAAGGCCGTTCACGCCAGCCGGCGGAGCGGGAACCACTCCGGCGCGGGCCTATCCCCTCAATGTGAGGGCTTGGCCCCGGAAGGTGCGGGGATGTCCGCACCTTTAGGGCGGCCCGAGGCCGGAGTGGTTCACACCACTCCAACACGCCGGGACCCCCCGCCCCACCGGGTAGGGGAAAATCCCGGCCCTGGTTCTCACTTGTTTTTCAACTTGACATTTGCCAGAATTGGACAGGATCTGAAATAAAATCGAAGTGCTGGAAAAATTTAACTTTGGCTGTAACTATTTAACTCAACAATTTGTCCACAATGGAACCTTACCCAGAATGGCACACTCCAAATCTTGTAACAAGCCCCACGACACCATTCTCCTTTATTTCTGCTCAACTTCCCTGCGCCCCACTGAATTTAATATAAATTCCTTATCCTCATTTTTAAATCCCTCTGTTTTGTTTTTCTTTATTCTTTCATGGAATGTAGGCATCACAGGCGAGGCCAGCATTTGTATCTCATCCTTAAATGCCCTTGACTCGCTCCGTCATTTCAGAAGGTATTGAAGAGCCAACCACATTGCTGTAGGTCAGATCAGGTAAGGACAGTAGATTTCCTTCCCAGAGGAGGATTCGTGAACCAAATGGGTGGTACAGTGCTTAGCACTGCTGCCTCGCAGCGCCAGGGACCCAGGTTCAGTTCCGGCCTTGGGCGGCTGTCTCTGCAGAGTTTTCACTTTCTGTCGGTTTCCTCCCTCCGTCTGAAGATGTGCAGGTTAGTTGGGGTTACAGGGATAGGGCGGTGAGTGGGCCCAGTTAGTGTGCTCTTTCAGAGGGTTGGTGCAGACTCGATGGGACGAATGGCCTCCTTCTGCACTGTAGGGATTCTATGGATTTTGTGGAGTTTTATGACAATCGATGACAGCTTCATGGTCATCAGTACTGAGACGAGCTTTCAATTCCATATTTTACTAACCGGATTTAAGTTTCACTAGCTACCCTGGTGGGATCTGAACCCATGTCCTCAGATCATTCATTTGGGCCTCTGGATTACTTGTCCAGTAAAATTACTCGCCACCATTTACCCCCACTTTATTGCCCCATCGTAACTCTGTGATCCCTTCCAAATAAGCAGGCAAGGCTTTCTGAAGGTTGGGGCTTGAAGAGTTAAGCAGCCACCTTTCCCACCGCTTCCCCCTCACCCCTGACCTGGCTCCCAGATTACAGTGGGCGGGGAAGGCACCAGACCGCCTGTCAGCCCTAAGGCCTGTTGAGGCCCTTGAGTTAAGTGCTTCATCCCATCTCTGCCGCTATTTAATATACAGCAGAGGGAAGTTGGAGGAAAGGCAGATAGCCCTGAGCTTTTACTGTGTAGGCTGCATGTGGGCAGTAAGAGGGAGCATCTCCTTTGGGAGTGGTCCCTGTGCCCATTGCAGGCAAAGACCCCTCCCCACTCCCTTTCCATCCGAACATTCCTTTTTCCCCCTATCCCCGGCCTCGTAAACCAATCCTCCCCCCACTGCTCAGCCTCACCACCCCCATCTACCCTCCATCCTCGCTGGAGACTGCCAGGCAGGTCTGTCCAAAAGCCGAAACTCACCTCGGAAATAGGTTCCATCATTCTTCTTCCCCAGAGACTGCCCATGGTCCATTGGTGCTGCTGTGTCTACAGTACTGCTGTCAGTCAGATTGGCTGGCAGCACTTGAGGACAGGACAATTGGGGAGGTGATCCCACTCTGAAACAATGAAGGCTGCTCCACCTATCATATTGCTATGGGGCAGCCAGGCTTTGGGTGAGTGGGCTGATCAGGGTGAACAAAGCCTGCCCTGAGGTTAGGAGAGAACAGGAGCCTGTATCTGTCAGCAAGAAGGAGAACAATCTGGATAAATAGAAATGATAGCAACATTTAGTCAACCCAATTTGCTTGTGTCGGGTAAAGCTTTCACTGAAACCACTCTGGGTCAGTCTCAATACGCATTTGGCCTCAATACGTACTGTCTCCACCTTCATTCCTGGATTGGACCTGCTTGTTGCTTATTGGTCACCAGAGAGTAGAAATTAACAGTCAGCTAAATCCCTGTAAGGTTATTTAAAAGGGAAGCGTTCGTACTGTTACACAAATGAGGAGAAATGGTTGCAAGATGTTTGCTTTGGGGTCCATTTACTGAAGATGGGAATCAGGAAAGACAGAAGTACCTTGTATTTATGGAACACTTTTCATACCCAAGGATAGGGCCAAGTGCTCCACTTTTACAACTTGCCATTATGTAGACAAATGTGGCAGCTGATAAAAGCAAATTACAGCGGATGCTGGAACCTTAACCCAAAGATAAAATGCTGGAAAATCTCAGCAGGCTGACAGCATCTGTAGGGAGAGAAAAGAGCTAGCGTTTTGATGACCCTTTGTCAAAGCTAAAAGACATCGTGCGGGATTCTCTAATAATGGTGCTATGGCCCCACGCCGGCGTGAAAACCAGCGCCAATGACTCCGGCGTCAACGGCCCTGAAAGTGAGGAATTCTCACCTTTCTAGGGGGCTAGGTTGGCGCCGGAGTTGTCCCCGCAGCTCCAGCCAGCGTGGAATGGCCCACGAGAGTCCGCACATGGACGGAATGGCCAGTGTATTTCCCCGCATGCACGGAACAGCCGCCGTTTTTCCGCGCATGCGTGGGTGTTCCCTTCTCCACGTCGACTTTTGGGACGGTAGGGTGGTGCAGTGGTTAGCACTGCGGCCTGCGCTTCTGAGGACCCGAGTTCGATCCCGGTCCTGGGTCGCTGTCCGTGTGGAGGTTGCATGTTTTGCGTGTGATTCACCCCCACAACCCAAAACTGTGAAGGGGAGGTGGATTGGCCACGCTAAATTACCCTTTAGGGGCAGCACGGTAGCATGGTGGTTAGCATAAATGCTTCACAGCTCCAGGGTCCCAGGTTCGATTCCCGGCTGGGTCACTGTCTGTGTGGAGTCTGCATGTCCTCTCCCTGTGTGCGTGGGTTTCCTCCGGGTGCTCCGGTTTCCTCCCACAGTCCAAAGAGGCTGGTTTAGCTCACTCAGCTAAATCGCTGGCTTTTAAAGCAGACCAAGCAGGCCAGCAGCACGGTTCGATTCCCGTACCAGCCTCCCCGGACAGGCGCCGGAATGTGGCGACTAGGGGCTTTTCACAGTAACTTCATTGAAGCCTACTCGTGACAATAAGCGATTTTCACTTTCAAGATGTGCGGGTTAGGTGGGTTGACTGTGCTAAATTGCCCGTAGTGTCCTAAAAAAAGTAAGGTTAATGGGGGGGGGGGTTGTTGGGTTACGGGTATGGGGTGGATACGTGGGTTTGAGTAGGGTGATCATGGCTCGGCACAACATTGAGGGCCGAAGGGCCTGTTCTGTGCTGTACTGTTCTATGTTCTATGTTCTATGACTCCCGGGCAATATGGCGGAGCCCTACAGGGGCCGGGCGCCGAGTAATGTAGGCCCCCACGGAACCAGCTCGCCCGCCAATCGGTACGCCCCGATCGGCGGGCCAGGCCACCTTGCCCTCCCCCGAGGTTGGATCCACCGCTCCCCTCCAGGACGGCCCCCGCACACTCACCTTCCAGGTCCCGCCATGTGGGAGGTGAGTAACCCATGCCAACGTGCCTCAGGCCAAACCCGCCGGCCACTCGGCCCATGGGGGCCTGGAGAATCGCCGGGGTGGGGGGGGGCTGCCCGGGTCGGAGAATCCCGGCCATAGAAAGTGGGAGATATTTATACTGTGGAGGGAGAATGAAAAATGAGTCATAGCCACAGAATCCAAGGGAACAGAGTGCCCACATGTCTGTCCTTGGCCTGCTGCAATGCTCCAGTGAAGCTCAGCGCAAACCGGGGAAATGACATCTCATCGTCCGATTAGGCACATTACAACCTTCCAGTCTCAACATCAAGATCAATAACTTCAGATGATTAGCTCTACTCCAACCCTTTGTTTTCATCCAATTTCATTTTAACTGTCTTACCATTTCTTCCTTTCCTATCTTTCCTTCCCCCCGCTATCTTATCCCCCCTTTCCTTACCATATCTCCCCTTTGCTTCCCCCTTCCCCTGACCCCACCCATGCCCCCCCTCCCCCCACATCTACATCTGTCACAGCTACCCTCTGATATTAGTTTCTCTGTTGTTTGGCCTTTCACACCTCTTATTCTCTCTGAGGACTGCCATTGGCACTCTTTTGCCTTGGTTTCTGTGGTTATGACACAACTTTCATTCCCTCACCCCACAGTATAAATATTTCCCACTTTCTATGTCTTTTAGCTTTGACAAAGGGTCATCTGGACTCGAAACGTGAGCTCTTCTCGCTCCCTACACATGCTGCCAGACCTGCTGAGATTTTCCAGCATTTTCTCTTTGGTGCCCTAATGAGAAAGTGCCTTTCCCTCCCTCTCGACACTCTCCAGGGCGGTCTTTAGCTTCACTTCCATCCAGGCTGGCAGGCAGGCCTGTAGGCCTACCCGGAACAGAGGTAACTGTTAGTCCTGTTGCTTCACAGCGCCAGGGTGCCGGGTTTGATTCCTGGCTTGGGTCACTGTCTGTGAGGAGTCTGCACGTGGGTTGCCTCCGGGTGCTCTGGTTTCCTCCCACAAATTCCGAAAGACCCGGTTAGGTGAATTGGACATTCTGAATTCTCCCTCTGTGACTAGAGGATTTTCACAGTAACTTCATTGCAGTGTTAATGTAAGTCGACTTATGACACTAATAAAGATTATTCTTCTCCACGTCCAGGCAGTTAAACTGCCCCCTGTCATGTCAGGAAACTAAAGGCTGACTGGAAAATCTCAGTCTATCTCCTTAAACAACTATTAACGCAGCTCTTAATGAACCAATTTACTGACTGCCCACCTTGTGGGAACACCCAACCTTTCTCAGAGTCGAACTCGCCTCCCCAGAATGAACAGCACTGGGAGGCCAACATCTCTCCCATCACCCATGGTTCCTTCCCATGCAATCACAGAAGGTGTAACACCTGCCCCTTTACCTCTTCCAGCACTAAACTAGCACTAAGGCCGGTGGTAATATCTTTAGTCCCTGTTGGCCTTTGTTCCCAACATTGGTGGGGCCTGAAGATCCTGCCCAGAAATCCAACACATACTTAACGTTCCTTATTTGATAGTGGCTCACTCGGCTATTTCAGAGGGCAGTTCAGAGTTAACCACACGTTGCCTCAGATTTGGAGTCGGATGCAACCGGGCCAGGTAAGGACGGCAGGAGTCCTTCCCGAAAGAAAATCAGTGAATCAAACAAATAGTCGCTGATTGTTGGCATGGGCATCATTACTGGGACTAACTTTACATTCCAAGCTTATCAATTGAATTCCACGAGCGGCCGTGGTGATATTTGAACCCGTATGCCCCAGGACAAAGCAGCCCGTTTGATTGCTCCCCCTTCCACAAACATTCAAACCCTCCACCACCGAAGAACAGTGGCAGCTGTGCGCACCATCTGCAAGATGTACTGCAGGAACTCTCCAAGGCTCCTTCAACAACACCTTCCAAGCCCTTGACCATTACCATCTGGAAGGACAAAAGCAGCAGATACCTGGGAACCCCACCACCTGGAGGTTCCCCTCCAAGTCGCTCACCACCCTGACTTGGAAATATTTTGCCACTCCTTCACTGTCGCTGGGGCGACATCCTGGAACTCCCTCCCTAGCAGCACAGTGGGTTTACCTACCCCTCATGGACTGCAGCGGTTCAAGAAGGCAACTCATCACCACCTTCTGAAGGGCAACTGGTGATGGGCAATAAATGCTAGCCTAACCAGCGATGCCCACATCCCGTAAATGAATTATAAAAAAGTGTTAGCCTATGCCTTTGGATTTCTTAGGCACCCTCGCCTCTGGAGGACAAGCTCACAACAGAGTTGTTTTTTATTTGTTCATTTGACAAATTGATAAAACACATATCTACACTTTACGATTTGGCATGAATCCATGTTGCCACAAAAAGCAATTAATTAACACTGAAGTATTACAGAAGAAGGTTGTTTTGTTCTGTTTGTTCCACGAGTGCTTGATGCTGACACTGGATTGAACCATTCAAAAATGTTGCATTCACAACATTAGAATTCTTCTGCTCAATGATTTAAAATTGAAAATGTTTTTTGCCACATTTCCCTTCTCTCCGGAAAGTGCTAGACATCTTCCATGTGGCTTTTACATGACACAAGCAGGTCTTCACCCTTCCACACTCGCTGTTTTGCGCCTCCAGTTTTCTGCCGGCTCATTTGGAGTGTTGCTTTGTGGCGGGTGGGAGACCTCACTCGAGGTGGAGACTACCTCACGAAATGGCTTCGCAATGTGGGTTCGGAGGAGACAGGAATGGTTCAGCCGGACAGAAATAAAACAACCAGGGATGAAGTGCTGAGGAGAGTGAACAAACCCGTCAGGCATTTGCTGAACGTGATTTGGAATGTGCAGCAAGAGAGACTGGACAGGGCACTTCTGAAGAGAAAACCCGGCAAGTGCGGAGGGAAGAGTTCAAGGAAAAAGAGGGAAGAGGGAGGGAGAGAATATTGATGCTGCATGGCCTGAAAATTGAAAGAAGCTATTGGAAAATGAAAAGACTGGCACGGATACAGAATCACAGAGAAGACAATGGACATGTTACAGGCAGAGTATACGCGATGGTGATTTCTGTTGGTACATCATTCATTCACACTTATAAACACAAGGTGTTAAAATAATCTCATGAGAAGTGAGATTTCTCTTGTTTTTGTTCTATTTTGGCAAATCCAGCCTATCAATCATGACTGCAGCTTGCGTCCAGCTGGTGATTACAGTTGTTCAACGGTAGATGGAATTCTTGTCTTCTGATTTTAACCATCGATTCTTACACTGTGCTGGGGAACTCTATGCAGCTCTAGGTTTACTGATCACTTCTTGACGATATTGCTCGAGGTTTGCTGTCACCCAGTTACATGCTACTGATTGATCATATGGCTGTCGTGCTATCATCTGTCCACAGATCGAGAACACCCGATGCAAGGAGGCAAAATGTTTTTTTACAGGGAGACAGGCAATCGAGGAGCAAGGGGGCCTTAAAAAGGACAATTTTCCTTAATCTGGATGCCCCTAATGCTACTGATGGGAGGAAATGTTTCTTGAGGAAACTCTATCGAAGATACTGGTGCTGAAAGAAGTATACACACTGAGGACATCTTTTTGGTGGGTGCCCTTGTGCATCTGAGGCACCTCCCTAAGATTGCGCCCTGCTTTTTTACTTCACTGCCTGGCCTCCAATACCAGCCTGATCACCCCCTACCCACCACCACCCCCCGTATAGTGACCCGCTGACAGTGCCAACACAGGCCCATCATCCTGGAGTGATGTTGCACAGACCTTTGGAGGGTCATGATGTGGAGATGCCAGCGTTGGACTGGGGTGAGCACAGTAAGAAGTCATATAACACCAGGTTAAAGTCCAATAGGTTTGTTTCAAACACGAGCTTTCGGAGCGCAGCTCCTTCCTCAGGTGATTCCTTTGGAGGCTGGAATAGGGTGGTCGGGGAGGGGGGTGGTGTGATGGGCAGGGGGTGGATGGTGGGGGGGAGGGGGTGGATTGGGGATGGAGGGGGATGAGGGGAAGGAGAGAAATGGGGAGGGGAGAATGGGGGGGGAAGGAAGGACATGGAGGGCAGGGGTGGAGCTGACAGACGTAGCTTCTTCCTATGTGAATCTTATGAGGATGAGGGCCCACCCTGGTCCTCCGGGCAGATCGGACCCTTGCCGCAACCACCAGTTGAGCTCCATCCTCCGGGCCCTCCTCAGGCTCCTGCCCAGGCTTGTCCTCTAGGCCCTCCCAGTCCGTCTCCTCCTCAGACAAGACGGCATGTCACCCCGTGCCTGTGCCAGGTTGTGGCGGGAACAGCGGACCACCACAAAACAGGGGACCCTCTGGAGGGGTGTACTGTACTCCACTACCAGAGTAGTCCAAGCATTGGAACCTGAGTTTGAGCACTCCGATACACCGCTCAATGACAGCATGGGTGGCGGCATAGGCCTCATTCTACTGTGTTTCCAACTCAGTCTCAGGCCTCTGGACTGGCAGGACAGTCACCATCATCCTTTTTGACACCTGTAAGGGTAGCGTTCACACACGTGCATGATACAAAGGCGGTGGTCGCACACAATTTGAATATTGAGGGAGTGGAACTCCTTCCCGCTAATAAAGGGTCACTCCCTGATGTCCCGGTGTGCGCAAGGCAACATGCATGCCATCTATTGCCCCCTGGACCTGGGGAATTCCAGCGATGGCGGAGAATCCTGCAGCCTGGGCACCTTGATGGGCTTTATAATATCAAAGAAAATTACTACGGATGCTGGAATCTGAAACAAAAGCACGGATCTTGATGAGTTTGGTCCAGGTTGAAGGTGTAGTTGGATGCCCAGGCATACAGGGCATCTGTGGCCTCCCGGATGCATCCGTGGGCTGTAGCTTGAGAAATGCTGCACAGGTCCCCACTCGAGCCTTGGAATGAGCTGGTTGCATAAAAGTCGGGCTGCGGTGACCACCGCGGCCACTGGGAGCGGGTGTCCTCCTCCTCCATGGGGTGCCATGTGCCGCACTGTCTCTCTCCTGAGACGGAGCCTTCTGCGGCACATGCTGTCCATCCCCTCATCGAAAGATGCCTGTAAACCTTGGGCCATCACTGGCCTCACACAAGTGTTCCTCCGCATTCCCCCCCCCCCCCCCCCCCTCCCCCGCCCCCGCCACCATTACCATGGCTGTTCCGCCTTCTCTCAGAGTGGCCATCCAGTGAGCGAACCTTGCCCTGCTCACTCACCCCCGGCCACATCAGGAGCCCCGAGACCCCAGACCTCTGCCAGGAGCATTGGGGAGACCATGTTCAGGTGCCCTCTCCTGATCCACACGCTTACCCTCTAGATGTGAGAGGAACGCCAGTGTTGAAGCCCTTGAGTGTTTGATTGTTGTCAGCTGTCTCTATGGTGCTGACGCTCCTAGAGTTCAGGCAAACTGTTCAGGCTTCAAAGTTTCCTTGAGATGCTCTGCACTAATCATCCTCTCAGACATGGCATGTGTACCCTGGAGTAGGCACTTGAGGGTTGGGAATATTTTGTTTATTAAACAGTCAACAAGAACAAAGATTTGAAAATCAACTATGTAACATTCCACATAACCATTAATCAACAAGGAAATGTCGCCGTTCCATATTGGGACCAATATAAAGCTAATTTTCACAAAAAGACAACCCAGGTATCGCTTGTTGCAGGTTCCTCAACAGAAATGGAGGATAAGCCTGAGAATGTGTTATCATGTCCAGAACTTTGTTGTAGAAATGATCTGTCCACCAATGTGTGACGTGTTCCACGTATCAGTGCCATTCTCTGTCCAGGAACCGCGGCTGTGCAGGCCCCTCCCACAAGGCCCAATTTCACCAGAACTAAATCCTGGCATCCACATATTCCACCAGGTGCAGTTGAACATCCTTGACTTCCAGCATGTTTAACTCGCGATGATGTGCTAGTTACATGCAGCACGACCACACTCGCAACAAAAGCATCAGCAATCTGTGAAAGCATTTCTTTAACGGCGTTAGCAGGTGGCCCATTTGGAACAATGTCGCGCAGCCGGTCCCGCAGCGTCTTCTTGCCTCTGGACTCAAACATCCCTCTGAGCCCAATGCTCCAGGATCCAGGTATGCTTGACTTTTTTTGGTACAGGGATGACGGTCGTCTTCTTGAAGCGGATCGGGACCTCAGATTGTAAAGAGAGGTTGAAGATGTCTGCGAATACCCCCGCCAGCTGATCCGCACAAGACCTGACTGCTCGTCCGGGTACCCCATCCGGGCCAGTGGCCTTCCGTGGGTTGGCCTTCGAGGAGACTGCTCTGACATCTGCAGTGGTGATCTCAGATACAAGTTCATCCGCGGCTTCTGGGGTGGAGGGCTCGCTCTCGCTGACCTCTTGCTCAAAGCGGGCATAGAATGCGTTGAGCTCATCAGGGAGGGGTGCGTTGGAGCCGACGATTTTACATGCCTTCATCTTGTAGCCCGTTATGTCTTGCAGGCCTTGCCATAGACGGCGGGGATCCGTGTGGCTAGCCTGGGACTCGAGCTTGGTCCGGTACTGTCTTTTGGCATCTTTGATGGATTTCTTTAGATCGTATCTGGCTTTCTTGTAGAGGTCAGGGTCGCCTGACTTGAACGCCTCAGACCTAGACTTCAGCAAGTAGTGGATATCCCTGTTCATCCAGGATTTCCAGTTGGGAAACACGCAGATTTGCTTCTTTGGCACACAGTCTTCTACACACTTACTAATGAAGTCAGTTACTGTAGTGACGTACTCGTTCAGGCTGCGAGTTTTAAAATACTGACCAGTCCTCTGACTCTCAGCAGTCCCGTAGGAAATCATCCGATTCCTCAGACCAACAATGCACAACTTTCTTTGACGGATTCTTCCGCTTCAACTTTTGCTTATAAGCCGGGAGCAGGAGCACAGCCTTGTGGTCAGATTTGCCAAAGTGTGGGCGGGCTATAGAGTGGTAGGCATGTTTGATCTTTGTGTAGCGGTGGTCCAGGATGTTTGGGCCTCTGGCGGAACAGTTGACGTGTTGGTGGTAACTTGGCAGTACGCTCTTGAGCTTGGCCTGATTGAAGTCCCCAGCTACAATGAACAAGGCTTCGGGATGTTTTGTTTCAAGGCTATTTGTGGTGGTGAATATTTCGTCCAGTGCGATTTTCATGTTCGCATGGGGTGGAATGTAAACTGCCGTCAGGATAACGAAGCTGAACTCACACGGAAGGTAGTAGGGGCTGCATTTTAGCGTCAGGTATTCTACGTCCGGGGAGCAGAAACTCGCCAGTGTTACTACATCTAGGCACCAGGAGGTGTTGATTAGGAGGCAGACCCCACCTCCCCTCCCCTAGCCTTGCCTGAGGACACCGTATGGTCCATTCGGTGGATTGAGAAGCCCTTTGGTTGTCGGACACAGTCCGGTGAAGCAGGAGTGAGCCATGTCTCCGTGAAGCAGAGCACACAGCAGTCCCTTAGTTCTCTTTGAAAAGTAAGTCTGGCTTTAAGTTCGCTTGTTTTCTAAAGATTGGATATTAGCTAGGAGTAAGCTAGGCAGAGGGGCTTTGGGGCCGCGTTGTTGCACTCTCACCTGCACATTTTCCACGCTTCCTGGAGTGACTGCTTCTTTTCAAGCCTGGGAGACGGTGAGAGTATGCAGTGTTAAGGGAATAGTTGTGTCCAATGAGGTTCTTCACTCTGGTCAATGTGTGGATGGAGGATTTGTTGCGTTGCTTGAAGTTCCTGCGTCGGTAGGTGGGTCTGCGCGGACGAGCGTTCCGGGTCGCTGTCAGACTACGGTTTGTTTTCACAGGTTGGTAGATGTCCAGTTCATGCTCCGGTGTGGATGGGGTGAAGGCCGGTAGGTGGATGACGTCTCTGGGATTGTGGTTGCGGATGAGGCGATGGCCGGGTCCGTGTGTTGGGGTCCGTAGGGACCTTTCCAGATCGCGATCTTCCTTCAGAGGACGGAGAATCTCTAGACCAGGAAGTAAATTTAAAAGAGCAGTGTTAGTGATTGTTAGGCTGTGGGAGTTGATTTTTAGGAGTGTGGGGCGACTGCAAAGCAGGGGAGTGGAAGCAGTGCTTAGGGTCTGTAGGGGGTCGCAGCTCTTCGGGTCAGAGGGGTTGGAAGCTGGGGGATGTGGTAGTCACCACTGTAGCATATATATCGCATATGAGGTGTATTACGGTTAGGCTCTGTACTACAGGTATAGGGGTAAATCCTTGCTTGCTGGCTCCACCCAGTAGGCGGAGTATAAATGTGTGGGCTCTCCAAGCTGCAGTCTTTTCAGCAGCAGCTGCGGGAGGCTACATATCTCTGCGTAATAAAGCCTCAATTACACTCAACTCTCGTCTCGTCGTAACTGATAGTGCATCAATTTATTACGCAGAGATTTTACAACGATGGATCTCCGCATCAAGCCTGATTGCCTGCAGCTGCACCCTCAAGCAGACAACGCCAAGTCGGCCTTCGCACATTGGCTAGCTTGCTTTGAAGCATACATCGGATCTGTGACAGAACCACCCTCAGTGGCACAGAAGCTCCAGATCCTGATTACGCGGCTGAGCACTGATATCCTTCCCTTCATCCGGGACGCGCCTACCTATGCTGAGGCCATGGTGCTACTGAAGGAGAACTACACTCAGCAGACCAACAATGTCTATGCCAGGCATCTCCAGTCCACGCGGCATCAATGCCACGGTGAGTCTGTGGAAGATTTCTGGCGTGCACGCCCTGGCGAGGGACTGTGATTGCCAGGCCATTTCAGCCGTTGAACATTCTGAACTCCTAATTAGGGACGGTTTTGTTACGGGCATAGGGTCGGCGTACATCTGCCAGCGCCTCTTAGAAGAGGCTACCGTCGACCTCGCTGTGATCAAGAAACTCGCGATCTCACTCACAGTCGCCTCCCGCAATGTACAGGCGTACGCCCCCGACTGCAGGGTCCCCCCCCCCTTCCTGGACATCATGGACCCCGCCAGCGAACACGCAATCGTGGACCCCACCAGCGACCGCCCCCAACCAAACCCAACCGTGCGCCGCGCAGCAGCCAACCAACCCCGGGGGACCCAAATGCTACTTCTGCGGACAGACGAAACACCCCCGGTAGCATTGCCCGGCGCGGTGCGTACTCTGCAAAGCCTGCGGGAAGAAAGGGCATTTCGCTGCTGTGTGCCAGGCCCGCTCAATCGCCGCTGTAACCAGAGCCATTGTCCCTGCACCCCCCATGTGCGACCAGTGGGCACCGCCATCTTCCTCGCCTCAGAACTCGTGCGGCCCATGGGCGCCGCATCTTCCTCGCCTCAGACCACGTGCGGCCCGTGGGTGCCGCCATCTTGCTTGCCTCAAAACACTTGCGGCACGTGGGCACCGCCATCTTGCTTGCCTCAGGACATGTGCGGCCTGTGGTGCCACCATTTGTAACGCCGCCCACCACGTGCGCCCCGTGGGCTCCGCCATCTTTACCGACTTAGGACCCCTGCTCGACAGGCACCTCATCAGGCCACTTACCGCCTGCAACCGCTGCCGACCAGCCAGGGGCCTTCCAACACCAGCTGCGTCTCGCCTCCATCACGATCGACCAGTCCCAAGCGCACAACCTCGCGACCGCGTCGACAACAGTGAAGGTCGATGGGCACAAGACATCAAGCCTTCTAGACTCCGGGAGCACTAAGAGTTTCATCCACCCCAAAATGGTAAGGCGCTGCTCCCTCACAGTACACCCCATTAACCAGAAAATCTCCCTGGCCTCTGGATCCCACTCCATGGTGATCCGGGGATACTGCACCGCCACCCTCACCATCCAGGGCATAGAGTTCAGCGGCTTCCGGCTCTACATCCTCCCAAACCTCTGCACTGCCTTGCTTCTTGGCCTGGACTTGCAGTGCAAACTCCAGAGTCTAAACCTGAAATTTGGCGGACCTCTACCACGCCTTACTGTCTGCGGTCTCACAACCCTTAAGGTCGACCCGCCTTCTCTGTTTGCAAACATCACCCCGGATTGCAAACCAGTCGCCACCAGGAGCAGACGGTACAGCGCCCAGGACAGGACCTTCATCGGGTCTGAGGTCCAGTGGCTGCTACGACAAGGTATTATTGAGGCCAGCAACAGCCCCTGGAGAGCCCATGTGGTAGTTGTGAAAAATGGGGCGAAAAACAGGATAGTTGTTGACTACAGTCAGACCATCAATCAGTACACGCAGTTCGACGCAAAACCCCTCCCAGGGTTTGTCACCCAGGGGTGTATGGTCAATCAGTTTGCACAGTACCGGGTCTTCTCGACAGTGGACCTGAAATCTGCCTACCACCAGCTCCCCATCCGCAAGGCGGTCCATCCGTACACCGCGTTTGAAGCGGTGGGCCTCCATTACCACTTCCTTAGAGTTCCCTTCGGCATCACTAATGGGGTCTCGGTCTTCCAACGGGAGATGGACCAAATGGTTGACCGGTACGGACTGCGGTCCACCTTCCCGTACCTGGATAACGTCACCGTCTGTGACCATGACCAGCAGGATCACGACACTAACCTTTGCAAATTCCTCCACACCGCCAAACTCCTCAACCTAAGGTACAATAAGCAGAAGTGTGTGTTCAGCACAACCCGCTTGGCCATCCTCGGCTATGTGTTTCAAAATGGGGTTCTAGGGCCCGACCCCCATCGCATGCGCCCCCTCATGGAACTCCCCCTTCCCCACTGCCCCAAGGTCCTCAAACGATACCTGGGGTTCTTCTCGTACTATGCCCAGTGGCTCCCTAACTATGCGGACAAGGCCCACCCAATCATTCACGCCACAGTTTTCCCACTGACGGCCGAGGCTCACCAGGCCTTCAACCGTATCAAGGCCGACATTGCCAAGGCCGTGATGCACGTGGTCGATGAGACGCTCCCCTTCCAAGTCGAGAGCGATGCATTAGACGCCGCTCTGGCCACCACCCTCAACCAGGCAGGCAGGCCCGTGGCATTCTTTTCCCGCACCCTCCATGCCTCCGAAATTCGAGAAGGAGGCCTAAGCCATAGTAGAAGCTGTGCAACATTGGAGGCATTACCTGGCCGGCAGGAGATTCACTCTCGTCACTGACCAACGGTCAACAATCAACTGACCAACTGACCAAGGATTGAGCTCTCCACCTACAATTACGAGATTTTGTATCGCCCCGGTAAGCTCAACAAGCCCCCCCGATGCCCTATCCCGAGGTACATGTGCCAGCGGACAAGTGGACCGACTCCGGATCCAGCATGATGATCTCTGTCACCCAGGGGTCACCCGTTTTTAAAATTTAATAAAGGCCCGCAACCTGCCCTACTCCATTGCGGAGGTCAGGTCTATCACCAGAGACTGCCAGGTCTGCGCGGAGTGTAAACCGGACTTCTACCGGCCAGACCGAGCGCATCTGGTGATGGCCTCCAGACCCTTTGAATGCCTCAGCGTGGATTTCAAAGGGCCCCTCACCTCCACCAACCGAAACACGTACTTTCTTAACGTAGTTGACGAATACTCCAGAATCCCCTGCGTCGTCCCATGCCCCGATATGATGTCTGCTGCCATCATCAAAGCCCTTAACACCATCTTCGCTCTGTTTGGTTTCCTTGCCAACGTCCACAGCGACAGGGCATCCTCATTCATGAGCGATGAGCTGCGCCAGTAGCTGCTCAGCAAGGGCATCGCCTCGAGCAGGACGACCAGCTACAACCCCAGTGGCCATGGGCAGGTGGAGTGGGAGAATGGGACGGTCTGGAAGGCCGTCCAGCTGGCCCTACGGTCCAGGAATTTCCGGCCTCCCGCTGGCAGGAGGTCCTCCACGACACCCTTCACTCCATTCGGTCGCTCCTGTGCACCGTAACTAACGAAACCCCCCATGAACGTCTCTTTGCCTTCCCCAGGAAGTCCACCTCTGGGGTTTCGCTGCCAACGTGGCTGGCAGCTCCAGGACCTGTTCCCCTCCGCAAGCACGTGCGGTTCCACAAGGTGGACCCGTTGGTCGAGAGGGTACGGCTGCTCCATGCGAACCCACAGTACCCCAACGGCCACCAAGACACAGTCTCCCTCAAGGACCTGGCGCCAGCTGGGTCCCCCCCCCCCCCCCCCCCCCCCCCGCCGCTTCAGCGCCACCCTTCCTCCCCCCAGTGCACCTCACCACAGCCCCCGCTCCAGGACGATCCGTCCTCCCCTTGGTCCCACCCAGGGATGAAGATGAGGTCGACATGCTCCAGGAGTCACCGGAGACCAAACCGACGCCTGCATCGCCACCGGGACTGCGGCGCTCGCAACAAAGGATCAAGGCGCCCGATCGTCTGAATTTTAAAACTTTTCCTAAAATGTTAATATATGCATGTAAATAGTCTTCCACCACCCCCGCTGGACTTTTTTTTAACAGGGAGTGAATGTGGTAGTCACCACTGTTGTATATATCACATACGAGATGTAATACGGTAAGGCTCCTGTACTACAGGTACAGGGATAGATCCCTCCCTGCTGGCTCCGCCCAGTTGGCGGAGTATAAATGTGTGGGCTCTCCGAGCTGCAGCCATTTCGGCAGCTGCTGCGGGAGGCTCCACATCTCTGCGTAATAAAGCCTCGATTACTCTCTACTCTCGTCTCGTCGTAATTGATATGCATCGGGGGAGGGGGGGGGGGGGGCTACAGCTGCTGCGATGCTGGTCTGGTCATTGGAGAGCAGCAGAGTGGAGGTCCTGGCTTCTGTAGTGTTTCCCAGGTCTCTGGGAGCCTGTTGAGTGAAGGCCCTGGGTTCAAGGGTGTTTTCCTGATCTCTGGCAGCCGCTGTAGGGGAATTCTCAGGCCTGGGACTGCAGCTCCGGCAACTGCTCACACGTGGTCGGCTGGTCGGGGTCGACTTCAGGACGTCAGTTTCAGGTGTCTCCAGGGTCCTAAAGATCGCTAAATCTGTAAGTAATTGAATAAGAACATTGTTAGAGAGTTTAAAAGAGTTATAATGAAGTTTTTGAAGCACAGAATGCGAGTAAAAGATAGAATTAGATGGTATGCTGGGCACAGCTTGCAAGAAGTCGCCTCCCTCCAGCGCCATCTTTCTTTCAGAAGACATGTCTTTAAAGAACAATACAGCACAGGAACAGGCCCTTCGGCCCTCCAATCCTGTACCGGTCATGATACCAACCTTTGCCAAAATCCTCAGCACTTCCTTGTGCCATATCCCTCTATACCCATCCTATCCATGTATTTGTCAAGATGCCTTTTGAACGCCATTAATGTATCTGCTTCCACAACATCCCCGGCAACACGTTCCAGGCACTCACCACCGCGGCAAATGATGGCGACTAAAACCAAGGAAGCTCAAGAGGCTAGAATTGGATGAACAGCGAGATCTTTCAGGGTTGTGTGGATGGAGGTGATGACGCAGCAAGGGAGGGGTAAGGACATCAAGCAATTTGAAAACAAAGGTGATAGTTTTAAAATCAAAGTAATTACTTGATTGAGAAGCTGGTGTACTCCAGGGGAGGCAGTGGTGTCATGGTATTGTCGCTGGACTAGTAGGGGACGGCACGGTAGCACAGGTGCTTAACACTGTTGCTTCACAGCGCCAGGGTCCCACACTCGATTCCCAGCTTCGGTCACTATCTGTACTGAGCCTGCACGTTCTCTCCGTGCCTGCGTGGGTTTCCTCCGGGTGCTCCGGTTTCCTCCCACAAGTCCCGAAAGACACGCTGCTAGGTGATTTGGGCATTCTGAATTCTTCCCCCTGCACCCGAACGGGCGGCGGAATGTGCCGTCGTACTGTCAATGGAAGCCTACTTGTGTCAATAAAGATTACCATTAATCCAGAGACCCAGAATCATTCTCTGGGTACCTGGGTTCGAACCCCGGGTTGAAATTTAATTCAATAAGAAAATCTGGAATTAAAAGTCGAATGATGACCTTGAAACCGTTGTCGATTGTCGTAAAAACCCATCTGGTTCACTAATGCCCTTTAGAAGGAAATTGGTTGCCCTTACCTGGTGTGGCCTACACGTGACTCCAGGTCCACAGCAATGTGGTTGACTTTTAAGCTGCCCCTCAGGGATGGGCAATAAATATTTGTCAAACCAGCGGCACCCACATGAATAAAAAAAGTAAACACAGGGATGGTAGGTGCATGGGGCTTAACCTGAGTTAGGATGTGGGCAGCAGAGTATTAGGTGACTTCAAGACGACAAAGGACAAAGCCAGCAAGGAGTGCGTATGAATAGTCAAGAGTTAACAAATAAATGAGGGCTTCAGCAGTGGAGGAGCTGAGAGAGGAGCCAAGTCAGGTGCTGTTATGGAGGTGGAATTAGGTGGCCTTGAGGTGGCGCAGTTATGTGGAGTCAAAGAGGGCACCAGGGTGGTGAACTGTTAAGTTCAGCTCCAAATAGTTGCCTGGGAGACAGGCCGGGTCAGTCGCTCAGGAGTGGAGTTCGGAACTGGGAATGAAAACACTTTCAGTCATAAATATTGAATAAAGAAGATTTCTGCTCGTGCAGCACTAGATATCAGTTCAGTAATCTGATAATTCAGCAACAGTGGAGGAGTCAAGAGAGGTGGTGTTGAGGTAGAGCTGGATGTCATCATCCTGCATGGGAAAATTAGCACTGCTTTCTGATGATGCTATTGAGGGGCAACGTACGGATGAGAAACGGAGGCGACAAAGGTAGATTCTTGGGGAGAAACAACAGAGGTAACAGTGATGGAACAAGATGAAAAACCATTGCTGGTAATACTCTGGGTAGGGTTAGGCAGATGAGGATAGAACCATCCAACTGAATGGCAGTCGAGAAGTTTTGGTGAAGGGCGATGTGGTCAACGGTGTCAAAGGCTGCAAGACAGGTCGTGATGAATGAGAAGGGTTAGTTTACCTTTGTCCCAGTTAAATAGGTTGTCACTTGTGAACTTGATAAGAGCCACTTCCCACTGTGGCACAGGCAGAAATCTGATTATAAGGATTTAAACATGGAATTCTGGAAGAGATGGGCACAATTTGGGGAGGTGACAACACCACCAAGAGCGTTGGAGATGAAAGAGAAGTTGGAGACGGGCGGCCATTTGTAAGAACCGATAAGGTCAGTGGAAACAATCCTATGATCCTCAACCTCATGTCACCGATCAGGTGTCTTGAACTCAAAATCAGTTTTGATGCCTTTTTTCTGCACTCGCTCCAATGCCTGGATATTCCTGCTGTAACACTGATCTCGAGTGTGCACAGTGATCCAAATGGACAATGGCGCATTTTTCAGACTCATTAGCAACTTCTGCGACTTGTGCTCCATTGTCCCGATTATCCCAAGAACTGGTTAGTCTGTCTGACTAAAACTGGACATCATACAGTTGGTTTCAATAAACTACCTACCATTACCCAGAGATATAATTCCTGTGGTTAGAGCCTGGAGTGGGAGTTTAGAGCCATTTTAATTTCTATTTTCGCAGCTTCGTTTTCACCTGTTAGTCCAATTAGTTTTCATTCATCCAAAGTAAACAATATTTGTCATTCAGCAACCTACCTTACTAAACTATCCAAATCCTCTTATGTTCGATATGATTTAGTTTCCCTTTGGAAATAACAGCAATGTGGATATATATAGCACTTCTAGCAGAGTCAGACGCTCCATGTGCTTAATGGGATCATAATCCGACAACAAATTGACATCAAGCCAATGATGGAGACAGGAGTAGAAACAGAAAATGCTGGAAAGCCTCACCAAGTCTGGAAGGGGAGGGAAACAGAGATAATGTTTTGAGTCCCTCTATCTCTTCTTCAGGAGACATAGATATAGAATATAGATATAGATATAGAATTCATAGTTTATCATAGAATTTACAGTGCAGAAGGAGGCCATTCGGCCCATCGAGTCTGCACCGGCTCTTGGAAAGAGCACCCTACCCACCCAATAACCCAGTAACCCCACCCAACACTAAGGACAACCTTGGACACTAAGAGCAATTTATCATGGCCAATCCACCTAACCTGCACATCTTTGGACTGTGGGAGGAAACCGGAGCACCCGGAGGAAGCCCACGCACACACGGGGAGGATGTGCAGACTCCGCACAGACAGTGACCCAAGCCAGAATCGAACCTGGGACCCTGGAGCTGTGAAGCCATTGTGCTATCCACAATGCTACCGTGCACAGGTGGCAAAGACTTGGTAAAAGAGGTAGGTTTGAAGAAACATTGTAAAGAAAGATAGAGAGGTGGATAGGTTCAGAGAGACAAATTCAGGGTCATTGTTAATAGAGACTGCTGCTCATGTAATCATGAAAGATCAAAACAAAAATGGGTGGGGTGGCACAGTGGCACACTAGTTAGCACTGTTGCCTCACAGTGCCAGGGACCAATGTTCAATTCCAACCTCGGGTGATTGTCTGTGAGAAGTTTGCATGTTCTCCCTGTGTCTGTGTGGGATTTCCCCGGGTGCTCCGGTTTCCTCCCACACTCCATAGATGTGCAAGTTAAGCAGATTGGCCATGCTAAATTGTCCCTTAGTGTCCAGGTTAGGTACGGTTACGGGGATAGGTCGGGAGAGTGCGCCAAGGTAGGGTACTCTTTCAAGGGGCCAGTTAAGACTTGATGGGCTTAATGGCCTGCTTCTGCATTGTATGGATTCTATGATTTTCTGGTCCCCCAGCCATGTGTTTCTTGGCAGCGCACCATTCGCTGGCGGCGAGACTCGCTACTCCCACCGCTTGTCAATAGGATTTCTGTAATAACCTGCACAGGACTCATCCAGCTGGGGATGATTGTTTCCCTGTGCTCATTGTACTGAGTTGACCGAGCACTAGTGTAAAAGGCCGGCAGCTGTAGAGCCAGCTAAAAAAGAAGGAAGGACCCGGTGAAATATAATCGGGCCCTGTCAGGATAATGCTGCTGCTGAATTAAAAGACTTTTAAGAATCCCGTTGGACTCCCCTCGCTTTATTAAAATTTCCCTTTGAAGCCACCCCACCCCACCCGGAAACACGAGGGCAAGGGTGCACTGCCGGCAGGAACAGAGAATCCCAACGGCGGGAGAATTCCAGCCCTTAATTTAACCACTTCTCAAGCATTCGGATGAGTAGGGAAAGAATACCCCCAATAATGTTGTTTCCGTTCCCAGTATTGGGTGTCAGTGTGTTTTCCTGTGTAAAAAACAGTGTAAAGGAGAACCTCAATTACAAAAACTCAAGGGAATTATATTTTTGAGTGAAGATAGGTGAGAATACTTAGATCAGCCAAGATGACGCAAGTTTCTTTTAAGAAAAATTAAGTGAAGAGTCGGGCTAAAATATAATGAATTTGTGTGGCTGCCTAATTCTACTGGACTGCCTTCTGCTCCACTGGAGAATACAGGAACCCTGGGCTGATTCTGCCAGTACTTGGTGGTCTATTCTGGACCTCTCAGGAAGGGGAAATACTGGCTTTGTTGATAAACACTTCCTGCTGCTGGATTGACCAAACGATGACCCTGGTTAGATAGGAGTGTCCCTGATTGTCCAGCTGAAGGATAGTCACCTGCTCTGGGGTCAGAGTACCAGAAGCAAGATGGTGAGGCACGTGCAAGCACATTTTAAAATAATATTTCTATCTGAACTAGTCAATAAAGTATGCATTCCAATGAATGTGATAACTGCATGTGTACGTCAGCCATCTTTGAAACTCTGAGACGACATGAGCTCCAAATGAGGTAAAGTTAAAAATGCACTCAGCGCTGTATCATGCAACTGAAATCCCGCGCTGGATCCCGCCATTCTCCGAGGCGGGCGGCGCGACTCACGCCGGGCCAGTTTTTGGGGGACGGGAGAATTGGGAGGACAGGGGGGGTGGGATTCACGTCGACCCCCGACGATTCTCCCACCCGGCGGGGGTTCGGAGAATCCTGCCCGAGGAGTTGATAACTAATTACAAAGGTCTGCATCAGAAGCTGATGAATCCATTCACTGAGTATTCAGTTTGAACACAATAAAAATGAAGCAATGAGTTATGTAAACAGTGGAATGTGCAATTAGATTCAGTGAGTCACAGAAAATCTATCACATAGCCTTAAGCTAGAGGTGTTGTACACAATGCAGCATTATTCAACTGGTAAGTGGAAGATAGGGAGCAATTTGACTCGGTGCAAATAATACTGATTGTGTATGATAGTTTTCCTGTTCGCACTGATTTAATACCCTCCTTCAAGTGTCATCATTCTGGGACAATGACGTTCTCCTTTTGAAATCTGAACTGAAGCAGCCCATCGATCATCTCCCGTTCCGGGAAACCTCTCACTAATTATATTAAAAATACAATGTGATCAAATTAATATCGCTACAAAAATTTCTGCCAAGACACATGCTTTGCTGCATACTTGGCTTGGAGCTAAGTAGTACAATCAGATCTATTTCTAGCCGCTTTACAAAAAATAAATAAGGCAGATTTGAAACTTCAAAAGGGGGCTTTTACCAATGGTCCCATTTAAATGTTTTTTGGGCAGCTGAGCACGCTGTAGCTAGTATTGTGATATAACTTTAAGAGAATACTCAAATGAACAAGGAACCAGGATGTAAAGCAGCAGCCAATTAGCAATGTAAGAGTTGCAAATTTTGCTCTGGCTCTGTTTAATGATGGTTGATGAATCACTGGAGTAGATTTGTCTGTTGAGCCATCTTATAATACATATATATATATATATATAATTATATATCAGTTGGAGAAATGGGACGTACGCATAGTTTAACAGTCCTGTGCGTGAGATTGGTGAGTTTATGTAAAGGGATCAGCAACGCAATGTGGTGGCAGCGGTGTGAGTTTGAAGACCACAGGGGGGGAGCCACAGACAATATTTGGTTCAACAGAGACTGTATGCATTGAAACCCAGGAGGCAGAGTCCGGTACAGATGGTACTCTGCAGGACAGTGAGTACCTGATTTTTGGGAATTGCCTGATTTATGGTTAATGGGGCCAAAGAGTTAGTTCAGAGCCAAACTGCGCAGTTTCTGAATTGGACAGAAAGGCTGCAGGCCATTGAAATGTCCTTAGGTACCATTCTCATACAAAAGACAGGGGGGAAAAAATGTGAAATACAGGAAGACAGCACCATTAGGATGAGTGTGGCCAAAACCTGAACTGCAACCAAGAATAGCAAGGGGGAGACAATGATTAAAAAACCAGCAGCCGCACTGCCGAATTGCTCCATGGAGTAGAGAGGGCAGAAATCCTTTATCGGTTGGGAGCACCTGTAAAAGACAGGGAAAAGCAAGATGACCACCAAATTCGCCAGCATAGATCGGAAAGCCAACAGATGTCTGATCTGAATTCAGGCTGTTAAAACAAAGGATGGAATTTTGCTTTTTAAATTTATCAGACACAAAACCAGATAAATAAGCAGTGCAAATAAAGACAGCCATTGGAACTGAGCGGTTGCATAGAGTCAGCGCTTTGAACCTGTCTGCGGGGTGGGGTGTAGAAGGACCATGATCAGCTGTGGAAAATGCTGAGGATTAGTTTCATGTAAAGGTGAACTTCAGATTGAAGCAGATGAAGCTGGGCTGTCTGAATGGATAATGGAGATTGTTATATCTCAGGAGCTGATTGAAGCCTTCCAAAAAAAAAACCTTTTGGAGAAAAATATAGTGTCACGATATTGACACACTCCTAAAAGATGGCGAACAATATGAAGCCATTGTGGCCAGGCAACAGCACCTTGGAGCTCTGAATGCAGCTACCAGCATTGGCACGGTAGCCAGGATAAAGAATGCAAGTAGTTTGTGTGGAAAGTGCAGTGTCCCATACAAATCTGTATTTGAATACCATTCAATGGTATGCAGTGTATAGTGGTGGAGGTGAGTGGGCCCTCAGTGTCACAACATCAGATTTCTGACTTCGGACCGGGGTTGGAGGCCAGGCTGTGCACACTGCGGGGCATTAGGTCACCACCACCAGAGGGCAGCGGCCGGGGAGGACATTGGGAGGATCATTCGGTCCTCTGGGGGCTTCCCGCAGAACAAGAGCTGAGGTCCTCACAAACTGGGGCAGAGAGTAAGCGAGAAGTGCAGGCTCAAGATGGATTGGAGTTGCCGGGAGCATGGGTTGGAGGAGAAGGAGGGACAAGAAGCCTGCTGGAGAGAATTGAGAACCGGAACTGCAGCCTAGAGCTGGAGCAGCAGTTCAAAACTGGCAAGTATTATGGGATAGGGTTTAGGGGTCACCAAACTATATCATGGAGTTCACCTGACCCACAACATTTAATAGATTTTGGTTATGGGGAGCACAAGGACCCACTTTACAGGTGTGATGCAACAGAGATCTCAAGTATTTTTTAACCAAAAACAGTATTTATTCTATGAATTCAATTAACATTTTTTAAACACACAGTGAACATCTTATCAACTACCAGCACTGACACCACACCCCCACCCCCAAAGATACAGTACTCTATAGATAACCTTTAGTAACTTTCCTAACAATATCCATAAGTCAAAGACCCTTTTTAACAAATACACTAGGTTTGCATTCCTTACAGAAACAGGTATTACTTTGAAATCATCAAGTGATCTGGTAACATTCTTTAGCATGCAGAGAGAGAGGCCAAAATACACCTCCTTGGTTCGAATGCAGCTCTCCAACTGAAAACGAAACTGAAATTCAGAGCCAAAAACAGCTTCCAGCTCAAAACTAAAGTAAAAAGCAGAGCCCAGCTCCACCCACACACTGACATCACTGCAGCCACTTGAGAAGACAAACATTTCTTAAAGTGACATTCCCATGACACAAGTCAGTGCGTTGAGGAGATGAGACCTTGAGTAGAGCAGAGATTTGGACCATTGGCTGAGAATATTCTCTGCAATTAGTTTGTGCCTTGAAGTTAAGCTACCTCTTGAGAGTTTACGCAGCTTTGATGCTGGTGGAATAAATTAATCTTGTTTTATAACCTCCATACAGTCTATGTGCTTCAATCATCAGTTACAGGTGTAAGAGGGCATTGACTCACCAATGTAGGAAACCAGTTTCCAGAGGTGCGATTAGAGATTACAATTAGATGCGTGTGTGCAACAACTGGGAATGCACCAGAGACACATATAAATGAAAGCGTAGACATGAGGGTAGCGGCCTGGCAGGCTTGAATGAAGACTCAGAGTGGAGGAATCTTCAGCCAGAAAACAAACAGGTTTCTCACATCAGTCATGTGGCACCATGTATAGATAAAAGCAAACAGTTAAAGACTTTTGCTACTTACAGCATCGTATGCATGAAGAAATGTCGCAAACACAACTCATAGCCTGAGGCGAGCAGGAACATCTAACAGGCAGAATCCTGAGGTCCATGTATCTGTATTGTTGGGAGTCAGTGATAAAACCTACAGCAGCAAAATTAATTGTGGGCAACGGGTCACCTATTTGTTGCACTGGTACATTGACATTGAAATGTAACTATGCCAATTCTGCATTGAAACCAAAGTATTCTAGCTGGTGGATGGGAGGGGACCAGCAGTAGCAAGTTATTTCAGAGTGTCAGTCTGCACTGAAGTCAACATTCTGACCACACACAAGTTCAGATACATTGGGCGGGATTCTCCGACCCCCCGCTGGGTCGGAGAATCGCCGGGGGCTGGCGTGAATCCCAGGCACCAGAGATTCGGCGGGGCTGGGAATCGCACCGTGCCCGTTGGCGCCCCCCCCCCCCCCGTGATTCTCCGGCCCGCGATGGGCCGAAGCCGAAGTCCCGCTGCTGTCATGTTGGTCCCGCTGGTGGGAATCAAACCACCTACCTTACCGGCAGGACCAGGTGGCGCAAGCGGGTTCCGGGGTCCTGGGCGGGGCGCGGGACGATCAGGTCCCGGGGGGTGCCCCCACTCTTTTCCTTCCGCGTTCGCAATAGTCTTCACGATAGCGGACGCGGAAGTGGCCCCCTCTCCTGCGCAGGGATGACATCAGCAGCCGCTGCGCTCCGGCGCATGCGCGGACTTCCGCCGGCCGGCGAAGTCACTTCGGCCCCGGCTGGTGTATCGCCAAAGGCCTTTCCCGCTGGCTGACGGGCGCCAACCACTCCAGCGCGGGCCGAGCCCCTCAAGGTTAGGGGTTGGCCCCTAAAGGTGCGGAGAAATCCGCACCTCTGAGGCGGCCCGACACCGGAGTGGTTCACGCCACTCCATCCCGCCGGGACCCCTGCCCCGCCGGGTAGGGGAGAATCCCGGCCCTTAATCATGTCAAAAGATGTTAGAAATAATAATCTTGAGTAAGTTCATGGTCTATAGTAAAAATTCCCAGACAAAAGTTTCAGAAAGAATGTCATTCCATTGATCGACACTCCGAGAAGGTGCAGTGTGAACAGAAAGGGGAAGTTTAAGAATGATCTTGATGACATGGAGCATGACAACATTATCTGCCAGGTGTATCAGAGCACTGACCATGCAGCTCTATCACAGGTATACTTATGCTCATGATTTCTAGATCTTGCTCCAAAGAGATGCCCTTACAAGATTCTAACATCAGAGGAATTGGATCCCAAATTCACGGGAGCAAAGTGCAATCAATTTCAGGAGGAAACAGCAAATGGCCCATGACTGAAGGCATTAGAAGCATAGAGCCATAGAATTCCTACAGTGCACAAGGAGGCCATTTGGCCCATCAAGTCTGCACTGACACTCTGAAAGAGAACCCTACCTAGACCCACTTACCCACCCCTATCCCTGTAACCCCCATAACCCCATCTAACCTGCACATCTGTGGGCACCCATTGGCAATTTAGCATGGCTAATCCCCTTAACCTTCACTTCTTTGGACTGCGGCAGGAAACCGGAGCGCCCGCAGTGATGGGGAGCAAGTGCAAACTCCACACAAGCAGTCACCCTAGGCCAGCAGTGCTAACAACTGTGGTGCAGCAGTGCTAACCACTGTGCGTTATAGAAGTTATTGTCAGAAAGTTGACAAGGAGTGTCAGACATTCTAAGATGCTTTTGGCCATATGGAGGTAAACTAGGTGTTTAAAGAGGTCTGATTTTCAAAGGAAAGTAGGTGCTACTGGCTGGAGATCTTCGCCAGGAGATATTGTCACAGTGGGCATGGAATAAACAATATTGCTTGGCAAGGGAAATGGTATATTAGCCAGAAGGTGGTGAGGATATGTGAAGCATGTCAGGGTCACCAAACACAGCAACTCAAAATAACCATTGCACTCAGCCGGTTCCATTGCATCCTTGATCCAAAACTATAACAGATTTATTGACTGTCTGTGGCAGGAACTTTCTCCTCATCATTTACTTCTTCATGGAGCCTCCTGTTAATCCCTGTTTGTCCCTTGCTTTTTCCTTTTAATATCTGTTATTTGGCTATTTCAATTTTTGTACCTGGACAATTAATGTGCCTATGCCTTTAAGATGGAGCTTATCTTTAATTCGAGGGGCTAGTAAATTGAGGATTGACTTATGACCTCGGGCAAGACAGGTTGCAAAGAGCTGTTTATACTTTGGATCAGCAGATTCAATGGAGATCAGTGCTGACGCATTGTGATGGACTTGGCTGTCGGCCAATTGACTGTTTTGAATTTCTCGGCCTTATCAATGGCCCCTGCCGATTGGTTAGAGTTTTCCCTGGAATGTTTCTTCCTCTGTGTGACTGTGTTTTCTTTCACTTTTAGTTTTGGTCAGAAGCTGGAGGGTCACAGCTCTGATCTCTCTCTTTCATCGAATGGATTCTTGCTGAAGATCCAAATTAAAGACCTTTCTCTCTGCACAGCCAGATTGAACTGCAGAGAAATACAATCCAGCCACCAGCTGAGGGCATGGTCAGTTGTTTAAAAACCCTTTTAAAATCTCCTGTGGGGAACTCTGTTCTTACCTCAGTCAGGCTGTTGGTCATTCTGTTGGAGTTGGAAAAAAGTAATAATTAAACAGGCCTGTGGCTGTTCCTTCGAGTGGAGGCCCAGGTTGGTAAAAGTTAAAGTGCTTCTCCAGCAGAAAACCTAATGTCTTGGAGTACAGACTGACTGCCCCTGCCAGGAGATCATCTCTAACCGTACACCGCACCGGGGGCTTCCATCATTAAGTAACCTGGGAGGAAAGCCTGCACCGACCTCGACATCGGAAGCAACATCACTCAGCTTTTAATTTAATTCCTCTTATGTTACCCCTTCCCCTCCCTATGTGTGTGTTTGGGTGGAGGGTGGGACGCTAGAAGGAGGGGGGGGGGGGGGGGAGAGTAGATTAGCTGGCCGTTATTCTGTGATAATTATTGCGTATTTCAACTTTGTTCCGGTTCTAAAGAAACAGTTATTCTGTTCAATTTACAAACCTGGCGGCTATGACTTAATGAGCAATCAAGGGACCAAAGATTCTGTAAACTTTGCACAAATTGTTGGTTAATTCACTTGTGTTGGAACTCCAGGGTCTGTTGGGCTCGAATCGACCACGCACTAGCCCCCAGGGTGTCGTAGCACTTGCTTTAACAAGTTTCTAATCATCCGACAATTGAAAAATATCGCGAATGTTCCTGTGGCGGACACCAGTGAGCACAATATCCTTTTTGCTCGGTGCGCCTGAAGAGATTATGCCAGACAACGAACTACAATAGGCAGACCTTTCCGAGAGCACACAAATGAGAAGCAATATGTGACCAACAGCTACAAGTGTGTAATATGCTGTACGAATTGTGGTTGTGTTGACCTCGTGAGTAATAGTTACTGACTCTGCAAAGTGGATTTGTTTGCTGAGCCATCCTTTACTGTAGCTGCAAATAAACTGAGCCTGTGTCTAATTTATCCAGCCCTGGTCTGGAATTGGTGAGATTATGCAATGCACACACAGATTGCATGTTCATCATTCAAATAATAAAAAAGGCTTCCTGCTTATTACGAACATAAGAGCAATAATCATGTAATTTGATCACTTTTTTTCATAAAAGATTCATCCAAAGTCATTAAATCTGAGCCATTGGCAATTGTGTAGTACCCATGAAATTGTGCATTAATTTGAAATTATCTCCTCCAAATTCCTCCCAACTTCATGGCACATTTTGTCATAGTCAAGTCCACTTGAGCTGAGGATTATTCTGTAAATTTGATGTATTGTCACGATAGGCTGATGTTTTCATGCACCGGTGCGGAGCGACTGCTTTTGGGATGTAGTTGACGTTCCCCAGAGCCACACCATTACTCTTTAGTGCTGTCTCACTCAGGAGATCAATAAGCTGCATGAGTGGTCTTATCTTCCACCTGGCTGGCATGAACAATGCTGATCAAAGCGGGATGTACTTCAAGGGATTTATCACACTGTGTGCCTCAGGGAGTACAATGCAATGAGCAGCATAATGACTGACACTCTTGTTTGACTGCAGCATTTTGTTCTGACATTTCAATGTGCTATGGATGATTCCATTCCATATGGTTTCTTAATTTTTTGTTTAAAATATTGACGCACAACGTCGGAAGTTTGAATCATTTAATTTTAATTTTGCCCTTGGACCTTCGTTGATTCGTCAGTAAAATCCATGAAAATTCACATTATTACAATTAATATGACAACAAAATCAAACCTTACCAGTTGCTTGTGGTTCTTTAAATTCTCTGAGTATGCAAAGTAACTAAGGATGGAATTTATTGCCTTCCGTCGTGGAATGTTTGGTGGCTGGCAAGGCTTTCAATCAAGTAGGGAGGGCGCGAGGAAGGCTCATGGATGCCAACTAAGGAAAACTGATCCCCACTTAATAGCCTCACCCCACCGCTGCAGGTATGTATTTCTTAAATTAATTTACGGGATGTAGGCGTAGCTGGTTAGGCCAGCATTTATTGCCCATCCCTTGTTGCCCTTTAGAAAATGGTGGTGAGTTGCCTTCTTGAGTCCCTGAGATGTAGGTACACCCACTGTGCTGTCAGGGAGGGAGTTCCAGGATGTTGCCCCAGCGACAGTGAAGGAATGGCTACATATTTCCAAGTCAGGATGGTGGGTGACTTGGAGGGGAACCTCCAGGGGTGGGGTTCCCAGATATCTGCTGCCCTTGTACTCCTCGTTGACAGCAGTCATGGGTTTGGAAGGAGTTGTCTGAGGAACCTTGGCGAGTTACTGCACCCATTCTGTGCTCACAGCAGGCCAGATTGTACACTGGTTTCCAAGGATATGAGCTATGTAATTTATATCTCCTCATATTATTAGACATTTGTTTCTGAATGACTTTGCAAATGTGCAAAATGTAATTCTGTCATGTCATAAAGACCTTGCAACCAATCAGACTGAAAGATCAATGACACATGCTGATCTAATTCCTACATTAGGGCTGTTATGGACCAGAGTTTAGAGAACCCCAAAGTGTATCATGGAGTTCCCCTGACCCACAACTTTTAATAGATTGTGGCACAGCAGAAATGGAAAAGTATTTTTCAAAGCAAAACAATGTTTATTCTATTAACTCAAGTTGACTCAAACATACAGTGAACATCTTAGCAACCTTCAATTCAAATACAGCCGCCAAAGACTACAACACCAAGTAATCCTTTAAGCTTTCCTTTTAACATCCATAAGACTTAAAACATCTTTTACCAGAAGCACATTAGGTTTACATTCACGACTGAGAACATTTATAATTCTGAATTCACCAAATGATCAAGAGATAGTCTTTTCATGGCAGAGAGATCAACCGCGCGCCTGCTCTGTCTGGCTTCAGCTCCAACACTGAAAACAAAACTAAAACACACCCTGCAGCCTGCTCGAAAACAAAAGTAAAAAGCTGGCAGACAGCTCAGCTTCACCCACACTCTGACATCACTTCAGGAATAAACACCAATTTCTTAAAGGGAATCTCACTACAGATATTTATATACACACCCATTTCTAAACACCTATTTCTTAAAGGTACTCTCACATGACACCTCCTCCCAAGAAAAAAAAGGAAACCATCAAATTCGTGGTTTCATTTTTCACCTTTTCACTATCCTTTAAAAAATGCACAGTAAATATACTTTTTTGTTTAAAAAAAACACACGCAAACAGGTATAATAATATAGTCCATTTTTGTTCTTCTTCCTCCAACTGAAATCCTTCCTGATTGACAGTTTCTTTGAACAAGAAGGTCTCTGCCCGATCCATATATTTCTCTACGCCTCAACATTTCTCTTTAAAGTCAGATACTTTAGTTCAATCTGATCACAGAGTCCCTTGTAATTCTCCAACACAGGAGCATTGGTTTTCACAGCTTTCAGGCCGTCAAATGCCTGTTGAAACTCCGCTGTCCATTGAAATTTTCAATGTTTCTTCAGCAAGTCCATCAGTAGAGCAACCTTGCTACAAAGCTTTTGCACAAATGTGCAATCAAATCCACTCATACCAAGAAATCGCATTATTTCCTTTGTCTCAAGGGTATTGGAAACTCCTCAAGGAAAGTGACTTGGGCTTTTCCAAATTCATTTTTGGTTAGGTGTATCATCAAACCCGCCTCCTGAAGTCGATTGAATAACTCCATCAGATGTTTTAAATGTTCTTTCCATGTGCGGCTGAAAATTACCAGATCGTCGATGTATACCGCACTATTGGGTAATCCTGAAACGACTTTGTTAGTTAACCGTTGAAATGTGGCTGGTACGTTTTTCATGCCAATTGGCGTAACTTTGAATTAATATATATCACCTGGAGTTACAAAAGCTGAAATCTCCTTTGCCTATTGGATAAAGGTACCTGCCAGTAACCAATAAGTAAATCCAGTTTAGAAATAAAAGCTGATTGTCCCACTTTCTCAATGTAATCCTCCAAACATGGGAGGATAAGAGTCAGCTATTGTAACTGCATTAATCTTTCTATTGTCCACACACAACCGTTGGGTACCGTCTGGTTTTGGTACCATCACTATGGGTGAGCTCCATTGGCTGCAACCCACTTCAATTATGCCATTTTTAAGCAGACTCTCAATCTCTTTGTTAACCTGTGTCAATTTTAAAGGGTATGGATGTTGTTTGATTGGAACAGCCTTTCCCACATCTACATCATGGATAGCCAGTTTAGTACTTCCCAATATTCCTCCACAAACTTGCCCATGTGATATCAATAACACGTTCAGGTCAGTTTGTTTTTCCTCTGGAAGGTAACTCAACAATTTCTCCCGATTTTTAAGAATATCCTTGTTTTCCAATTTATTTTGAGGTATGTCAAATTCACAGTCATCTGGATTTGGTTCGTCGCTTTGAGTTATAATCATTAAAATCTCCTCCTTTTTCTCTCCTTCCCTTTCAAAGTACCTTTTAAGCATATTCACATGACACACTTAGTGAGTTTTCCTTCTATCTGGTGTTTTTAACAACATAATTCACCTCACTCAATTTCCTTTCAATCTGATAAGGTGCACAATACCTAGCTTTTAAAGGTTCACCTACCACTGGTAACAATAATAAAACTTTAGGCGCGATTCTCCGCCTCCTGACATTTTTCATGCTCTCCCGCTATTCTCCCCCCCCCCCCCCCCCCAACGCCACGAACCGACGATTCTCCGAGGCTAATGGGTCGAGCGGCCAGGCCTTCACACCCATTTCAACACGGCAGCAAACACACCTGCTTGCTGCCATCGTGAAACGGGCGCCAGATGCACATTTGGGACATCTGGGGGCCCGATTGGCACGGCAGTACCACGGCCGGTGCCCACGATCGCGGGCCGTGCGTCCGTAACGGATGCACTCTTTTCCCTCTGCCGCCCCGCAAGATCAAGCCGCCACGCTTTGCGGGGCGGCTGAGGGAAAAGACGGCAACTGCGCATGCGCGGGTTGGCATTGTCCAACCTGCGCATACGCGGCTGACATCATAACTGTCGTCAAGGCCGTGACGCACGAGGCCGCGCTCCTAGTCCCGCCCGGGGGGGAGGTCGGCCCCGGAAATGGCCGTGAAGGCTGCCGTGGGTCAAGGCCTGTCCCACGGCAGCCTTTACGATTCTCCATATTTGCGGAGAATCTCGCCCTCTATCTCCACAGGCAAAACTATGAACTTTGGATTTCTTGTCCGTTACCAGTTTCATCACATTTTGTGCAACTTTCAAATTTTGTCTAGTCAATTCACCTGCTCTATTTATTCATTCCTTAAATTTTGACACGTAATTGAATAATATAAGTTCTGATTTCTCACTCATCAAATTTCCTTAATCAATTTAAGTGGTACTCTTCCCTCATGACCAAAAATTATTTCAAAAGGACTAAATTTGGTTGACTCATTAGGTGCATCCCTAATTGCAAACAGTACAAATTAAATTCCTTCATCCCAATCCTCTGGATAATCTTGACAATAAGCCCTCAACATTGTCTTTAATGTCTGCTGCCACCTTTCTAAAGCTCCCTGTAATTCCGGATGGTATGCAGTTGATTTAAATTGTTTTATTCCTAAGCTATCCATAACGTGTTTGAATAACCTTGAGGTAAAATTTGATCCTTGATCTGATTGGATTTCTGTAGGTAGTCCATATCTAGTAAAGAATTTAAGTAACTCCTCCACAATCTTTTTAGCGGTAATATTACATCCATTATAGTCAAAAGATATTGATTCCCACTTTTTGTTTTAGGAAGCGGGTCTACGCAATCAATTAAGACCCTTGTAAAAGATTCCTCAAATGCGGGAATGGGTATTAAGGGCGCTGGTTTTATCACAGCTTGAGGTTTCCCTATCACTTGACATGTGTGACATGATTGACAAAATTTAACTACATCTTTATGTAGACCAGGCCAATGAAAATGTTTTTCTATTTTAGCTTGCGTTTTCCTTATTCCCAAATGACCTCCCACTGGTACCTCATGTGAAACTCGTAACACCTCCTTTCTATACCCTACCGGCAATACTACTTGATGAACTCCTGCCCACTTTTCATCCGCCTGCATATGTACAGGTCTCCATTTTCTCATCATGGCATACCTTTAACGGTAATAACACTCTGGTATACACTCAGATTCCTCTTCCGTGTATGCTTTCAGATACATCCATTTTATTTCTATATCTTTCTGTTGTAACTCTGCCAATTTTCCTGAACTAAAAATATCTGCCTCATCCTCCACCTGTTCTTGTTCTTTTTCAACCATCTGATCAAAAATCATTTCTGATGACTGCACTTCAACTTCATCTTCACTCTCTGATTTCTCCTCTTGTCTTAACCTGTAACTTTGCAACCTTGTTGCTACACAATGCAGAAAAATCCCAGGATAGTCATCCTTCTTCACTTTAGTTGTTCGATTTTCCACTGGCTTATCAACCACCATAGGTATCACTCCGGCCTGTGATCCAGCTATATAATTACCCAAGAAAAACTGTGGGCGGAATTCTCCGCTCCCCATGTGGTGTGGGAGAATCATGGGAGGGCGTCCCCAGCGATTCTCCCCCCTGCTCGGGAAAATCACCATTCGCCGTGAAAAAAGGCGAGCGGTGATTCTCCGAGCCCGATGGGCCGAGCGTCTGGCCCTTCACGCCCGTTTCAACACGCCAGCAACCACACCTGGTCGCTGCATTAGTGAAACGGGCGCGAGATGCCCATTTGGGGCATCTAGGGGCCCGATTGGCACGGGAGCACCACAACTGTGCTCGGCAGGGAACATGCCCGCGATCGGTGCCCACCGATCGTCGGGCCAGCATCCAAAATGGACGCACTTTCCCCTCCGCCGCCCGGCAAGATCAAGCTGCCATGTCTTGCCCGACGGCTGAGGAGAAAGACGGCCACCGCGCATGCATGGATGACCTCACAAATGCGCTGTTTTGCGCGTCATTTCTGGCGCAACAATGTCGCGGCCGGGAAAGACGGAGGCCCGCTCCTAGCCCCCTGGGTGGAGATAAATTAGGTGCGGGTCCAGGCCCCGAGGCCATCGTGAACCTCGGCCGATTTCACGACGGCCATCCCGATTTTTATCGGGAGCGGAGAATACCGCCCTGTATTCCTGGAAAAGATAGTTTCTCTATTACTACTATTACCACTTCACTACTCTTCACTGAACTTTCCAACCTTACCTTATATAGTGGAACACTACTCTTTTCATCCTGAATTCCACATATTCCCACCTTTTCTGGCAACATTCTTCCCAGATTACATATCTCCTCATCTCTTACCATTAAATATTGACAAGCTCCCGTACCTCTTAAAATGGTGACTTCTTAACCAGCTCCTCCTGATACACGTGAGTGTATCACGTGACTGATCTCTTGATCAGGCTGTACAATCTTTTGCACATCCTTCGCTTCACTGGGCTTTCCTTTACCACTTGATCAAACCCCACTGTCTTATCCTGTTTTACCACATCAGCCTTCCCAGTGCTTTTCTTCAACCACCAACACTGACTTTACAAGGCCTACTTTATTGCAGTGAAAACATTTGAAATTTTAAATTTCTTTTCCACCCTCCTGGATTTATTTTTTAATCAGAGGTACACTCTCCTTATTATTTCCCATCAGATCACCTTTACCTTTACCACTTGAGTATTTCTCATGTCCCCAGTTTCTACCCCTCACCGGCTGAAACTGATGTCGGAAACTGAATTTCTAAACTCCTCCAAAAGTATAATTTCTCTGAGAGCTTCATATGTTTGGTCCATTTTCAAAGCCCTTATCTACCTATCAAAATTACTCTGTTTGATCCTTTCCAACTCCATGTCTATTTGACCAAATTCTTTCCTTAAATTTCTAAACCTTTGTCTGTAGGCTTCAGGCACCAGTTCATATGCACCTAAGGTGGATTTTTTCACCTCCTCTTATGTCCCAGATAGCTCCTCCGGTAGTGATGCAAACACTTCACTATCCCTACCTATCAGCTTTGTTTTAATCAGTAATACCCACGTGTCCTGTGACCACTTCATTTGTTTAGCTACCTTCTCAAATGAAATGAAAAAGGCTTCTACCTCCTTCTCATCAAACCTTGGCAATGCTTGGACATATTTAAATAGATTCCCACCAAGCCTTCAACTTTGACGCTCTTTCTCACTATCCTCATCACTATCCACCAACTGTACATTTCCCTTTACGTCTGCCAATTTTAACTGACGGTCATGTTTCATGGCTATTTTCTGAAGTTCAAACTCTCTCTTTATCTTTTTCTCTGATCTGTATCTCCCTTTCTCTTTCATTTTGTTCTGCTATGGCTATTCTTTTCTCCTTTCTTCTCTCTCCTTTTCTTTTTCCTCTCTCTCTCTTTCCTTTTCCTCTCTATCTCTTTCATATTCAAGCTGCTTCAATTCTTTCTCATTCTCATGTTCCATTTGTTTAATTTGCAACTGAATTTTTGCCATTTCCAATGAGTCAAACTGTATCTCAGGCAACTTTAATTGCTTAGCCACCACAATAATTACCTCAACTTTTCACATTTTGTCAGATAATGTTAACTGCAATGTTTTTGCCAAGTCTAACAGTCTGCTTTTAGTCTCTGTCCATGAGGTACTGTGTGTGACTGTCTCCACCCCCAAAAACTTCAGAGCCTCTGAAAGAGCCATAGTCCACAACACACTCCCTACTTAAACTGGAATACCACACCTGAAAACCAACCACAATATGCTCACCCCTCACTGTCTTGATGTTCACTAAGCTAATCCAATAGGTAGACATTTATCCCGGACAAGCCCCCAATTTTTTATGGGCCAGGGTTTAGAGAACCCCAAGTGTATCATGGAGTTCCCCTGACCAACAACTTTTACTGGATTGTGGTATGGGGAGCACACGGCCCACTCTACAGGTGTGGCACAGTAGAAATGGAAAAGTATTTTTTAAAGCAAAACAATGTTTATTCGATGAACTCAAGTTAACCTTTTTAAAACATACAGTGAACACCTTAGCAACCATCAATTCAAAGACTACAACACTAAGTAATCCTTTAAGCTTTCCTTTTAACATCCATAAGACTTAAAACATATTTTACCAGAAGCACATTAAGTTTACATTCACTACTGAGAACATTTATAATTCTGAATTGACCAAATGATCAAGGGATTGTCTTTTCACGGCAGAGGGATCAACAGTACACCTGCTCTGTCTGGCTTGAGCTCCAACACTGAAAACAAAACTAAAACACACCCTGCAACCTGCTCAAAAACGAAAATAAAAAGTGGACAGACAACCCAGCTCCACCCACTCTCTGACATCACTGCAGTAATAAACACCCATTTCTTAAAGGTAATCTCACTACAGATATTTATATACACACCCATTTATAAACACCCATTTCTTAAAGCTACTCTCACATGACTGGGCACATTAATCACGCTATGCTCTAGACCTAGACCTCAGCGCTACTCCCTTGTTCCTCAGGCTGAAAAGGCCAGGACATAATGACTCCCCTTTTACCAATCTTACCTTCTTCTCCAGCTTTGCCTTTATAGCCCTATTTCAGTCTCTTCCCTCTTTATATTTAGACCTCAGGCGCCACCTTGTTCTTTTTGTTGGCACACCTTTGAATCTGAGAACCATGCCCCCTCAAAACCAAGGCTCCATTCCCTGCAACCGCAGACTCTAGGGTTCTCCCTGTTCAAATCTTGGTCCTCAGTTTAATGGGTCTTTTGTTGTGTTTGATTGAGCCAGCCACACACACTGGTCGGGATTCTCCCCTACCCGGCGGGGCGGGGGGTCCCAGCGAGTCGGAGTGGTGTGAACCACTCCGGCCTCCGGCTCCGCACCTTTGGGGTCCAAGCCATCACATTGGCGCCACGCCAGCTGGGGCCAAAAGGACTTTGCCGGCCGGCGTAAGTCCGCGCATGCGCCGGAGCATCAGCGGGTGCTGACATCATATCAGTGCATGCACAGGGGAGGGGGTCCCATCCGCCTCTGCCATGGTGAAGGCCATTGCAGGGGCGGAAGAAAAAGAGTGCCATCATGGCACAGGCGTACCCGCCGATCGGTGTGCCCCGATCGCGGGCTAGGCCACCGTCGGGGCACTCCCCGGGGTCAGATCCCCCCCCCCCAGGACCCCGGAGCCCTCCTGCGCCGCCAATCCCGCCGGTCAGGTAGGTGGTTTAAACCACGCCAGTGGGAGAGGCCTGTCAGCCCATCGCGGGCCGGAGAATCGACGCGGGGGGCCCGCCGACCAGTGCGGGGGGCCTGCCGACCGGCACGGCGCGATTCCCACCCCCGCCGAATCTCGGGGGGTCGGAGGATTCCGCCCACTATCTTTTCCTCTCATGCACCTGTGAACGTGTTTTAATTTATTTCCACGGTGTTGCAGCAACGGTGATTTTTAATTCCACAGGAGAGTTTACGTGATGACATAGAAAAGTGTCTATTTTCTACCAAAACTGAAAGAGAAATGACGTGAAAAGGTAGGTGGGGACCACTATCATTATTGTGTACAGCTTGACCATATTTCAAGGTTAAGGATCCAATGCTAACATTGGATTGCAAATAGAATGATAGAATCATACAATATTGGAGGTTGTTCAGCGCATTGTGTCTGTGCTTGTTTTTTGGAGGAGTTACCCAATTGGTCCCCCTTACATGTTCTTTCTCCTTGGTCCTGGAAGGTGTTCCCTTTTGAGTAAATACCCAATCTCCCTTTGAAAATTGCCATTGAACCTTTAAGCAATGCATTTCAGAACATAATTTGCCACACAAGAATAATTCTCCTCCCATTTTTTTTTTGACAATTGCTTTAAGTGTATGTCATCTCCTACTGACCCTGCTGCCAGTGGAAGCAATTTTCTCTAATTTACTTTATCGAAACACTTAATCATTTTGGACACCTTTTAAATCACTCCCTAACTTTCATCTGCCCTGAAGTGAAAACTCCAAGCTTCTCTCGTCTCTCTACAGACCCTCAGCTTTGTTATAATGTTAGTATAATGCTCCTGTACCCTCTTCCCCAAGGCCTTGACATACTGCTTCAGATATTAAGGCCAGGATTGAACGCAAGCTGAGGCCTAAAAAAATGCATTTTAGTTTTGCATAACTTCCTTGTTTTGCTACTCAGTGCTTCTATGTGTAAAAGTCCGAATTTCATTTGTCTTTTAGCATCTTTATGAAGGAATATGTAATGTGAGATTAGTCACTTGGATGTAAAGTGCTTGAGTGTCGTTGAAAAAAGACACATGTCGAAGCTTTTCAACTTACACCCATCAGGACATTCCCAAGAATACCAAATGCAAAGGGAGATGAAAAAAGAGTGCTGATTGGTTGGCAAGTGGACTCTGATTGATGGAGGTGTTGCCATGGAGAATGCACCAGTTAACTGATGACTAACAGTTAATGGGCAAATATTTAAAAAAATCAAACCAGGCAGGTTGACATTGATTGGTCAAGATATTGCCCTGGGGAATGAACCAGAGAATTAACGTGGCCTATTTTGTTCAGTTGAAACAGATGCAATATGTACTCATGCTCTTTCAGTTTACAAAGAATGATGGTCTGTGCATTAACACATGTAGCTTCTAGAAGGTGTATGTGTGCCGCACTGTGAGCCCAACCGATCATCTTAAATTCTCTTCTGATGAAGTATAAATTGTTGTTCCCTTTATATTTGGTATTCTGGCGTAAGTTCTGAGCAAGATGAAAAGCATCAATGTGCCTTTTTTCTAATCTATAATTCGAAAATGGTGGTCTTATCCATGGAAAACACTGAGAAAATGACAGAAACTAAAGAAAAGGGGTACAATTTTAACTACTTAAGGGGTGGTGGATTTTTGTTTGGGAGATTAGATAAATCCTCAAAGTGGAATAGGTCAGAAACTGGACATGATAACCCCTTGTGGGGTTATGTCAGGTTAGTTGACAAACAGGATCATCCAACCCCCCCCCCCCCCCCCCCCACCCTCCAGCACCGTAACCCAGCAGCTGTTGGGTAAGTCATGTAACGTTCAGTGACAGATGACTTTGAATGTAACCCAGAATTCTGGCATTAACAGCCAGTGAATGGGTTTCCCAACTGTATGGAAAGTAGTCCCAGGATCTTGACCCAGGGACAGTGAAGGAATTACAATATATTTCCTAGTCAGGATGGTGTGTGGCTTTGAGGGCAACTTGCAGGTGGTCCATCTAGGTGACTGATGATATGAGTTTGGAAGGTGCTATCGAAGGAACCTTGGTGAGTTGCTGCAGTGCATCTTGTAGTTGGTGCACACTGCTGCCGCAGGTTTATTGGTGGTGGAGAGAGTAGACGTTGAAGGTGGCGAATGAGGGGCCAATCAAGCAGGCTGCCTTGTCCTCAATGGTGTTGAGCTTCTTCAGTGTTTTTTGAGCTGTCCTCTTCCAGGCAAGTGGAGAGGATGTGGTGTAAATAAAGCCACAGTGCTGCTAAGGCTTTTGACCCAACGATAGCGAAGGCACAGCAATGCATTCACAAGTCAGTATGGTGAGTGGCTTGGAGGGCAACTTCCAGGTGGCAGTGTTTCCACGAGTCTGCTGCCCTTGTCCTTTAAGATGGTAGTGATCTTGGCGAGTTCGTGTTGAGCATCTTGTAGATGGTACACACGACTGCCACTGTTCATCGGTGGTGGAGGGTTGCTTTGTCCTGGATGCTGTAGAGCTTTTAGGGTATTGTTGGAGCTGCACTTATCCAGGCAAGTTGTCAAAATTCCACCACACTCCTCACTGGTGCCTTGCAGATGGTGGGCAGGCTTTTTGTGAGTCTGGAGGTGAGTTACGTGCCATAGAATCCCCAGACTCTAACTTGCATTGTAGCCAGAGTTTTTACGTGGCTGGTCCAATCCAGTTTCTGGTCAATGGTTACCCCACCTACGCGTATTTATATTGTGTGGACGAGTTTAAGGTTTACCATTTTACCAGAAAAACCATCCCTATAGTGCACACAAATAAATTAGACCTAATTTTCAATGCAATAGATCATGCAGAATCAATGTTTGAAAAAAGGATCAACATATTTAAAAAAAAGAGTTTTAAATTATTTGCAATAAATTTAAAAGGGGTAGTTCTGTGAACTACCAAGACGTTACACTTGAAGACAATATGATATCCCCCTCTGCCCTGCGAGGTTGAGCAGTGGGATATTGTACAAACATACTTGTTGGAACTAATGTTGCAATTAACTAGATATTGGCATTTCGCATTTCAAACATTGATTCAATATAAATGAATTTCTTTTCATCTTCTGGCTACAATACAATCTGCCTCTACTTTGACTCTAAAAGGCAATCGCCATTTGTTAGTGATGCCGTTGTTTACAGGACTTACAGGATCACAAATCAATTATAGGCACGGACGACCTCACGACCCGTATTAGTTCATCCATCCAGAACATCCGCCCTCTGCTCGCTCTGTAGCATCTATCTTTTTAATGCAGCCTGGGATGTTGACTCCACAGCTTCACCAGTAAACTCTACTTCAAATGTTGATCACTTGTTGCAGGAATCTATTTTAAAGTTATCTCTTACTAGTTTGAGTCACTAATACATAATTTAATTACGGGGGTGGCACGGTGGCACAGTGGTTAGCACTGCTGCCTGACGGCACTGAAGGCCCAGGGCTGGCTTAGTTCAGTGGGCTGGACAGCTGATTTGTGATGCAGAACAAAGCCAGCATCGCGGGTTCAATTGCCGTGCTAGCTGAGAATTCTGAATTCTCCTCTGTGTACCCGAACTGGCGCCGGAATGTGGCAACTAGGGGCTTTTCACAGTAACTTCATTGCAGTGTTAATGCAAGCCTACTTGTGACAATAAAGATTATTTACATTTACAAGACCCAGGTTCGATCCCAGCTCTGGGTCACTGTACATGTGCAGTTTGCACATTCTTCCCATTTCTGCGTGGGTCTCACCCCACAACCCAAAGATGTGCAGGGTACGTGAATTGGCCATGCTCAATTGTCCCTTAATTGAAAAAAAAATGAATTGAAAAATAAATGAATTGGGTGCTTTAAATCTATGGGAAAAAAAATAATTTAATTTCAGAAAAAACTTATGATTTACCATACCACGCCACTGATCATTCTTAAACATAACTTTTGCATCACCCCTTAGATGCTGCCTTATCAAAGTGCAACAACTACATTTTTCCAGTTTTCATTTGTCCCAGATTCCTTGGGGATTTTAAGCAAATGCATTTGTTGGTAATCTGATGATATCAGATTGACTGTAGAAAATTCTGGAAAACTCAACAGGTCTGGCAGCATCCGTGGAGAGAAAAAGAGATAATAATTCGAGTCCATATGACTCTTCAGCACTAACGTGAGGGGGAAATGTGTTGGATTTCATATTGTTTAAAAGAGGGAGGAGCAGTTGACGTAAAATAGTTCAGGGGTAGGTGGGAGCTCAGGAGAGACTTGACAAAGGTGTTGGAGCATAAGACAAAGGGAGTGTTAACGGTCATGCTAAAGACTGAAGAAGGTGTTGCTAGTGGCATAAAGGTAACATAGCAGAATGTGTTAATCGCAGAATAAGGGTCAGCACTCTGAAAGCAAAACATAAGAACGAGAGACAGATGGCCCTATGGGAGAGTGGGGGACAAAAATATTGGTTTGAGAAAGGTGTCAAGATGTGGGGGGGGAAAAGACTTCATAGTCTCAAGTATCGAACTCAATGTTAGGTCCAGAAAGCTGTAAAGTGCCTCATCGCAAGGTGAAGTGCTGTTCCTCACATGAGAGGGCAATGTTTGTGATTTTCATCCACACGATGTGGGCCTCACTGAAGGTTAAATTGTACAACCCATCCCTAGGTACTGAAGAAGGTGGTGGTCAGACGTCCTCTTAAACCATGGTGAAAGTACACCCGGTAATACATTCAAGTACAGATTGGCTAATCATCTTTTACAACCTGCAGTAAAGCAATGGCTCCACCAGTGCTTAATAATGTAAGGTTAAATAGCAAGCGTATTTATTGCAGATTTCATACAGGATGCGTGCTGCTCAATCACTTGAGGAGAAGAATGGAAGGATCCTGGATGGGACTTGCATGTTAATAATTGGCTCATGTAGGATTGATTGTATGGATACAATTGTGGCTCCAAAGGAACTGGAGGATTGCAAACATTGTTCAAAAAATAGCAGGATAAACCTGGTAATTACAAATCAGCCAGTTTAATGCGCATGTTGGAGAAAATTTTAAAAGCAATAACCCGGAAGGAAATGAACAGCCATGTGGACAGGCAAGGGCGAAAAGGAGTCAGCACAAATTTGTTGAAGGGAAAATGGGGTTTCACTGACTTGCTTGAGTGGTCGGAAAGCATGTTTCTTTTTAAATTCATTCATTTATTGCTCGTCCCTAATTTCCCTTGAGAAGGTGGTAGTCTTCTTGAGCTAAGACCACAGGAAAATGGAACAGGATTAGGCCATTCGGCCCCTCGAGCCTGCTCTGCTATTAAGTAGGCTGATTCCTCATTGCCACTTTCCTTCCTTTTCCCAATAACCTTTAATTCCCTTTTTGATCATGAACCTATCTATCTCAGCCTTAAGTATGCACAAGAGGTGCGATTCTCCGAGCCCTGCAACTGGCTGGAGAATCGGCGCCATTTGCACCGGCACGTTTGACGGGCGCGCCGGTTGCAGGCCGCTGTACGCGGCAGGGCAGCTGATTCTCTGGCCTGGATGGGCCGAGCGGCCGCACGGAAAAAGCAGAGTCCCGCCGGCGCTGTCCACACCTGCTCGCGGCCGGCGGTAACTGCGCGAAGTGTGGGGGGCAGCCTATGGGCGGGGTGGAGGGGGGCTCCATCCTCAGGGGGGTCTGCGATAGGGTCTGGCGATCGGGGCCAACCAATCGGCAGGCTGGCCTCTCCCCCCTCCCCCAGGCCTAATTTGTTCCGCGGCCGGACTCTGAACCCCCACGCCATGTTGCGTTGGGGTCACGCGCTGAAGAAGTCCTCCGTGCATGCACGGGTAGGCGTGGCCTAACTGCACATGCACAGGTTGGTGCGGCACCCATTTGGCACTGGGAAGGAAGGCTGGAGCGGTGTGAACCATTCCAGTGCCGTGCTGGCTCCGATCGGTAGTCCCCACGCCCGTTTTGCGACGTTGTGAAACAGGACGGTGCGAACACTTGGGGCGGAATTCTCCGCAAAGGACGACGCAAACCCGGAATGTTTCACGACAGTGTCGGAGTCCGCTCCTCGCCCCCTATTCCCCCCCACCCCCCCCCCAAGGGGCTAGGAGCGGCGTTCCATAAATCTCGGCCGCTGGGCCTTGACGCTGGCGTCAAGGCGGCGTTTCGAGAATGACGCGGCCGGCGGCGCCTAATGACGTCAGCCGCGCATGCGCAGGTTGGCCGGCTCCAACCCGCGCATGCGCGGTTGCCATCTTCCCCTCCGCTGCCCCACAAGACGTGGCGGCTTGATCTTGCGGGACGGCTAAGGAGAAAGAGTGCGTCTCTTGGAGACGCCGGCCCGACGATCGGTGGGCACCGATCGCGGGCCAGTCCCCTCCTGAGCGCGGCCGTGGTGCTCGCTCCCCTCTCCACCCCCCACAGACCCCATACTCATCTTTTGCACACTGCTCACACCAGCAGCGACCAGGTGTGGTTGTCGCTGGTGTGAACAGGTCGGGAATGCCCATACGGGCCGGAGTATCGCGGGTCGCCATGAAAAATGCGACACACCATTTGGGGGGAGGGGGAGAATCGCGGGGATTGTCAGACAGCCCTCCCGCGATTCTCCCACCCGGCGTGGGAGCAGAGAATCGCGCCCTTTGTCTCCATTTTGGTGAATTGCGTCCAAGGACTCTACCCCCCCAGCACTCTGTGACAAGGAGTTGCAAAGTCTCATAATCCTCTGAGAGAATAATTTTCTCTTCTTCTAATACCTCCTCATCTCTGTCTTAAATTGGCCCCCCTCATTCTAAGACTATGGGCACAAACTAATGGCCTTGTCACGCCCGACTCAAGCCAGAATTATTAACGCTTGTTACGCTTTGCGAGATCTGACAAGCAGATTTGCATATTCAGGTGAGTAGTTCGTCGCACGTGAATATATCTGCGTCGGTGTTACCAGGATGCGGGCCCTAATGGTCTCGCCTCCACGGTGAACCCGAGCGGGTGGTTTGCACTGATTTCCACAAACGTGGACCAGGCGGACTGGCATTTTGGGGGAGTCTCCCAGGTGATCGGGGGGCCCCTGGGTGGTCGGGCTCTGGGATGGGTGATATTCTGACACCTCTGATGCCACCCGGGCACCATGGCACTGCGAGCCTGGCAATGCCACTTGAGCAATGCCAGGGTGCCCAGGTGGCACTACCAGAGTGCCAGACTGACAGTGCCAAGGTGCCCCGGTGGTATCTTGCCTGTGCCGGGGATCGGGTCCAGAGGTACCCTGCTCTTATGAGGTCGGGTGTGGGGGGCTCAATGACCCCCTAATTGGTAACTTAGGGCATTGGGGAATACGGAGTCAACAGTGGTGAGCTGAGATCATGAGGCCCAGAAATGAAGCAGAGTCCCATTTCATAGCGGGGTTGTTTTCAACGCTGTAAGTGCCGGGAAGCACCCTGCTAAATGTTCCCAAAGCAGGACTCTGTTTCATTTGCGCTAAATTGCGCCCTATGCCTTCAGGACCTCGAGTCTCCCATGAGGGAAACATCCTCTCAGCAATTACCCTGTCAAGTCCTTTAAAAATCCTATATGTTTCAATTATATCACCTCTTGGGCTTCTAAATTCCAATGAGTAGAGTCCCAACATATTTAACCTTTGCTCAAAAGACAAGCCCTCCACACCGACGATCATCCTCATGAACCTTCTCTGAACCACCTCCAATTGAGTAACATGTTTCCTTCAGTAAGGAGACCAAAACTACTCCCAATACTCGAGGTGTGGTCTCACCAGTACCTTGGACAGTTGAAGCAAGACTTCCCTATCCTTATACGTCAAACCCCTTGAAATAAGGGCCAACATTCCATTTGCTTTCCTGCTGCTGTCCATGTGGTGTGGGTACACCCACAGTGCTGTTAAGGATTTTAACCCAATGACGGTGAAGGAACAGTGATATATTTCCAAGTCAGGATGGTGAGTGGCTTGGAGGGGAAACCTCCCGGTGATGGTGTTCCAGTGAGTCTGCACCTCTTGCCCTTGTAGATGGGGTATTGGCCATGGGTTTGCAAGGTGCTGCCAATGAAGCCTTGGTGAGTTCTTGCAGTGCATCTTGTAAATGGTACACATGGCTGCCACTGTGCACTGGTGTTGGAGGGAGTGAATGTTTGTGGATGGGGCACTGAACAAGTTGCTGCTTTGTCCTGGATGGTGCCAAATCTCTTGTGTTGTTGGAGCAGCACTCATCCAGGCAAGTGGAGAATATGCCATCACACTCCTGACGTTTGCTTTGCATATGGTGGCCGAGCTTTGGAGAGTCACGTGGTAAGTTACTCAGGATTCCTAGCCTCTGACCTGCTTTGTAGCCATAGTATTTATCTGGCTAGTCCAGTTTAGTTCCGGTCAATGGTAACCCCAGGACATTGCTAGTGGCAGATTGTCAGCAATGGTAATGCCATTGAATGTGTGCTGTGACAGATCCAGTTGGAAGAGGTGGCACAGTCAAGTGCACTGCTTGGCACTGCTCCTTATTGAGCTGGATGTGGAACATCCTGGATGGGTGCAACCTTCTACATAGCGCTCCCATCCCTGGTCTTGACTCTATGTGGAGCTTCCCCTTTCTGCTTCCTGGGCTTGACCGCCAAGGCATGCCCAGCCCAAGCACAACCACAATTGCCCCCATTACTGAAAGCAAATTTTCTCTTGACAGGTCTTTCAACTCCACTGACCAACTCCTCAATGTCCAGCACCAGCCTCTGGGGAATCCAAAATCGTTTGTACACGTCTTCAATAAGCAAACGCCACAGTGCTTCCAATCGCGTTGCAACTGAAAAGGAAATCAAAAGGACCTCACCTGGAATGAGCCCAAGAGATAGCATAGTGTTAGTGTGGTGGGAATAGTGGGGGGGGGGGTTGTGTGGTTGGGAGTGGGAAGGGTTCCCATGTTCATTGAATACACACTCAGCTCACACGATTAAAGGGACAGGACCTGTGAAGTTCGAAACGGTGATTACATGAGCAAAATCAGCATCGAATGTTGTAGGGTGCAACTTTACACCTTTGATCGGTTAATCTGCCGTTCAGACATTGGAATTGCAAGAAATGTTGAGAGCACACTCGAATATAGGCATCAAATATTAAACTTTATTACATCAGACATACAGTGCAAAGTAACATTTTACAATGGATTCCGTCATGACAAATACAATGAGCCATAACCTCCAGTCGGAGTCAGAAAGGGATCAGCTGGAATTCTCCAGCCATTGGGATTCTCTTTTCCCGCTGGCAGCGCACCCCCACCCGGCGGCGTGGGGTGGCTTCAATGGGAAATCCCATTGACAAGCAACAGGAAGATAGAATCCCACCGCCAGCAAATGGCACGTTCCAAGAAACACAGAGCTGGGGTCTGTAGAATCCTGACCACAGTCTGCTGGAATTAAAACAGAGTAAAGTGCCCTTTTCTGCTCTGGAGTTGGGAATGTCCTGGGTGTTGATTAGTCGGGTGGTGGGGGATCAGAGTGTGAGGGGTGTCCAATGCGGGGCTCGGTCTTGGTGTTTACAATTGTTACGCTGAAGCTCGGGGTACCCCCAGGAAACGACAAGCTCACACACACACACACACATGGGCACATAGACACATACACACAGATACGCACATATACACACATAAACACACGCAGATACACACACAGAGACACAGACTCACCCACACACAGATACACACGCCAATACACAGACACAAACAGAGACACATACACGCTCATGCAGATACACACACAAACACAGACACACACGCTGATACAAACATATGCAGGTAGACACATGCATGTGCAGAGACACACACACAGACACATGCAGCCAGACACACACGCAAATATACACACAGAGAGACACGCACTCACAGACCCACACAAGTACACCCACACAGACACACACACAGATAGACATTCACAGAGACACTCACACAGATACACAGACACACAGTCACACAACACACACATCCCTATTTATCCTACTTGGGAATGTCCTTCTTACTCTAGCCTTAGAAAAAAGATGCTCTGCCAATACAGTGCCCAGATATCCTCTGAATGGTCATACAATCACCTGGAATCGGCAATCTCCTGCTGATTGTAGATTTCTGAGTTGGTCCTGCACTAGAGCCCTCACCATCAAAGGCTGCACCAGAGTGGTCTATCCACCATTGCTGAACTTATCTTCCGTGCCAGCAACAGCAGCACTACAGAGCTCAAATCTCAGGCACTTAATCTAGTTATTTACAATCAATTAAACCTTTGTTTATTTTTTCTATTGCCAGTTCACCCCCCCCCCCCCCCCACCAAACCCGACCAGGTTAGTTTGAAAACTCTCCAGCAGCACTGGCAGAGTCCCACGAGGACGTTAGCCCAGTTCTGTTTAGGTGGAACCGGTCTGGCCCTTATAATTCCAACCTCCGCAGAACAGATGCCTATGTTCCAGAAATCTAAAGCTCTCCCAATTCTCCAGCCATACACTCATCTGCTTCATGGGCGGAAAGGTGGCACTGTGGTTAGCATTACTGCATCACAGTGCCAGGGACCCGGGTTCAATTCCAGCCTTGGGTGTGTGTGGAGTTTGCACGTTCTCCCCGTGTCTGCGTGGGTTTCCTCCGGGTGCTCCGGTTTCTTCCTGCAGCCCAAAGATGTGCAGGTTAGGTGGATTGGCCATGCTAGATTGCCCCTTAGTATCCGAAAGATGTGTAGGTTAGTTTAAGGGGTTCATGGAATAGGGCAGAGGAGTGAGCTTTGGTGAAGTACTCTGACAGGGGGTCGGTGCAGACTCAATGGGCTGAATGGCCTCTTTCTGCACTGCAGGGATTCTACCCATTAGTTTCTAACTTCACCAGTGAGTGGTAACTGGGAGTAATAAAAGAGATTATTGTGTCGCTTGCTAGTCTCCATCCCAGCCTCCTAAAACCAGCATATAGAACCTCATTGCTCTTTCTATGTATGTCACGGACCAATATGAACCCTGACCTCTGGTTGTTCACACTCTCCCCTCAGAGTGCTCTGTAGTCATTCAGTGAAATCCTGATGATACATTCATCTCACCACACTATGTTATACTCACCTTCACTTGCAACACAATGAATAATTCCAAAAGGTTCTTGCTTAAGTTCCCAGTTGTGCAGCTTTCGCACCAAACCCCTTTGTTCAGAATTTGCCCTTGAGCAAGTTAATGCAAATTCAGCTTTGGCTACAAATAAAGAATTCAACTCATAAATTTTACACGGTAGTCTCGGTGGGTTGTTGAGCACATTTTATTTTAAGCATTCTTTTGGAAGCTCACAGTTTTTGATATTCTGCCTTCAGCCGTCGAAGTAAGAAAAAAACGGCACAGCGCACGCCGGCCGGAATTTTCCAGCTATTCCCGCTGGCGGGATGGTCTGGTCCCACGGACAGGGGGTGCATTCAACGGGAAAGCCCGTTGAGAGCGGCCAAACCAGATGATCCTGCTGGTGGCCAATGGTAGGCTGCCTCCGCTGCTGCGAAACCCGTCACGAGGGAGTGTGGAAAATACCGTCAGCCATTTTGAATCTGGAAATGGGGCTGAAGCACAGGCTTCATCAGGAAGATCCAAAGTGCTTTGCTTGTGGTATTATAATTTTCTTTAGATAAATTTAGAGTACCCAATTCATTTTTTTTTCCAATTAAGGGGCAATTTAACCTGGCCAATCCACCTAGCTTGCACATCTTTGGGTTTTGGGGGCGAAACCCACGCAAACACGGGGAGAATGTGCAAACTCCACATGGACAGTGACCCAGAGCCGGGATCGAACCTGGGACCTCGGCGCCGTGAGGGATCAGGGCTAACCCACTGCGCCACCATGCTGCCCCTTGAGGTATTATCATAACTATCCACAAGGGCGTGTGGAAAACCCCGTCAGCCATTTTGAATCTGGAAATGGGCATGAAGCACAGGCTTCATCTGGAAGATCCAAAGTGCTTTGCTTGTGGTATTATCATAACTATCAGCATTACAAGGGTTAATATAATACCATGAATAGCCACGAGAGGGAGCTGCAGCTACTACGATATAAAGCAGTGATGCTACACCTTAGAGGAGGAGTGTAAGCAGGAGATAGCTAGAGAAGATCATCAGCGCAGTTAGTGTGAGGTTAGATTATAGTTTATACCAGTGAGTGAGATTAGCAGTAGGTGAGTGTAGTTAGATGTCATTGATCAATTCTTTATTCTGAAAGGACTAATGAAACCCAGTTCATTGGTGGAAATAAAATCATAGCTTTGTTTAAGTAAAAGCTATACTTTGTGGAACATTATGCAATCCATCCTAAATGCGCATCACAAAGAACACCACATTGCTGTTAACAAAGTACCTCTGAAATAATAATATTTTAAAAAAAAATTAGAGTGGCCAATTCATTTTTTCCAATTAAGGGACAATGTAACGTTGCCAATCCACCTACCCTGCACATCTTTGGGTTGTGGGGGCAAAACCCTCACAAACATGGGGAGAATGTGCAAACTCCACACGGACAGTGACCCAGAGCCGGGATCGAACCTGGGACCCCGGCGCCGTGAGGCAGCAGTGCTAACCACTGCGTCACCGTGCTGCCCTTGAATTAATAATATAAAGAATTCAGCGGCCATCTACACACAAGAAGGTCCCACAAACAGCAATGAGATAAATGATTAAATAACGTATTTCTAATGATAGTGCTTGAAAGATGCACGATGGTCAGTGAACCAGAAGGACGTGCCTGTGCTTTCTGCGAGAATCTACTGGTGGGCAGCACCTCACTTGAGTATTTCATCTGAAAGGTGACACCTCCAACCATTACGTGTTATGACATAAGCACCAATCATTCATAAGTAAACGCATTGTGGGTTTATTTATTTAGACTCGGCACATGGGAACATTTGTCTGAAGATATCAGCTGTGTGTGTTGGTGTATGTGTGTGTGTGTGCATTCTACTCAAAGGCAAAAGTGAAACTAATACTGGATTGCTTGACACACTTCCCATCTAGAGATGTCATGCTGCACATTGCAACACCAGCAGCGCAGCACTTAAGTGCCAGACTAAATTACATACTCAAGTGTGTGCAATGGAGCCTGAACCTCTGATGGTCTGTCTCAAGAGTTAGGAGTTCTCATGCATTTCTAAGCAATGTAGACTTTGAGGTAATTTTGCTTTACTAAAGAGGGAAAGAAGTTCAAAAATAGGAAAAGGCAGTTCTCAGCCCATAGTAACACATTCCTTGTGTCTGCCCTTTTTCTCCCACAGAAATGTCCAGATATTTCTTGGACAATGTTAAATTATGTATCAGAATTTCTTTTGCACAGAAAGATCAATTCAGATTCTGAATCTACATTGCATGTGTAAAGACCATTACTCTTTTAATAGCTGATCTATAAAATCAAGATGTAGGGTGGGATTCACCTTTTCGGGGATTAACTCCCCACACCGGCAGGAAAACCAACGCGAGCCACTCCGGTGACAACAGCCCCTCCAGCTATGTGGACGCTAGAGGGGCTGGCGCGGTGCCAGCTGGTGCTGAAGGGACTGCGCAAGTTAGCGCATTTGACGAAGGGTCGGCGTGATCTTATGCATGCGCGGAGCCGCCAGTGTGGTTCAGCGCATGCGCAGACCGGCCGGTGTATTCTGGTGCATTCGCAGGGGGTAGTCTTCTACGCGCCATTGCGGAGCCCTACAGGGGCTGGCGTGGAAGGAAGGAGTGCCCCCATGGCACAAGCCCGCACGCAGATCGGTCCAATCAGGGGCCAGACCACCGTAGGGCTCCCCTTCCCCCAGGATCGGATCCCCCTGCGCCTCCCCGAGGACCACCCCAGCCGACTTACCTGCCGGGTCTCGCCGTGTGGGGTCATGTCTAACCCACACCGGCGGGACTGGCCAAAAACGGACAGCCGCTCGGCCAACCGGGGCCCGGAGAATTGCCGAGGGGGGGGGCACTGCCAACGGCCCCTGACCGGCGTGGCGTGAACCCCCCATCCGAAAGGTGGCATGGGGAAAATGGTAGATGGCATCGGGGCTTCATTCATCTGAAGGCTACATGGAGAACAGTACATGCTGTCCAATGCTAGAAACATTTGTACAATGAAACTCACCAGGAAGTGAGCAGAATTGCCTATCCAGGCCATTCACAGCTCCTCTCCTTTAAGGCAAACAACATTTCTAACGTAATGAAGCTTTGTATCCCTCCTTGTCTTGTGATGGAGTGGGTAACATCCCTGCCTCTGAACCAGAAACGTCAGGTTCCAGTCCAAGCCCAGGACGCGATGGCCAGGCAAGGTGCATTCATAATGCGGTCAAACAGGTTGACCGTGCCAGCCTGCAAATCCTTCCAAACATGCCAATGGGCAGCAGGAGAGAGGCCGAATCAACCCCACACGTGATGTGGAGTGACACCCCTCAAGCCTTCAGCCCCTGGCGACAGGGTAGCGACTTGTTCCGGGAATTACTAGCTATGGTAATATTGCACAACTAGGTGGGGGAAGAGAATTGGAATCTTTGCACCATTTTAGGAAAATCATAAATTGCCCAACCCTTGCCGATTTTAACATTGCTGGGTGTTCTTGTGGTCATTATGTTATCGAACAGGTGGCTGAACACACCTAAGGACCACACGATCAATATCCTATTCCATTGTCTAAAGTTTCATCTTGAGCTAATTTTCTTTCAATGTCATTGTGATCTAAGATAAAATCTGCGATCATAGAGTTAGATTCCATCCTTATCCATACTGGTGGTCTAACCCTAATTGCTACAAGCCTGCACTGTCTGAATTCTGTATTACAATAACATTGTTAATCACATCTATATACTTTCACAATAAGTTGTATCTTTTACATAGAGGGAGGAAGGTGGGGCTTTGTATCATAGGGTCTATTTCCCATTGCCAGCTTTTTTCAGCTGGAAAGAAGCTCTGATAGCTTTGCACTGGCATGTCCTGTAGGCAACCAAGCTACTGGTTCCTCCCAGAATGGTCCTCATTTATTATTCATGGCATGCTCATGGTGGGCAACCCTCAGGGGGTTTGTCAGTTGGATGAGGGTCAATTTGTGATCACTGCTGCCACATTTGAAGGAGGGATATATTTGTGGCTGGCAAAGGTTGCGCAGAGCCAGCGGAAATTGCCAAGCAATGGACCAGCTGCAGGCAAGTGAGCCCCCGAATTGTTTGAGGGATGTGTTGTTTCAGGAAGTAAGGCAAAAGGCCGTGAGTTTGGCATACCCATTAGAGAGTGGTGTCGGCTGTATGTGGGAAAGTAGAGCAAAGTGGGAATGCTGTAACAAGCACCCCGGGTACAGGTGAAGCGAAAGGTGTTTGCCAGCTTTGGAAGATATGCTAATATAAAACTGATGCAGCATTTCCTTACAACCAGACAAGGCAAATCTGTCGCCACTTTCCGGCGCCTGATTGGGGAGGCTGGTACGGGAATTGAACCTTGCTGCTGGCCTGCCTTGGTCGGCTTTCAAAGCCAGCGATTTAGCCCTGTGCTAAACAAAGACAAAATAAATCGGGAAAGGAAGTATGCCAGAAAAGGTTTTAGCAAAGTGAAAGCAGTTTCCTGTGACGTTCCACAGGGCTCAATGTTGGGTACGGTTAAAGTTAGAATTTTAGATATATATTGTATTATACGTATCTGGCACAGTAATGATTTTAAAAGCCTGTGTTAGGGGTGGATGTGACTGCTGCAGTAACGTATATATTTTTAAATCCCGGTTTGAAAGACAGACACTCTTGGCTGCAGAAGAAAATTAAGATGTCATAAAAGTAAGATCATAATTCATTCCAACCATGTTTATTATCTATCTAAATGGGGCTAATGGAAATTTGTTTATTGAAAGAAGGTTCCTTGGGGAATATATGCACTTATTTTGCCTCAGTAAGATGGTCACAACCCATTTAGTGGAATGACGATGGTGTAAATGATGGGAGGAGCCAGGGCTGTACCAGGTCTCTAGCAGGCAGGGGGAGTTAGTTTTTGCCTGAAAGGTGAGCTGAGAAGCAGTTTCTACCGAAGGTAGTCAGAGATTCTGCATTATCTATTAGGATGGTGCCTCTCTCTTCAAGCAGTGTCTTAAAAGATCTCTATTCAAATGTGTGGCAAGTAATCGTGTTTTCTACCTGTATTTAAAAGTGTGTTTTGACCTGTAATGTGTTTTGCTTGATTGGAGATAAAGAAGATAGCAGTTAGGATGTTAAAGTGTTTCAATTTATTGTTAAGCATTGTTGAACTGGTAATTGTAAGCTATTTATTTTATGAAGTTAACCTTACTTTAATGCTGTGTTAACAATAACGTTTGTTACAATAAGCCGTATCCAGCAACCCTGGAATTCACTCCCTAGCAGCACTGTGGGTGCACCTGCACCACATGGACTGCAGCGGTTCAAGAAGGCAGCTCACCACCACTTTCTGAAGGTCAACTAAGGATGGGAAATTAATGTTGCACTAGCTTGCGATGTCCACATCCCATAAATGAATAAAACAAAAAGGTTTTATCATAACTTTTGACTTATTTCATAGTTTACGTTAAACAACCATGTGGCAGTTGAAAGGAGGACTACTGTGGCAATCACATCTGTGACTAACTGTGTCCAGAAGGCATTCTTACAATAAGGCCTAGGTGCATGACACATGGTAGCTCCCTCACACTTTTGCCAGGTTGCAGGATTGGAAACAGGGCATCGTGCTGCTATCCTAACTTCCAGCACCTCAAATCCGCCTTTCGACTCGTAAAGGACGCGTAAAGGAGAAAGCAAGCTTGCATGTGAACATTCATTTGTAATGGCGACCAATGGTCAAGTGGAACTCCAGTTCACAAATACCTCGGTGTTGTGCATGGACTTTGGGGAATTCTGCAATATTTAGGAATTGCAATGCAATCTCCCTCCACTGGGAATGTCTCTGGAACAAAGGTATGCAACATGTTTCTGGGTGACTGTCGGGTCATTATAGCCCCTTACAAAATCCCTGCGAGAAAGTCACAGGCAGTTATGGTTTATTTAGATTGCTGTGTGACTCTCAACATGCTTTAAGTGATGGGCATGGTTTGCCTGGGTTTTCTTCAAAATGTCACATTTCTTTGTCCATTTTTGACTTAGCTGGGGTGGATGCACTCTGCGAGTTGATATTGTCTCCTGAATGAAACAAGAATGAAAGGCCTCATAATCTTCCTGAGCCCTCCCTTTGTACTTTTATATGTGCAGGTGATATAGTACTTGTAAAATGTATTAGTTAACAGTAATATAATTAAACTGACTACAGAATGTACTTGACTACCCAATACCCCTTTCCCAACCCCCCACTTCCAACTCGCCCCACTCACTCACAATCACACACACACGCACACAACACTGCGGGGAAGGGTGGTGGAGAAGGAAGAAAATGATGATAAAATAAAAGGATAAAATATCTCTGACGCACGAGGACGGCTTCCTGTTTAAGACAGGATTCTCCGTTGCCCGACGGCGAAATGGTATTCGGCGATCAGGCGAGGAATCCCCGTTTGCAAACGAATCGGGGCCGGCGCCATTTTTCGGATGCTCCGCCCTCTCCAAATCGACGTCATCAAGGCGCTTGCCACACGCCGTTACGACGACATCAGCGTGTCGCTTTGAGGCTCTCCCCCGATGCTCTGCCCCCGATGGGCCGAGTTCCCGACTGCGCGGGTTGCGTGTGGTCTGAGTTTTCATAAACCTGGCGTGGCGGCTGCGGATTGTGTCCAGCGCTGCCACAGTCAGGCGGGAGTTGTGCTGGCTGCTGACGGGGTGGGGGGGTGGGGGGCTTCAGTGAGGGTTGGGAGGACTGGTGGGAGTGTCCAGCGGGTGGCGAGCGGGAGACTATTTGGCCAGTGGGACCGCCTACGGCCGGGCCATGTTGTATGGTATGCCCGCTGCAGGTCATCGGCATGCGCATGCACGGCCATGGACTTGCCAATTCTCCGGCATTTTATGCTGGGAACGCCGGGAGTTTTACATGGCATGGCTGCTAGCTCCCCACCGGGGGGAGCTTCGGTGTGGGGGCGGCGCTGACTTTTTCATTGTAAAGCTAGACGCTTCCTCCGGACATAGCCTCATAATCGGAGAATCCAGCCCAAAGTCTTTCAGGAGTTCAAGCTTTAATTTTGATGCTTCTTCCTTCTAGGTATGAGATGGTTTCCACTGGCAAAGCTGTCTACTTTCTCTGTAGATTCAAGATAATTTCAAATATATAGTAAAGATGTGCCAGGCACTCGCTGGTTTTAGAACAATAAAGCAGTCCTTTACTTCATTAGTGAGAGAGAGAGAGTCACTTATTCATTCAAAGTACAGTCGCTACTGCACAGCTCTCTCAGGAGCATCATGCAGGAAATAATAATCGCTGACTGTTGATAGCTAGAACACTGTCCCTGGCCAACCCACAGGTTGCCGGCCAGCCAATTGAACTGTCTTCCACCAAAGCTGGTTCTTAAGATGCATTTCGCACTGACGAGTCTATTTTTCCCTCTCCAAAATACAAAACCTGGAACACACTGTCCTGACTACCACGTTGCTACAGCTGAAGTACACTGCTCAAAGGCACATTCCGATTAAGGGTCCACAGATGAAAAATAATGAAATAAAAATAACATTTAAACACAGAATAAATCACATTAGCAAAAAGCTTTACAGTTAATAGTTCTTAAATAAAAAGGAAAAAACCTTAACTTATACCACCTATACCACCTGCCACTATATATATCAATTAAGCAAACCAATAAAATTTCAAGACCACTTACCGATAAAGTTTATAATCAGATTTACGAGCTTTCTCCATGAAGAATCGTTAGAGAGAATCTTTCCAGAGTCAACGGGAGAGTTGACTTGTCAGACAAATCACCATACTATTGCAAACTGCAAAAGTACAGACAGACCCGTCTCCACCATGTAATTACATCATAAGGCCCTTCATTGGTCTCCTCCCACTAAGAAGTACCATTGCATGCTAAGCTAGGACAATACTTCATACATCATCAACACTCCAGGGATCCTCCAAAATCAAAGCAATGTTTCATTAACCATCTCTCTGTCAATAATTACATGGTTAAAACTAATGAGTACCCCAACTTTACGACCCCTTATTCACAGCTTCAGCAGACATACAGCTGTATGTATTTGAACCCAGGGTTTTTAATAACATTAATGTGGCAAATAAAAAGCATAGTGTATAAAAATTTCTGACATTCATCACATAAATGGGTAAATATAGATATGAGCACGAATCTCACGGACTGGCAATGAATGAGATGGTCAGTCAGGGGACGCCAAGGAGGGACTGGACTGAGGGGTTGATTAACCATCTAGAATCTGGCTCCAGGAACCGATTACATATAAATAAAGACATGGAAAATGTTCTCCCTATGCACCAGTGTTACTGAGTCTATAATGTCTTTCATTAGGTAATAGAAGAGATATCTTTAAAGTTACCCGGTCACTTAGGCGCGCGGGCAGCAGAGCTCGCGGCCATAGCTTACATAGTGGACCACCTAGATTCGTTCCCCAGCCCAGCAGGTATACATTCTGATAGTCTATATGTCTGCAACAGTTTGATGGATTTCCTACCCCGTGGAAGACAAGAGGTTTTGTTTCCGCAGACGGGAAACCCCTTCCATCAGCCCCATTGCTCCGCCACATCCTAGAAAAGGCAAAGGATAGGATTTACGGAATAATTAAAGTAAGAAGTCATCATCGGTCATCCCCCCCGGAAATGTGAAAGCCGACGCACTGGCAAAAGCAGATTCCAGGCATGGACATTTTTGGACACCCCCAGCTAGCGCCCCTGTGAGTTCAGTTCAGGTCTTACAGACAAACATTGAGGATCTAGTACAGGCCCAAAGACAGGACAGCAATCTCAGGGAGATTAGTAGAGGAAAGTTAACCCCCCCTTAACCTTACCTTTTAGGACACTACGGGCAATTTAGCATGGCCAATCCACCTAACCCGCACATCTTTGGACTGTGGGAGGAAACCGGAGCACCCGGAGGAAACCCACGCACACACGGGGAGGACGTGCAGACTCCACACAGACAGTGACCCAGCCGGGAATCGAACCTGGGACCCTGGAGCTGTGAAGCATTTATGCTAACCACCATGCTACCGTGCTGCCCAAAGTCATGACAGTCATGGACATGAAGGGATAGACCCCACCACAGCCCACCTGAGACAGCTCTGTTGGTGGCCAGGTTTGAGAGAGGATGTAACACATTACATCGAAAATTGTTTGATTTGTGCACAGAATAACCTGGAGAGGTATTCGAAGAAGGCACAGCTCAGTCACACTCGCCCCGTAAATGGCCCCTGGACTAACCTCCAGATCAATTTTATAGGTCCATTGCCCCCTTGCAGGAATGGATATAAATACGTTTTGGTGATCATTGATCGTTCACTAAATAGATAGAGGCATTCCCATCACGAACTAACACGACCAAAACAACCGCAAAGATCCTGACACACCACATCTTTACTAGATGGGGACTCCCCAGAAGTATTGAGTCGGACCAGGGATCTCATTTTACAGGACGGGTCATGAAGAACGTCCTGACCATATTCGGCATTAAACAAAATTTCCACATTGCGTATCACCCCCAGTCCAGCGGTATAGTGGAACTCATGAATCGGACTCCCTTAGAAAGATGGTCCAGGAAAATAGACAACTTGGGATTCGGTGCTCCCATTCGCACTTATGTTTTTAAGGAATACTGTTTCAGCTTCAACAGGTTTCACCCCACACACACTCATGACCGGACGCCCCATGAAAGGTTCTGAATTCCTTTTAGGACTCAACATAACCAGCCCAGAAGTGACGGCCCTCACACACGAGACAGCAGTAAAGCAATTAGTGGAAAATGTAAGATCGGCTCAGTTAACAGTCGCAGTTAAATTGGGAAAGAAAAAGAAACAGAGCAAGGCTTGTTTCGACAGAACAGTAAATTCCACAGAGTTTTAGGTTGGACAACAGGTAATGTTGTCTGTTTATAATCCCAGCACGTTTTTGGCCCCAAGATTTTCAGGTCCGTACTCAATTGCGGACAAAATCAGCCCTTCAGTATATAAAATAAAGTACCCCAACGGGAAGACTGCCTGGTTCCATATCAACCAGTTAAAGGCATATGGAACACAGTCCAACCACAAACACCATGTCCTGCTAGACATAGCAGAACACCACACCCCGCCCACAAGAGACGCATTTCCACCCTCCCCCTCACAGACCAGCACCTCATCGGACTCGACCTCGACTCCACCCATTGACTTCAGACCACACCCTGAAACGCCCACAAGCTGCCACAGCAGAGACAGCGACTGTGACTTTGACGACAGCCACAGCACGCCTCTCTACTGCCCTGATACAACAGACCCCACACACACCAACTACGACCCCGACTCCAGTGATTTGGAGATCACTTACATTAAAACACCAGACCCACACCCAGACCCGCCGCACAACTATGACGGCCCCGACAACGTTCACACAAATTTGGACACGACCATTTGGCACCGAGACAACTCTTACAGGCTCGTCCGGAATGACGAGAGAGACCCTCAGTCACACAACTCACTCATGGCATGCCTGATCCATACAACGGTATGGGATCCGGGAGAAGAGGATGACTTTAAGTCTGACTCCCGACTCGGCAACCCCTTTGCGACCCTGTTCGCCGAAGACGATGATTGAGGTGTCCAGATGATGTAAAAAGAGGAACCGCTTGAGATAAACGGTGTCCTTTTCTGATGGAACCTGCAGTATGTTTGCTGCATGTTTGTTTGTTTGTGTTTTATTTGTTTTCCAGCAACAGTAGCTCTGCGGCCACACGCACAGTTTGTCCGCCGATACCTACGGGAAATTGCCAGGCTTGCTGGTCAGCTAGGACAGCTGAGAGCTTGCCCGGACCCCATTTCATAAGTGCTCTTCTCTTTGGAGGACAGAAGAGGCAACCCCCACCATGATGACTACATTCTTGTCCTTTCGTTTCAGGTCGCTCAGGCAGTGGAGAAACGACATTGAGGACCCGCCCTGTCTGAGGACCCCCCTCTGGCCAGCTAAGCTCTGGTACAGCATAGCACGCCCTACCCGAGGATTCCACCCAAATCTTACCCATCGCAGCCCAGACGCAACTCATTTGAAAGTCTTATTTCTAAAAAGTTTGGTTTTGATTCCTTTGTTTTAAGTAGCCCTTTGGTTGCCATTCCACATGCTATTTACATCCACGAACATTGGGATGGTAAATTGCAAAGCCTGCGAGACGGCTCGCAGTGGTACAGTATTTGAGTATATGCCTGGTCCTAAATTCGTTTTGAAAATAAATTTAAAAATGAGGGGAGTCACAGGGAGTGACTTGACCATTCATAAAGGGAAAATTGGCACAAGAGGACAGATATGCTATCATTCGAGGTATTAAGCAGAACACTACAAGACACTTTTGGACGTGCGAAGGAGGGACCAAAGCAGGATCAGAGCAAGATCAAAGCACGAAAAGAGAACAGGAAGAGAAGAGAGAAGGAAGATGACAATGTCTACTGTATGTTTCACTGTCATATGTACATTTTTGAGCACGTACGCGAACACCCTTTCCCCTATGACCCCGGCCGTTAATGTTTCCCAGACACAGACCACTCCAAGCCCAGTAAACGGCAACAGTACCCCGACCTGGAGTACCAGATTTCTAACTTGGTACTCCTTGTCATATGTCGTAGAATCGCTTTTGGCACTGGCGATTGTCTGCATCATAGTACAGACTTTTAGGATGAGGAAATGGCGAAAGAGAGCATACCGCTCTCGTACCTCGATGGTATATAGGATGTGATCCCCGATCTTCGGTTTCCATCAGTCCCCCAAACCCCTTGAAATGTAAATAAAGGATTTTCTTTTCGTTGTTGCCATGCCATGTAAATAAAGGAACTTTTTCAATTGATTGTGACACTCTGAGCTCGACTGCCGAGCCAGAGAAATGGAATGTAATACTGCTATTGTTTGTAAGGTTAGGAAGTTAGGATGTTTTAAAATGTTTGAGTGAGTATAGTTTATTTAAGGTGAGTTAGAGGTTCCCGTCGTGATTTTGATAATGCATGTCCCCTATGACATAGCGCCAAATAGAGATGGTAGGTAAAGATTTTCCGCATAGCTGAGGAAAGTGCAGAGGCCATGGAACTCGCTGAGGTCAGGGAACGAAGACACCGTACTTAGGTGATCCTTCACGCTTTCGCGTTAGGATCACAAGGAGAGAGTGTAGCCACCTGGGTTGGCCACTTCCTCACACAAAATGGAAGAACGCAAAGGTTACAGGGAACAATAGACAGTTGCAAAGAGACAAGCAGATTGCAGAATTCCCCGTGTATTCTAGCTGCTAAAGAAACCAGACAGCATTGTAACTAACGAGCTGCGCATATTAAGTGACCGATTCCCGGTGATTCCCAGGCACAATGGACACAACAATTAGAAGAAATCGAAACATTCTATAGAAGCTCAGACATCCCGGCGCCAGTGGAGTCTGAAGCAAAGGCACAAATAAGGTGGAAAGAACCGCCCAGTGATCGAGGAACAGCCCCGTTACAGGGGAAATTCAAATCAATCGATTGGGAAGAGACCCAGTCGATTGCAAATTCATAGAGGGTCCGCCCAGAAGAGCGCAAAGCCCCTGGGACCTATAAAAGTCAGGTCCCAGAACTGATTCTTTCTTCTTGACCAGCCCAGCAGAACATTTTTGCAGCAGAAGACCTTGAGAAGGAGAGGCCTGGTCAGCAGCCACCATCAAGTAAGTGTCATACAACGCACGCTACGAGAGTAGACACTCCTGACCCCTTTAGTCCACACCAACTGGAAGCCTGCGGATCCAGGACAAAGCAAGAGGCCATTGTTCCCTGATCCGGCAGTTCCCTTATTCCAGTTAAGTATTGGCCTGTTAGTGGTAGGAATAGCCTAGTCTTTTAGTGTTATATGCATGAGTAGTAAATAACTGTAATAATAAACATGTCTTGTTTGAACTTACTAACTAGTGTATTGAGTCATTGGTCTGAACTTGAACTTGAATCTTGTGGCGGTATCATAAGGATACCTGGCGACTCTAGAGCTAAGGAATAAAACAGAGCCAATTGAGTGTAAAGCACACTCACCCAGAACGAGCAACAGATCAAATTTTACTTCAAAGTTATTCAAAGAAGTTATAGATAGCTTCGGAATAAAACAATTTAAATCAACTGCGTACCATCCAGAATCGCAGGAAGCATTAGAAAGGTGGCATCAGACATTAAAGACAATGTTGAGGGCGTATTGTCAAGATTTTCCAGAGGATTGGGATGAAGGAATTCCTTTGTATTGTTTGCATTTAGGGATGCACCTAATGAGTCTACCAAATTTTGTCCATTTGAACTAATTTTTGGGCATGAGGTAAGAGGACCACTAAATTGATTAAGAAAAAATTGGTGGGTGAGAAATCGGAAATTACATGTCAAATTTTTGGGAACAATTCAATAGAGCAGGTGAATTGGCTGGACAACATTTGAAAGTTGCACAAAATGTGATGAAACGGGTAGCGGACAAGAAATCCAAAGTTCATAGTTTTGTCAGCGGGGATAATGTTTTAGTGTTGTTACCAGTGATAGGTGAGCCTTTAAAAGCCAGGCTTTGTGGACCGTATCAGATTGAAAGGAAATTAAGTGAGGTGAATTATGTGGTAAAAACACCAGATAGAAGGAAGACTCACCGAGTGTTTCATGTGAATATGCTTAAAAGGTACTTTGAAAGGGAAGGAGAGAAAAAGGAAGTTTTAATGATTCTAACTCAAAGTGACAAACCAAATCCAGTTGACTGTGAATTTGACATACCTCAAATTAAATTGGAAAATGAGGATGTTCTTAAAAATTGGGATGAATTGTTAAGTTACCTTCCAGAGGAAAAACAAACTGACCTGAATGAGTTATTGATATCACATGGGCAAGTTTGTGGAGGTAAATTGGGAAGTACTAAAATGGCTATACATGATGTAGATGTGGGAAATACTGTTCCTATCGAACAACATCCATATACTTAATTCTTTAAAATTGGCACAGGTTAACAGAGAGATTGAGAGTATGCTGAAAAATGGCATAATTGAAGTGGGTTGCAGCCAGTGGCGCTCACCCATAGTGATGGTCCCTAAACCAGATGGTACCCAATGGTTGTGTGTGGACTACGGAAAGGTGAATGCAGTTACAAGAACGGACTCTTATCCTATCCCACGTTTGAAGGATTGCATTGACAAAGTGGGACAATCTGCTTTTATTTCCTACTTCCAGACGTGGAAAGAACATTTAAAACATCGTATGGATTTCTTCGATTGACTTCAGGAGGCGGGTTTGGTGATAAACCTAGCCGAAAGTGAATTTGGAGAAGCCCGAATCATTTTCCTTGAGGAGTTTCCGATACCCTCAAGACGAAGGGAAATAATGCGATTTCTTAGCATGAATGGATTTGATCGAACCTTTGTGCAAAAGTTTTGTGGCGTGATTACTCCACTGATGGACTTGCTAAAGAATCGTCAAAAATCTAAATGGACAGCGGGCTTTCAACAGGCATGTGACTTCCTGAAAGCTGTGATAACCAATGCTCCTGTATTGGAGAACTGCAAGGGACTCTGTGATCAGATTGAACTAAAGTATCTGATTCTAAAGAGAAATGCCAAGGAGTAGAGGAATGGATGGACCGTGAAGAGACTTTATTGTTCAAAGAGACTGTCAATCAAGAAGGTTTTCAGTTGGAGAAAGAAGAAAGAAAAATTGACTATATTATTGTACCTGTTTGCGTGTGTTGTTTTATTTTTTAAAGCAAAAAGTATATTTACTGTGTACATTTCTTAGTGGATGGTGCAATTGATGGTTTAGTTGATGGTTTATTTTATTTTCTTGGGGGGAGGTGTCATGTGAGTACCTTTAAGAAATGGATGTTTAAGCAATGTACCTTTAAGAAATGGAGCAGCTCATATTACTGAAGTGATGTCAGAGAGGGGAGCTGAGCTGAGATCACTTCTGTTTTTTTCTGTTTTTAGTTTCAGTTTGAGAAAGCAGCTGAAAAGTGCCTGGCTGGTTTGCTGTGAACTGTTTTGAAAGGAGAAAGCCAGTTTGGAGGAAAAGAGCTTGGGTGTGTCTGTGTTTTGCAGGGAGCTGGATTTACTGTGATCTCTGCCATGAAAGAATATCTCTGAATCATTTGGGTGATTTAAACTCATAATAGTGATGTCTTTAACCTGATGTGTTTCTGTTTAAAGGTTTCTTTTGGAGGTTTGAAAGAACATTTTGAGGGATTATTTAGTGTTGTATTATTTTCGGGGTTATCTTTGAAGTAAGGGGTGTTAAGGGATCCAATGTCTATTTAAAAAGTTTAGTTGAATTCATGAAATAAACATTGTTTTGTGTTTAAAAACCCACGTGTCCATAATTGTACTAACACACGTGGGGAACAAGCCGTGTGCTTCAAAAACAACAATCCATGAAAGGGAGAGGTTGGTTGAACTCCATGATACATTCTGTGGTTCTGAAACCGATGCTCCCATAACACCCGTACCTCCTTTTCTTGGAGAATGATGTGCAAACCTACAATATCCCTTGAAACAAAGGCTTGTTTTTCTTTGATTTGGAGCAGTGTAGAGATTCACACTCCAGAAAATCAGTGGTACCAGATACCATAGATCGGAGCCAAGGTTTTTCAACAAGTCTTTGGCAAGAGAAAGATTGTTGTATATGAACCAGTTCCATTAAGCTGTATTCTGTGCAGGCAAGTAACAGCGGGATGAATATCCATCTGGCTCTTCAGAGTGGTTACCGGAAAGATGATTAATTTGTGCCCAACCTCTAGAATTTCACAAACAATGTCACAGGAGACGTAAAAGTATGTTAATTATTTGAATATAGTTACAAGCACCAATGTCATAGTGAAATGGTCAGTCAGAGATCTGAGGGAGGGACCTGAGTGTGGGGGTGATCAAATGTCTACTTGGGACCTTAGACAAGCAAGTATTGATAATTTGTGCCCAATGTTTACAATATCCCAACATCATGGGAAATCTACCTATCATCGTCAGTAGCTGAACATGTTTGCAAGCACAAAGCTCACATTCTGACAATGAGACGCCCAGTCGGGACTCCAAGACGGGACTGGACAGTGGGGTTGATTAACCGGCAGAATTCAGGCTCCATGGACCAAATACCTATGAGCAGTGACATGGAGAATTTATGCTTATCGAGACATCACTATCCAACCCTCCTGTGCACCAGCATTATTGAGGCTGGTAATGTCTTTTACAAATTAAAATACACGATACCAAACCACGTTGAGACACATCTTTGACTGTCTTTCGACATTCTATTGAAGCAACTGATTTGCCATTGTTCCTTTTGTTGACACTCTATTCGCAAAATTCAGGATCATCTATCCGACGACATCCACTCCGAGATAGAAATGCCAATCAAGTCAGATCATTTTCCTTCACTGAAACTGGTTGTGCAGCATCAAACGTAGCCAGTTTAAAAATCGACTGTGATGTCTGATCTCATTGTGATGCTCTTTATGAGAGTGAGACTTTCACTGTGTTGTCACCCTTAATTTAACCAGGTCTCTCTCACGTAAATGGAAGAGTTGGACATAAACCCTTGAGCTTCATGTCAGTCTCAATGACAGAATGATCGAGAATGAAAAAGATGTTCCCGTTTGATTCCAGCCCAGTGAACATGGATGGTGGGCAACAGTGATGTGGTTGTTTGCCTCATTCTCCGTGCCTCATTTTTTGGAGAAGGCTGATTCCAATGCTATAATGTCCTTTGAAACAAGGCTTGTTTCCTTCCTTCGGGGTCTGGAGCAGTGCTGAGCTGCAAACTCCACATCATCAGTACCATTGATCAGGATCCACTTCGGCTTGGTGCCAATTGTAGGGGAGGTAATCAGTTGTGTTGGCGGCCTTCGATGGAGCTGAATCAAATTCTTGCTGGGCTCTATGTGTTCTTGCAGCCAAGGTTTTTCAACATGTCTTTGGCAAGTTAAAGGCTGTGGCAGATGAACCAGTAAGTGTACTCTGTACATGCAAGTTTCAGAGGGTAAATATCTCCCTGGAAATTTAGAGTGGTCCTCCGAAAGATGGATAATGTTTGGCGAACCCCGAGAATATCCCAAACAATGCCACAGGAGATCTACAAATGATGTGAATTATCTGAATATAGTCACAAGCACCAACCTCACAGTGAAGTGTTCAGAGACTCCAAGGAGAGACTAGAGAATGGGGTTGGATCACCATCAGAAATCAGGCTCCAGCCACCCAACTGTGCAGCAGTATTACTGGAGTCTGTAATTCCATCACCAATTATAATACAAGTTAACCATGTTGAGATGAACATTTGATTGTCCAAAACCTTCCATTGAATTGACCGTTTGATGCCATTACTATTGTTCGCGCTCCCTTCACAAAATAAACTAATTCAGATCACTTGGTTGACCACGTATACTTGTAGATAACTGAGCTACTGAGTAACGGTCTACGCAGTTTCACTTCTTTCACTGAAGACCATAAGACATAGGAGCAGAATTAAGCCACTTTGCCCACTGCTCCGCCATTCAATCATGGCTGATATTTTCTCATCCCCATTCTCCTGCCTTCTCCCCATAACCCCTGATCCCCTTATTAATCAATGAAGAGAGATACAAACTTAAAACTTTCTCCCTCTATGGCTGCTGCCTGACCAGCTGAGTTTTTCCTGCCCCTTTGGGTCACAATGACAGAATGCACGAGAATGTCAAAGCAGGTTCCCATGTGATTATAACCCGGTAGCCACGGCGAGCAACAAAGGCAATGGGATTGTTTTGCCTTCTCTGTGTCCCCCCCTGGTGACGGGTGTTCCCAATATTTCAATGTCCCTTCAAATATGGAATTCAAAATTCACATCATCTAGTCGATCGCATTCACAAATTTCACATCGTCTAGTCGATCAGCCAGCTGGTCAGATCATTTTCCTTCACTGAAACTGGTTGTAACCCCTCCAATTTACCCAGTTTAAAAACCGATTGTGATGTCTGATCTCATTGTGATGCTGACAGTGAGAGAGTGCGGTTCGCACTGTGATGTCGCACTTCCTTCAACTGGGCCAAACTTCAACGAAAGCGTTGGACACAAACCATTGGGTTTATTGCGGTCTCAATGACAGAATGAGCCAGAATGGTAAAAACAGCTTCCTGTGTGGTTACAGCCCACTGAACATTGGGATTGTGTGGCTAACTCTCTGTCTTTTCTTCTTTGTTAAAAGGATGATTCCAAAGCTACAACGTCCTTTGAAACAAGACTATTTTTCTTTGATTTGGAGCAATGATGCCAGATACCATTGATCAGCATTCACTCAGGCTTGGTCCCAATGGTAGGGGAGGTAATCAGTTCTTTTGGGGGGTCTTAGATGCAGTGGATTAAACTCTTTCTGGGCTCTATTTGATGTTGGAATGTTTGGCATGAGAAAGGCTGTGGTAGATCAACCAGTTATATTGTGTTATATTCTGTGGGGGTGATCAGTATCTGCCTGGATCTTTGGAGCAGTTCAATGAAGATGGATAATTTTTTTGCCCACCTCTGGACTATCACAACCAATGGCATTGGAGATCTACGTATGTTAATTAGCTCAATAGAAGAACAAGCACCAACCTCACAGTCAAGGGGTCAGTCAGGAGGGCCCAAGGTGGGCCAGGAGAATGGGGTTGATACTGCATCAAGCTCCAGCCACCGGACTGTGCAGCAGTATCACTGAGTCTGTAATGTTCTTCACTAATTACAGTACAAGATGACCATGTTTAGATGATTCATTGTCCACAACTTTCCATTGAATTGCCCGGTTGATGCCTTTACTCTTGTTCACACTCCCTTCACAAAATAAACTTATTCAGATCTTCGAGCCGACCACATTCACTCCCAGATAGCTGAGCCAATGCGTAACAGTCTTTGCAGTTTGATTTCTTTCACAGAAACTGTTTGTGCAGCCCCCCTCCCTCAAATCAAATTTATTGTGACGTCTGATCTGATCGTGAAGCTCATTGTGAGAGTGAGGCTCGCTCTGTGATGTCACAGTTTGACTAAGCCAGCTCAGGGCCTCACCTTGATGTAAGTGTTGGACAAATACCCTTTATATGGTTTGATATGGTTTCTCAATGACAGAATGAGTTCGAATATAAAAACAGGTTATATTCCTGTGAACATGGCGGGTGGACAGTAGCGATGGGATTGTTTGCCATCTCAGTGTCTCCATTTTTAGTGATGGGTGATTCCAATGCTTGTGTCCTTTGAAACAGTGAATTGTCTTTTCTTGGGATTGGAATAATGTAGAGACGGACATTCCAGGTCATCATTGGGCCGGATGGCATTGACCAGGATCCGATGTTGGCTTTGAGCCAAAGTTAGGGGAGCCAATAAGAGCTGTTTGGGGTTTTAGATAGCTTTGAATTCATTTCTTTCTGGGCTCTACATGTATTGTTGGAGCTGAGGATTGCCGACAAGTTCTTGCCAAGTGCAAGGTTTTAGGAGATGAATAAGTCCCATTAAGCTCTATTCTGTCCAAGGAGAAATGTCTACCTGGGAAATTGGAGCAGTTCTAGCAAACTGATAATATTTGTCCAGCCCTTACAATATCTCAAATAAACCCATGGGAGATCTACCAATGATTTTAAGCAGTGAAATGGAATGATGAGCACAAACCTTACAGTCTGGCAGTGAGACATTAATTCAGGGACTCCAAGGAGGGACTGGAGAGCAGGGCTAATTAACCATCAAATATCAGGTTCCATGGGACCAAATACCGGTGAGCAATGACAAATGAAATTTACTCTCAGCAAATAAAACTTACCCACTCTACTGTGCAGCTATAATACTGAGACTGCAATGCCCTAACCAAATCACAATGCAAGTTAACCATGTTCAGACAAACCTGTGAATGTCCTCAACCTTCCTTTGAGTCTGCCGGTTGATGATGTTACCATTGATCACACTTCCCTTCCCAAAATGCAGATCGGCTGGTTGACCACATCCACTCGGTTCGTCGGTTAAGTAAGTCATTGCAGCTCAAATTCTTTGACTGAAACTGGTTGTGCAGCCTGCCTGCTTCAATTTATCTAGTTTAAAAATCTATTGTGATGTTTGGTCTCACTGTGATATGCATCGTGAGGTTGACTCTTGCACTGTGATCTCAGCGTTAGCCCCCTCAGTTAATGGACGCCTTGATGAAATTGTGCTTGGTAACAGTACAATAACTTGCCTGCTTGAATACGATAATAGCTTTTTTCACACAATAATGTCTGAGAGGACAGGGAGCACAGGCAATGGGCTGAGATTTGCCTCCCACCATTGATATTAAGTTGTCATCATTCATCAGCCAGCCATTTATCTCCTTGAGCATATCTCAGTGTTCATTTCATTGATTCATAGAATTAACAGTGCAGGAGACCATTCGGCCCATCGAGTCTGCACCAGCTCTTGGAAAGAGCACCCCACCCAACCCCATACCTCCACCGTATCCCCATAACCCAGTAACCCCACCCAACACTCAGGGAAATTTTGGACACTAAGCACAATTTAGCATGGCCTATCCACCTAACCTGCACATCTTTGGAATGCGGGAGGAAACCGGAGCACCCGGAGGAAACCCACACACACACGGGGAGGATGTGCAGACTCTGCACAGACAGCGACCCAAGCCGGGAATCGAACCTGGGACCCTGGAGCTGTGAAGCAATTGTGCTAACCACTATGCTACCATGCTGCCCTGATCATGACCGATCTGTACCTCATAAACATTACCTGCCTTTAATCCATATCCTTTCATAAACTTAGCAACATAGGAACAAGAGTATCCCATTCAGCTCCTTGATCCTGTCCTGCTGTTCAAGTTGATCATGAACTATGTCTTAACTCATGCCTGACTTCCGTTACCTATAATAACCTAACTAGCAAATATCTACCACTCTAATCTTTAAAGTGTTCAATTGTCTTATCCAAGAATCAGTCTTTTGGGGGAATATTTTCCCAATTTCCACTCGACTTTGGATGTTGAAATGCTTCTGAAATCACCCCTGAACAGTCTAACCCTAATTTTGAGAATATGCCCATTAGTCATTGAGAAAAAATAGTGAAAATCTGAGGAGGCCCAGGTACAGATTTCTGGCAACATAACTTGTGGCATCTTGCCAATCAGGGAAAGTTCTCTGTGACAACACTCTGTTTCCTATCTCTCAACTAATTCCCAACCCATCTCTCACGATTCACTCCAATTCAATGTCATCTTCAAATCACTGTAATATCCTGTGCGGATTGAAATATTTCTCTGGAAATTCCAATTAACAACTGTAGACACTCCCATCGAACTGTGCCAGCGAGTTGCTCACATTTATTTTTACAAGTTTTGTCTGTTTTTGACCTACCCTTCACAAAGCTTTGCTGACTCAATTTGCTTACCTGTAAGCAATGCCAGGTAAGCTCTGTCACTGATGTTCAGTAACTGAACTGCAGATCAAATTCACAGATTGGCAATGCGGTGATGAGGCAGGGACTCCGAGGAGTGAACTGAGATTGGGGTGATTAACCATTAGAAATCAAGCTCCATACACCCTACTACCACCAGTTTTGAGGAAAAGAGCTTGGGTGTGTCTGTGTTTGCAGTGAGCTGGATCTGCTGTGATCTCTGCCATGAAAGACTATCTCTGAATCATTTGGGTGATTTAAACTCATAATAGTAATGTCTTTAACCTGATGTGTTTCTGTTTAAAGGTGTTAAGTCTTTTGGAGGTTTGAAGGAACATTTTGAGGGATTATTTAGTGTTGTATTATTTTCGGGGTTATCTTTGAAGTAAGTGGTGTTGAGTGATCCAATGTTTATTTAAAAGGTTAAGTTGAGTTCATGGAATAAACATTGTTTTGTGTTTAAAAACCCACGTGTCCATAATTGTAATACCACACCTGGAGAACAAGCTGTGTGCTTCAAAAGCAACAAAAAATTAAAGGGTTGAACTCCATGACACATTTTGTGGTTCTGAAAATGCCTCTCCCATAACAGTATCTTAACTCAGTCTACTTACCTTGAATTCAAATCACGCAATAACCTAACTAGCATAAATCTATCAAGCTAACTTTTTAACTTTTCAACCAACATGGCATCAAAAGCTATTTTGGGGAGAATATTCTTGGGTGGAGTTCTCCATCCTGTCAGCCCAGTTTTCCGCCGGCAGAGGGTTTCTCCGTTGCCGCAGCCGGCCAATGGTTTCCCATATGGCCACCCCCGCACCGTCGGGAAACCCGCGGGCGTGGGTGCGCTGCCGGCGACGTGGAGGATCCCCCCAATGGAGAATTTTGCAGCATTATTTCCACAAGGTTTGTGCGATGACATGCTCATTGAAGTCACTCCTGAGCTGGCTATGTCTAATTTCAAGAATATCCTCAATTTTACAAGAGTCCCTCACCAGGGAAAATAATTTCTCCTTATTAAATGCATCACAGTATGTCATAATTAAATCTTAAACACCTCAACTGGATCAATCCTTAAACTTGTACAACTGTGATAATTCAAGTTTACCTCCACAGCACATCCCCATAATTTAACCCTCTAATCCCCAGAATCATTGTAGTGAGACTGAACGACACTCCCCCCAGCACCTGTACATCCTTTCTTTTTTTTAATAAATTTTTTTATTGGGTTTTTGAACAAGGTATATTTACCGTTATGTACACAGGATAAGAAACATATATATATATATATACACACACATATATAGAAGAGGAGGGCAAACATACCAAAGAAAAGAAGATAGTACATAGTAAACAAAAATACAATAAAAAATAAAATAGAATAACTGGTAGGGTATTGTGCACTAGCTCAACAGCAGGAACTCTGTACACCTGGCAAAATTATTTACGACACATAAGTAGACGACTGCTTGTGTGGGGGGGGGGGGAAGTGGGGGGGGGGGGGAGAAGAGAAGGGGTGGGGGGGGATTGGGGAGGCAAATATGCATTCGGGTGCCGGAGAGTTCATTACGGTGGGCGATACTCGGCTGTGTTTTATGTTGTTGTCGCTTTCTTCTCCCGGACGGATCTCGCTGCCATCTCGCGCTCGCCTCCTCTTCGGCCTTTCCTCCCGTCTTTCGTCTTTATTCTCCTCGTTCCCTGCTCCTGGAGATGCCATGCTCATTTTTGTATCCCGTGCCTTCATTCCGGCTCTCATTTCCCTGCCTCCCCCCCCCCCCCCCCCCACCTCCCTGGTTCTCCTCTCTTGTTCCCTATCTCTTCCCTCTCCACCCCCCCCCCCCCCCCCCCCCACCACGGTTCGCCTTTATTTCCTCAGGTTTAGCTGTCTCTCCCTCCCCTCCCCGTGGTTCACCTTTCTTTCCTCAGCTTTAGCTGCTGTACATCCTTTCTGAGATGCAACCCACAGAAAAAACTGAATGAAATGTCCCCGACGCAGCCTAAAGCGGAACGCTGTGCGACTGTCACACAGTTGCCAAATCCAGCCCTTTGAGATGAAAACTAGTTTTTCATTTGACATTATATTTTTGAACTTGTCTGTCAGTCGCTAGTTTCTCATCATTTTGAAGATACTTTGATCTTCCTTCCTTAGTTCGAAAGTGGATGACGTTGAACTTCTCCTCACTGAGCTCCATCTGCCCACGCACTCCAACAATGTTTCTTTCCTCCCACTTACAATGCTCGCTGTACCACTTGTTTTAGTGCAGCAACAACCATGGATATATTGTTCTCTATTCCTTCAAATAACTCGTTATGATTCACAGCGAAAACCTAGGGGTCCCAATACGGATTCCTGGCAACACCACTTGTCAATCTTTGCAATCAGTGAAAATTCTCTTCCTCTCAACACCTCTCAGCCATAATTTCCATTGAACGCTCTGGTGTGCGGTGATCATACACCACACGTGCGACTATGTGGAAGTCCCGACATACAGACATGCGTGCTGAAAATGTGTCAAGCCCAAGCTTCCGCTCCAGTATTTTTACCGTCCTTTGCGGCAGATGCTGCACTGAAGCAGCAGAATGTGAAATCGCGGGGCAGCGCCAACTTGCCTCGATGTTAAGTAAGTTTTACGCTTTTTTATTTGCATTTTTTTCCCTGTCCAGAATCATAGAGCAGAGGCACAAGACATCGGAGAGCAATCTTTTATTATAATGTTTATAAATATGTTTGAAGTGAAATAATTTTTTTTAAATATAACTTTAGTTTGTCATGAGGATGTTAATACCATTAAAATAACTATAATGTATAGAGGGGCTTGGGTGTGTAAGTAATCTTCAATGATCACTCACTAACAAGCATGATTGCCCACCGAAGGAACTCTGTGTTGCTGGACAAGGGTTCTGTGGGTCCTTGCATGGCTGATCAGTCTGGTCCGAGAGCCTCAACTTTGACCGCACACTTGCCAGGTGTTTCTGGGAGGTGGCATCGGCACTTGGACTCGAGATCGTGTGCATTCCTTTGTCAAGCTCCTTTTCCGGGCCTCCTCTTGCTGTTATGTGTCGTTGAAGAATTGTGTCCCTTAAATAAGGAGGGTCCTCCACCTGGGTGTCTTCTGAGAAAGATATGAACGTCAACGTTGCATTTCTTGAGGTAAACCTTCAGGATGTCTTTGAAGCACTTCCTTTGTCCAACTCTTGCTCGGGATCCTTCCTTGAGCTCGGCGAAGAAAATTTGCTTTGTCAAGGCTTTTTAAACTTTTTTTCCAAGGACCCATTTTTACCAACTGGCCGACCTTCAGGATCCACGCTGGCCGACCTTCGGGACCCACGCCGGCCGACCTTTGCGACCCACCTTTTTCTCTTACCTTGTTTGCTGCAGTGCGGCCGCATTTTTTTAACATGGTAAAAATGCCGCTCGCAGCCGGCATAGTTAAAAGCCAGCTGCTGCGGCTGATGCGTGCGAATTTGCACAATCGGGAGCACCACGATGGACGGCTCCGCGACCCTCCCGACACACACCCGCGCCCCCGACTTTCAAGATCACTGTCCTAAACACATGGGTGGCCCAGCGGAGTTGATTTCGGATGATCATGGCCTCAATGCTGATGCTCTTGGCTCACTCAAGGACGCTGATGTTAGTACCCTTGTCTTTCAAGCTGAGGTGGAGCTAAATTATATTTGGATTTTGCAATGTATTTTAAGCTGTGCTGTTTAAGAGTCTTCATGTTGTAAACCTGATCCTGATAAGTCTCGGTGATTACTTCAGCAAAGATTAATGCTTAAGTAGTTGACTTCTGCAAGCCTCCGACAAGCTGATGTGAATGATGTCGCTGACAGGTATTGCAGAATCCAGTGCAAATTTAAAAACTGGCATCAAGCTACATGTTGTGTTAAAGTGAGGAAGTGAATTGATTTCCTTCCCCTAAGAGTGTAAAGGCAAAGGGCATCATATGAAATGATGTCAGAGGAGATGTGTACTCAGAGACCGTGCTTTAGCAAGGAAGCAATGGGCGGGACGCCTTTGTGAAATGCTGAAGGAAGGAAGACTTGAAGCTGAACTCTAACTTCCGCACTGCCTTAACAGTGAAGATGAAACTCACAACTTTTGTAGTGTGTATTGTGTATTGTGCATGCCACAACTTTGCCCTTCGGCATGGACTGAGCATTCACCCGGAAGGTGACTGGCCACCAGAAGTGGAGGATCTGGAGGAGGGCAACATGAAGCCTGATCCAGACATACCTGCTGGTGCAGGTGAGGAATTCAAAGTTCTAGGTGATGCAAGAGCAGCTTGAGTTTGCCTGGCAGCTTTTGCTTTTGGATATTGAACCCATCCTCTCTCCCTCCCCTCCCCACCTCCCTCCCCTCCCTTGGCTCGCTCACCTCCCTTCCCTTCCCCTACTTTGCCCCACCCCTCCCTCCCCTCCCTTCTCTTGCCCCCATATCCCACCCCCTCCTCCGCCCTACACCTCCATCCTATTCCTCCTTCCTCTGCTCCTCCATCCTCCCTCCCTCCCGACCCTTGTTACAAAAAGAGCAATAACGATTGTGTTAAAGTAAAACCATTTTATTGCAAGAAATTTGGAAAAGGTTGAGGTAGTTATTAAATGAAATGTCATATTACAGCAGAAATGTTAATATGGTATCAAAAGTTTTTTCTAAATACTATATTTGTTAATAAATGTTTTCCATTAAATGTTACGAAACAGCTGGTCGCCCGGAGAATCACGGTCGAGATGTTTCAAGAAAGTGGCCAACTGCACAGAACAATTATAAAAGGAGTACACATAAGCAAAGGAGGTGATATGACAGTCCCCCTCTAGTCAGTGAATGCTTCTGGATATTATGGGCCTGTTTTGCCTGCAGGAAGAAATGGAAATGTCAAGCACAGAGATGGCTGAAAGCTTGTGCCTAAGAGGACATTTCCCATTCTAACACTTATGACCAGGTCAGAACTATCCCCAAGGTAACAGCATTTTTTGACACCACAGGAAGTTAGCAAGGAGACCATCTTATTTACAGTGGATGGGCTCATTCAGAGCATAGCCAATATTACTGTATTCCTGATGCCATCAGTTAGTTAGCAAACAGACATCAAACAGACATCAACGTATTTTAACAAGATTGCATCCGATACATCAAAAACTGAATAGGCAGAACAACCATTATTCCCTTAACTTTTAAAGTTTTAGGATACTGGACTAGACCCCAACTTTTGTTAGGATGGTGGACAAAAACCCCAAACAACATTTCAATTTGTAAAACCATGTAAAATCATCCCAGGAGTGCTGAATCTGACCAATAGCTATCTTTTATATTAAAACAAACTGTCATTTAAACACAGAATTAATCACTTTAACATCAAATAAAAGCTTTATAATTGTTACCTCAGCAATTCTTAAATAAATGGAAAAATTTGAACTTACTATCCAAACCTGCCATTAATTCCCATTAAGCAACCCAATGCAGTTCAAATGCCACTTATAAATAAAGTTGGCAAAACAGGTTTACTTACAGTTCTCTGTGTAGAGATGTTTGAGAGAGGCCCATTCAAGACCAAATCCTATACATTTCTATCTTGTCAGACCCTTTTTCTCAACCTCACAGCATTTGGAAAACCTGCAAGCTACAGAAAGGCTTGGCTCCTCCCACTAATTACACCATCTGTATCACACTATGATATACCATGATCTGCTTATCTAGGACTAAATTATCCACACCCCAGGGTGTCATCCAAAATATAAACACTTACATTCGTCCTTTATCTGTAACCAGGTAAGTAGTTGGGGTGAATGATTACCTCACTCTTTTACAGCACATTAATTACAGCTTCAGCAGACATGCAGTCTGCATACCGTAACCTCGGTTCCTCAATAATATTACCACCACAAATATATATCTTAACCCAGACTCTTAATAACGTTACTGCCAGAAATATAAAATACAATAGAAACAATTTCCAACATTCATCCACAACAGTCAGAGTAGGATTTAAGTTTGAGCAATCACATTATCTATTAAGATATATGCACATCCTGTGTCCAACTCATTGTCCGTGAAGTTCTGACTTTCTTCACGACTAAATTTTGAGTTGTCATATTCTAAATGAAAACAGATGAATACTTTTAAGCATGCCAAGTTATATAATAATATACTCCAGATTCATTTGGAGTTTCACAGATTTAAAACAAATAACAAAACCTATGTTCACTTGCAAACATTGAATAATAATCATTTTAAATAATTTTTTTAAATTTTAAATTACACTTTAAATGAGGCAATAACAGTAGTATTAATTGTTTATGGAATTAAAAAAAAACACGATATAAAGCTTCAACATGCCTCAGTAATATCAGGAAATCCTTGACCTTCCACAGAATTCCTCAATCGGGGTTCCCATCGGGCCCCGTCATATGAGGGCGTGACTACACTTACTCTTCCACCACGCAGACTGGAGGCAACTGTCAGCTTCAGAAAGCTGGTCGGGAATTTTGAGCGCAGGTAAGCGGGCACGTTTTTCAATTATTATCGGTGAACCATGGCTTCCTGCTGATACATGGAGGCTGTGGGCCTCTGTCGCCTATCTCTCAAACAATTGGCAACCATGCTTTGATTGTTGTTTTCATTGCCTGTGCAGAGCCTTATAAAGTGCCTCTACAAATCCAAGTAGACAATGGACTGGATTCTCTGTTTCGGAGACTAGAGGCACAAAGTGTTGACGCCGGGACTGAATCGGTGGACCTCTATGACAACTAAATTGGCAGAGATCCCGGCGCAATTCATCAACCGTCAATGGGCCAGCACGGGCGCCACATGGAACACGATCAGTTCCAATGGCAAAACGGTGTCCGATTCGCCAGGGATGGGGTTGCCACTCGAGAGGCTGCTCCATATTAGCACTCCACTCCACGCAAACACCCATCCCAGTCAACAAGATGGGAGTGCGGAGAGCTGGATACCCTGCTGGATGCCATGGAGGAAAGGCGGGCCCTCCACATGGTGGGCGACTGAACCCTACCCGCCGGCAGTGTGTTCGCTCCCCACCCTGCACCACATGCCAGCATGCATACCGACCACCACAGCCGGGTGCCCTGGCCACGAAGACCACCAGCTTCCCAGCCCCTGTGCTGCCCACATCCGAGTGTCTCAAACTGTGCATTGTCTATCCCCCACCAGGAGAAGGCGGCCAACAATTACCAGTCGCGGACCCTCACCACAGCAGAGAGGCAGGCACTGGACCTATCCCGGGGAGAGGGCAGTCGCCGAGGCTGAGTTTAGCATCAGTCAAGCAAATGAGACCCTGCTGCGTTGCAGTTTCCCAAGGCATACATGGCACACTCTCCACACCACACCGCCAACACCCCCTCACCACCCCCTCACCATCACCCCAAACCACGATCCAATCATGCATCATTTCCTGTATCTTGCAGGATCAGCTGGTGACGAGGCAAGCCCTTCTGCTGTCCCCCACCCCCAACCCCAAGGAGATTCCAGTGATGAGGAGGCGATGGATAGTGAGGAGACCCCCCAAATACCAGCTTGAAACACACTGTAGCACCAGCTCGGGAGCGACACTGATTTCCCATTACAGCGGCCTCCAACACCCTCCACCATCCCAGAGACACTTACCTCAGTTGGGCATGTTAGTGAAGAAGGTACTGGGGCGCTATCTGGTACGCACCGCACATGTGCAGCGGTACAGCAGGTGGAGTTGCGAACCCCCGAGAGGACGGACAACCAGAGGGTGGCCCGATCCCAAGGACCAGCTGTCAACCAGACGTGTCTCGGGATTCTGGAAAGGGCGATCCCATCGATAATGGGGAAGCAGACACAGAGCCAGGGACTACATGAGCGGTTGTCAGCAACCATTCAAATCCTGTAGGTGTCCAACTGCCTGCAGGGCAGGAGATGGTGCCAACAATGCGTGCCACCCAGGCCAACACCGAACGGTCCGGATGTTCAAGGCCTGGGCTAGGCGGTGGCTGAGGCACAGGACAGGGCTGCCCTGTCACAGGCAGTTAAGTACCAGGGCCACCTGGACATCACAGTGGCACTCCAGAACTTGGATCAGTCACAATGGGCTATGGCTGAGGGCGTCGTCAACATTGCTTGGGCACTGGCGGACCTGAACCTGTCCAAGTGGAGGCAGCACAGAGCCTGTGCTAAAAGCAAATGACTGCGGATGCTGGAATCTGAAACGAAAGGGAAAATGCTGGAAAATCTCAGCAAGTCTGGCAGCATCTGTAGGGAGAGAAAAGAGCTAACGTTTCGAGTCCGATGACTCTTTGTCAAAGCTAACAGACAGAGAAAGGGGGAAATATTTATACTGTGGAGTGAGAATGAAAGATGAATCAGAGCCACAGAAACCCAGGGAAACCGGGTGCTAATGGCCACAGAAACCAAGGGGAAAGAGTGTTAATGGCAGTCCCCAGAGAGGACAAAAGATGTGAAAGGTCAAACAGCAGGGAAACTAACATCAGAGGATGAACTGTAGGTGTGGGGGGAGGGGACGGGGGAAGCAAAGAGGAGAAAGGTGCAGGAAAGGTGGATAAGATTGGGGGGGGGGGGGGGGGGGAAATTAAATGTATATTAAGAAAGAAATGGTAAAAGACAGTTAAAATGAAATGAAAACAAATGGGTCGAGGTGGGGCTGACCATCTGAAGTTGTTAAATTCGATGTTCACCCCACAACCCAAAGATGTGCAGGGTAGGTGGATTGGCCACACTAAATTGTCCCTAAATTACATTTGTTTTTTAAAAACATGGCACGGGAGCAGCATATAAGGTAGCATTAGGGGCTTGACCAAACACCGTTGCAGAGATGTTCACATGTTCTTTGCAAAATAAACACCTGTGCACAAAACTTCCAACCTGCCTCAATGCTCAGAGAGCAGGGTGTGAGGGATGGGCTGGGCTGAACTGGCTGCAGAGGGGACATTGTGGGGTTGGGAGGAGATGGATGGACAGTGGAGGTAGTCATGGGCCGGGGACCCCAGGTTGGACCGGGTACATCTCTGCGGTACTCCGCCCCTCCCCCTCCCTCTCGCCCAATCCCACACGCCATCCCTACCTCCGCCACCCCAGGGGACCATGTGATGGAATGGCCAGTTTGCATGCAGGGATCACCCAGGTGGACGGTGGAAAGTGCTACTGTGGGCAGGAGGCAGACGTGGTCAAGCGATGGGGAGTGCCAGAGCTCATCGCAAAGCAGGTCATCATCATTCTCCATCCATGGTGTTACTGCCAACCCAGGGCCCACACTTGCACCCGCAGATAGGAGCCACAGAGGCGGTTTCTGGGGGGGGGGGGGGTGGTCTGTGGAGGACGGGTAGTCATGAGGGGAGGGGGGAACAGTGGGATGGGATGTCCGTACCATCGGCCCATGTGCGCCAGCCCTGGCACAGATGGCTTTTCACAGGGGCTTTTCACAGTAACTTCATTGAAGCCTACTCGTGACAATAAGCGATTTTCATTTCATATCATTTCAGATGTTGTGCGCACTCCTGTGCCTGCTCGGGCCCCAGGATGCCCTGCCCATCCTGACCCTCCTCCACATCCTCCCCATTGGATGAGGCCTGGTGTTCATCCACCTCCTCCAGCACCCTCTGCTCTGTAATGTTGTGGAGGACGCAGAAGACCACCGCAATGTGGGAGACTCCTAGTGTTATACTGGAGGGCCCCTTCAGAGCGGCCAGGCACCTGAACAACATCGCACCTGAACCACATCTTCAGGATGCCGAAGCACCACTTGATCAATACCTAACTGGCCAGTTCCTGTTCCTCTGGGGCAGGCTCCACTGTTGCAGGTTCCTCCCTGAGCAGCTCCTGCTCATACAGTCTCAGTGTGTCCCCCAGGGCTGGGGCAGCCAGATGAAGGCCACCATTCTTGCTTGGATTTTGAAGTCCATTGTCTGAAGGATGGCTAAAGGCAGACATGCGAGCACGGTGCATACCACCATGCCTAACCAGGTCCATCAGGCTGCACGGTCTCCCCGGCCTGCACGGAAGCCCCTGCTCCCGCATGACCCCACGGGGGCCTCTGGCTCCAGTACCCAACCCTGCTGGCAGCGGTACCGATGGCTGGCTCTACCTCTGCCAGTGGTACGCTCTGCGGCCCCTGTCCAGCACCCTCCTTTAGGGTTTACAGTGGGCGGTGCCCTTCTGTGGGCCTTGGCGGCAGGCGACGACCGGTTGCGGGGGAGGGTGGTTTGGTGGGACGCAGGTGGGTGGAGGGAAGGGCTGAGAGTGTGGCGGTGGGGTGGGGGAGGTACCCATCTGGTCAGTGTCACAAGGCATGATGAGCGGTCAACGGGGTTCACAGCAAGATGGCTGCCTTGCAGGCCATGGCAGTGTCGGTCCATGCCTGGACACCCTGATCCCGGGGGTCACCCCGACCCTAGGGCCCAAACTCCGGTCACCCCTCTGTCACCCCCGCTACTCTCCCCAGCTTTGGCAGACCCCTCCCCCCCCCCCCCCCCCCCCCGCCCCCGCCAGCAGCAGGACCACAGCCCACAGTCGCGCATTTGGGAACATGTCCTATCTCATCTCTCTCAGCAGCCACGGTGACTCTTTTCTAATTTTTAAGACTACAAGTGAAACCCGTCATAGGTATTTCCCCTGGTGGAGGTGGCGTATCATGGGAGCCCCCGAGTATACCAGGTCGCACCCATTGTTGATATGCCAATGGCGTTGACTGTACGTGTGGAGTGGAACACATTCACCACACTGTCAAGGCACCGGATTATGGCATTTTGTCGGGTACCCAGTACCGGCCACGATTTTCACTTCCCAATTTCGGGAGTCTGAGGTTGACCGAATGCTGGATACCGTAGAGGAGAGGAGGGACACCCTCTTCCCCAAGGCCCCAAGGATGGTGCGGAGACTGAATCTCACCCTTCTGAGCAGTCCTGGGTAGAGGTAGCAGCGGTGGTTAGCGCTGCCAATCTCACCAGGAGGACGCCATGCAATGCTGGAAAAAGGTGAATGACCTCCTTAGGGAAGCTCGGGTGAGTCAGCACACCTCTGCCCCTGGCATCACTCCTGTCCCTCCCTCCTCACATCACACCCCATTCCCCGAGAGGTCAGCAACACCCCTTTGCCTGAATCTCCCTTCCAACCCAGCCTCCACCAAACCCAAGACTGTATTGCCCTCTTTGGCCAGGAGCTTTCCACACACATGCCACCAGCTGCAGAGCCCCCCCCCCCCCCCCCCCCACACTCCCCCCATGGCCCCCCCGGCCCCCAGCCCCACACCCTGGATAACACGTCTCCCAGCGTCTCATAATGCCATTTCTATGTCCTCTGGGATAAGGCAGCCCATAATAGGTATGAACACAAAAACACTATAGGGGACATCCCACAACTTCGAGTCCAGCCCAGCGGAAGTGAGGGCAATGCAACTCACGGGCGAGGCCCAGGTGAGGGCAATGACTGAGCTAGAGGTCGACATGTGTCAAACAAGTGAGAACACAATGCCACGCTGATGTCCCTATGACAAGGGGATCACACCTCTCCCACAGACCAGTCCTTCCCAAGGTTTCACCCGATGTTCAATTTATTTCCGGATCGCCATCAGGCGAGGCCGGGCTGTCCGGGGATGCTGCCCCCCAGCCACATCCCCTGCACACTCCTGAGCACCAATCCGGGGAAGGCACCAACTTCTCATCACTGCTGTCACCTGCACTCTTCACTATCGCACAGACTATCACCTCGGGCGGCATTTCAGTGATGAGGCTCCATGGTCACTGTGGTGAATGTATTATGCCAATAATCCACCAGTGCATTTGTATCTGTGCTGTTGCCCTTGTATTTGTATCTGTGCTATGCTGTTGCCCTTGTGAGCTTCTCCTATGGGCCATTGTGTGGCATTATCCATAGGGGAACATGTTGGGGCATGTATGGGCTCCTCCCATGAAGGGAGGTATAAAGAGCAGTCGACCTGTAGGTGGTTCTCAGTATTGGATCAGTCGCAGGCAGGCACTTCTCTCATTTGATTAAAGCCACGGTTTACTTCTACTCTTGTCTCGAGTGAATTGATGGTCGCATCAATTTAATCAACTTAAACGCAACTATGGAATCGGCCCTCAAACCTGACCGACTGGAACTCGATCCGCAGGCTTGGGAGGCGAAAGAATTTTTTCGCACTGTCTCCGCTGCTCCAAGGCCTATCTCGCAGCCTTCTCCACGCCTTCTGTCACCGACGAACAGAAGCTGAGCCTCCTCCACGCACGGGTGAGCCATCGAATCTCTGTTCACCTCGCCGAGGCCTCCTCCTACGCAGGCACCCTCACGATGCCTGAACGCCTCTATGTATGGCCCGTGAACGAGGTCTACGCGCGACACATCCTCACCACTCACCACCAGCGTCCCGGGGAATCACTAGAAGACTACCTACGCGACCTCAAAGTCCTCGCACGCAGCTGCAACTACCAGGCCGTTACGGCCACTCAACATATGGAACTCGCCGTCCGAGACGTCGACGTGGCGGGAGTCCGGTCCAACTATGTCTCGAGTGAATTGATGGTCGCATCAGTCACTTCAAGGTGCAGCATATCGGGCGGAGGCAGGGATGCCCGAGGGAGTAGGCGGTCGGAGGCTGCCCGATCCCAGGAAACAGCTGTCCGGGCAATCTTCTTGAAAGATTACTCCTATCACTGGGACAGATGCAGACACAGAGCCAGGATGGACCAGCACGAAATGCTGGAAGATGGTGACAGTAGGGGATGTCAGCAACTTTCCAGTGCCGACAGGTACAGCTGGAGGTGTCCAACCACCATCAGAATTGCAAGTGGAAGTCAAGAGATCCAACACGTAGCCATGCAGAGGCTCAGACTACAGCCTACCCCCACTGAAAGCCAATATCCTTCCACCAGCCACTGGTTTAGCACTGCCCAGAGAACCAACACAGACAAATGCATGCTGCTGGATTTAGTGGATAAGAGTGCAGGATGGCTTCAAACAGCTCGGAGCCTTGAGGCAACTTGAGACAACATAGACTAAGAGAGAATGAGGAAGGAAAGTATCTACAGAGACTGAAAGAGAGTCGGGAGGGAGAGAGTCAACAGAGACTGAGAGAGAGTCAGGAGGGAGAGAGTCAACAGAGACTGAGAGAGAGTCGGGAGGGAGTGAGTCAACAGAGACTGAGAGAGAGTCGGGAGGGAGAGAGACAACAGGGACTGAGAAAGAGTCGGGAGGGAGAGAGTCAACAGAGACTGAGAGAGAGTCGGGAGGGAGAGAGTCAACAGAGACAGAGAGAGAGTCGGGAGCGAGAGAGTCAACAGAAACTGAGAGAGAGTCGGTAGGGAGAGAGTCAACAGAGACTGAGAGAGAGTCGGGAGGGAGAGAGTCAACAGAAACTGAGAGAGAGTCGGGAGGGAGTGAGTCAACAGAGACTGAGAGAGAGTCGGGAGGGAGAGAGACAACAGGGACTGAGAGAGAGTCGGGAGGGAGAGAGTCAACAGAGACTGAGAGAGAGTCGGGAGGGAGAGAGTCAACAGAGACAGAGAGAGAGTCGGGAGCGAGAGAGTCAACAGAAACTGAGAGAGAGTCGGTAGGGAGAGAGTCAACAGAGACTGAGAGAGAGTCGGGAGGGAGAGAGTCAACAGAAACTGAGAGAGAGTCGGGAGGGAGAGAGTCAACAGAAACTGAGAGAGAGTCAGGATGGAGAGTGTCAACAGAGACAGAGAGAGTCGGGAGGGAGAGAGTCATAGAATTTACAGTGCAGAAGGAGGCCATTCGGCCCATCGAGTCTGCACCGGCTCCTGGAAAGAGCACCCTACCCAAGGTCAACACCTCCACCCTATCCCCATAACCTAGTAACCCCACCCAACACTAAGGGCAATTTTGGACACTAAGGGCAATTTATCATGGCCAATCCACCTAACCTGCACATCTTTGGACTGTGGGAGGAAACCGGAGCACCCGGAGGAAACCTACGCACACACGGGGAGGATGTGCAGACTCCGCACAGACAGTGACCCAAGGCGAAATCGAACCTGGGACCCTGTAGCTGTGAAGCAATTGTGCTATCCACAATGCTACTGTACTGCCCACTAGAGAGAGAGTCGGGAGGGAGAGTGTCAACAGACTGAGAGAGTCGGGAGGGAGACAGTCAACAGACTGAGAGAGTCGGGAGGGAGAGAGTCAACAGAGACTGAGAGAGAGTCGGGAGCAGAGTGTCAACAGAGACAGAGAGAGTCGGGAGGGAGAGAGTCAACAGAGACTGAGAGAGAGTCGGGAGGGAGAGAGTCAACAGAGACAGAGAAAGTCGGGAGGGAGAGAGTCAACAGAGACTGAGAGAGAGTCGGGAGGGAGAGAGTCAACAGAGACAGAGAAAGTCGGGAGGGAGAGAGTCAACAGGGACTGAGAGAGAGTCGGGAGGGAGAGAGACAACAGAGACTGAGAGAGAGTTGGTAGGGAGAGAGTCAACAGGGACAGAGAGAGAGTCGGGAGGGAGAGTGACAACAGGGACTGAGAGAGAGTCGGGAGGGAGAGTGACAACAGAGACTGAGAGAGAGTCGGGAGGGAGAGTGTCAACAGGGACTGAGAGAGAGTCGGGAGGGAGAGAGACAACAGAGACTGAGAGAGAGTCGGGAGGGAGAGTGTCAACAGGGACTGAGAGAGAGTCGGGAGGGAGAGAGACAACAGAGACTGAGAGAGAGTTGGTAGGGAGAGAGTCAACAGAGACTGAGAGAGAGTCGGGAGGGAGAGTGACAACAGGGACTGAGAGAGAGTCGGGAGGGAGAGTGACAACAGAGACTGAGAGAGAGTCGGGAGGGAGAGTGACAACAGAGACTGAGAGAGAGTCGGGAGGGAGAGTGTCAACAGGGACTGAGAGAGAGTCGGGAGGGAGAGAGTCAACAGAGACCGAGAGAGAATCGGGAGGAGAGTGTCAACAGACTGAGAGAGAGTCGGGAGGGAGAGAGTCAACAGAGACTGAGAGAGAGTCGGGAGGGAGAGTGACAACAGAGACTGAGAGAGAGTCGGGAGGGAGAGTGTCAACAGGGACTGAGAGAGAGTCGGGAGGGAGAGAGTCAACAGAGACCGAGAGAGAATCGGGAGGAGAGTGTCAACAGACTGAGAGAGAGTCGGGAGGGAGAGAGTCAACAGAGACTGAGAGAGAGTCGGGAGGAAGAGAGTCAACAGAGACCGAGAGAGAATCGGGAGCAGAGTGTCAACAGACTGAGAGAGAGTCGGGAGGGAGAGAGTCAACAGAGATTGAGAGAGAGTCGGGAGGGAGCGAGTCAACAGAGACTGAGAGAGAGTCGGGAGGGAGAGTGTCAACAGGGACTGAGAGAGAGTCGGGAGGAAGAGAGTCAACAGAGACCGAGAGAGAATCGGGAGGAGAGTGTCAACAGACTGAGAGAGAGTCGGGAGGGAGAGAGTCAACAGAGACTGAGCGAGAGTCGGGAGGGAGAGTGTCAACAGAGACAGAGAGAGAGTCGGGAGGGAGAGAGTCAACAGAGACAGAGAAAGTCGGGAGGGAGAGAGTCAACAGGGACTGAGAGAGAGTCGGGAGGGAGAGAGTCAACAGAGATTGAGAGAGAGTCGGGAGGGAGCGAGTCAACAGAGACTGAGAGAGAGTCGGGAGGGAGAGTGTCAACAGGGACTGAGAGAGAGTCGGGAGGAAGAGAGTCAACAGAGACCGAGAGAGAATCGGGAGGAGAGTGTCAACAGACTGAGAGAGAGTCGGGAGGGAGAGAGTCAACAGAGACTGAGCGAGAGTCGGGAGGGAGAGTGTCAACAGAGACAGAGAGAGAGTCGGGAGGGAGAGAGTCAACAGAGACAGAGAAAGTCGGGAGGGAGAGAGTCAACAGGGACTGAGAGAGAGTCGGGAGGGAGAGAGACAACAGAGACTGAGAGAGAGTCGGTAGGGAGAGAGTCAACAGGGACAGAGAGAGAGTCGGGAGGGAGAGAGTCAACAGAGACTGAGAGAGAGTCGGGAGGGAGAGAGTCAACAGAGACGGAGAGAGAGTCGGGAGGGAGAGTGTCAACAGGGACTGAGAGAGAGTCGGGAGGAAGAGAGTCAACAGAGACCGAGAGAGAATCGGGAGGAGAGTGTCAACAGACTGAGAGAGAGTCGGGAGGGAGAGAGTCAACAGAGATTGAGAGAGAGTCGGGAGGGAGCGAGTCAACAGAGACTGAGAGAGTCGAGAGGGAGGATGTCAACAGACTGAGAGAGAGTCGGGAGGGAGAGAGTCAACAGGGACTGAGAGAGAGTCGGGAGGGAGAGAGTCAACAGAGACTGAGAGAGTCGAGAGGGAGGATGTCAACAGACTGAGAGAGAGTCGGGAGGGAGAGAGTCAACAGGGACTGAGAGAGTCGGGAGGGAGAGAGTCACCAGAGACTGAGAGAGAATCGGGAGGCAGAGTGTCAGCAGACTGAGAGAGTGTCGGGAGGGAGAGAGTCACCAGAGACTGAGAGAGAATCGGGAGGGAGAGAGTCAACAGAGACTGAGAGAGAGTCGGGAGGGTGAGAGTCAACAGGGACTGAGAGGTAGAGGGGAAGGAGGGATGGATTAAAGTGTGCGAATAAGAACAGCAAGCTGACATCCCAGGTTTCACCCTTACCATTTAATGCAGCATTGGGTCCAGAGCGAGTTGTCTAATTCGAAATGTTTATTGGGAATATCAAACCATTTGAGGTAAAGTGCAGACAGGAGGGGCCGAATGGCCTCTTTTCATGTCAGAACAATTCTGTGAAGGTGACTGCTGCAGATCTGTTAAATGCTCCCACCAGATGGCATTCTCAACTTGGTGTAACCACACCGCTGTTCCTTTTGCATTATGTATGGTTTCTCAGAACCATTTCTGTGTTGTTATCTTTAATCACTATGCGCAGCGATTCAGTGCAGTTAAGAGTTTTGATCAAAACATCATTTTTTATCAAATCTTAAAAAGAGGGAAGTGGAGTTGTAAGTAAGTGATATGGAGAAGGAATTGAAAATATATGAAAGAGCTGGAGACTATTGCCAATTACGTTTTTATGGCCCAGTAAGCTGACTGGAAAACTAGATTTGTCATGAAGTATGATCAGAAAGTTAAATCAATTTCAGCGAATAAGTTGCTTCAACTATCACATTACACATTGCTTTATCTGACATTACATCGCTGCACAGGCTGAATTTTACGATCAGATCTGCTTTGAGGGTATCTGGAAAAATTATGCGGACACACAAAAAGGTAATCGATTCGCCAACAGTCGCATGAATGCAAACAGGGGGTCGCAATCAAAGCTATTTTTCAGAATCTCGCAATGGCTTTATGGGTCAGTCGGCTGCCCAACAAAGTACTGGGGCAAATGAGCAAGAATACCCCAAGCTCAATCTCTGCTCTGCTGAATTAGGTCAGATGTCAAGGTCTTCATTTTCAGGTGGGCTTCCCTTTGACTTCAAGACTTCAGGGCGGCACAATAGCACTGTAGTTTCACAGTGTCAGGGTCCAAGGTTCGATTTCTGCTTGGAATACTGTGCGGAGTCTGCATGTTCTCCCCATGTCTGTGTGGGTTACCTCCGGGTGCTCCGGTTTCCTCCCACGCGTCCCGAAAGACGTGCTGTTTGGTGGACTGGACATTCTGAATTCTCCCTCTGTGTACCCGAACAGGTGCTGGAATGTGGCGACTAGGGGCTTTTCGCAGTAACTTCATTGCAGTGTTACTGTAAGCCTACTTGTGACACTAATGAAGATTACTATTATGATAAGGAGGTGGGCCTGAATCAGTCAAGATTCTCCAGTGGAATTCACCTTCGATGGGATCCTCTACTTCACTGGCAGCATCCCACGCCTGCTGGTTTCCCGACGGCCTGGGATGGCCACAATGGGAAACCATTGGCTGGCTGCGGCAACGGAGAATCCCACTGGCACCGGGGGAGTGCCGTGCCGGAAAACGGGTATGGCGGGACGAAGAATCCCATTCCTTGTTTTTGATCCCTAGTTTTCTCCTCTCTCGGTGGACTTTTCTTCAGTTTCCTCGGCCCTAAGCTTTGGAATTTCCTCCCTAAACTGCTACACTCCCTCTTAGTTTTGAAGAGTCCCCTTAAAACCCACCTATTTGACCAAGTTCTTGATTATTTGTCCTAACATCTTGTTATGTGGTCTCACATATGTTGCCAATCGGCATCGGAGTAATGTTCCCAATTCATAATGATGCTCTTCAGATTCATCAGGTATCAAATGATACCACCACAAGGCTTTACCGGATATGGATCAAAGGATCACACAGCCAGTTAGTCAGTTCAAGTTCAAAGATAGTTTATTTACACGCAAGGATTACTTTGACATGCAACACAAAACACTACAAGTTAAACTACACCTAACAACTACAATAAGCTATACTTAATTTCAGGGCAACTGGCTCTTTGCTGATGGACAAGGCCTTTGTCCGGATCTTGCGTGGCTGGGTGGAAAAAGTGGCTCTGTTTCTGCTGGGCTCATCCGTCTGGAAGCGATCATTGGTCTTGAACTTGTCTGTCTGGTCGTTATGCTGCACTTGGGTTGGCATAGGCTGGATCCAGGAGAGACCGAGCACATGGCTGTGTCTCTTCTTACCCCTCAGGGATTTTGCGCTCTTTGGGGCGGTCCTTAACTTGGACCCAATAATTCGACAGGCTTCTATCACTGCCTTCGATTTTGGCCAATAAAGGGGCGGGTGCCTTGTTGGCTGGGCGTGTCCTTTGTGGTCATTGACCTTGGCTGTTTGGGCTCCCTGAGTAAAGGGAGTGGTGCCAATTAGTCTGTATCTGTATCGGTTACCTGAGTACAGTTCTTTAGTTCTGGGGAAATGGGCCATTAGAATGCAAACGAGCGGGGGTTTCGATCGCACCTGACTATCTGGGTTACACACACATGCTCTGAGTCTGTCTGAGTGCTGGGTTGGCCATAATTCCCATGGTCCTTTGCAGATGGCCATCTGAGATGGCGACACATATCACTTCAATGCTTTAGTACAGTAAAGAAGATATATAAATGCAAGCTGTTGTTTTTGGTGAACATGTTTAAGTGTGTGTGTAAATATGTGTGTATGTGTGTATGTATATGTGTGTATAGGTCAGGTAAGCGCTTGGTTGTTGACCCCCCCTTTGATTGAATAATCGCTGATACTGATGATCATGGCTCAAACATCAAACTGCCAATTGAGCATAACACTGGAGGGCTTCAAACGCCATCACCAGCGAATCCCAAAGAGAACATGGGGGAAAATATTGAAAGTGCTTCCATTTGGACGGATACGGACATTATTGGGCAATTCCATGATTGACCAAAACATCACATTCACGGCGAGGCATGTTGGCGAACAGTGGGCCGAGACCTTCCGAATTATGAGGGGAAGGTCACATCCACACTGCTGGTCCATGATCACCTGATCTGCGCTCCTGTGGGAAATACAGTTCACATTCACTGCCTGAGCATCTCAGTATTCTGGGCGCTTGCAGGATTAGCGCTTCAAGAGTTGTGACAGCTTTCCACAGAACATGGGGTAAGTTGTTATCCAGCGGTCAGGGTTTCGTCACTCAGGACACTAAGTATAATGGATTCATTGCTGAGTTTCAGCGCGAGACAGCACGGCTCATCATTTCTGTGTAAAGTACATCTATTTGTTCAGTGTTTGCTGTCGTCGTTTCCACTACCAGCCCCCACTCTGTTCTCCATAGGCCCGCCAGATTGAATTCCTGCATGAGCGGGCAAATAGCCTCTGGTACAAAGAATTGCAAATTGGCTGCTTTCATCTGTGCGCTGTAGAAACCCTGATCCTAGCAGAATATATTTCGGTAAACCAGCGACACATTCATCAGGTTTCACCTAACTACACTCGTGGGTACAAGACAGTGGACATATATAATGGCGGGGTTTTGCAATCTGCAGTCAAGTTCAGCAGTGAGAATCACTTGTGCATCCATCTTAACCCTCGGCAGCAATCACCTTAATTACCGAGTTCAGATGGAGTATGAACAGCATGCTGATGTTCAAAGAAGTAACTGTTTATTAAGATGCAAGACGGCAAGGTTTTTCAGCTACCTTGCATCCAACCTCTATACCTTGCTACAGAACACTCCGTGATATGTGTCACCTTCAAATTTATGTTCTCAGGTCTGTTTTATCAGGCAGCTAAGCATACTGCCCACAAATGTGTTCCTTCCAGCAGTTTACTGGTTTCTAAATATAGCCCAGGATTGCATAATCTCCATTTACAGGTAATTATTTAATGGCTAACCTCATGTAACCCCATGAACAATGTATCTGTTCGCTGTACTGGCTTCATAACTGCATTTAAAAAGGACACATGGTTCCAGGGCTTGCTGGAAAAATAATGATTCTGAATGATGCATTCCATTATTAATGTGAAAATTGGCCCACAGACTATGCAGGAGCAATAACTACCAAGACATGCCGCAACATGCCCCACTCTAGCAAAATCTAGGCCATGGATAATTCGAGTATTCACAGTCATATTGGTCTGCCTTCTGCACAAGCTGTGGAAAATTTTGAATCACTCTCTGGTAATATATGCAGCTCTTAGTGCAAGGTTAGAAATGTTATTTTAAAACCTTACATTTATTCAGCACTTTCCCACCCGCTTAAAACATTTGAGAAGTGTTTTGTGGAATGAGCTTGGTGTTTTTTTTAAAGTGATGCGACAATCAGACTGCTGGTGGTACGGTGGGGGAAACCCACACTCTCAAACCTGGTCCTGAGCGCAAATTGAACATAGAACATAGAACAGTACAGCACAGAACAGGCCCTTCGGCCCTCAATGTTGTGCCGAGCCATGATCACCCTACTCAAACCCATGTATCCACCCTATACCCGTAACCCAACAACCCCCCCTTAACCTTTCTTTTTGTAGGACACTACGGGCAATTTAGCATGGCCAATCCACCTAACCCGCACATCTTTGGACTGTGGGAGGAAACCGGAGCACCCGGAGGAAACCCACGCACACAGGGGGAGGACGTGCAGATTCCACACAGACAGTGACCCAGACGGGAATCGAACCTGGGACCCTGGAGCTGTGAAGCATTTATGCTAACCACCATGCTACCCTGCTGCCCTCAACATGCACTCAAAACTTAGCTCTCTCCGCTGGGGGTGGAAAATACGTACCGGACTCATTGCTGCGATGGTTAAGGCCACGTACTGTGGTGATATGCATCACTGTAACTACACAAGGGGTTAATGCAAGTACACTAAGACTAAATAAACACTAGCGGGAGCACTAGAGATATCATGGCACACAGACACTCAACCAATAGGTCAGTAAGACAGGGCACAACCAATGGGCAGTCAAGACACACCCATAGAAAAGGACAGGGCACACATGCTCTTTCTCTTTTCCAAAGGTGACACTCAGTGAGAGACACAGGGGCAGATCAGGAAGCATCACACCCACCGCATGGATTAGAGCAGACTGGTTAGTTAGACTGAGTTACTATAGCAAGATTAGCAGTAGAGTCGAACTCAAGTAGGAGAATTGTTAACTGTTCAATAAATGTGTTAAAGCTATCTCCAAGACTGATCCTTCCTTTGTCAGAGTATACATCAAGGAAGCAGCTAATGCTACACGAAGAAGCATAGCACAACACGTACCAAATGCAATTTGAAACAAAGGTGCATTGAGATATAGGTAGACGAGAGGTGACCCTAAGGGCTGAACAATCAACTTGTTCAAACACACTTGGAGACGTCTCGATTCCGATCATGCTACAAAAGATGAAGGTGCATTGAAGAGGAAAAAGAAACAAAAAGGACCAAACTCCTGAAGGAGAATAGATTAAAGGGGAAGTGGAAGTGCACAAGCTCGAGAGAATTGAAGATTAAAAGGCTGTGCAGTAAAGTATATAAAATATTAACTGGAGTTTAATTTTAAAGTACGTCTGGCCAGTAAAAACTGGGAGTGGATGTAAATCGTGAGTGAATTTTAACTTGCTGGGGTGGACATGAGTCTGTGCACATGGCAAGTTCAAGGGGAATAACAATTCCAGCTTCCCAACAAGACAGCAGGAACCTAACGACCCCCACATTTAACTGGAATGTATTTGTTAGAGTGCCGGAACCACCTTGGGATAGGAGGGTGAAGTGAGACAATTGAAATGATCTTATTAAGATTAATATCGGTGGCACAATGGTTAGCACTGCTGCCTCACAGTGCCAGGGACCCGGGTAAATTCCTACCTCGGGTGACTGTGCGGAGTTTGCAGGTTATTCCCATGTCTGCATGGGTTTCCTCTGGGTGCTCCTGTTTCCACCCACAGTCCAAAGACGTACAGGTTAGGTGGATCGGCCATGCTAAATTGCCTCTTAGTGTCCAATGTTTAGATGGGTTTATGGGGTTTCGGGGGAGTGGGCCTGGTAGTGTGCTCTTTGGGAGGGTTATTACAGACTCGATGGGCTGAATGGCCTCCTTCTACACTGTAGGGATTTTATGATATTAAAATATCCGTGCATAACTTTAGAATAGATAAATGTAGCTATAAGAGCTCTTTTTTAAATTTAGAGTACCCAATTATTTTTTTCCAATTAAGGGGCGATTTAGCCTGGCCAATCCACCTAACCTACACATCTTTGGGTTGTGGGGGTGAAACCCATGCAGACAGGGGGAGAACGTACAAACATCACACGAACAGTGACCCAGGGCCGGGATTCGAACCCGGGTCCTCAGCGCCGCAGTCCCAGTGCTAACCACAGCCCCACCATGCTGCCCTTATAAGAGCTCTTTCCAGGCATGATGAATAATGTAGCCAATTCTGCAGGCATGCTGGGATATGTAGCCTGTACTGTGGGAAAGTAGTTGAGAACACAAGTTGTAAAACGTAATGACCTTCACAGGCTGAGTAAGCAAATGTTAGGACGATAATCCGAGACATTAATATTCTTCCACGGCTAAAGGGTGAGATACCAGGGAACATCTGTGAGTCTCAACTGTGCATCTCATTAATTAGGTTTGGTGATGAATGAGTTAAGAATAATTGAAGTTTGTACCAGGCTGTGCAGTGAAATGTGATATCTAAATGCTATAAATTGGTTACACAGACTTTGTATCAGTAAGAGGGAGAGATCCTGAAGCCCAACCAGGATACAACTCTCCCAGGATAAAGGCAAATTACTGCGGAGGCTGGAATCTGAAACCAAAAGAAAAATGCTGGAAAATCTCAGCAGGTCTGGCAGCATCTGTCGGGAGAGAAAAGAAGCTGGCATTTCAAATCCAGATGACTTTTTGTCAAAGCTTTGACATAGAGTCGTCTGGACTCGAAACAGTAGTTCCTTTCTCTCCCTACAGATGTTGCCAGAAACCGTCTGAAATTTTCCAGCATTTTCTCTTTTGGTAACATCTCTCCCAGCATGTGCCTGAATTAATATCTTCACTTACTTGAAGCTCACAGACTCAGAGTGTTGGCTGATTGGTTTTAACCACAACAAGGGCCTGCTATATAAACATTTGCTGAAAGATAATGGAGTGCATTCTTAACCCGAGATTCTTGCCTTTTTATTCCAGCGCATGGAGTTCCCAGGCTTCCTGGAACTCGCCAAGTTGGACAAGGTGAGTGGACAACAGGGATAGGGCTGAGCAATTGGAAAGCCTTGACACACTGAGATCTGACAGTTAGCACTTTCCCTTCTTGAAAGCCTTTTGTTCAGAGATGTGGGAGAGTAATTCACCACTTTGGAGGTAATGTTTGGAGGCTGTCTTTGCTATCCTCGAGTTTTTCTCACTTCCCGTCCGTCAACCTTGAGATCAGTTTTGGAGTTGGTTGCATTCGCAGCTCCACCTTGGACTCCTGACGGAGCAGCAGTGGCATCAGCAGCAGCAACAGTAGCAGCAGTAAGAGCAACAGCAACCTTCTCCTCAGCTGTCGGCCGCCACTCCGCAGGACAGAGAGGGTGAACCATAGTGTTCTCGCTTGCAGAAGGAGATACCTTTGGTGCAGGAGATCCGCTTTCTGGCTGTGACAGAGTGCCCCAGGAGGCTTACTCTTGCCCATCAGCTCCTAGAGGATAACCTCATTCCAAACGGACCTGTTGGGCACGCATTGCCAGTGACCATCGAAGTCACCACAGTCCTGAAATTCTTGGCCTGATGTTTTTTCCAAAGATCTTCTGTGGATTCCCCGATGATCAACAAGTGGATCTGCCAAGTGTCATTGGATGCTCTGTTTCTTGTTTATCAGTTAGATCCATTCTTTGACTGATGAGTTCAGTCAGAAGGATTTATATGGTTGGATCCTCACAGTCCAGGGAGTCAGAAGTCGCACACACGTGACCCAGTAGTATTCGTCAATGTTGGTCTGCAGGCTCCTGATGATTAGCATGCATCTCTGTGTGAGATACCCAGAACGTTGCCCCATGGTCTTCATTCTGTAGCAGTCAAAATTACACACTTTGACTCCTGCAAGCAGAGTCAGCAGGTGGCCACTTGGAGGTGAGGGCTACTCTCTCTAAAGACTATGGCTCTTTCAGCTGGCAAATCAATTCCCAAGGATGCAACAGAAAACCCCAGGGCAACCTGCAGACCCCAATACTCAAGCAACCTTCCCTCTCGCTTTTTTCTCTCTCAATTAACAGTTGCAGAATGGTTCTATTCAGGGACATTTTCAGTTGTGGCCATGACTAGGACATTGCTTTGGAAACCTGGAAGCAGGAGGCCCTGATAAAAAAGCCAACGAAACATCCACTGCTCAAACCTTCAAGTTCCTGCCACAGTAGTTCCACTCTCCCCTTCTGTAAGCAGGTCAGGATGTTAAAGGTCACACTATAGCATCTTACATCACAACAGGGGACTATTTGGCCCAACAGATCTATGCTAGATTGTTGAAAGAGCGATTCAATTAGTCCCACACCCCTGCTCTTTTCCCATAGCCCCGCATAATTTTCCATTTTAAATACTTGATTTCTTTTATAGTTACCATTGAATCTGCTTCCGATGCCTCTTCAGACAATCTATTCCAAATCATATTAACTTGCTCCATTCAAATATTTCTCCCTCTTAGGGTCTCTTCCCAACGACCTTAAATTTGACCCTCTGGTTACTGACCCGTCTGCTAATAGAAACAATTTCTCGCTATGTACCCCTCAAAACCTCTCGATATATTGGCCTCGATTAACTGTCCTCCACTGAATCACTCTATTCTAATGATAGAAGTCTCAGCCCCTCTAATCTCTCCACATAATTGAAGCCTTTCACACTTGGTGCTCCTCACATTACTGTGCACAGTACCTTCTCCGAGACTGTGACATGCTTCCAAAAGTGTGGTGTCCACATCAGTTAGTACTCCAGTTGCTGCCTAACTTGTGATCTATAAATCTTTACCATAACCTTTTTTAGTACTCTATTAACTGGATTGTCAACCCCTCCCAGGGCCAGGATTGGAGGTGGGTGGGGTCAGAATTTAGCCTCGCTATGGGCCTGCTGGTTCGCTGGCTCCGTCCAGGCTTTGGGCAATTTTTGTGGAAGTTGGGCCGGGACCTGCAGGGTTACTCGGCCCCATGCGGCACCTCGTCGATCTGGCTCCCAAAGTGTCTAATTCAGGGCCATTAAACGAGGTCAACTGGAATTGGAGTTCCCAGTTCCCATCTTCATTCCCCTTCCCCCTTCCCCCCTACCAGCAGTGGTGGCCTGGCATCTGAATCTATTTCTAGTGAAAGGTTTAAAAAGATTGGAGAGGGTGGCATTTCCATTTTGAAGCACCCTCTCTCTTACTTACCTTCCATTACAGCCTGAGGCTCCTTTCAAGCTGGAAGGCCTCTGATTGGCTCTCTGATTTTGAGAGCCTGCCCCACCACCCTTAATGGGACAGCAAGCCTTTGCGAAAATCTCAAATGGTGGTTGTTTCCCTTGGGAATTTTATCCTGCCCTCCTCACAGTTTATTACACTTTGTGTCACTTGCAAAGTTTCAAATTATATCTCGCGCACCCAAATCCTGCTCATTGATATATATTAAAACGAGCATTGATCTTAATAATGACCCATAAGGCACCATTCTGTACCTCTGTACAGTTCGGATGGGACAGTTTTTGTACAGTGTGTGCAGGAGGGTTTCCTGACACAATATGCGGATAGGCCGACAAGAGGGGGGGCCACATTGGATTTGGTACTGGGTAATGAACCAGGCCAAATGTTAGATTTGTTTGTGGGAGAGCACTTTAGGAGATAGTGACCACAATTCGGTGTCTATCACTATTGCAATGGAGAGGGATAGGGCCATACGGCAGGGCAAGGTTTATAATTGTGGGAGGGGTAATTATGATGCGATTAGGCAAGAATTAGGGAGCATAAGGTGGGAACAGAAACTGTCTGGGAAAGGCACAAATGAAAAGTGGAGCTTGTTCAAGGAACAAATACTGCGTGTCCTTGATAGGTATGTCCCTGTCAGGCAGGGAATAAATGGCCGTGTGAGGGAACCATGGTTCACAAAAGAGGTTGAATGAATATCTTGTCAAGAGGAAAAAGGAAGCGTATGTATGGATGAGAAAAAAAGGTTCAGTTGGGTCGCTTGAGGGTTACAAGGTAGCAAGGAATGAGCTAAAAAAAAGGGCTTAGGAGAGCTAGGAGGAGGCATGAGAAGTCCTTGGCGGGTCGGATCAAGGAAAACACCAAGGCTTTTTACTCCAATGTGAGAAATAAAAGAATGACCAGGGTGAGGTTAGGGCTGGTCAAGGACAGTAGTGGGAACTTGTGCATGGAGTCAGAAGAAATAGGAGGGGTTGAATGAATACTTTGCTTCAGTGTTCACCAAGGAGGGGGGCCATGTTTTTGAGGATGAGAGTATGACACAGGGAGGTAGGCTGGAGGAGGTAGATGTTCTGAGGAAGGATGTCCGAGCAATTTTGAAAAACCTTAGGGTCGACAAGTCCCCTGGGCCAGATGGGATATATCCAAGGATTCTTTGGGAGGCAAGGGATGAGATTACAGAGCCTTTGGCTTTGATCTTTGGGTCCTCACTGTCCATGGGATAGTGCCAGTGGACTGGAGAGTGGTGAATGTTGTTCCTCTGTTCAAGACAGGGAACAGGAATGACCCTGGTAATTATAGGCCAGTTAGTCTTACTTTGGTGGTCGGTAAGTTAATGGAAAAGGTCCTGAAGGATAGTATTTATGACCATTTGGAAAGATGCAGCTTAATCCGGGATAGTCAACAAGGATTTGTGAATGGTAAGTCTTGCCTCACAAATTTGATTGAATTCTTTGAGGAGGTAACTAAGTGTGTAGATGAAGGTCGAGCAGTTGATGTCGTATATATGGATTTTAGTAAGGCGTTTGATAAGGTTCCCCATGGTCGGCTTATGAAGAAAATAAGGAGGTGTGGGATAGAGGGAAATTTGGCTAATTGGATAAGTAACTGGCTATCACATAGAAGACAGAGGGTGGTGGTGGATGGAAAATTGTCAGACTGGAGACCAGTTACCAGCAATGTACCACAGGAATCAGTGCTGGGTCCTCTGCTATTTTTGATTTTATCAATGACTTGGAGGAGGGGGCTGAAGGTTAGGTCAGTAAATTTGCTGATGACACCAAGATTGGTGGAATATTGGATGGGGTGGAGGGCTGTTGTAGGCTGCAAAGAGACATTGATAGGATGCAGAGCTAGGCCGAAAAATGGTAGATGGAGTTTAACCCTGATATGTGTGAGGTGATTCATTTTGGTAGAAAAAATTTGAATGCGGATTACAGGGTCAACGGCAGGGTTCTGAGGAATGTGGAAGAACAGAGAGATCTTGGGGTTCATGTCCACAGATCTCTGAAGTTTGCCACTCAAGTGGATAGAGCCATGAAGATGCCGATACTGTGTTAGTGGTTATTAACAGGGGGCTTGCGTTTAAGAACCGCGGGGTTATGCTGCAACTATACAGGACCCTGGTGAGACCGCATTTGGAGTATTGTGTGCAGTTCTGGTCACCTCACTATAGGAAGGATGTGGAAGCATTGGAAAGGGTGCAAAGGAGATTTACCAGGATGCTGCCTGGTTTGAAGGATAGGTCTTATGAGGAAAGGTTGAGGGAGCTAGGGCTTTTCTCGTTGGAGTGGAGGAGGATGAGAGGTGACTTAATAGAGGTTTATAAGATGATGAGGGGGATAGATAGAGTGGACGTTCAGAGACTATTTCCTCAGGTAGATGTAGCTGTTACAAGGGGGCATAACTATAAGGTTCAGGGTGGGAGATATAGGAGAGATGTCCGAGGTAGGTTCTTTACTCAGAGAGTGGTTAGGGTGTGGAATGGACTGCCTGCTGTGATAGTGGAGTCAGACACTTAAGGAACTTTCAAGCGGTTATTGGATAGGTACATGGAGCACACTAGAATGACAGGGAGTGGGATAGCCTGATCTTTGTTTTGGACAATGCTCGGCACATCGAGGGCCGAAGGGCCTGTTCTGTGCTGTACTGTTCTATGTTCCTTTCAGCCTGACAGACAGGCCACTTACCACCACTTTGAGCTTTCTGCCCCTTTGCCAATTTAGCCCCTACATTGTCGCCGCTAGTTTCGTTACACAGGCTTCAACTTGTGAAATGCAAATTTAGAACAGGCATTAGGAATCATTTCTTCATTCTCGAGGTGATAAATGCTTGGAATATTCAGTGAGAGAAGGCAGAACAAAGTAGAAAGGATCTTTAAAATATAGGCTGGGATTAAAGATGACAGTGTTGATGGGTTGTTCCTATAAAATACAATGTGCTATTTGTACAGATTTAGTGATTGTTCTCCCTGTATTGAAATACCACTTGCCAAACAGATTTCTCCAAACATGCTTTCCTCTTTGCATAGGTTGTAATGTGCTGTGCCATCTCAGAAATGTCACTGCTCGGGACTTCCGGTGGCGGCGATGTCCGAGTGAGCCGCACATTCGGTGGGCTCTCACTCCGGCCGGCTGGAACAGCTGTTTCCCCGCGATAGCGGGACTACGGAGGTGGCAGAAAGGCTGCCTGGAACAGAGGAGGAGAGCGGGCTGCAGAGGATGTAAGTGTGGGAGGCCAGCAGGTGAGGAAGAAGGAGAGAGAGAGAGAAGGAGGAAGCTGACCTGCAGGTTAAGATGGCGGACCCACGGACCTTCCTTCCTCCAGGACAAAGGGAAAAAGAAAAAGTTTGGAGTTGCTGAGGAGGGACAGCTTGGACCCACTTCAGATGCCCAAGAGGTAAAATTGAAGGAGCTGGGCGAAGGAAAGCGGCAGCGGAGGCGCTGAGGAGCGGGCTGCGGCATATGGAACAGCGGGATTCCAGAAAGCAGAAGAAGAAGGAGAAAAAGGGACAGAGACAAGGACCGGAAGAAAATTACCTGGGACCTAAGATGGCGGACACACGGAACCCGGACTCAGCAATCCAGCTGGCGCTGGATAACATGCTCCAGGTAATGAAGTCCAGTTTTGAAGCGCTGAAGCGGGACAGCTTGGACCCAATCCAGAAAGCGGTGGATCAGCTGAACCAGAGGCTGGACGCCCAGGATGTTAAAGTTAAGGAGCTGGGAGAAGCGGTGGAGGAGCAGGCGGATGCGCAAACGGATGCAGCGCTAGAAGTGGACGGCCTGAAAGAGCGGCAGAGAAGACTGCTGGACAGAGTAGAGGAGCTGGAGAATAGAGTCCGCAGGAACAATCTGAGGATGGTCGGCCTCCCGGAGGGGGCGGAGGGAGCTGATGCTGCAGCGTTTGTAGCAGACCTGCTGAAGCAGCTGATGGGGGCCGAAGCCTTTCCGCGACCGCTGGAGCTGGAGGGGGCACACAGGGTGCAGGCAAGGCAGGGGCGGCTGGGCGGACCCCCCCCGCCCGATGGTGATTAGGTTCCACAGGTTCGTGGACAAGGAGCGGGTGCTGCAGTGGGCAAAGAGCGCCAGGAGCAGCACGTGGAATAACAGTGTGCTCCGCATCTATCAGGACCTAAGCCAGGAGGTGGCTCGGCGGCGAGCAGCCTTTAAGAATGTCAAGGAGGTGCTGTTCAAGAAGCACGTGAAGTTTGGTCTGCTGTTCCCAGCTCGGCTATGGGTCACGCACCAGGGTCAACACCACTACTTTTCCGAGCCCGAAGAAGCGATGGATTTTGTGAGGGACCTGGGGATGGTCCCGAAAGGAGGCCCTAAGGACACGAGTTAGGGCCCGAGGATTTCTGTGGGGAGGAACGCCGAATGTGCCTGGACTGCTGCTCAACGGTTTGCTGGGCCAATGGGGCCAAACGGAACATTTGAGACTCTTTCCTTTGTTCATGGACATTTATGTGCTTTTTCTCTTTTTTCTATGTTTTTTCCCTTTTTTTTTCCTGTTTGGGCTTTTTGTGCAGCTCGCGGAAGACACTGGAGCCGGCTTGCCCCAGTGGGTGGGGAGGAGGGCGGGGAAATAAGGGGAATGGGACAGGAAGGCGCCGGAGTGTTGAGTCACCGGGCTAGCAGATTGGCTAGTCAAGGAAGTCAGATGGGGGGGAAAGCTATAGCAAGTAGATGGCAGGGGTGGGGGTATCGGGGGATGGGGTTAGGGGAGGGGGGGGGTTGTTCTGCTGACGGGAGAGGGACTTGAAATAGGCACTGAAAAGGAGGTCGAGGGTGGAGGCAGCTATAGGGCGGGCCAGGAAGGGCGCGACGCACGGGTCAGGGGCCGGCCCGAGAAAGGCTATGGCTGACCGGCGGGGTGGGGGGGGTGGGATGTGCCCCCCGACCAGGCTGATCACCTGGAACGTCAAGGGACTGAATGGGCCGGTTAAGAGGGCGCGGGTGTTCGCGCACTTGCGGGCCCTGAGGGCGGACGTAATTATGTTGCAGGAGACACATCTGAAAGTGTCAGACCAGACCAGGCTAAGGAAGGGCTGGATTAGCCAGGTCTTCCACTCGGACTTGGACTCGAAGTCCAGAGGGGTGGCAATCATGATCAACAAGCGTGTGCAATTTGAGGCAGAGGGTATATCCGCAGACAGGGGGGGCAGATACCTGATGGTACGGGGCAGGCTGGAGGGCAGAAGAGTGGTGCTGGTGAATATATATGCCCCGAACTGGGATGACGTGGACTTCATTAAAAGAGTGCTGGGGAAGATCCCGGACTTGGATTCTCGCAGGCTAATAATGGGAGGGGACTTTAACATGGTCCTTGACCCGACTTTGGATCGGTCGTGTCCCAGAACGGGTAGACTCTCAGCAATGGCAAGGGAGCTGAAAGGGTTTATGGAGCAAATGGGGGCAGTGGACCCCTGGAGGGAGGGACAGCCAACAGGAAGGGGCTACTCGTTCTACTCGCACGTCCACAAAGTATATTCCAGGATAGATTTCTTTGTGCTAAGCAGGGACTGTAGGGGGGAGGTAAAGAACACGGAATACTCAGCAATTACCATTTCAGACCATGCCCCGCATTGGGTGGACCTGCAGTTCGGGGGAGCGAGTTATCAACGCCCGCAATGGAGGCTAGATGTGGGACTGCTGTCGGAGGAGGGGATCTGCGAGAGGCTTCGGAAATGTATAAAAAATTACCTGCAGGTGAATGACACTGGGGAGGTCTCAGCGGCGACCGTGTGGGAGGCGCTAAAGGCAGTAGTGCGGGGGGAGCTGATTTCAATTGGGGCCCATAGAGCCAAGGCAGACCGGGCAGAGATGGATAGATTGGTCAGGGAAATGGGCCGGATAGATGAAGAGCACGCGGAGTCCCCGGGGGAGGTTTTACTCAGGGAAAGGCAGAGGCTACAGGCGGAACTGGGGGCACTATCCACGAGCAGGGCCGTGGAACAGCTTAGGAAGGCGAGGGGAGTGGTGTACGAGTATGGGGAAAAGGCTAGCAGACTGTTAGCGCAGCAACTTAGGAGGAGGGAGGCGGCCAGGGAAATAGGTAGAGTGAGGGACGAGGGGGAGCACAAAGTGGAGGATCCGGCAGAATTGAATAGGGTATTCCGGGACTTCTATCGTAAGCTGTATACTTCGGAGCCGCCAGAAGAACCGGAGGGGATGAAAAGGTTTCTGGATGGGTTAACATTCCCAACAGTTGGGGGGGGGGGCGAGTGGAAGAGCTGGGGGCCCCGATTAGAGTAGAGGAGGTATTGGGGGGCCTAAAGGCCATGCAGTCGGGGAAGTCCCCGGGGCCGGATGGATACCCAGTAGAGTTTTATAGGAAGTTCTCTGAGCTGGTGGGCCCGGTCTTGGCGAGGGTTTTCAATGAGGCAAGGGACAGAGGGACCCTGCCGCCGACGATGTCACAAGCCACCATATCGCTGATATTAAAGCGGGGTAAAGACCCGGAGGTGTGCGGGTCCTACAGGCCAATCTGCCTGATTAATGTAAATGCCAAGCTCCTGGCAAAGGTACTGGCGGGTAGAATGGAGGACTGTGTACCGGAGGTGACTGGGGAGGATCAAACGGGGTTCGTGAAAGGTAGGCAGCTGGCGGCCAATCTGAGGAGATTGCTCAATGTGATAATGATGCCCCCGGCGGGTAGAGAGGTGGAGGTAGTGGTGGCTATGGACGCCGAGAAGGCCTTTGACCGGGTGGAGTGGGAATATCTATGGGAGGTGCTCGGACGGTTTGGGTTCGGGGAGGGATTGGTGGATTGGATCAAATTATTATATCAGGCCCCGAGGGCCAGCGTCAGGACCAATAGAGAAGTGTCGGAGTACTTTAGGTTGTACCGAGGGACCAGGCAGGGCTGCCCGCTCTCCCCGCTGCTGTTTGCGCTGGCCATAGAGCCGCTGGCGATTGCGCTGAGAGCTGCAGAGGGTTGGAAGGGGATGGTGAGGGGCGGGGTTGAACATAGGGTTTCTCTTTATGCAGACGACCTGCTCCTGTACGTGTCGGACCCAGTGGCCGGGATGGGAACTATACTGGGAATGCTGAGGGAGTTCGGCCAGTTCTCAGGATACAAATTAAATACGGTCAAGAGTGAAATGTTTGTGGTACAGGCAAGGGGCCAGGAGAACAGATTGAGAGGGCTACCGTTTAGGTTAGTTGAGGAAAATTTCCGGTATTTGGGAATCCAGGTGGCGCGAGACTGGGGCAGGCTGCACAAGTTAAATTTGGCCAGGGTGGTGGAGCAAATGAAGGGAGAGTTTCGGAGATGGGATGCACTCCCGCTGTCGCTGGCAGGGAGGGTGCAGACTGTAAAGATGACAATCCTCCCTCGATTTTTGTTTATTTTTCAGTGCCTCCCGATCTTTATCCCACAGTCCTTCTTCAAAAGAGTTAACGGGCTGATCATGAGCTTTGTCTGGGCGGGAAAGTCTCCGCGGGTGAAGAAGGCGATGTTGGAGAGGAACCGCAGCGAGGGAGGGCTGGCGTTGCCGAGTCTGGTCAATTATTACTGGGCGGCCAACATCGCTATGATAAGGAAGTGGATGGTGGGTACAGGGTCTATTTGGGAGCGAGTGGAGGCGGCTTCGTGCAGGGGCTCCAGTTTGGAAGCCCTGGTCACGGCTCCTCTACCGCTGCCGCCGGCCAAGTACACCACCAGCCCGGTAGTGGTGGCGACCCTGCGGATATGGGGCCAGTGGAGGAGGCATGTGGGGGAGATGGGGGCGTCTGTCTGGGCGCCAATCTGCGACAACCATCGGTTTGCCCCCGGCAGTATGGATGGGGGGTTCCGAGTATGGCGGCGAGCAGGGGCGGGAAGGGTGGGTGATATGTTCCTGGAAGGGAGCTTCGCGAGTTTGAGGAGCTTGGAGGAGAAATTTGGGTTGGTAGGGGGAAATGATTTTAGATACCTACAGCTGCGGGACTTTGTTCGTAGACAGGTCCCATCTTTCCCGCGCCTCCCGCCAATGGGGATCCTAGACAGAATAGTCTCTGGGAGGGACGAAGGGGAGGGTAGAGTCTCAGGTATTTATAAGGTGCTCATGAGGGAGGAAGGGTCCCAGACAGAGGAACTGAAACTTAAATGGGAGGAGGAGCTAGGCGGGGAAATGGAGGATGGGCTGTGGGCAGAGGCCCTGAGTAGGGTAAACTCGACCGCGACATGTGCAAGGCTCGGGCTGATCCAATTTAAGGTCGTTCACCGGGCCCATATGACGGTGGCTCGGATGAGCAAATTTTTCGGGATAGAGGACAAATGCGCTAGGTGCGCGGGAGGACCAGCGAACCATGTGCTCATGTTTTGGGCATGCCCTGAGCTGAGGGGGTACTGGGAGGGATTTGCGGGGGTCATGTCCCAGGTGCTAAAAACAAGGGTGGTGATGAGTCCAGGGGTGGCAATTTTTGGGGTTTCGGAAGACCCGGGCGTCCAGGGGGAGAAAGCGGCCGATGTGCTGGCCTTTGCTTCCCTGATAGCCCGGCGACGAATATTATTGGCGTGGAGGGACTCAAAGCCCCCGAAGACTGAGTGGTGGCTTGCGGACATGTCAAGTTTCCTGGGGATGGAAAAAATTAAGTTCGCCTTGAGGGGATCTGTGCAGGGGTTCACCCGGAGGTGGCAACCATTTATTGACTTCTTTGCGGGAGAGTGAGCGTCAGCAGGGGGGTGGGGGGAGGGGGGGGGGGGGGCGTAGAGTAGAGTAGGAGGGAAAATATGGCGGGTAGTACGGGTGGGAGGGGAGCGGGCTTGTGCAATACGGTATGATGGAAGTATTGAAAGTACGTGGATGTTTGCACATTTTTGCCTTTTTTGCTTCCTTTCTGATGATGTCTGTAACTATTTATAAAGCCAAAAACTACCTCATTAAAATTGTTTATTAAAAAAAAGAAATGTCACTGCTCAACCCCACTTGACGTGCGTCCAGCTGGCCAAACCCAAGACGCAATCTGGGGTAATGCAGTACAGCTCATAATCTACCCAGTGCTTCAATTTGAAGAACCGTTGGTCGCAACGGTCCCTTGGAGATTCCACTGGAGTTCCGCCATTATTCCATCTGGTGTTGGAGGAACCTAATAGAAAACAACAGGACCACTCGGTCAGACTCTTAAGAGATTAACAGTAAACCACCAGGTCAAAGACATCCTTGGTCTCCATGATTGAGGGTTCCTGTGTGATTGGTTCTTCCAAGATGCAATGCATTGCTCGAGGCACTCAAACAAGAGACAATCAGTTGCAGTAGGGAACAAAAAATTCGGAAAGTGGAGGTAGAGTTGCCACAGCATCTTTAGTCCTGTCTAATAACATATACGTTCACCCCACCCAATAAACTGAATGTGTGGAAATCCTTCCTTGTCAGTGGGCGCCACGCTAGCACAGTGGTTAGCACTATTGCTTCACAGCGCCAGGATCACAGGTTTACTTCCCAGCTTGGGTCACTGTCTGTGCGGAGCCTGCACGTTCTCCCCATGTCTGCGTGGGTTTCCTCCGGGTGCTCCAGTTTCCTCCCACAAGTCCCGAAAGACATGCTGTTAGGTGAATTGGACAATCTGAATTCTCCCTCTTTGTACTCGTACAGCCACGGGAATGTGGCGACTAGGGGCTTTTCACAGTAACGTCATTACAGTGTTAATGTCAACCTACTTGTAAAAATAATAATGATTATTATTATTATTGTCAACCTTCAAGTGCCTGGGGTCTTCAAGAATTGAAGGTTAATATCCAGGACACTGCTGCACGCCATCCTGGACAAAAGCCATCAGGGCATTAAAAAAGATTGTTTTTCTTCAAACTTTCTTTGAAAATTTCTCTTTATGAGATGTAAAAATATCAAAAATGGGGGTGAAAAAAAAGGCTGTTTGTCTGACGGTCAAATATCATCCAGGTGTAATGGGTTTTCTTGCTTTCCAATTGGTGGAGGAGGGCAGTGAGTCACAAGGATGGTCGACTAATGGCTGGAGCATGGAGACAAATTATGTGATAAGACATAGCAACTCTACGTGCTGTGGAAATGGCTGAGGAATGGGGTCAGAGAAAATCTGGGACCATTATTTCCAGGAATGGCTTCAATTAGTTCTGTTACCAGACAAGAAAAAAGAATGCTGCTTCATTACGTCTCTCCAGGATTCTGCTCATTGTTCCTCAGTACTCCATTAGCCACGGTAAAGAAATACGCTCTTTGCTAATTAACTGGCCTCTCACAGAACAATCAGGAACTAAAACGAGCTCTGGTTTTCCCTGAAGCCTTTGCAGCAAAAGCTGTAGAATTCACAATTTTTAACATCAGCCAGGACAGAATAAACCATGCACACAAATTTAATTAAAAAAAAAAAATCTTCATTGTCACAAGTAAGCTTACATTAACACTGCAATGAAGTTACTGTGAAAAGCCCCTAATCGCCATATTCCGACGCCTGTTGGGTATGCCGAGGGAGAATTCAGAATGCCCAAATTGCCCAACAGCTCGTCTTTCGGGACTTGCGGGAGAGAACCGGAGCACCCGGAGGAAAGCCACGCAGACACAAGGAGAACGTGCAGGCTCCGCACAGACAGTGACTCTCAAGCCGGTAATCGAACCTGGGACCCTAGCGCTGTGAAGCAATAGTGCTAACCACAAATTTCAGCCCAGCATGGTGACATTGAGCTGGGCAAACACAAGGCAAAAATCAAAGTTTTCACCCATCATCTCCCCCCTACCCCCCCCCCCCCCCCCCCCCCACCCCTTCCCCAGCTCCCCCCAATAAAACAGTGAAGTGGTGTGTCATTTCTGTTTGTTTTCCAGTTGGTTAAATCAATACCAGTAAACGTTCTGTCTGATGTGAATGCTGCAGAGATTTGTTGGGCCACAGTTGGGGAAGTTCGAATCTATGACCATAAATATAACATAGCCACTAGCCACTATTAAAGATCTCAGAGAAATGTCTGCGCCCAGAGGGTTCTGGGTTCTGGAAGTGTGGAACGTGCTAACACATAGGGTCGAATGTTCCAAGGAGTGGTACATACCGTTGGACTGTCATTCCATCTTATTTCTCTGTATTAAGGGAGCTCTGGGTTTCTTGCCCGGAATTGGCTGCGCCGTGCTCCATGGCTGACTCAGACCGCGGAGCTGAACCTCCTAAATAGTACCTCTGATCGGTCGCGCGCCCAACCCGGACCGCCCGCCCAAAAATAGCCTGGTCCCGTATGAGCCCCCCCCCCCACCCACCGCCCTCCGATTGGCCCACCCCCGACCATGGCAGCCGTGACTGAGTGTGCAGCTGCTACGTGAGTACCCCGAACAGCAGGACCATGAGTGGTCCATGCCGTCTCGACGTTGGCCGATCGGAGTTGGAGAATAGCGGGGCGGGCCTCCAGCAATGGCCACAGGTACAGGATATGCAGCGCAGTGTACTTCCCAGGTACGCTGCTTTTCGGGCACCGGACAATTGGGGATCTGCCGCCGGTTCCGATTCCATGCGCGAAAGTGGATTCTCCGTCCCACTGCCGGATGCGATTTTGGCGTCGGGGTGCGGAGATTCCAGCCCCTGAAGTTCTGGGCCCATCTGGAGTAGTTGAGGCAAATAACGTAGATGCATTTAAGGGAAGCTCAATAGGTACAGAAGAGTAAATGCAAAGGAGGATATGTTGATAAATTGAGAGGTGGAAGGATGGGAGAAGGCTCATGTGCAACATAAACAGAGATATTTGCCAGGTCGGCTAAACACCTATTCATGGACTGCAAATTCTAATCAAATGGAATGTTCTGAGGAGTGGTACGTACCGTTGGAATGTCATTCCGCTCTTATTTCTCTGTACTAACGAATCTCTGGGTTTCTTGCTCGGAATTCCAATCTGGACCTGTTCAGAAAGTCCTGCGGCGGGTTTCTCCGCCCCCGCTACATTTCTGTCTCACCCCGCCGGCGGGAGGCTCCGTGATGTCGGCCGGCCAATGGGGTTTCCCATTGTATGGCAGCCCCACGCTGTCGGGAAACCTTTGGGCTGCCGGCAAAACGGAGCATCCCGCCTGCGGAGAATCCCGCCCCTGGTTGAGGTCAGATCAGCGTGGTTGCCGAATGGTTGGAAGGGTAGTTGGGTGGTTGGAGTTGTAGCTGAGAGAGGCAGGGAGGTAGTTGAAGGGTGGGGAGGGCAGCAGGGTGTGTCAAAGGTCTGGGCCAGGGAAACTGGCTTGAAAAGGCCACATATTCAAAGCCTTGCTGGGGGCTATCAGGGACCTGTCATGAATCTAGCAGCTTTAGCTGCAGCTACGGGCACCCGCGCGACCGGGTTAGAGGCTGCGGCCTCCATTGGCCGTACCGTGCTCCATGGCAGACTCAGACCGTGGTGCTGGACCTCCTAAATAGTGCCCCCAATCGGCCGAGCGCCCAACCTGGAATGCCCGACCAAAAATAGCCTGTTCCCATCTGGGCCCCCTCCCCCCGCCCTCCGATTGGCCCGCCCCTGATCATGGCGGCCGCAGACTGAGTCCGCAGCCGCTATGCGAGTATCCCGAATGGCAGCACCATGAGTGGTCCACGCCGTCTCGACGTTGGCCGATTAGGGTTGGAGAATGGCCTCCAGCAATGGCCATAGGGAAGGGATACGCAGCGCAAAGTACCTCCCGAGTATGCCGCTTTTCGGGGGCCGGACAATTGGGGATCCGGCGCCTGTTCCGATTCCATGCGCGAAAGTGGATTCTCCGTCCCACCGCCAGATGCAATTTCGCCGTCGGGATGCAGAGAATCCAGCCCCTGAAGTTCTGGGCCCATATGGCAGCACGGTAGCATTGTGGATAGCACAATCGCTTCACAGCTCCAGGGTCCCAGGCTCAATTCCGGCTTGGGTCACTGTCTGTGCGGAGTCTGCACATCCTCCCTGTGTGTGCGTGGGTTTCCTCCGGGAGCTCCGGTTTCCTCCCACAGTCCAAAGATGAGCAGGTTAGGTGGATTGGCCATGATAAATTGCCCTTAGTGTCCAAAATTGCCCTTAGTGTTGGGTGGGGTTACTGGGTTATGGGGATAGGGTGGAGGTGTTAACCTTGAGTAGGGTGCTCTTTCCAGGAGCCGGTGCAGACTCGATGGGCCGAATGGCCTCCTTCTGCTCTGTAAATTCTATGAATATGGAGTAGTTGAGGCAAATAACGTAGATGCATTTAAGCGAAGCTCAATAGGTACAGAAGAGTAAATGCAATGGAGGATATGTTGATAAATTGAGAGGTGGAAGGCTGGTAGGAGGCTCATGTGCAACATAAACAGAGATATTTGCCAGGTCGGCTAAACAACCTATTTATGTACTGCAAATTCTATGTAAATCTAAGAATCAACTCGGATACAGAACAAATATCTGCAACTCGGAAGATTTGATGCGAAGTTCATGCCAACCCTTTGACATTTTTCTCCTTCTGAGGCATTTCCTCAGGATCAGGGATGACTTGCTTACACTCCAGTCCGATGGACTCTGCAATGGCTGATCAGTTCAATTCATGATTTGTGGACTCATGTGGGGCAGGTAGTGCTCGAAGAGTTCAGGTATGGGAGTTGTTTCTCTCCAAAATGCATGTTCCCGACAAAATCTCTCGATGAACCTTTTCCACGTTGGTTGGTCAATAATCAAGGACTCCCATGAGTCAGTGGGATGCTTCACCTGATCACGGATGTTTTGACCACATGCCTCAAGCGTTCGTGCTGTCCTCCAGATAGTCTTTTGCCGTGACTGATTTGTGGGTTGCTTCAGGAGTCTGGTGTCAGGCATTTGGGCACATTATATGCCTTTGGCCTAATCCCTAACTTGACTAATTGCAGAGAAGCAGACATATTTATGTTGTGTGACTGTGGAGATAAGGAAAAAACTGCATGATACCAGTTCAAAATTAATGCGCACCGAGTGAAATGAGAGATCAAAAGGTTTTCTTGTTGCCCCTTTAGACACTGGAAAAGGCTTACAGAAGAAGCAGTTTGTGCAATGTCGATTAGCTTGTTCAGAAATGAATTGCAGAAGCCAGATCTTGAAGGTCTGAGGGGTGACATCTACAGAACTACATTGCAAACTAGCAATAATTAATCGGGGGCTAAAGAAGATGGACCTGTCGTGAAATAATGTAAACATTCTGGCTCCTGTCATGTGTGGGAGGGGCGGGGGGGGAGTACTCCTCTCCATAGGTGAGATCCAAACAGGGTGGAACAGTGAATTTTTGGTGACTAGCTAGGTTGAAATTTCATTTGAGTACCTTTGTAGATCGGGGAATATTTATATAGAATGTACATATTAAAATGGAGTGCATATGAGGAAGGAGTGAGCTTTGGGGCAGCACGGTAGCATTGTGGATAGCACAATTGCTTCACAGCTCCAGGGTCCCAGGTTCGATTCCGGCTTGGATCACTGTCTGTGCGGAGTCTGCACATCCTCCCCGTGTGTGCGTGGGTTTCCTCCGGGTGCTCCGGTTTCCTCCCACAGTCCAAAGATGTGCAGGTTAGGTGGATTGGCCATGATAAATTGCCCTTAGTGTACAAACTTGCCCTTAGTGTTGGGTGGGGTTACTGGGTTATGGGATAGGGTGGAGATGTTGACCTTGGGTAGGGTGCTCTTTCCAAGAGCCGGTGTAATAATGATGGGCCGAATGGCCTGCACTGTAAATTCTATGATAATCTATGATAATAAGTCAATGACGTTCTAATTCCTTATTCCTTGGAAGGGTCTGGAAGAAGGCAATGTATGGGGGGGAGGGGTCTCTGATAATGCTGTCTGCCTTCCTGAGGCAGTGGGAGGTGTATGCAGAATCAATGGGAGGGTGGCAAGCTTGTGTGATGCGTTAGGCTGAGTTCATCACACTCTGCAGTTTCTTGGGCCAAGCAGTTACCATACCAGGCTGTGATGCAGCCGGATAGGATGCTCGCTACGGCACATCTATAGAAGTTTGTGAGAGTCGATGCAGACATGCCAAATTTCTTTAGCTTCCGTAGAAAGTAGAGACATTGTTCGGCTTTCTTGACTGTTGCATCAATGTGAGTGGACCAAGACAGATTGTTGGTGACCCCAGGAACTTAAAGCTATCGACCATCTCCACGTCGGAGCCATTGATATAGATAGAGTTATATTTAATGACAGAGCAGGCTCGATGGGCTGAGAGGCTTACTCCTGTACCTAGATTCGACAAACTTGTATCGGTGCATGTTTCTCACAAGTTTGATCAATGAAGTCGCAGAATGGCTCTATTTGAAGGCAATAGCCTCTGTCGGTATTAGTTATGCGTGAATGTAACAAAACAAACCATGCTATAGTTGATGGATTTGAGGTAAATGTAATGATTGAGGAACAAACATGTAACACATTTAGCCATCAAACTCTCCTTTTGGAAGAATTATCATTTGGTTTTGGGCGTTCTATCACCCTGGAGTGAGCTCGCTGCAACATTGTGCTCAATTTATTGGTTGGGCGGCATTCTCAACATCTCCCCTCAGGACTGTAATAGCTGCCTACAGTGATAATAACACAAACAAAGCGCTAAAACTGTTATGTTGTTGACAGCTTAATTGGAGTCACGTTAAATATTTAGAGCTGAATTTTCTGATATCTATATGCATCTCAAGCGGAATGATGTTGAACACAATCTCTATTCCATTGCGTAATGTGAAGATCCACGTCAGGGATTGAGTTACCTGAATTAAATGGATTTCTGGTGCAGGACTGGGAGCTGTACAATTAGTTCCACTTTTGTATTCTTTGCCCATTGCTCTGCCCGTACCAGCCTCCCTGGACAGGCGCCGGAATGTGGTGACTAGGGGCTTTTCACAGTAACTTCATTGAAGCCGACTCGTGACAATAAGCGATTTTCATTTTAATTTCATTTTGTTTCAATTCCCCTTGCAAAGTGACTTTCAGACCTTAAAGAATAGGAAAGCGACTATCAGACTGCTTCCACCACTTTTTCAGGCAGTGCGTTCCAGACGATACTGATTCACTGTTTAAAAATATTCTTCTCATCCCCCCCTCTGGTTTCGCCAAACTCCATCGATCTGTGCCCTTGATTTAGCGAACATCCTGCTGCTGGAAACAGTTTCTCTGTTGGTGTTGGACAGAAGCACACCCGGCTCCGTTGCATGGGCCTAGGACATAAAGCACACATACCCCTCCTGTTTTCCTTCCTTCTTCCCACAGGACCTCTCTCCCTGGGGTCCATAAAGTGCAGTGGGGGCCTTATAAGGATGGCATCCAGAAGACAAGGGTCTGCCCCGCCACACGACACTGCACCCCCACCCCACCCCCTGAGTTATCCAGATCCAACAATGAGACCTTTTAATGGTTGCATTACTCCTCTCTCGCTGCGAATGGTCCCAATGCATGGCTGCATTGCTGCTCTCTCAATGAATGACTGCATTGTTGCTCTGTCGCACTGAATGGCCGCATTGCTCCTCCGTTGCTGTTAACAGTCCAGTTGATCCATTTTTGCTCTTCTAGGTGGCATTTACTGCCTCTGGGTTTTCTCCTCACCCACTCTTAACAGAGACTCTGTCATCAGCCCTCTACTATACTCCAGGTACACCTATGACTGTGTGGCCAAATTCCCCTCCAACTCGATTTTCAAATTTGCTGATGACACCACAGTAGTGGGTCGGATTTCAAACAATGACGAGACAGAGTACAGGAATCTGGTGAACTGTTGAGATGACAATAATCTCTCAATGTCAACAAAACAAAGGAGATTGTCATCAACTTCAGGAAGCAAAGTGGAGAACATGCCCCTGTCTGCATCAATGGGAAAGAAGTAGAAAGGGTCGAGAGCTTCAAGTTCTTAGGTGTCCAGATCACCAACAGCCTGTCCTGGTCCCCCCATGCCGACACTATAGTTAAGAAACCCACCAACAACTCTACTTTCTCAGAAGACTAAGGAAATTTGGCATGTCAGCTATGGCCCACACCAACTTCTACAGATGCACCATAGAAAGCATTCTCTCTGGTTGTATCACAGCTTGGTATGGGGCCTGCTCTGCCCAAGACCGCAGGAAATTACAAAAGGTCGTGAATGTAGCCCAATCCATCACGCAAACCAGCCTCCCATCCATCGACTCTGTCTACAATTCCCGCTGCCTCGGAAAGGCAGCCAGCATAATTAAGGGCCCCACGCACCCCGGACATACTCTCTTCCACCTTCTTCCATCAGGAAAAGATACCAAAGTTTGAGGACATGTACCAACCGACTCAAGAACAGCTTCTTCCCTACTGCCATCAGACTTTTGAATGGACCTACCTCGAATTAAGTTGATCTTTTCTCTACACCTTGCTATAAATGTAACATTATATTCTGCAGTGCCTCCTTCCTTCCCTATGTACGGTATGCATTGTTTGTACAGCGTGCAAGAAACAATACTTTTCACTGTATACTAATACATGTGACAATAATAAATCAAACCAAAAAAAAATCAATATGAGTGTCCTCGACTCCATCCCACAGCATGCTACCTGCCACCATCTCAGCATACAACATAGAACAAACAGTGCAGAAGGAGGCCATTCGGCCCATCGAGTCTGCACTGATTCACTTAAGCCCTCACTTCCACCCTATCACCGTAACCCAATAACCCTTCCGAACCTTTTTGGTCACTAAGGGCAATTTAGCATGGCCAATCCACCTAACCTGCACGTCTTTGGACTGTGGGAGGAAACCGGAGCACCTGGAGAAAACCCACGCAGACACGGGGAGAACGTGCACCACCACAATCCAACACAAGAGTATTACCCTGGGGCACTGGAGCACCAGTCCAGTGACAATACCACTACAGTAAGAAGTCTTACGACACCAGGTTAAAGTCCAACAGGTTTATTTGGAATCACTAGCTTTCGGAATGTCGCTCCAAAGGAGCTTATGAACGAGCTACGCTCCGAAAGCTAGTGATTCCAAATAAACCTGTTGGACTTTAACCTGGTGTTTTAAGACTTCTTACTGTGCCCACCCCAGTCCAAAGCTGGCATCTCCACATCATGAATAACACTACACCACTGCCTCCCCTCCTACCCAGCAATTCATAGTCCAAATGAACTCAGAGCATTTATAAAATGCTTTTGGTTCCAGTTTATTTTAGCAGCTATTCTATTCCATTATTATTTCCTTGAACCTTCTTTTGCATCGTGCCTCAGAAGCTGAAGGACGACCAATAGCAGAACTATTCAAATGAGCGATGCACAGGAATGGTTGATGGTCAACCAGCGGCCAATCTGAGCCAGTGAGCACAGGGGTAATGGTGATGGGGGCCCGGTCTGAGTTAGGACATTGGGCAGCACAGTTTTGAATGAGTTTCATTTGATAGGGGGTTGGTCAGGAGCAGATTGCCATCAAAGCAGTGTCAACCCTCAAGGGAAAATGTAACTCCAAGAAACAAACCATTTACAGAGAACATTCGCTGCTAATGGCACAGGTCACATACATTGCACTGTCTTGTCCAGATTAACTTCCAGGCTTGTTCAGTATCTTGGATATCGGCAGGCAAGAAGGGAGATCACCTGACCTCTCATTTCAATCTTGTCTCATTTCAAATTGTCCATTCTCCATTTATTTTCAAAAGTGTTATTTTCCATCAAATCTTTGGTTCTAACTATGTGGGCAACATCTGACCACATCTGGAGTTCTCACATTGAATCGGAATCTCAGGCATCAATTTTCTTGAAAAAAAAAACCCTTCATGTCTAATTTATGTATCTGAATATTTATCTCTCTGTTGTTTGCCCTTGGCTTAGATAACTTTGCCTCTTGTTCACCCTCTGTACTAGACTCTTAATCTGACCAAAGACTTATTGCCACTCTGTTAGCAAGTCATTCTGTTTGGCCAATTCTCCCAGCACTCTGCACACAACTCCTGACTTAATTTTCAACAAGAACAATCCGCTCAAATTGGAACATCCACTGCATATATATTATATCTTCAAAGAGGTATCAACTGTAAAGTTTTAGACAATCCCGTGTATTTGCAGTTTCACAAGGGTTGCAATCATAAGGTTTATAACATGGTTATGTTTTCGACTCCGTCTTTAAGCTTAGGGTAAAAGGAAAGGGATCATGTGACCTGTGCTCAGTCTGCCTGACAATAGGTCTGGCTGGTGGAGCTTCTGAAAGTTAAAGGAAGACCTAAGTAATTTTACTGGGGACAAGGTTCAAGGAATTTACACTTGAGGACAATGGCAAAGACATTGGTAGTTCCAGGGAAGTGTTCAGAATGTTGTGTTGTAAAATGGTAAACTTTGAAATGCCCCTTGTTTCCAGGGAAGAAAAGAGTTTGCATCTAAAGAACGGTTAATCAGCACTTCTACCTCGATTGAAGGCTGCTGTGATTCACATAGCTAATTGGGAAGAGTGTAGAGGACACCATTGTAATGATCAGGTTATAGGCCTCACGGTAGCATGGTGGTTAGCATCAATGCTTCACAGCTCCAGGGTCCCAGGTTCGATTCCCGGCTGGGCCACTGTCTGTGTGGAGTCTGCACGTCCTCCCTGTGTGTGCGTGGGTTTCCTCCGGGTGCTCCGGTTTCCTCCCACAGTCCAAAGATGTGCGGGTTAGGTGGATTGGCCATGCTAAATTGCCCATAGTGTAAGGTTAATGGGGGGATTGTTGGGTTACGGGTATATGGGTTACGTGGGTTTAAGTAGGGTGATCATTGCTCGGCACAACATTGAGGGCCGAAGGGCCTGTTCTGTGCTGTACTGTACTATGTTCTATAAGCTTTCCTAAGATATCACTGACTACTGCAGCCAAGTGAATTCGCCTGGCAAGATCTGGGAAAGGGATAGCGTCTGTTCGGAACAAGGTGCTGTGCCCCCTGCTCAGAAGTGCAGGTGTCTGCTGATGCTCATATTGGAAAAACCAAAAGCTCGGGGAGTTAAAACAAGGCCAGAAGCATTGCTCAGCTTTGGCTAGAGGGAGAAGTATCCGGCAAAACTTACACTGTGAGAATTAGTTCTGGATTTAACATTTCCAGGCTGAGAAAGGAAAAGGTCAGTAGTGAATCTTCAGGAACTAAGAAGCAGTTTGGACTGATTCTGGGAGAACTTATAGATAATTAAAGAACAGTGTAAAGTATGCCTGTGAAGTGTGATTTTTTTTGGGTGTGCTCAAAGTTAAAAGGAAAAGGTCAGTTCTGAGGTTTGAAGTGTAAGTGGCCTATAGTGTTTAGTCAATCATGCTTTTGTCTTTTGTTACAGTGAATGTCTTAAAAAGTGACATAATTTCAGCTATTAACTGGTGAATATATTTTCAAAAGTCAACGGTCACTACGGAGATCATTAAACAAGAAAAAAACAAAGTGAAGGATAAACACCTTGGCAATCACACTGCTGGCCACAATCTAGTTCCATTTGAAAGGTTATTTTCTGATTAGTTCTTCCCAATTTTCGAAATGCCTAAGAGACCCTCCCGTCCACTCTTATTTGCTTGTTAGCGATACATTTTAGAGGCAATGGTTTCTGCTGTTAAATTCTTCTGGTGTTCCATCTCATGACTAGAGGCAATAATTATCTATCCTAGCACAACCTCATTACACACAGTCACTAACTGCTGATGTGGTCTTAAATATAATCTAACGTTATCATGCAAGCGTTAGACAGAACTCGCTTTGAACCAATCCAGGTTAGGCTTTAATCCTCCCCTAATGCGAAACGATCTGTTCAATAGAAGCCCTCCCCCCCCCCCCCCCCCCCCACCCCCCACCCCACTTTTTAACTCCTATTAAATTCTCGGTCGCTTTGCAAATACAGTCTTGCCTCATCCCTCGGAACCTAAAGCACCTGAGCAAACATTGGCGACACCAGAATAGCTTCAACCACAAAATAATTTCTTAAGCTTCAGTTTAGGATTCACGACACAGATCAGTGCTCTCATGGTTCATTCGAAGTGTAACCTCCCTCTATCCTATTTTCGATCTGATGATTTAGACTGCTTAAATTCAGTTTATCCGACAATGGGTCTCACTTGTTTGGCCAGATGGATTAAATAATTCTTCTGCCCGAAAGACGTGTTGTGGAATACCAGTTGATTTCATTAATGTGGTCTTTATAATCATTATATTCCTTCTCACATTTCCTGATGCTTCCATCCACATACTAAGGAAACTCAGTTATCTCATTCAGTGGGCTCCCCAGGGGATTGGTGGAATGCCAATTTTACACTCCACCTAAAACTGTTCTCTATCGATTTCAATACTCTTTAAATTATGGACTCGCGAACATTCCCTATTTTAATTTCTCCATCATTGGTGGTCGTGCCTTCAGCTGCCTCATTGCTGAGATCCCAAATTCACTCCCTAAACTTGTTAAGAAACTTCAATTTACCGACAGAGATCAGGGACAGAGGTACCTGATGAACCACGGGTCTCCCTTACACGCTCCGGCCAAACGCAGTTTGTTAAGTTTTGCATTGTTCAGGCCGAGGGAAGGCCTCACATGTCTCCGCAGATGAGCGAAGGGAAAACAGCATGAAGAGGAAAATCAGATGCCCCGATAGAGGGCGCAATTATCTTGTAGTGTCCAGGCTGCAGGACACGGGTGGGAGATGCAGGGAGACATCACATAGCAGGGAGGGGGTCATGGAGAGTCCCAAAAATATGTCCAAAGTAAGTGATTAAGACAGGGATCAGAAATAAAGAGCAAAGAACAATACAGCAGAGGAACAGGCCCTTCGGCCCTCCAAGCCTGTACCGGTCATGATACCACCCTTTGCCAAAACCCTCAGCACTTCCTTGTGCCGTATCCCTCAATACCCATCCTATCCATGTGTTTTTCAAGATTCCTTTTGAACGCCGTTAATGTATCTGCTTCCACAACCTCCCCTGGCAACACATTCCAGGCACTCACCACCCTCTGCGTAAAAAACATGTCTCGCTCATCTCCTCTAAACTTTTCCCCATGGGCCTTAACCCGATCCCACCTGGTGACTGACCCCTTGGCCCTGGGAAAGAGTGCTTGCCTATCCACTCTATCTCCTAATAATCTTGCAGACCTCTATCAGGTCACCCCTCAACCTCCGTCTTTCTAATGAAAACAGTCCGAGTCTGTTCAGCCTCTCCACAGAGGTAACACCCTCCAGATCAGGCAACATGCTGGTGAACCTCCTCTGCACCATCTCCAAAGCCTCTTCATCCTTCTTGTAGTGTGGCGACTAGAATTGTGTGCAATATTCCAAGTGGAGCCTAACCAAGGTTCTATACAACTCATGAATTGCCGGTTTTTATACTCGATGCCCGATCCAATGAAGGCAAGCATTCCGTATGCTTTCTTGACTACTTTGTCGACTTGTGCTGCCACCTTCAAAGATCTGTGGACATGCACGCCCAGATCTCTCTGACTTTCTATATTCCTAGAGTTTTGCCATTTACGGTATATTTCCCCTCTATGTTCGACCTACCAACATGCATTACCTCACATTTGTCCGGATTAAACTCCATTTGCCATTTCCCCGCCCAAGTCTCCAACCTATCTAGGTCCTGCTGATCCTCTAACAATCCTCAACACTATCTGCCACTCCACCAACCTTGGTGTCATCCGAGAACTTACTTATCAGACCAGCTACATTTTCCTCCAAATCGTTTATGTACACTACAAACAACAGAGGCCCAAGCACAGATCCCTATGGAACACCACTAGTCACAGCCTTCCATTCAGAAAAACACCCTTCTACTGATACACCTTGTCTTCTGTGACTGAGCCAGTCACCTCACAGCTGATCCTGTGTGACTTCACCTTTTGCACCAGTCTGCCATGAGGCACCTCGTCACAGGCTTTACTGAAGTCCATATAAACAACATCCACTGCTCTCCCCTCATCAATCATCTTTGTCACCTCCTGAAAAAACTCGATCAAGTTAGTGAGGCACGATCTCCCCTTCACAAAACCATGCTGTCTATCGCTAATAAGTCCATTTGTTTCCAAATGAGTATAAAACCTGTCCCTGAGAATTATCTCCAATAATTTACCTACTACCAACGTGAGGCTTACTGGCCTATAGTTTCCAAGATTATCCCTGCTACCTTTCTTAAACAGCGGTACCACATTAGCCATTCTCCAGTCCTCTGGGATCTCACCTGTAGCCAATGAGGATACAAAGATGTCAGTCAAGGCCCCAACAATTTCCTTCCTTGCTTCCCTCAGTATTCTGGAGTAAATCCCATCCGGCCCAGGAGACTTATCTACCTTAATATCTTTTAAAAGACCCAATACTTCCTTTTTGATGTTAACCTGATCCAGACCAGTGTTCTTCGAAGTCGGGGGCGCGGCCCGCTGGTGGGTCGTCAATGGGTGTCGGGAGGGTCGCGGAGCTGTTCTTCGCGGCGCTCCCGATCATGCAAATCCCCGCGCAGCTGCCGGCTTTTAATAACGCCGGCTGCAAGCGGCCTTTAAAATTCTGGATGCGCGCACGATCATCGGCGCGCATACGGAAAACTATGCGCATACGCGACGATGATCAGGGGCGCATGTGCAGTGCTGCTGCTAATATTTTAAACGGTCGCAGCTTTTTGTTTCAAGTTCGGGGGGGTTTATTCATGTAATTAATTTATTTTATTCATTTAATTTTTATTTTTTTCATTTATTTTATTCATTTTATTTTTTTTTACAAGTTCAGTGGGGAGGGGTTTATTTGATAAAATTTTACAGGAAAAAAATTCTGAACTTTGGACAGATGGAGACTCCATACTTTCCGACACCGGGAGGCTTCATCTTCATCCAACAGGTTCCAGTGGAGGAGTGTGTATGAGGGCCAAAGGGACCCAAAACCATTTCCTCCATTATTGTCAGCAGCAAACAAGGTAAGAGAAAATGGTGGGTCGCTCAGGTCGGCCGGCATGGCTCGTGAAGGTCGGCCGGCGTGGGTCGCGAAAGGTCGGCCGGGCTGGGTCCCGAAGGTCGGCCGGGTTGGGTCCCGAAGGTCGGCCGGTTGGTAAAAATGGCTCCCTGGAAAAAAAAGTTTGAAGAACACTGATCCAGACTGTCCGCATACCACACCCACGAATCATCTTCCACAAAGCCTCTTTGGTGAACACTGATGCAAAGTACTCATTTAGTACCTCGCCCATTTCCTCTGGCTCAACACATAGATTCGCCCCACTGTCCTTAAGTGGTCCAATCCTTTCCGTGACCACACTCTTGCTTTTTACATATGAATAAAAAAGCTTTGGGATTCATCTTAATCCTACTTGTAAAAGACTTTTCATATACCCTCCTAACCCTCCTAATTTGCCGCCTAAGTACCTTCCTATTTTCTTTTGCTCCTCAAGTGTTTTCTATGCCTTTCTGGACTGTACAAAAGCCTCCTTTTTCTTTTTGACGACGTTCACAATATCGATCGTTATCCAACATGACTTTCCTGAATTCTAATCAACTATCGCTTGAAAGACACCCACATGTCCGATGTTGGTGTATCATCTAACAGCCGCACCCAATCCAAATTCTTCAATTCCTGTCTAATGTTAGCGTAATTTTCCTTTCCCCAGTTAAGCACCTTAACGCGAGGGTTACCCTCATCCCTATCAAAAGGTACCCTCAAACGTACAGAATAGTGGTCACTACTCCCAAAATGTTCCCCAACTGAAACCTCAACCACCTGTCCAGACTCATTCTCCAATACCAGATCCAGTACTGCCCCTTCCTTAGTTGGACTATCTACATATTGCATTAAGAAGCCTTCCTGGACACACCTTACAAACTCTGCCTTAATAAGCCTTGTTAAGTCAAGTTAACAAAAAGGAACAGAGGCATAGACTCGAGATTAAAGAAAGAGTTGCATGGGGCAGGCACTAGGGAAATGGACACGAGAGGAATCATGGAGACGTGAGAAGGAAGCCAGAATTTGATGATTCTTTGCTGTGGATGGTTAGCTCAGTGTTGTTCTGCTTGGCGCAGCCAAAGATCGGAAATTGTGTTTTCACGGTGAAGCTTGAATGTACTCAGAGATCCAGGAGCAAGGAATCTCTGACGGTGAGATTGAAAAGCTTTGGGCTGTATTATTGTTAAGCCATCTGAGCAGGAGTGCCTTTTGGAGAGAATTGCAAGGTAAGGTCTTCAAATGAAGCGGCTGGAAACTCTTGTGAGAAAGACAATGTTTTAATGATACTGGTTGGCTCCAATGTGATAAACCTGTGGATGGGTTGTTTGATAAATCCATGGAATCTCTTTTGGCTGCATCTGTCATATATCGTGTACTGTGGTATGTATGGCCACAGTTTGCCCGTTAATTCACATATACCTTATACTTCCCTTGAGTAGTCGAGTATAAGTTGGATATTGTAAATTGTTTTATCTTTCTGATCTTGTCGAGTAAAATTTATTTTCGCTTGTGGAATCTTTGTGGTCTTATTCACTCAGTAAGCATCTTCAGTCTTGAACTTTACCCACTTTAAGCAAAACGTTAATCAGCCCTAACCGGACCCAGCCCCACAGCACAAGGTTTGGCCCAGGATCAAAACAATCCCCACCTCTCTCTTCCCTCCTTTAAGAAGCTACCGCTCTGCCCTCTTAGCTCCTTAAGTGGCTCGGTGTCAAACTTTGTTTTGGCAATGCTTTCACGAAATGCTTTGCGATGTTCTAATATCTTTAAGGAAATATATAAATACGGGTTTTTGGTATAGTTCCTGTCAGGCACTTGGAAAATGGGTGGGGATAGAATTGCCTCTATCTGTTTCAAATTGCCGGAGAAAGTTCCTCTCATTTGCTGAAAATAAATCAAATGTAAGTATTATGATGTCGGAAAAGCTGGTGGGTAGACTTTAGCATTTTGGTTACACTGGTAGATCTGCAGCATTATTTTGACATTTTGATACTTTTTATTGTTACTTCAGATGATCTGCATTTGCATTTTAAAAAAAAATATCAGTGCTTGTATTTGTCTATTGCTTTTTCTTCAATTTTCTATCAGGGCTCCTTGGCGAAAGTGTCTTTCGGGTTAGTCTTGCGTGTTCGTTTGACTCTGCAATGATGTAAGATGGGTGACAGTAATTCAGTAGGAATGTTCCTGTTTAATGGTGTTGGGCAGTGGAGGTTATCTGGTGCAGCATGAGGGGTTAGAAGCTCAGATTTCAAGCCTCACTTCAGGACTTGGTGGCCGTGGAAGGTGTGGTCATAACGTGGCCAAAAATATTAATTATCAGCTTATAAATTCTTCCAATATATCTGATGACAGGTGGCAAGAGCGGAAGAATTTCCTGGTCAACTATACTGCAGGAGGCAACTGCGAACCACTGCAGTACTTTGCTAAGCCTAATCATGGCCAGTCCATTGGAGGTCCATGGTTGTCAATGCCATTGTCGGGCATGGTACCTGGAGGAGGAGGAATGGTCCTGATAGGTCAAGAGTGAACTGTAGTATAAACGGTTAATAGCTAATAGCTAACTGTTAGGAAAACAAAGGCAGTTTTAAGGGAAGTAGATTAAATATTAGAAATAAGATTTTATTTTATGTGTGTTTAATTTAATGTTTCTGGGTCTGGAAGGGTAAAACCTATAGTTAGGCTCATGCTGGATAAAGGTGTTTATATGTGTGGGGGTTGGTTAAGTTCCAACTTTGTTTCTATTGTGCTTAGAGAGGGCTATGGTATGAAGAATAAATAAGCCCGCAGTGGTTGCTTAGCGATTGGGGCTTTGTAAGGTCATTAATCAATAATCTTATTGTCACAAGTAGGCTTACAATTTCACTGCAATGAAGTTACTGTGAAAAGCGCCTCGTCGCCACATTTTGGCACCTGTTCGGATAAACATGGAGAAATGAGAACATCCAAATTACCTAACAGCTTTTTCAGCATGTCGGAGGAAACCTGAGCACCCAGAGGAAACCACACAGACAAGGAGAGAACGTGCAGACTCCGCCCAGACAGTGACCCAAGCCGGGAATGAAACCTTGGACCCTGGAGCTGTCAAGCAACAGTGCTACCCACTGAAACTTATAAGTTTTAGTTTTGGCTGAATTTGTGGGCAGTTGGAGTCAGGACACTGGGGAGTGAACAGGTCTCAACTCTGCCAGGAGAAGTTGAACAGGACAAGGGAATTGCAAAGGTGCAGGTCTCCTAAGGAACAAGAGTCAATCCAAATACCCAGGGAATTAGGACAGAAATAATGTCTAAGATACCTGACGTTAGAAGAGCAGACATCATGGTATTGGCCAAAAGAATTCAAGGAAGAGTAAACAAATTGTTTTGAGTTAAATAGACAATTGCAGTAACTAGATTTAAAGTGGGACAGCAGACTTGAGACGTAAATGAAACATCTTATGTCATTTTAATGTAGTCTGGGAATTAAGAATTAAAGCAATTGTGAGCCGTTTGCACAGCAATCAAGAAAAATATATCCCAATGGGGTTGGTGTAAAATCTTGGAATGGGTTCAGTGTAAAATCTTGGAATGGGTTCACTGCAAAATGTGGAGTGGGCGCTTTGTTTAACAATGACACTTGAAAAACCTGGAATGCAAACCTTTGAGGGAAAGCTTACTTCTGAGAGAAGATTTTCAAGTGCGTTTTGGGGAGTGGAATTTGGAAACTCTCATGTGATAATCATCTGGGTGACTCTTTTGGTTCAAAGCGGATTGAGTGTTTTTGTCCACAGTCACCGTTTGTGCTTAAAAGGGACTTTATGTTAATGAGATCACTGTGCATTAAGATGTACTTTGTAATCCATGTTAATCCTAAAACCTGTGGATAATTGTTAAGATAAGGGTACAATAATATTATATTATAATCCACTTTTTCAATGTTTAATAAATGTTTTTTTTTGTTAAAACTAATTAGCAGTCCTGTGAGTCTGTTCTTCCATATTTTAAATGAAATGAAGTGAAATGAAAATGCAATGAAAAAATATATTAAAAAATATATACATTAAAAAACATATAAAAATTATGGTCGTTTGAGCTTGCGTTCCATTCTGGGATCTCCCTGTCCAGTTGTAACATCAACTGCGATTGTAACATAAGGTACATCATCAGGGAAATCATCAGTGACCAAGGCTACATATTGTCGATGGTACAAGTGGCTGCCACTCATTGGGAGTAGAGGGAGTGATTGCTTGTGGAAGGGGTAGCAATCAAGCGGGCAGCTTTTTCCTGGTGGTCCACCCAGTAGTCGAGGTGCGTGACCTCCGGCATGTGGAAAGCACACATCTCCCTCTAGAGGCGGACCCCCGTCTGAGCAAACCAGTCAAGGAGCTCGGTTAGGTTCTCCACCTGTTCCTGAAGCAAGACTCCAGTGATGACAACATCACCCAGGTAGACGGCCTGGGGGACAATGGAAGAAATGAAAACATGTCCGTCTTTGGTCTGCTGTGATGTTCCAGTGAAGCCCAGCACAAACTGGAGGAACAGTGCCTCATAGAACAGTACAGCACAGAACAGGCCCTTCGGCCCTCAATGTTGTGCCGAGCCATGATCACCCTACTCAAACCCACGTATCCACCCTATACCCGTAACCCAACAACCTCCCCCTTAACCCTACTTTTATTAGGACACTACGGGCAATTTAGCATGGCCAATCCACCTAACCCGCACATCTTTGGACTGTGGGAGGAAACCGGAGCACCCGGAGGAAACCCACGCACACAGGGGGAGGACGTGCAGACTCCACACAGACAGTGACCCAGCCGGGAATCGAACCTGGGACCCTGGAGCTGTGAAGCATTTATGCTAACCACCATGCTACCCTGCTGCCCCTTGTTTCTTGAGTGTTATTGGAGCTGTACTCATCCAGGCAAGTTAACACACAACGTGGCAGATAGTGAAACAGTGCAATGTCGTCATAGAATATAACTCAAAAGAAAGGATGGCTGGGTGCTTGTTCTGGAAAAGGTTTAATTATTTGGCTGTAAATTTCTCCTTTGCACGTTTCTTTTCTTTCCTGAAACAATGAGAAACTTCAGGGAGGATTTCCCTGGCTCTGAAACCAGTGGCTGGATATTGTGGGGTGCAGTATTCTCCCCACCAACTGAACAGTCAGGTCCTGAGCCTGCCCACTCAAGAGTTGCCAGCTCCACGGCCATTTTAGGCTGGGAGCTGCCTTCATTGTTTCAGAAGAGGGGACCATCCGTACCTGGGAGAAGACCCACCTGAGAGACATGCCAACCAATATGATAGGTTGGCAACTCTGTAATCCAAGCAGCATTAGTCTTGAGCGATGGCTGGTGTTGGCAGTCCCCAAGATGAAGAACTGACGGAGAGCCTGAACATCAAGGTAAGTCTTGTGTTTTTGGGCGTGCCAGGTTGGCAGGCTCCAAGGAGGGGGGCAAGTTGAGGACCAGGTTTGAGAGGGCAGGAGGAGTGTTAAAAGGTGGTTGTGATCTTGGGGGGAGGAGGTGCCTCTGGTGGGCACAGGGGCCGCTTCATTCAATGCCCCTAATAGACTCACGGATGAGTGAATGGGCTGCTTGACACCTACCCGGCCCAGACTATTATAGCAGACGGTCTGGAGATGGACGGGAATGTGCCAGGAAGGCCACCCATTATTTTGTCAGCCCTCACTTTCAAATATGCTGTTGGGGTGTGAGGGGTAGGGAAGTGTAAAATACAGCCCCAGATATACTGGTTAGACAGGGTGTACTGATGATGAGAAGATAAGTTGGATTGAGGTGCCTATAAATGACTGTCCAATTTTTCTCCATTTAAATACATTTCAAAGTGCGGGTGGCACTTGGAATCTATGGCCCAATGGACATCTGGCCCAATAATCTTTCATTTTAATTCATCCATGGGGTGTAGGCATCACTAGCAAGGCAAACATATATTGCTTGGCCCTTACTGCTCTTGAGAAGGTGATGATGAATTGCCTTTTTGAACCATGGCAATGAAGGTATTCCCATTGTGCGGTAGGTTAGAGAATTCCAGGTTTTTGACCCAGCAGTGGGGAAAGAACACAATAGATTTCCAAGTCAGGATGGTGTGTGTAGGTGGTGGCGTTCCCTGGCACCTTGCAGATGGTGGAAGTTGCAAGCTTGGGAAGTTCTGTCAAAGAAGTTCGGTTTCCAACAAATTGGTACACACGTTGATACTGGCTCCATGTCCATCAAGCATGATCCAGTTGCCAAGGTGAAAGGTTTCGACAGGTCGAAAAAGGTGTTGTTGAATTCTTGGAGTCTTCTGGAAGGTCTCCTGATTAGTACAATGAGCTGACTCACCCAATGCTTTGAGCAGAATGCTTTGAAAACTAGTACAAAAAATGGCAGAAATGTAGGCAGCGGTTTTTCACCCCTGTTTTCAGCGGGCATAAGGGGCGGAGAGGCAGAGAATTCAGCAAGCATCCCAAAACGGCATTTATGCCAGTGAGATTTCCCTGCTCGATTGACAATGCCCCATGCCAGTGATATAATGTGTGTGGTGAATGTAATATATATATGTATATATGATAATTCACACTGTCTTTGTAAGCGCAGTAGCGCTATCCTACCACTAGGGGGAGTAGCTCTGGGAGTACTCAGGAACTTGTACTGGGCTCCACCCTTGGCTCCGCCCACGACTCCTCCCCCTAGTGCAGCTGTATAAATACCCTTGTCCAGAGTCAGCCTGAGTTCACTAAGAGTTCATCAACGGGTAACAGGCTGGCTCTGAAGTAAGTCGATTAAAGCCTAGATTCATATCGCAAACACGTGTCTGGTGAATTGATGATTCCATCAATTTAATCGACTTAAGAACAGTAAAGATCGATTATGGAATCGGCCCTCAAGACTGGACGCCTGGAACTCGACCCGCAGGATGCAGAGGCTAAAGAAATCTTCTCCCACTGGATGCGGTGCTTCAAGGCCTACCTGGCAGAAGCGAGCACAGCCGAAACGACAGAGGATCAGAAGCTAAGTCTACTGCACGCGAGGGTGAGCCACAGAATCTCTACACAACTAAACTCGGCCAGTTCATATACTGCGGCGCTAGCAGTTCTTGATAAAATTTATGTAAGGCCTATTAATGAAGTCTACGCTCGCCGCGTGTTCACGACTCGCTGCCAGCGGCCTACAGAATCACTCGCTAAATTTCTAAGGGAACTCAATAATTTGTCCACTGACTGTAATTACCAAGCGGTTACCGCGGCTGAATACAGGGAACTTGCTGTACGTGATGTTTTTGTAGCGGGCCTCAGGTCTAACTATGTGCGCCAACGACTGCTGGAAAAGGGGGCCCAGGACTTAGAAACGATTGTGGAAGCTGCTACCACGATGGAGGTCTCCTTCCGCAGCCTTAACTCGTTCCCCGTGGACCCCGCGACCCAATCATGGGCCCCCGACCAACGACTCCCCCAGGCCTGTGCTACGCGGCCGCCCAGCCACCATGCTGCCCCAGCCAGCCACTATGCTGCTCCAGCCAGCCACTACGCTGCTCCAGCCTGCCATTTCTGCAGCCAGAATCAGCACCCGAGGCAGCACTGCCCGGCCCGCAGCATGACCTGCAGCAGCTGCGGGCGAATAGGCCATTACGCAAGAGTGTGCCTCGCTAAAAGGGTCCCAGCTTCCAACTCCCCAGCGACTCAAAGTAATCGTTCCCCTCACTCGCAGGCCCGCGGGGTTCGAAACGCTGCGGCCTATGCCCTGACTCCGCCCCCTCCAGCCACGTGCGATCCATGGGGGCCGCCATCTTGGAAAACCTCCACCACGCGGCCGGCTACGTGCGACTCATGGGGGCCGCCATCTTGGACGCCATCTTCCTCGCCGCCCGCCACGTGTGAGCCACGGGCCCGATCGGATCTCCGCGCTCGGACAACTCTACGGAAGAATTCTAATTCGACTATGAACTCAGAGGGCAGTCATCACGGGGCCACTCCAGCACAGCTGATCGAGCCGCCGACTACCCGCAACTCAGCGCGGTCACCCTGGAACAATCACGACCAAAGAATCTACGAAACTCGATGGCAGAGTCCATATCAATGGGTGCAAAACGCCATGCCTCTTCAACTCCGGGAGCATGGAGAGCTTCATACATCCAGACCTGGTAAGACGCTGTTCGCTCCCCGTTTTCCCCGTGCAGCAAACTATCTCGTTCGCTTCAGGCTTCCACTCGGTCCAGATCCAGGGGCGCACCGCCGCGACACTCACAATCCGAGGCGTAGCTACTCGAAATTCAAACTCTAAGTTTTGCCCGAACTCTGCGCACCACTTTTATTAGGCCTAGACTTCCAATGCAACCTCAAGAGCCTCACCCTCAGCTTCGGAGGGCCCCTGCCCCCACTCACGATCTGCAGCCTCGCTATGCTGCGAATTCCCCCCCCCCTCCTCTCTTTGCCAATCTCACTAAGGACTGTAAACCCATAGCCACTCGTAGCAGGCGGTATAGCCTGCAGGTTAGGGTACTTGTCAGAGCAGAGGTCCGAAGGCTACTTAGTGAGGGGGTTATAGAGGGCAGCAATAGTCCCTGGAGAGCTCAGGTGGTGGTCGTTAAGACCGGGGGAAAATTCCGTATGGTGGTCGACTACAGTCAGACCATAAATAGAATTACACTCCTCGACGCGTATCCCCTCCCCAGGATTGTAGACATGGTAAACCAGATTGCCCAGTACCGGCTCTTTTCCACGGTGGATCTGAAGCCTGCATACCACCAGCTCCAAATCCGCCTGGAGGACCGCCACTACACGGCATTCGAGGCCGATGGCCGCCTCTTCCATTTCCTCCGGGTCCCTTTCGGCGTCACTAATGGAGTCTCGGTGTTCCAACGAGCAATGGACCGAATGGTGGACCAGTACGGGCTGCGGGCCATGTTTCCGTACTTGGACAATGTCACCATCTGCGGCTATGACCAGCAGGACCACGACGCCAACCTCCACCGTTTTCTCCAGACGGCACAAAAACTGAATCTCACGTACAACAAGGAGAAATGCGTTTTCCGCACAACCAGACTAGCCATCCTCGGCAATGTCGTGGAAAACGGAGTCCTGGGCCCAGACCTGGACCGTATGCTTAGGGGGACTCTTAGAACTACCCCTCCCCCATTGCCTCAAGGCCCTCAAACGGTGCTTGGGCTTCTTTTCCTACTACGCCCAGTGGGTCCCTCAATATGCGGACAAAGCCCGCCCACTCTTTAGGGCCACACGATTTCCCCTGTCAGCCAAGGCACACCAGGCCTTCGACGGCATCAAGGAGGACATCGCCAAAGCGGCCATGCGGGCGGTGGATGAATCCACCTCATTTCAGGTAAAGAGCGACGCCTCAGAGGTAGCTCTTGCAGCCACGTTAAATCAGGCAGGGAGACCAGTTGCATTTTCTCCCGTACCCTCTCCGCTTCAGAACTCCGACACCCTTCAGTCGAGAAAGAAGCACAAGCCATTGTGGAGGCTATCCGTCACTGGAGGCACTACCTCACAGGTAGGAGCCTCACTCTCATCACCGACCAAAGATCGGTTGCCTTCATGTTCGACAACTCGCAAAGGGGCAAAATTAAAAATGACAAAATTCTGAGGTGGAGGATCGAACTCTCCACCTACAATTACGATATCAAATATCGACCCGGGAAGCTCAACGAGCCTTCGGATGCCCTATCCCACGGGACATGCGCCAGCGAGCAGATCGACCGATTAAAAGTCATCCACAATGACCTCTGCCACCCGGGCGTCACCTGGCTCGCCCACTACATCAGGGCCCGAAACCTGCCTTTCTCCAATGAGGAGGTAAAAGCGGTCACCAGGGACTGCCCGATCTGTGCGGAGTACAAACCGCACTTCTATAGACCAGACAGGGCCCACCTGGTCAAGGCTACTAGGCCCTTTGAACGCCTCGCGATTGATTTCAAAGGGCCACTCCCCTCAACTAACAAGAATGTTTACTTTCTAAACGTCGTAGATGAGTTCTCCCATTTCCCATTTGCTATCCCGTGCCCCGACATGAGCTCCCACACAGTAATTAGGGCCCTGCATAGCATCTTCACCCCGTTTGGTTTCCCCAGCTACGTACACAGCGACCGGGGTTCGTCCTTCATGAGCGACGAGCTGCGTCAGTACATGCTCGACAAGGGCATTGCCTCGAGCAGGACTACCAGCTACAACCCCAGGGGGAACGGGCAGGTGGAGAGGGAGAACGCGACGGTCTGGAAGACCGTCCTACTGACCTTCCAGTCTAGAAAGCTCCAAGTCTCCCAGTGGCAGGAAGTCCCCCCAGACGCGCTCCACGCTATTAGGTCCCTTTTGTGCACGCCGACCAACCAGACCCCTCACGAGAGGCTCTTCATTTTTTCCAGGGGCACTACCATGGGGGTCTCACTTCTGGCATGGCTGAGGACACCGGGTCCCGTACACCTGAGGAAACACGTCAGGGCACACAAAACCGACCCCCTTGTTGAAAAGGTGCGCCTGCTCCACTCCAACCCCCAGTACGCATTCGTCGAGTTCCCTGACGGCCGTCAGGACACGCTATCCCTCCGGGATCTGGCACCCACCGGATCCAGCGCCCCCTCTACCCGCACAGAAGGACCCCTCACCCTACACCCCATGCTGCCGCCCCCTTGCGCTCCCGAGTCCACAAGCTAGCTCCACCAGTTCCGCGCACCCGCGCCGGCGAGACCCCAGCGCCCCCAGTCCCCGGTTGAACCAGGAGAGTATGAAGCTCGGATTCAACCCTCCCTGGAGTCCGCCATCGTACCCCAGCTCACAACACCCATCCAGCCACCGCAAGAGGCTGCAACCCCGGTGCTCCGCAGATCACAATGGACAATTCGACCACCACCACCCCCGCCGGACTTGATTTTGTTGCAGAGAGTGAATGTGGTGAATGTAATATATATATGTATGATAATTCACACTGTCTTTGGAAACGTAGTAGCACTATCCTACCACTAGGGGGAGTAGCTCTGGGAGTACTCAGGAACTTGTACTGGGCTCCACCCTTGGCTCCGCCCACGACTCCTCCCCCTAGTGTAACTGTATAAATACCCTTGTCCAGAGTCAGCCTGAGCTCACTAAGAGTTCATCAACGGGTAACAGGCTGGCTCTGAAGTAAGTCGATTAAAGCCTAGATTCATATCGGAAACACGTGTCTGGTGAATTGATGGTTCCATCAATGGGGTTCCCATCATTGCATATAATACATTTCGATATGATTAGCTGTCTTTGCTGCTGCAACAAGTTGAAAAATTCTTGTCCCCGCCCAGCGGCATGATGTCATGTTGGCAAGGTTCATGACAGGTTTTGAAAAGCAAACTGGCAAACAGAACCCAGCACAAGCAAGTAACCCCTAATTGGGGGTGGCAGTGGCCTAGTGGTGTTTTCACTTGACTGTTCTAGAGACTTGGGGGTAATCCTTTGCAGACCTGAGTTCAAATCCCACCACTGCAGATCGTGAAATTTGAATTCAATACAAATCTGGAATTAAAAGTCAAATGATGACTAGGAAACTGCTTTTGATTGTTGGAAAAACCCGTCTGGTTCACTAATGCCCTTTCGGGAAGGAAATCTGCCATCCTTACCCGGTCTGGCCTACATGCGACTCCAGACCCACAGCAATGTGGTTGAATCTTAAATACTCCTCAAGGGCAAGAGGGATGGGCAATAAATGTTGGCTTAGCTTTATGATACCATGTCCCATAAAATAATACATTTTTAAAAATGCCCTTGTTGATACAGTTAAGAGCTAAAATGAATGGCCATCATTAATTATTTTAGATTTTTATTGAATTTAAAGTTCACCATCTGCCATGGTGGGATTTGAACCCAGGTCTCCAGATCATTACAGTGAGTCTCTGAATTATTAGCCCACCAACTATACCACTACACCACAACCTCCCCTAAAAGCCAACAGCAGGGGAACTGTCATGATATGCAGACGCCCACATAACGATATACAGACAAGCAGCTAATGGACACAGAGAACAGGACATGACCAATAAGCAGACAGGACACTCAGGGGTGGGATCTGACTATAAAAGACACGAGGCACCGACACTCCACCTCTTTCCACTGATGAACATCTGGAGAGTCAGTCAAGAGTGTTGTTACAATCTCACACCTCCACCACGTGCTAAGAGCTAGTCTGGTTCAGTCAGACAGAGTAACCACACTAAAGTTAGCAGAGAGTCGAGCTCACAGAGAACTGTGCTAACTGTGCTATTAGTTCAATAAATCTGATTGAACTAACATCAAGGTCTGGAGTATCTTTTTGATCTATGCTGCATCCAGTTGCAGCCAGTGTTATACCAGTGTATCTAACACGATAGGAACTGTGGAAAAAGGGACACAATCAAATGGGAACTTCAAGCCCAGACCTGCAAGAGCAGCAATTCAAAGCCTTGTTGACTGTAACATTTGAAAGTAGGCCAACCTCTTGATGAATGGTGATGCCACAAAGCTCAACAAAGGGATGCATTGGATCAGCTGGGGACAGTCACCAAGTGAGTCATTGACTTGCTCGTTAGATTCCCAATCAGAAAGCAAGAAACATGGCAGATTTTTTTCATGAAAGTTAAAACTGATGAATCTTGCATTCTAATTTGCAGTCAGCAACGACAAGGTGGCATTCACCATTGACGTCAATGAAAACAGCGTTGAATGAGCGAACAATCTCTGCGGCAAGACTTTGCCTTTCTTGATGTGCAACCGATAGTACCGTAGTTCAATGGGGGAATCCCAGTGCTGAGTTGCGGTGATGTCATCAAGCTGCCTCGGCAGCCAATCGCATTAAAGAATTCTCACAGTTAGCCAATCAGGAAATGAAAAGCACTAACAATCAGATCACTTATTTCAACCCTAACCCTAATTCATATGAGGCAAAGATAGAAACTGAGATATCCTAAACAAACTTTATTTTTCAATTATTTTTACTAGATTTACAAATTGAGCAATTAATTAGAATAGAGAAATTTAAGAGCATTCTGCTCTTTCTTTTTGAGGTCAGGTAGGTTGTTCAACAATTTTTATAACTCAAATCAGCATTAAGGACCACAGTAAACAATGGACAAATGTTTTGTGGGGTTTCTCACAGTGATAAAAGAGAAGAATCAGTCAGAGTGCCGAATATGGTAGTACGCCAGCATGCGATGATCCCCAACATGTTTTCCCTCTTAAGCCAACGGCGACTGCTGGCGGAGTGATGTGAGCTGAACCGTTGACAGACGCCTCCCCAAGGACATGCTGTACAATGAGCTTGCTCCCTGCACAAAATGAACAGGTTACCCATGTTCGTGACACAAAGGAAGTCTGTGAGAAAGGTTTCAAGTTGAGCAGGATTGGAGTCAATGCGTGGGAAGTCCTCGCTCCTGAACAGAGTTCCTGGAAGCAAGCAGTCAGCGAGGGTGTGGAAACAGCAGAGGACAAAAGAAAGGACCAGTTGACGGAAAAGCAAATCCACCGGCGCAGTGTTCTTTGTGTTGCTTATTTCAGGATGGTTGGCGTAGTGTTCAGAAAGACCACAAAATAGCTTTGACTTGAACAAAGCTATTAATTTATTTACACTACTAACTCGGACTCGACATGCACTCCTAAAGAATGCAAAGTTGATTAATAACATTTAAACTACACTCTTCTAAAGCTAATCTCACTACCTGGTTTAAACCATGATCTGCACTCACTCACACTATCTGCTCTAATGACCTTCATTAGTTAACTCCTGCACACACGCCTCCCCTGAGGTCTAGCATCACTGTCTTATATAGTTGTTACGATAGCGACATCTAGTGGCTACTCTCGACATTACATTAACTCATGCAATGCTGATAGCTATGATAATACCACAACCAGAAGGAAAGATCATAGGCGACCTCGGGGACAACCCTCTTCATCTGTGCTACAACCATTACAGATGATGTTCAATCCAGAAGCGAGATGCTCATCGAGCGCAGTCAATTATCTTCGAAGTCCGATGGATGCCAGTACAGAGAACAGAGGAGGGGAGCTTCCCACCAGATCAATTAATTTAACTGTTTGCGAATTCTGGGATGGGGCAACAGTGGAGCCTGTGTTGGAAAGTGAATGACAACAAACAAATTCAGGATTTCTACATCAATCTGCACTTGAGCTAAGTCCTGACGTTCCAGAGGGGTACTGACAGTGAATGCTGACTGTTTTCTATCAAAAACAACCCCCTGCCAATTCCTAGGCCCCATCTGTTAATATTTCCCTGAGCTCAGCAGACACTTCAGGGAAGGTGGGAAATATTACCTCCAAGGGTGGTCTGTACATCTTTCACAAATGTCTGTAAGCATGCTTTTAGATACGATACAACACCAGGAGAGTTGCCAGACTTACTGAGGTAGCTGTTGCGCTGGTTTCAATGGTGAGTTGTCACTTGGAATTTTGTTATTTGCTCACCGCAGAGATCAGTGTTTCTGGATTGGTTCCTGGGTAACATTTTCCATCTCTTTTAAAGATAGTTAAATAACTACATTGCTGCACATAATGTGGGGAATGGAAAGAAACCAAGGAATATATCTTCACTTTGAGACGTTTTTACTTCTATTTCTGTAACTTTAATTTGTTGGTTATCTATGACTCCGCTGTTATTCTATCTAGTTGAGCGTTCCAACATCATTCCAGAACTTGAGCATTGAAATCAAGGTTACATTCGCAGCTGAGTGGCCCTGGAGAGGGAGCATGTGATCTCCACGGGTACCATTGAGGCTGTTGCTCCTTATGCTTTCCCTTAATTTGCTTTGTTTTAATTACCTTTGCTCAAGAGTCGCCAGGTATCTTTCTGATACCACCACAGGGTTCAAAGCCAAGTACTGATCAATGACTCAATACACCGGTTAGTAAGTTTGAAATCAATACACATTTATTTACATAGACAGTCAATTATTATTTCATGCATAAACTCTACTCGCTAAACTACCACTACTACTAAAAGCCTATACTTAGTTTCGAGTGGCCCACCCAGTCAGAGGAACAATGGCCATTGTCCGGTTCTGATACTGCTGGCTTCGAACTGGTACAGAATAGTAGCTAGGAGCATCTATCTCGTAGCGTGAGTTGACCTTAGACTTACTTGGTTGGTGCAGCTGCTAGGCAGGTCTCTCCTCGCTGAGAGCCAAGGCCAAGAGAGCAAATTGAACTTGGGGACTCTGTTTTATAGTCCCCAGGGGTTTCGCACCCTTCTAGGTGGACCCCGGACTTGGTCCCAATTAATTGGACCATGTCCCACTCTTCCTATTGATTTCTCCAATACTGGAGTTGTTCCCTGATCTATGTGGCCGTTGGCCTGCCTTTGTTTTAGCTTCCACTGGCGCCGGGGAGTCTGTCCTGGTCTCGATTGTTTCAATGTTTCCTTTTTGTCTCCGGAGATAGCTCATTAATATGTTAATGGCTATTGGTTTCAGTTCTGTCTGGGTTCTGCAAATCTTAATACACAGGAAACTTTGCATCTGCTTGTTTTCCCTTGTGCTATCCAATTTTCCCTGCACTCTTAGCGGGCATCCATTTTGGAATCGGGACGTGGCCACCCCAGGTGGCTACAAGGCCTTCCATGCCCAGTGGGCACCGCATGGTCTGAGGTGCTTTATCGACCCTTTTAACCACGTTGTGCTGTAATGTTTTAAGTTTCATCTGCTCTTTGTTTTTGTTTAAGGCAGTATCCCTTTAAGCGGCTGTGTCCCCTTTTAATTTGTCCATCAGTTTATTTAATTTGGTTTCTTTGGTTCAACCAAAGCAGTTGAAATCGAGGCTGAAATCCCAGTGCCAGATTCAGGAAGTGTTGCATTGTTGGAGATGCCAGCTTTTAGGTGAAGATGTTAAATCGTAAAAGAAGAAGAAGTGGGACCAAACTAATTATTTAATTTGATTGGCTGCTGAGGCAGCTTGATGACATCACTGCAGCTCACACTGGGAAACCCCGTTAAACTCCGTTATCGTCAATTGTACTTCAAAATAGGTAGCACAGATATGGATAGATCCTGCTTTCACTGAGGTCAACAACAATTATGCAATAGAATGCAAGATTCAGCAATTTCAACTTTCACTAAAAAAGTGCGCAAGATGTGGCCCAGGATTTTTAGGATACGAAGGCTTCCTTCCATAGGGATATGTTGGCAGGAACACATCACCGCCAATCCTGTCTACCCGCTGCTATTTCGCATTCCAACCAGCGTTGATGGCTGCAGACAGGACTTCCACCCCTCACTCGACAGGAAATTCTGCCTTACTGATTTGATTTGATTTGATTTATTGTCACATGTACCGAAGTACAGCGAAAACATTTTTCTGCGGCCGAGGAACGTACACAGTTAGTACATAGTAGACACAAGAATAATCAACAGAGAACATTGACAAATGGTACATCGACAAAAGAGTTAGGCTGGCGCCTCGCTAGTCCCTACAGTGCCAGACCGTTCAGTGGACAGAACAGGAACTGCAAGCAATCCGAAGAGTTGAAGCCCCAGAATTCCAGGAAGAGTTGTGCTTGGAGTAGGGTCGGAGTGGCCTGGGGGAACGTATAGTGGGAGATTGGGTATCGGCCGAGAGGCGCAGGGTGAGGAGTTAAGTCCTGAGCTCACTGAACCTGGAGAGTTGTGGAGTGATGAAGGGCGGGGGCTGTGGGGCAAAGTTGAAAGGGAGCATCTGATGGAGGCACACCACCTCTCTTCCCAAGCAAGACCTGAACCTGATTATTTTCAGTCTTCCCCACGCCCGGAACTATTCCTGCCATTTTCAAAATTCAAGCTGAACAGGAAATAGCCATTAATGATTGGCCGCTTAAGGGCCTCAATTGGGGTAAGGGTTGACAGACCTTAAGATTTGGTAATCCATGACCCCCCTCCTCACCAAGCCGCTTCCCTGCCACCCAAATCTCCCACTGTCTACTCTCCCAGGCCTTCCCCACTCTCTCTGTCCCAAGGCCCCGAAAACATACCTCTTCCTGGAATCCCCAGACGATGGGGTCTGGGGTCTGCATACAGTCCCAGACCCAGGAAAATACTGCAACCCGCTGCCACCACATGCTAGCTGCACCTCCTCCCGTCCCCCCCTCCCCCACCCCCGGCACCCACCGAACCCCATTCCCCACCACTCCTCTGGCTTCACTTTTGCAGACACCCCACAACCATTTGGTGCCCTCAGCCGGTTGGTTACTTTTAAATGACGCTTAACCTATAAACGATAACAGGAAGGCAGCATTGTCGATCCTTTCATCTCGGAGCCATTTTGGGAGGAAGTTGAATGTTCGCTTCAGTGGTAAACTCACAATTATGATGTACCATCAATTGAACGCGAGACGAGTTGCTGAACAAAAGTATGGCTTTAATCTGCTAGTTGTTAGCCCTGCGGTCGATTACAGTAGAAAGACGACCGCTGGGAGTACTGGGTATTTATACCCCGCCTTCAGGGCGGGGTTAACTTAGCCTCTCGACCAATCGGGGAGCCGTCACATGACTGGTCTCAAACAACCGGTCGAGAGGCACATGACCGACTAGGGCCAATGGTAAGCCAGTGTTCTGCACCAATGGCAGGCAGCTATGCTAATCATACCACCAGATTCACCCCTTGCGGAGAAAGAAGCCGGGGGGGCGGGGGGGGGGGTGTTGTCAACGAGAGCTGGGGGGGGGGGGGGGGAGAGAACTGGTGGTATGAGTAGCAAGGAGAGAAGGAAAAAAAAAATGCATCCTTGGCTTCCCACTGGCCCAGACATTTAGCAACAGTACATAGTGTCAATACAAGGTCCTTGAACTGTCTCCGTACCCCGGGCTGGTGGGGGAGATGCCATGGATGGGGGAGGGGTGGCCTGGGTGGGGCGCTGGGGGAAAAAGAACAGGGGGGGGTCTGTGGTGAAGAGGGGGAGGGCCGCACGCCGGCGGGTGCCAGGTCCCGGAGGGAGACCGTGTCCTGCCGACCGTCGGGGTACTCCACGTACGCATACTGCGGGTTAGCATGGAGTAACTGGACTTGTTCCACCAACGCGTCGAACTTGTGCACCCGCACATGCTTCCGGAGAAAAATGGGTCCGGGGGCGGCCAGCCACGTCGGGAGAGGGGATCCGGAGGACGACTTCCTGGGGAAAACAAGAAGGCGTTCATGAGGTGTCTGATTAGTTGTGGTACAGAGGAGTGAGCGGATAGAATGTAGGGCATCGGGGATAACCTCTTGCCATCGGGAAATAGGGAGATCTCTGGACCGGAGGGCCAGTAGTATGGTCTTCCAGATGGTACCATTCTCCCGCATGACCTGTCCGTTACCCCGAGGGTTATAGCTGGTCGTCCTGCTAGAGGCAATGCTGGAATTGATGCAGCTCGTCGCTCATAAATGAGGACCCCCGATCGCTGTCTATGTACGCGGGGTAGCCGAACAGGGAGAAGATGGAGAGGAGGGCCTTAATGATGGTCGATGTGGTCATGTCGGGGCAGGGAATGTTGAAGGGGAAGCGGGAGTATTCATCGATTACCGTCAGGAAGCAAATGTTGCCGGTTGCTAGAGGGAAGGGGCCTCTTGAAGTCAATGCTGAGACTTTCGAAGAGGCGGGATGCTTTGATCAGATGTGCGCACTTGGGGCGGTAGAAGTGCGGTTTGCACTCTGCGCAGATGTGGCAGTCACGGGTTACTGTCCTGACTTCCTCGATGGAGTAGGGCAGGTTGCGGGTCTTTATGAAATGATAGAAACGGGTCACCCCTGAATGGCAGAGGTCCGCGTGGAGGGAGCGGAGGCGGTCTATCTGAGCGCTGGCGCAGGTACTGTGGGACAGGGCATCAGGAGGCTCATTGAGCTTCCCAGGACGATACAATATATCGTAGTTGTACGTGGACAACTCGATCCGCCACCATAAGATCTTGTCGTTCTTAATCTTGCCCCTCTGTGCATTATCGAACATGAAGGCTACTGACCGTTGGTCTGTGAGGAGGGTAAACTTCCTGCCAGCCAAATAGTGCCTCCAATGTCGCACAGCTTCGACTATGGCCTGGGCTTCCTTTTCCACTGAGGCGTGGCGGAGTTCGGAAGCCTGGAGGGTTCTGGAGAAGAAGGCCACGGGTCTGCCCGCTTGGTTCAGGGTGGCCGCCAGAGCTACTTCTGATGCGTCGCTCTCGACCTGGAAGGGGAGGGACTCGTCGATGGCATGCATCGCGACCTTCTGACGACGGCGGGAAGGTCATGGACTGAATGAGGGGACTGGCCTTGTCGGCGTAATTGGGAACCCATTGGGCGTAGTAAGCGAAGAAACCCAGGCAGCGTTTAAGGGATTTGAGGGTATTGGGGAGAGGGAGTTCCATCAGGGGACGCATGCATTCAGGGTCGGGGCCTATCACTCCGTTACGCACTACGTAGCCGAGGATGGTTAGACGGTCGGTGCTAGACACGCACTTATCCTTATTGTAAGTTAGGTTAAGGAGTTTTGCGGTTTGGAGGAATTTTCGGAGGTTGGTGTCATGGTCCTGCTGGTCGTGGCCGCAGATGGTGACGTTATCGAGATACGGGAAGGTAGCCCGTAATCCGTACTTGTCGACCATTCGGTCCATCTCCCATTGGAAGACCAAGACCCCATTTGTGACACCGAATGGCCTCGAACGCGGTGTACTTGCGGTCACTCGCGTAGATGGGGAGCTGGTGATAAGCGGACTTGAGATCCACTGTGGAGAAGACTTTGTATTTCGCAATCTCGTTTACCATGGCGGAAATATGGGGGAGAGGATACGCGTCCAGTTGCGTAAACCGGTTGATGGTCTGGCTGTAGTCGATGACCATCCGGTTTTTCTCCACAGTCCGGACCACCAGCACTTGGGCTCGCCAGGGACTGTTGCTGGCCTCGATTACCTCTTCCTTCAGCAACCTATGGACCTCGGACCTGATGAAGGTCCAGTCCTGGGCGCTGTACCGTCAGCTCCGGGTCGCGACGTGTTTGCAATCGGGGGTGAGATTAGCAAACAAGGAGGGGGGGTCCACTTTGAGGGATGCGAGACTGCAGACAGTGAGGTGGGGTATTGGGCCGCCGAATTGGAAGGTCAAGCTCTGCAGGTTGCACTGGAAGTCCAGTCCTAGCAGTGCTGGTGCGCAAATGTCGGGGAGGATAAGGAGTTTATATTTTTAAAAACCTTCCCCTGGACCATGAGGTCCGCGATGCAGCACCTGGTAATGCGGATGGAGTGCGAACCTGAGGCTAACCCTATTTTGTGTTTTACAGGGTGGACAGGGAGCGCGCAGCGTCTTAGCGTGTCAGGGTGTACGAAGCTTTCCGTGCTCCCAGAGTCCAGCAGGCAGCCCGTCTCATGCCCATTGAGGTGTATTTGCGTTGTCACCTTGGCGCGCGTGCGTGGACATGACTGGTCGAGCTGAATGACCGCGAGCCGTGGAGGAGATCCGTAGTCGTCATCGTCGTCGGCCGAGTGGGTGCTGGCAGGACCTTGTGTGACAGTCTAGGATTGCGGCACCCAGGACCCGCACTTGGAGTCGGGGTCCCAAGATGGCAGCGCCCAGGACCCGCACGTGGAGTCGGGGCCCCAAGGTGGCGGCGCTCAGGACCCGCACATGGAGTCGGGGCCCCAAGATGGTGGCACCCAGGACCCGCACGTGGGGTCGGGGCCCCAACATGGCGGCGCCCAGGACCCGCACATGGAGTTGGAGCCCCAAGATGGCGGCGCCCGCAGGGCTCTCGTGGTTGCTGGGGGCGGGGTTAGCGGTGCCGGCGGGCCGATCGGAGCAGCTGAGAGCGGGGGCAGGAGGCGCGCAGGCCGGGCGCAGGGGCCCGGGGGCGGGGGGGGGTGGGGGGAGATTGACGCGATGCATTGGAAGGGCCCCTGAAGGGCTCGGAGGAAGAGATCCCCGGTCCCTGCGCGGCACAGCAGCGACCGATGTGGCCTGGCAGACCGACGAAAAATGGCCCTTCTTCCCGCAGCTCTTACAAAGGGCGGAGCGGGCCGGGCAGCGCGGATGGGGGTGTTTGGCAAGCCCACAGAAATAGCAGCGGGGCCCCGCGGACTTGTCGGGGTGTCCCGCGGCGCAGGCCTGAGGGGGGTCGGGAGCGGGGGATGGCGGTGGGGAAGCGTGCCAGAAGGCCCAGGGCGCTGCAGTGCGGCTGGGGACATAGGCGCGGGCGTTTAAATTGGCGACCTCCAGGGAGGTGGAGAGAGTCCGTGCCTCAGTTAGGCTGAGGTCATCTTTTTCCAGGATCCGCTGGCGGATAGCGGCAGACTGCATCCCAGCCACGTACGCATCCCTGATCAAAAGTTCCATGTGCTCAGTGGCTGAAACTTGGAGGCAGGCGCAATTCCTCCCCAGGACAGCAAGGGCCCGGTAAAAATCGTCTAAGGACTCACCGGGGAACTGTTGTCTGGTAGCCAGCAGATGTCAGGCAAATACTCGGTTTACCAGCTTAAGAAATTGTCCTTTTAGGTTGTCCATGACCACGTTGTATTCTTTTTATTCCCCTATCATCGCGTAGGCCGCCATACCCACGCTGGAATGGAGAATATGAAGCTTCTGTGCCATGGTGGGGGGGCTGCTTGCGGTCGCCAGATAGCTATCGAAACACGGCAGCCAATGCTTGAAGATTTCCAATGCGTTCGGAGTTTGCGGGCTGATGCGGAGGCATTCGGGCTTGATCCGGAGCTCCATCTTCAAATTTCTAGCAGATTAAATTGATGTACCTTCAATTGAACGCGAGACGAGTTGCTGAACAAAAGTATGGCTTTAATCTGCTAGATGTTAGCGCTGCGGTCGATTACAGTAGAAAGACGACCGCCGGGAGTACTGGGTATTTATACCCCGCCCTGGAGGTGGGGATAACTCAGCCTCTCGACCAATCGGGGAGCCGTCACATGACTGGTCTCAACCAACCGGTCGAGAGGCACATGACCGACCAGGACCAATGGTAAGCCGGTGTTCTGCACCAATGGTAGGCAGCTATGCTAATCATACCACCACAAATTAAATGCACGTTTCCTTGTCTTTGTTTAAAATTCCAGTAAAGTGTCTACAGCTACACGAGCAATCAACATTTATTTCAGTTAAGACAACGAATTAAGAGAATGGAACTTGCATACATGATCTTCTCAAATGCAATAGCAACGCAGAACCATCGTGACTGCATGGAGTGCTGCGACAGCGTACACACACGGGCACAGCGGGAGACTGTGAGGCCTTGGAGAGTCATGGCAAAGCCCCAAATAGTAGCACGCGGAGAAAAGATCAAGACTTGTCAGGGGAAAACTGACGAAAGCAACATAAGGCATCCCGTGCCCTTGAGATAACAGCAAGCATGTTCAGCCATATGTTGTTTTAGCTATTGGAAAATGGCATAAGAAGGATTACATGCTGTTTTATGGTGACAGGAGAGTTATAGCATAAAATGCGCTATGTGTTATTCTGATGGGTAAGTGGAGCCGTGTTCTCCAAGGATAAAATATCTAATGGTCACGTGAGCAAAGCTGCAGGTTATTGTGTAATTGTGATTTGGTTGAGAAGATTTTCAAAGTTGGAGTTGCAGAGGCGCGCTCCGCTAATGTTGTTTGGCACTAATTTTAGTTTGAATCATAATGTGGGCAATATTAGGAAATTGGATTCTAATGTCCACCGCAAGTTGCTCTAAGGACATCGAGAGTCTGCCAAATAATTTTGGACCAGAGGCATGTGCAGGGCTGAGTAGAGGGGGCAGGACATTTTTCCTGAATGGTATTTGTCAACCTTTTAAGACACTTTCACGATGATCGAAATAAATGGAGGAAAGTCTCTTTTCCATGAATGATCTATGATGATCCAGGACATACTGTGCCTAAGGTGGCCACAGACAGACTTCAGAAATACCAGGCACCCCTTCAAACTCCCCCACACACAAATGATCACTTTGTTTAAAATAAAACACTGCACATAATGATGTCTCAGAGTGAGTTGAATTTGGAAAGCTTAATGAATCTCGGAGAAACTAAAGTAGGCTTAATAAAAAAAGAATTATGTTTTAAATCAGTTTTTCACAGGTCACTGTTGTGCCTCTCATATTCTCTCCTCAGTACACATGGCAGCTTCTTAGATGTTCATAGAATGCATACAGTGCAGAAGGAGACCATTCGGCCCATTTGAGTGTACACCGACCCTGTGAAAGAGCACCTTACCTCGGCCCAATCCACTGCCCTATCCCTGTAACCCCACCTAAACTACACATATTTGGACTTAGAAACATAGAAAATAGGAGCAGGAGGAGGTCATTCAGCCCTTTGAGCCCTTTGAGCCTGCTCCGCCATTTATTATGATTACGTCTGATCATCGCTGGCTTTTAAGCAGACCAAACAGGCCAGCAGCGCGGTTCGATTCCCGTACCAGCCTCCCCGGACAGGCGCCGGAATGTGGCGACTAGGGGATTTTTACAGTAACTTCATTGAAGCCTACTCGTGACAATAAGCGATTTTTCATTTTTCATTTTTCATAACCTGATTGCACTTTCCTCCATATCCTTCGTTCCCCTTCGCCCGAAGTGCAACATGTAACTGCTTCTTGAAAACATGCAATGCTTTGGCCTCAACTGTTTTCTGTGGTAATGAAATCCACGGGCCAACCACTCTCTGCGTGAAGAAATTTCTCCTCATCTCTAAGGGGCAATTTAGCACGGCCAATTCACCTAACCTGCACATCTTTGGATTTCTTGGTCAAGAGCAGAAGGCTCTGTGCATCAGAGTCCATGATAAATTGCTCCATCGTATTTAGATGGGTGATGGGGTTAGGGCGAGGCAGTGGGTTTAGGTGGAGTGTTCTTTCAGAGGGTCAGTGCAGACTCAACAGGCCAAAAGGCTCTTTGACACAGCCAGCAAAGAGACAAGTGAGGGAGCTGGAAAATCCTGCTGTTAGGAAGAGCTGGAAAACTACATCCTCTTCAGGCCCGACTTAAAGCACTTAATTGCATTAACAATTTGAAGCACTATATTAGTTTCCATTGCTTAAATACATTCATGTTCCCATTATTGTATTTTGCCTTCCCTCTGTTGACATCTTGGAACACAATGCGGTTAGTTTAGGGTGTTATCTCACTACAAAGACTATCCAGCAATCTATAAGATCAGTGCAGTATGAAGAGTTAATAGCTATTACGCGAATAACAAGTTTACTTCAGTGATGTCCTGTCACGTGTCTCTAGAACTCAGAGAGAGAGATGCCTCCGGAAGAAGCCTCGTGTTTATTTATCCCGGTACATAGTTGTAAATAGTTAATAAGTGTTTCGGAGCTCCAGGGTGCCTTGTTTCCAGTGTCATCTGTTAAACACAGACTGAGACTGTTTCTGATGATACTTCAATCGGTGAACATCCACCGTGAAGACAGGAATAAAGTAGTCTGTCATTGCCCAGTATCAATTCATAGTTTTTTTTCATTCCATAACCCAGTGGCAAACACTTTTCACTACTCGAACCTTCCCCACACTGCTCCCATAACGACAATGCATTTACTGAACTCACTTTCGCTCATTAAAGCACCTGACTCTGCAAAGTGCATCTAAGTACCCCTGTCCGTTACTAATCGGCAGAAATCAAACAACCTGGTGTCCTACCTCAAGGCTTTCCCTGAAGACTTCATTGATTTACCCCACTACACTTTGCTTTACAGATGGCTGAATCTGTCTCCCCAGATTACCAATCTTGTTTCTCAGCCAGAGCAGCCACTGACTCCCCACAGACGCTGAAGAATCCACGCTAGCCATGCCACGTTTATAAGTAATGGTTATGAAATTCCCCCAAGGTACCAGGTTTCATGCTTCAGGGTGAACTTTCGCAATTTTCTCACTGACTCCACATGGGACAAAGATGGCAGTTCTGGGCTTGACCAGGCCTCACATTGTGTATGATCCTGTCACAATTGACAGTGCAAGGAAAGTGTCAGCTGATATTACACTCAATTTCTTTCTCATGTTAATCCATCATCCTTGTGCTTAATTACCTCCAATGACCGAATCCAGAAAATTTGAAAGGTGGAGAGGTTTAGGGAGGGTGCTCAGGTGCTGAAGGCCTAATCAGCTAACAATGAAGCAATTAAAATCTTGGACATGTTATTCCCAGTAAACACTTACCATATCCATAACTTTAAATATGGACTCTTTCCCTGTTAAAGTTTTGAAAACTGTATTTGTTAAGATGACTGCCAAGGGTCATGTAACCTTTGCAACTTCAACAAACAATCTCAAGCTTCCAGAAAGTTCCTCAATCATCCTGGATGTGCACCCCCCCTTCCCCCCCAGGCAGCATACGTTGGTGGAAATAATAGAAATTACACCATCTAGAAAGATAATGGGGACTGTTTCACATTTAAAAATATCAACACCCATATCTTGCAACTACCCAGAACTGCATCCCTGGTATCAAAGGGTATTTTCAGAAACAAAGACAGCAGTGGTCTCAAGTCCCCAGATGAGTGGCTGAAAACAATAGTGAACGGCTATGGATTGGGAGAGGGGAACGTGCAACGAGACCTGAGTGTCCTTGTGTACCAGTCACTGAAAGTAAGCATGCAGATGCAGCAGGCGGTAAAGAAGGCAAATGGTATGTTGGCCTTTATAGCCAGAGGATTCAAGTACAGAAGCAGGGATGTATTTCTGCAGTTATACAGGGCCTTGGTGAGGCTATAGCTGCAATGTTGTGTGTAGTTTTGGCCTCGTTATCTGAGGAAGGAAGTTCTTGCTCTGGAGGGAGTGCAGCAAAGGTTCACCAGACTGATTCCTGGGATGGCGGGACTGACGTACGGGGAGAGATTAATTGGTTAGGATTATATCCACTGGAATTCAAATGAATGAGGGGGGATCTCATAGAAACCTATAAAATTCTAACAGGACTGGCCAGGAAGGATGTAGGAAGGATGTTCCCGGTGACAAGGGAGTCGAGAATCATGGGTCACAGTCTGAGGATACCGGGTAAACCATTTAGGACTGAGATGAGGACAAATCTCTTCACCCAGAACATTGTATGTTTTCCAGAAGGAATTAGAGATAGCTATTGGGGCTAAAGGGATCAAAGGAAAAAGGGGAAAGCTGGATTATGTTACTGGGTTGTATGTTCAGCCATAATTGTAATGAGCTGACTCGAGGGGCCGAATGGCCTCTTCCTGCTCTTATTTTCTATGTTTCTACCATATTTGGAAGGGAGCTGGAAGCTGTTACATTGAGAGCCAGCCATGTTTTTGAACTACCACTTTTCATTTCAACTGTTAGCATACAGCAAGCACTAAAGTGACAACAGCTTCAGCAAAAATCTTTGAGCCTTCTTTGCCTTTAAAAACTTGAAGGCTGTACATCTTCAAAGAGCTTCTGACCAACATTCCAAAATTCTAAGTCCTCCTGCAAATAAATTGGACTCCTGGTATGAAATTTCTGTTGCCTGCTGAACATTCATCTCTCCGAGGGAATCCTGTAGTAATCCTAATATCTAGCTTCAGCCATTTAAACCAATCTGAACTACAATTCAAGAGTGGAAAAAAAGACTTTCTTTATTGGACCCACATCGACAGTTCTTCTACCATAAGAACAATGCGTGAACTTTGAACTGTTCTTTCGGTTTAAATTTGTAAAAGTGCACGATTTTCTTTAACTTCACTTTTCGTGCTTACGTGGAAGTGATTGATAGTGTTTAAATTTTCGGATAGAATATGTGAAGGAATAACCCTCTTTATTTAAAACCCACGAAAACTTGCTGCTGTTATTTTCGAAAAAAGACCACCATTTCAGGGTCTAAGAACGTCTGAGATCTTCATCTCCAAATCTACACAGATTACAGACTTAAAGAAATGCTACAAGGGTTTCAGTTCTATCCTGACCCTGTCCATGATAGGATTGAGTGCTGCCTTTGGGATTTGAACCAACTGGAATAAGATGAGACAAATCTGACATTAAAATTATGATTCAAAAGCCAAAAGGGGGCTGGTTTTGCACACTGGGCTAAATCGCTGGCTTTTAAAGCAGACCAAGGGAGGCCAGCAGCACGGTTCAATTCCCGTACCAGCATCCCCAAACAGGCGCCGGAATGTGGCGACTAGGGGCTTTTCACAGTAACTTCATTGAAGCCTACTCGTGACAATAAGCGATTTTCATTTCATTTCAGGGGTAAGTTCAAATGATTGACTATGCGGGGAGGGGGATTTTCTGCTCCAGTTAACAGTGGGTGGGCAGGCCGGAGAGGGTGAAGAATCCATCAGGGGAACACAAATGACTTTTGAACTGGCAGGATTTTCCATTGAAATTGTACCTGCTGCTGCCCCCTCCCCTCCCCCCCCCCCCCCCCCCCCCCCCCGCCTCCCCTGTATACAGCTGGAGGGCACTCCCTGGGGGTGGACTTCCATTGGGGAAGTTCAGCGTGGGTTCCTCGAGGTGGCAGCGGGGGAGGGGGGAGGGTGGGGGGCGGGGAAGGACCTGCGTCTGTGAGGAGGAGAGGGTTTCTGTGGGGTATTAGTGTCTGTATTTGTATTGTTTTCTGATCAGGGTGCCCTCTGTCAGGGATGGAATTTGCTGGAAGCCACCCCGCCCTCATGATGGCGTGGGAGCCACCCCCTTCCATTGTTTTTTGTCAAAGTGGTTTCAAAATATGACGGGCGAAGCTGGCAAGGGAGCTGGCCGCCTGCCCTCCACTTTTCCCACCCGTCGCAGTATCTTCCAAAAACATCGGAAAATCCCACCTCGTGTCTTCAAAACAAAAGCACGGCAGCGACAGCTTTCGCGCATTCATGCTAGAGAGGAGAGTGGTTAGTTTTGAAGCCAAATCGTTCACTGAACAGAAGGATTTAACCTGGCATCAACTCGAAGCCCTGACCGGAGAACAGCCTAGTGGAGATGCTGCTGGTAATTCAAACAGACTCGGCTCAGAGATAAGCTTTGATTTCTTAAAGCTTTCCTGCTTAAAATCCAAATGTGATGAAGGTGTTGAAACCTTCTTTACCTCCTTTGAGAAGCTGGAAGATTAGTTGAAGCAGTTGGCTTGGACTTTACTAATGCAGGGTCGAGTAATAGAAAAAAACCTGTGAATTGTATTCCATGCTGCCGCAGAGAGCTTGGCAGGCTATGAACAGGTGAAAAGTGCTTTCCTGAGTGCTGATAAATTAGTGCCAGAATAATACCACCAGAGATTTAGGGATTCTCACATAAAGCCCACCCAAAACCTGGAGTTGGAGGGAATTAAACAGTTCTGTGGTGCGAGCGCTTTAAATTGACCACACGTACGAGAGATTCAGGGAAATAATCCTTTCAAAAAAAGAGTTCAAACACTGTCTCTTGTACAACCTTGAAATCCATACGGATCATCAAAGAGTTTCCAAAGCCAGAAACACTGCTATCGTAGCGGACAGCGATGAATTAACCACAGACCTCACACGAAGTATAAACCTGGGTTCAGTGATTCTTGGAGGAGCTGCAGTGGAGAAGAATGAAATGGAAGCAGGTTCCAGAGAAGGGGAGAATAGGAAAGGAAATCCAGATCAGTCGCGAACTTTGAATAAAAAAATAAGCCGAATGGTAAACCAGCAGGTGGCAGCCTGCAGTGCTTTCAGCGTGAAGAACTGGACACAGCAAAGAAAATTACTGGCATTACTTGGGTCACCCGATAACAAGCTCCAACAGCCAAACCAGTAGCTGTGGTACTAAAAGCAGTCAGTTTATTTTCAAATATTATGACCACCAATCCAGACAACTGAAACGGATTTTCCAATGAAAGGGAATGTGACTCCCTTTGTTTTCCAGGCCCTGAATAAAGAGGTAACTATCCTCAGTAACACTGACTATTTTCAAACTCTACTTGTCGCAAAGGTTGCAGAGATTCCACCTGGAAGCAGAACAAACAACCAAAATATGGCTGACAAAAAATACACGCTGTCGAAGTTTTTAATCTTTCGCTCATCAGGTCAATTTGTCAGAATAGCAAATGTGAAGGGATAGAGTCCTGATTGGTAAGGCAAGTGGACTCCGATGGTAGAGGCATTGACATCGAGCAGGGTTTTTCAAACAGCAGGTCGTGACCCATGGGTGGGTTGTGGGCAGGTTTTGGACGGGTCACGGAGCGATCGGTCACGGCATTCCTGATCGTGGGAGAAGTGCCCATCGGCTGCGACCAGCTGTTAAGCTGAGACTGGTGGCTGTGTTGGCCTTTAGAGTCCAAGTATTAACTTACAGCTGACTCCAAATGAAGATACTGAACATCTGCGCTTCACCTGTGGCAGCACATTAAAAACATGCTACAAGTCCATGTGGCTGTCAGAATTCTGGAGCAGCATCTCTGAGGAATCTCCAGTGCTGAGTAAAAAAAGCATTTTGTTGCTAGTGCCCTTAAAAACAACCTATTCATGAGAGGTTGGATTTTTCATTCTCACAAAGATGAAGACAGCACAAAGGAACCTGATGTGTGCATTGCCCTCTCCCCCTGTGAACCTGATTAGAGTGAGATTGTGAGAACCAAGCAGGCTCACCTCTCATATTAAAGGTAAGCAAAGGTGTTGGGAATTTTGGCCGGCATGGGTCACGAAGGTCGGCCAGCGTGGGTCCCAAAGGTCAACTGGTTGGTAAAAGTGGGTCCTGGGAAAAACAATTTGAAAAATACTGCCGTAGCGAATTCACCAGTTAATTGACGATTGACAAATAGCAATTAATAACCATGGAACCATTGCCAATGTTAATAAAAACTCATGTGGTTCATAGGGTAGGAAATCTTCCGTCCTCCCTGGTCTGGTCTGCATGTGACTCCAGACCCACATTAATGTGGTTGACTGTTACCTGCCCTCTGAGATGGCCTAGCGAGCCACTCATTTGAATCAAATTGCTACAGAGAAGTTGGTAATGAATGAAACGGGATGAACAATCTGGAATAGCCCCACTCACCAACCGTCTCACTGTCACGGACTGTCACATTGCCCACTTGATCACAATGCAAAAATGAAGGTCAATATCAAAAAAACACATCAAAGCAAATTTAGAAATCAAATGATGTCAAATCACATAAAATGTCCTCTTAACTCTTAACGCCTGCCTTGCAAGTGCTTGTTCTTGTACGGTGAGCACAGCTGGTAAAAAGCTACTGACTTTCAGTGAAAAAGACTGCAGATGGTTTTCAGGATGATGTTGAGTGGCGCTGGGTCCAGAAGGCCTGACTTCAGACTACACCACCTTGGCATCATGGGCAGCAGTACTCTGGGTGGGCTAGCTGACACCAGCAGTATGGGCACTGATGGAGTGGTGGGAGGACAATTGCTGCCATCCTGAAAGGAGACAGGAGGTTCGTGCTCAATGGCACTACTGCCACTGCCCTGGGGCAATGCCTCAATGAGCCTCATATTCTATTGAAGGATAGGTTGCTTGGCCACTTCAATGAGCCTTGTCAGCCCTTTTGAATGCCGGTTTCTGCGACATTGCGTGGTCGCACGCTGGTCTCACCTGCCTGCAGTCTGGATCTGTGCAGCACCCAGAGGTTAGATGGCTTCTGCGTGTACTGCAATAGAAGCATCGCCAACCTCTTCACATTCCAACTCCACCCGTCTGACCCTTCTCATCCTTTCCAACCTTTCTGCAACCTTTGGCGTGGCTGATCACACCAACCTCTGCCAGCATTTCTGCTCCTTTGTCTATTCCAATATGATGTCCTCTTCGGTGTGATCCTAACATATAATCGTAGCCAGAGGATAGCTTCTCTATTCAATCCCCCGTACTGTTTATTCTGGTCTCCAAAGGATCTATCCTTGGATGCTTCCTATTCATCTACATGCTTCCTCTGGGTGAGATCATCTGAGGAGGTTGCACATGTACACTGATGAAATGAAAAATGAAAATCGCTTATTGTCACGAGTAGGCTTCAATGAAGTTACTGTGAAAAGCCCCTAGTCGCCACATTCCGGTGCTTGTCCGGGGAGGCTGGTACGGGAATCGAACCGTGCTGCTGGCCTGCTTGGTCTGCTTTAAAAACCAGCGATTTAGCCCAGTGAGCTAAACCAGCCCCTTGATGATATGAAATGTTATCTCGCCACTACATCTTGATTTCTCCAATGCTTCTGCCTAAATGTTGGTGCTAGCTCAGTCACGGTTTCCCAATAATGCATTGAGGCAACTGAAATCATGGCCTTCTATCCTTATCAGAACTCTGTCTTATTATTGATTTCCTGCCCTGCCTTTCCCCACTGACCATTATCCCAAGCTGTTTGATTCCTTGGATTCCCTTGACCCTAAGGAGAACAAGGAAATGGCAGGGAGTTAAACATATATTTTGCATCAGCTTTTCGGGTGGAAGATACTTTGAACATCCCATTAATACTAAAGAATAAAGGGGAGGAATTAAATATCATTACCATCACTAGAGAAGTAGCATTAGACAAAAACTAACGAGGCTAAAGGCAGACAAGTCCCCTGGCCCCGATGGTTTGCATCTTCGGATCCTAAAAGAATTAGCTACAGAGATCGTGGATGCACTGGTTATAGCTTTCCAAAATTCCTGGGATTCTGGAGGCGTACCAGAGGATTGGAAAACAGCTAATGTGACACTGCTATTCATAAAGGGAGGGAGACAAAAAGCGCATAAAAGGAGCAGGAATTAATCCAGCCCCTGCAGCCTGCTCTGCCACTCAATAAGAGCATGCCAAAAATCATAAATCAACTCGACTTTCCTGCCTTATCCCTCTATCCATTTTCTCCTTCAGTGCTCAGATATATATTAATCTCAATCTTGAATACACTCAACTATTGAGCATCCACATCTCTCTGCAGTTGAAAATTTTAACGATTTGCAACCTTCTAAACAAACAAACTTTCTCGGTCCTAAATTCGCGACACGTTATCCTGAGAATATGACATCCCAGTTTAGACTTTCCAGAGAATATAGGCTCATCGCTCCTCGTAGGACGATGTTCTCATCCCAGGAAGCAATCTCACAATCATTTCGAGTAACCCTCCAAGGGAATTGTATCCTTCCTTTAGTCAAAACTGTACATAGTACTCCAGGTTTATAATTCTATCAAAATGTCTTTACTCTTATCTTCTTTGTTGATCACTCACTAATGAGTATAATTGTCCACCTAAGAAACTCAGTGTCACTGGCCAAGGGTTCTATTAGTCCTTGCATGGCTGATGAGCCCGATCCTGGAGCCACATTTGTGACCGCACACTGGGCAGGTATTTCCGGGAAGGGGGGGGTTTGGGTCCTTAGACTCTAGCTCACTGGCATTCCTTTCTCAGGCTCCCTTTCTGGTCCTCCTCTCGCCGTTGGATGTTCTCGATGAATGGTGTCCCTTCAATCATTCCTCGAAGTAGGTCTCTTCTGAGCAAAGGTCTCCCAGGCATTGACGTCTATGTTGCATTTTTTGCAGTAAGCCTTCAGGGTGTCTTTGAAGCGCTTCCTCTGTCCTCTTATTCGGGCGTCTTCCTGGAGCTGGGTGAAGGAAATTTGCTTTGGCATTCGGGATTCTGGCATCTTAAACACGTGGTCTACCCGGCAGTGTTGGTTTTGGATGCTCATGAGCTTGATGCTGGTGGTCTTGGTTCCTTCAAGGCTGCTGATGTTAGTACACCTGTTCTCCCAGCTGATGAGGAGAATCCAACTCAGACAACATTGACGGTCCCTCTCCAGGGCCTTGAGGTGGTTTCTGTACATAGTCCAAGTTTTTAAACCATGCAGAAGAGTTGGTGAATGGCATCCTTAACATGAGGATATTGGTATCAGCACGGATGTCACGGTCAGCGAAGATTCTCATCTGTAGATGTCCGAAGGCGGCGCTCATAGATAGGGTACAATGCTGGATCTCTGCATTGATGTCAGTCTTGGATGAAAGGTGGCTCCCCAGATAGGGGAAATATCGCACGTTTCAGAGGATTTCTCCATTGATCTTGACGGAGGGAATGTGGACGTACCATTTTCCCTCCTGATTGCTTGCTCTACCTTAGTGTTAGCATCCAGTATTCTGTGAACAAGGACTTCCAAATCCCTCTGGATATGAACGTTCATTGGTCTCCCACCCTTTAACAGTGTTCTGTACCAGAGTGGGAATTTTCACACATTTGCACATAATACTCCACCTGCCACCTTTCGGGACAATGACTTACCAATCGATATTCATTTGCAGTATCTTTTGCAACACCTCGTAGCTTTCATTCCCTCCGGATTTTGTACCATCTGCAAACTTGGATCTGTTGCACTCAGTTCCCTAATTAATTGATTTAGAGTGGAAATAAGTGAGGTCCCAGCACTGATTTTCATGATATGCGAGTAGTAACAACCCATAATGCCCAAAATGACCCATTTATTCCTCAAATCTCTGTCCCCTTCTGTCCATGAACCAATCCTCAATCCTTGCTAATATAATGCAACAAATCAGGAGTCCTAATCTGGCGTAATAATCTTTGTGTGGCACCTTATTGAATACCTTCTGAAAGTGCAAACATACAGGGCGGAATTCTCCACACCCGGGAAAAATCGGGAGGGCCGTCGTGAACTCGGCTGAGTTTCACGACGGCCTCGGAGGCCGCTCCTCGACCCCTATTCTCCCCTCCCAGCAGTGCTAGGAGTGGCGCTCCGTAAATCTCTGCCGCCGGGGCGGCGCGCCGAGAATGACTTGGCTGGCGTGCCTAATGACGTTAGCCGCGCATGCGCAGGTTGGCCGGCTCCAACACGCCCATGCGCTGCTGACATCATGACGCTGACGGCACGAACCCACGCATGCGCAGTGGCCGTCTTTCCCCCTCAGCCGCCCCGCAAGACGTGGCGGCTTGATCTTGCGGGGCGGCGGAGGGGAAACAGTGCGTCCGATTTGGACGCCGGCCCGACGATCGGTGGGCACCGATCGCGGGCCTGTCCCCTCCCGAGCACAGTCATGGTGCTCTTTCCTTTCTAGGCCACCTACAAGCCCCAAATGGGCTTCTCACTCCCGTTTCACGACGGCAGTGACCAGGTTTGTTTGCCGCCGTTGTGAAACGGCCACGAACGGCAGGCCGCTCGGCCCATTCGGGTCGGAGAATTGCCGTTCGCCGTCAAAAACGTCGAGCGCCGATTCTTCCGAGCCCGGGGGGGGGGGGGGGGGGGGGGGGGGGTGGGGGAGGATCGTGGGGGGCGCGAGGGGTACGTGAATTTTGTCGGGGGGCCCTCCCGCGATTCTCCCACGTCGTGTGGGGAGCGGAGAATTTTCCTTTCAGAAAACGGTGTTGGCTATGCCTAATATTGTGATTTTCCAGACGCCCAATTACCACATTCTCAGTAATAGATTCCAGCATTTTCGCTGCTCTTGATGTCAAGCTAATTGGCCTATGGCTCCCTATTTTCTCTTTCCCTCATTTCCTGAGCAACCGGGCTACATTTCCTACCTTCCAATCCATGGGAAACTATTCTCGAATCTAGGGAATTCTGGAAGATGAAGACCAATGCATTCACTGCCTCTGCTAACACACACCTCTTTTAACATGCTTGGCTGGTAGATTCAGGGAATTTGTCCATTTTTAGCCCCTTTAATTTTTCCAGCACTGTTGCTTGACTGCTGTCAAGAAGAAGTTCCTTCTTCGACACTTGTTCCTCCCCATAAAGAGTTCTGTGTTCTACCTCAAGCTTGCACCTGTCACGAGAAGTGTTAAAAGGCAAAAAGCGACACTTCTTTATTCCTCTGCCCTGCATTTCCACCCGCATTAAATTCTCAAATTCCCATTCGGTTTACAATGTACTCCATTCACGGTGCAATCTGTAGTTATGCTCTGTGCCTTAGGAGCATTCATTTCTTAATCAGACATCACTATGTCAAGAGACTGAATATTGTTTTATCAGATACAAAGATGTTGTCTTTGATATTTTGAGTGGAAGCTGCTGAGACATTATAGTGCCTTAGTAAAGGCAATGTAATGATAAACAGCATTGATATTATCACAAAAACCTCAGAACCAGCATTAGTGAATAATGGGAACATTGGAACATGACACAGTCTGCATGTTGCATTCCCACACCCATGTCCCCGACTTAAAACCAGTTACTGCTAATCTTCTGCATTTACGTCCATCTTATCATCACTTTGGGGAAGGCTATCTCAGAAACGTACCAGACAGGAGGGCTCGGTAAATTTGTTAATATTGTGACGATCACAATATAACAACAGTTGTGTTTTGAATAACCAGGAAGCAGTTCAAAATGTAAAAACAATATATTTTCATATCACGAAAGGTTTGGATATTGCCAAAAAATTGTTATTCATGTAACAGTTTGATTTATAGACTGTCAAAATGAAGCATGCTGTGAAATAATCCCATCACAACACAGTCTGCCTCTTTAGATGGAAATATGGTGTATACATATTCTAAACGTACTGAACAAATACACTCAATGTGGAATGTTTTTTAAAATGATGTATTATTGTATTCAGCCAATGTTCAGCAGCGGTATTTGCTCGTAACTAATAATCCAGTTTCGGAATTAATTGTGTATCAGGTAATAGAGGTGTTGAACAGGTAACAGAGGTACAGGTAAATTCTAATTACATTTGAGATTGAGCCAGGATTTATGCGTTTTTTGGATTTATCAACAGCACTAGAAAAATACTTGTCAAGAACATAAAAGTCAGTTTGTTAAAAGCTTTGGATGCCTAGTGAACATCAGCTGGCTTCCCCTGAACACTGCCAATTTAAGGGAATCATTTGAACCCGGTGTTGTGCTAACAAGACCGGTCTGTTTGAAAGATTGGATTAGCACACAATTTTGGTCCTAATTGCTGATTACCAGGAGGAGTTAAATGTAAGGATCCTCATGTTTAAACCTTGCTTCCTCTACTTAAATCTTGCTTTCCTGTAATCCCCCTTATGTTCTGTTCTGTTGGCTGCTACAATTCTGCAGACTGTGCTTTTAAACTGAACTAACCCAGTCCAACGTGTTACTTGAACTGGTCCAAGGACACCACTCAGTGCAGTGTGCTATTAGGAATTCCCCACTGATGATGTATTGTGATGGACTTGGCTGGCAGCCAACCAGCTACTTCCATTTCCCGGGTATTGACGGTAAAGGGGAATGATTTGATTAGCAGACTATCTGGCAGCATGGTGGCGCAGTGGTTAGCATTGCTGCCTCATGGCACCGAGGTCCCAGGTTTGATCCCGCCTCTGGGTCACTGTCTGTGTGGAGTTAGCACATTCTCCCTGTGTTGCATGGGTTTCACCCCCACAACTCAAAGATGCGCAGGATTGCTAAACTGGCCATGCTAAATTGCCTCTTGATTGGGAAAAATAAATTGGGTATTCCAAAGTTGAAAAGAAAGATTACCAAACCATTATTATATTATCACCATTGCAATTTTTTTTATCTCTTCTCCTGTTGTAAATAGGAGACCATTACAAACAGTTTTCTTCTGTTTTACTTACAAATTTGGTGCCTGTAAGTTATTGGGACAGTCAAGATCTCAGACAATATATGCAAAGATCTCAGAAAAAACACACAAAAACTGTTTCTGATGGTCTCCTATTTACCGTCCCATCCTCTACCCACACAAAAACAAGACAGGCAAACAGTGGGAAGAGGAAGGAGCAAATTAATAAGGTTTACAAGGGTGTGAGATGAATATGTTTGCTGCTGAGGTTGTAGTCTTTGTAGTCGGCTATCTTATCAGGATGCGGAGTGCTGGAACTACCAGCTGGTTTGGAACTTCTGTCTGGTAGCTTCAACTTTCGTTGGGACTCTGTGGCCTCTGGAGCTGGAATTCACCATGCACTAGCCCAGGATGTCGTAACATAAAACATTAACCTGCAGCTTTAACGCTCAGGTTAATAATTTTTGTGAATCGGTTTATGCGCATCCCCCACACTCAATTCCACTGAATGTTGGAACCCCAGGGGCCAACCCTGGAGGAAACGGTCCAGAGGAGCAATGTTGTCCTGTACCTGCCAGGGAGAGAAGTCACCTCATCTTCCTGCTGCTCTCTCCTACAGCAGTTGATCTACCTAGCCCCATGTACTTACCCAGATTGAGGGAAAGACCTGGCAGGACGCCCATGTTCAAGTAATACCTTTCTCCTGATGACACATATCAGATAGAGTAGTGAAGCCCCCTCCTGTTCTCACTGGGGCTCTCAGAGAAATTATGGAAAAAAAGTGACTGAAGTGTTGGTGAAGTCATGACAACGTGTGCCAGGAAGTCTCCAGATGTGTTTCAGAGGACCACATGACAACTCCAGCTTCAATGAAGATTAAGTGCTGAGAACCCCTTTAAGTAGAATTGGAAACCATCAACTCCATGTTTATCTGAAACAGCCGGCAAAGCCATTTGCTGAACTATTTACCTCCAAAATGTTGCATGATCTCTTTATTGAGCATCAGAACGCATTCTAATTGGCAATCAAACCCTTAATGAGTTTCTGGTTGGTTGCTCTTAGCGTAAACCCCTTTACTAGTGGGAAGCATGGTAGCACAAGTGGCTGGTACTGTGGCTTCACAGCGCCAGGGTCTCAGGTTCGATTCCCCGCTGGGTCACAGTCTGTGCGAAGTCTACACGTTCTCCCTGTGTCTGCGTGGGTTTCCTCCGGGTGCTCCGGTTTCCTCCCACAGTCCAAAGACATGCAGGTTAGGTCAATTGGCCATGCTAAATTGCCCTTAGTGTCCAAAATGTTAGGAGGGGTTATTGGGTTACAGGGATAGGGTGGAAGTGAGGGCGTAAGTGGATCGGTGTAGACTCGATAGGCTGAATGGCCTCCTTCTGCACTGTATGTTCTACTAAGATAGTGTCTTGTGCTAAATGTGGGCTGAATTGGTGTTGGGGATTAAGACCCTATCCTTGCTACCTCAGAGGGTCTTTAGAATTTGAAGTTTTTGGTGGAAATCATTCCTCCATAACCTCTTGGATTGCAGCTATTACTGCTATGTTCTCTGGTGATAATTTTTCCAACAACCTTGGAGATTGGTTTGACAGGGGAGGAAGAGAGCAAACAATGGTTTCACTCACCTTCAGTTATATGGTTGCAACAATGCGATGCAAAAAGAAAGGAAGAGGTTAGGTGCGATTTAATGGCAGTGTTGCGCTTGAGCGAAATTGCGACGCAGCATTTAGGTTGCGGGAGAACCCAAAATCGAGAACAGTGCTGGGTGATCTAATAGGCCCACTCCCGTTGGTGAAATCAGGATCCTGCATAGCGTGGCGTGAAACCAATAAATACCACTTAAGGCCAATCTCCAGACAATTAACAAGAGGGACTCCCTATCCAACAGCCTCCCGTGATCTAACCGTCTCCCCAGCAAGTGTTCACATGGGCGCCGATTGGTGCTTCTTTTTAAAAACGTGAAGCTGACGTGAGGGCTACTGCGGGGACCTGAGGAGGTGAGTAGCCACCATTGCTCACAGGTAATGAGCCCAGGCACTGGGGTTGCTGCCCTGGTGCTCGGGGAGTGTGGTGGGGGTGCCCCCAAGGGGACCAGCCACAATCGTGGCGGGCCGCTAACGGTGAGGCGGGGTCGAACTTGGGCTGGTGGCTGGTGGTGTGGGTGTCTTAATGCCTGCGGGTCCACCATGTCATCCCCTTGGATCATGTGTACCCGTTAAGGACACAACCCCAGCCCCTGCCCGTCTGCCCCACTGACCCCCCATAACTCCCACTGACCGTGGAGGTATCTGGTCGCGTGGCTGATGGCTATTTCTAATAGGGAATTGGCAATCGACATTAAGTTCACAGCTTCCAAGTGGATTCCCATGGGTAGGCGGCCACTTAGCATGTGGGGGTTAATGCCTAGCATCCCAATCAGACCATGATGCCTGGATACTGTGCCTGAGTAATGCAGGAAGCAACACCATGGACACAGCAGCCAACATTCAAACACCCAGGGGCTGGGCCCCAGCACCGGGGACATTTTCGCGACAAGAGGGTGGGTGTGTGCAGCAGGGAGGGGACGAGCGCTCGGTCCAGGTAGTGTTACGTGTGGGTATCTGGAGTACAGGATTCCGTGACCAAGAGCCCCCGCTGCGGCCGGGGGTAAGTGGCGGGGGGGGGGAGGGGGGTGCGCAATGGGGGAATGGAGGGTCCTGGGGTGGAGGACACTGTTGGTTCACAGTCTCACACCCTCTCCAAATTCTTACAGATATTACATGGGGTGGGTATGTTGGACACTGTGAAAGCTGTCCTTGGGTTGCTGTTGGCAGGTGATGCGGCCAGACGCCAGAGGGAACGGCGGCAGAAGCGTCAACTGAGACTGGAGGCGGCGACCCAGGTGGAGGGTCCCGTCCCACACCCTGAGGACCCAGCCACCATTAGACGAGGGAAGGACCCTGGGTGGGAGGTCAGTGATGGCCCAAGGTGTACAGGAGTCGCTGGCCTTTTCAACGGGTGATGGACAGCATATGTCGCAGGAAACTCCGCCTCAACAAGAGGACGGTGCAGCACCTGTGCCATGTCTTTGTGGATTTGACACTACGTGGAGGGGGGGATTCCCGCACTGAGTGGTTGTCAAGGTCACCGCAGCTCTGAACCTTTACACCTCAGGGTCATTCCAGGGCTCGAACGGGGACTCGTGTGGCACCTCACAAGCTACAGGCCACAATATGGAATCCAGGACCTCCATGCCCAGGAGGCTGGGGCAGTGGGACTAGTAACTGGCTCACTTTGCAGAAGTAACAGAGGCATCATGGGCTGGATTCTTCGTTTTTGGGACGATGTCCCAACACCGTAGTAAAAACTGTGGCCTTATACGCCAGAAAAACTGGCGTCAAAAGGCCCCTTATTCATAGCCCTGCAGGGGGCTAGCAGGGACCGTCATGCATCTAGAAGCTTTAGCTGCAGATACGGGCCCCTGCACATCCAGGTCAGAGGCCGCGCATGAGCACGGCGGTGGGCTCCAGCGGCCGCGCCATGCTCCATGGCAGACTCAGACCACAGAGCTGGACCTTCCAAATAGTGCCCCCGATCGGCCACACGCCCAACCCGGACCGCCCGGCCAGAAATAGCCCGGTCCTATGTGTGGCCCCACCCTGCCCTCCGACCGGCCCGCCCCCAATCACGGCGACCACGGACTGAGCATCCCGAACGGCAGGACTATGTTAGATCCACGGCATTGGGTCTTTGGCAGGTCGGGGGCAGAGAATAGAGGGACGGGACTCTGGCAATGGCTGCAGGTAGTGGATACACAGCGTCGAGTACGCCGCTTTTCGGGGGCCGGAGAAGCGGGGAACTGGTGCCGGTCCCGATTCCATGCACGGAAATGGATTCTCCGCCCCGACGCCGGACACGATTTCGGCATCGGGGTGCAGAGAATCCAACCCCATATTTCTCGGGGGCTTTTTAGTGCTGTATATATGTGCCTCCTGTCTGGCCCACCCATCCCAACCCCTTCCCCTGTTGCTTATCTCTCTCACCCCATCTTCCCCCCTTAAACCCCGAACCCCCTTCTTCCCCCCCAGTGTTCTCTCAGTGATCCTCAACCTGCCTTCTGCTGTGTCTCTGTCCCCAGGATCAACATTAGAGGTGGAGTTAACCTGCTTCCTACCGCGTCCCGTGACCTTTGATGCCTCTGGTGGGAGTCCACTGGGGGCCTTGAGGCCGGTGGGCGCCGACCCACTTGTCTGGAAATATCCTCCATCATGAGAGGCTTTTCCAGGTACTGACTCTGGGATGAACCTTTATCGGGGGGTGGAACTCGGAGGAGCTGGTGACTGCCCTCGTCACTCCGTCAGGTAGCTCCGGGTTGGCACCCAGTGCCCCATCTGCCCAGTTGGTGCCCATAAGGTCCTGGGGTTCACCTCGGGATGGAAGGGCAAATGAAATGAAGGGCTGCTCCTCCGTCATCTGGCTCCCCAATGTCTGCAGCATGGAGTAGATGTCCTTGGCGATGTTCTTCAGTGATTTGGGCATGCTCTGGAGCGCCTTTGCAATGCCTACGTTCACCGGGGACACATTCCCCAGCGACTGTGACATTCTCTGCAGTGCCTCAGCAACACCCACAATGCAACACAGTGTTCCATCAAGGTCCACCTGAGATTGGGACACGTTCCCCAGCCACTGGGACATACTGTTGAGGTGCTCAAGCATGGCTGTCACTGACTGAGCCACGCCTTGGAAACCTCCCCACATGCTGTTGACATTGTGCACCAGTCTCTCCACTGCGTTCCTAGCAGTGTTGGCCTCAGTGCAACGCATTGTCAGTGCTATTTCCTGTGCCTGTAGACTCTGGGGCTCCTGCACTCGGCTATGGATGTTTTGGAGTGTCACTGTCACCCCCCTCTGAATATCACAGCCGCATCCTAACGTCAGCTCCGGATAAACCTGGTCCAGAGGCTCAGCATCTGACTGGGACCCAGCTGGGTCCTGGGATCCAGCAGGCCTCTGATTGCCTTCTCGACTGGGCGTTCCTACCTGCACCTGATGTGCATCGGCAACTGTGTGCTGGTGCCAGGGGGCCGGTGCCAACCAACCCTTGTGGCCCGATTGGGGTAGTTGATCTTGTGGTACTGGGTGCCATTCCGCCTGGTGACTCTCCCTGAGCTGGGGATCACTGCCACTTGCTTCCAGATGGCACTGGCTGCCCTATGGCTGACCCTCCGATACCATCGGGGGAACAGGGCATCCCATTTGGTCACCACCGCGTCCAACAACCTGGACAAATTGGCATCCCCGAATTGTGGGGCTGGTATACTCGGTGGCATGACTATGAGCTGTGTGATGTTTGCTCTGCGGGATCATCTTTAAGTGCTGCTCGCCCTTGTTAGCGGGGCGCTGAAGGGAGCGGTCCCAGTGAATCAGCTGCCAGAACTATCATTTGTGGCGTGTAGCCTGTGGGCCTCGTTAAGTGGACCAATTAACGTTTGATACCGGTGACCGCCTTGCCGGGTCGGGCGTCGGGAAGCTCGCGGCAGTTCCCGCTCCCTACCACACTTTAAAACATTTCCATTCAATCGCGGCCCTTGTGTTTAGATCAAGATGTCCTGAAGTATCATACAGCCAATGAAGGTCGCCATTGTTGACAATTTCATCCCACATCCAGGTGTCTAAACTGTGCTAAATTGCCATCCCTAATCTTTGAGAGTTTACAACTCTTTACCAGTGTTATAGTTTCCAATTCTTAGCTAGGTTTCTGGGTTCAAGTCCCACCCAGGACCTGGGAAATAAAATCAAGGCTGGCACCCTGTTGCAGTACTGAGGGGATGCTGCACCGTCGGAGGTCTCTGCGACAGCACTATTTTAAAAAGAGTGGGGGAGTTATTTCTAGTGTCCTAACCAATATTTATCTCACAATTAACACTATTAAAAAAATTTTGATCATCTGGCCATTACCACATTGCTGTTTGTGGTAATAACCATCAAGGTTCTTGGAACGCGAGCCTTTGTATCTAGAAGACTGGAGTATAAAGACTCAGCTTTACATAACCCTGGTTAGGCCCCACTGCATCATTGTGAGGAGTTCTGGGCACCACATCTTAGGAAGGATATTTTGACCTTGGAGGAAGTGCAATGTAGGTTGAGAAATATTATACCTGGATGATAGTGTGACCTTACGAAAGGTTACACAAAATAGACCTGTGTTGACTAGAATTTAGAAGGTTAAGGGGTGATCTGATTAAAGTAGTTAACATATTAACAGGGAAAGAGAGGGTAGGTGAAGATAAACTATTTCCACTGGTTGGAGATTCTAAACCTAGTGCATCGTCTAAAACTTAAGGCCAGACCATTCAGGAGAGATGTTCGGAAGAACTTCTTCACTCAAAGGGTGGTAGAAGCTGAAGATAGAACAGTTGTTAATTTGAAGTCTGAGACTGAAAGGTTTTTGTTCAGCAAAGATATTAAGGGATTATGGGCCAAAGGCAGATATATGAGTTCAGCCACAGATCATCATTAAATGGCAGGTCTGGCTTGAGGGGCTGAATGGCTGACTCCTGTTCCTATGAACTTGCCGTGAAAACATATTGACTTCCATGCTTTCCACATTACATGAGTGCCAGTGACTGCCCTTCAAATGTGCTCCATTGGTTGCAAGATGCTTGGAGACATCCAGTGGTTATGAAGGGTGCTATACAAATGCAAGTTTTTGTTCCTGTCCGTTAAGTCAAAGTGGTTTTCGATGAATGACAGCTCTGTGGTATTGAAGATGCTGCTTTTAGTAGGTGAACAGAAAATAATCCATTCAAAATGTCCTGAAACATGGATGAAAATAGCTAGATCGACGATGCTAGGCATGTATCATCCTGCATCACGTCACCCCGCATCAGATCATGGCAACAGTTCTTATGAGTGATGAGTTTTCAATTAAGGTTAGACAGCTGGAGATTTGGATTCTTCAAATCTGACAGCTCTTCCAAATTTTCAATCTTATTTTCTCACTTATCTCTACCTTCGTGATGAATGTTTTGTCGCTGAACAAGTGACAGCGACAGGCAGCAGATAGTTATCCATTTCTGTGTTCTTGATGTCAAGAACTCCCAGTTCAGGAATAATCAGTGTGCCAGCCTTTACATCAATCTTTTCAATTAGATTAATCTCAACTTTAGAAGAGAGCATTCCCAGACCCGCACCAACTTTGATTGGCCTGATGTAACCAATTAACGTGGATTTATAGGCAATTGGGTGATATCATAGAATTTACAGTGCAGAAGGAGGCCATTCGGCCCATCGAGTCTGCACCGGCTCTTGGAAAGAGCACCCTACCCAAGGTCAACACCTCCCCCTATCCCAATAACCCAGTAACCCCACCCAACACTAAGGGCAATTTTGGACACTAAGGGCAATTTAGCACGGCCAATCCACCTAACCTGCACATCTTTGGACTGTGGGAGGAAACCGGAGCACCCGGAGGAAACCCACGCACACACGGGGAGGATGTGCAGACTCCGCGCAGACAGTGACCCAAGCCGGAATCGAACCTGGGACCCTGGAGCTGTGAAGCCATTGTGCTATCCACAATGCTACCGTGCTGCTATGGATCGGTGCCTCATCAGGAACGAGGTTCAGAGTATTCCAACTCACTACAATCAGCTAGAAATGGGAGGGAACTCAACCCCTCCATCTTGGCTGGATCAATCAAGTCTCCGAGGTTTGAATTTTAATACATCTCCACTTTTTCTATCGCCAGCTAAGGCGACAGATACATTGGGTTTATAAAGGGAGAGGGTGGCAGCTCTTACACTTGATTCTTAACACTTGGAGCATTGAAAATTCCTTGTCAGACTCTCAGTGATGTCGTTATTTTAATCTCGGCTTGAAAAGAAAATTCTACTTCACAGTAGGTGTTAAACCCAACAGTGTATCTCTTCACAGAAGGATCTGTGAAGCATTATTCTGCGCTCTCAGAGAGTCAACATAAAACAATATATAACCATTCTTTGGACTCCGCAATAAATGTGGCTCTTTGAAATTGTTGGATCATGATGGGAACAGGGAGTGAATAAAATCTGCATTTTAAGCTTAAGAGTGTGCAGGAAAAATGTTTAGAATCAAGCGGAGTAGTTAAAGAAAACAGAACAATTGAAAGTAATGTTTAAAAATAGTCAGAACAAAGTTCGAGGAAACTGCAGCGAATTAAAGCAAAAACTAGGGAAAAGGAGATGTGTAAGTACTGCCTCACTGAGCCAGGGAGCTGGGATTAATTCCTGCCTTGGGTGACTGCCTGTGTGGAGTTTGTATGTTCTCCTGTATGTTTTCCTAAATTCTGTGTGGGTTTCCTTCAGGTGCTCCGGTTTCCTCCCATAGTCCAAAGATGTGCAAGTTAGGGTAGGGGATAGGGCCGAGGTAGGGTGCTCATTCAGGGGGTCGGTGCAGGCTCAATAGGCCGAATGGCCTCCTTCTGCATTGTAGGAATTCTGTGATAGGGATAGGGCTGCGACCCTCCAGGATTGGCCTGGAGTCTCCAAGAATTGAAAATCAATCTCCCGGATATTGCTCTATGTGATCCTAGAGAAAAATTACTGGGACATTAAAAATAGCCGGTGAGATACTCCATTTGGGGCAGCAGGGTAGCATGGTGGTTAGCATAAATGCTTCACAGCTCCAGGGTCCCAGGTTCGATTCCCGGCTGGGTCACTGTCTGTGTGGAGTCTGCACGTCCTCCCCCTGTGTGCGTGGGTTTCCTCCGGGTGCTCCGGTTTCCTCCCACAGTCCAAAGATGTGCAGGTTAGGTGGATTGGCCATGCTAAATTGCCCGTAGTGTCCTAATAAAAAAAAGTAAGGTTAAGGGTTACGGGTATAGGGTGGATATGTAGGTTTTGGGTAGGGTGATCATGGCTCGGCACAACATTGAGGGCCGAAGGGCCTGTTCTGTGCTGTACTGTTCTATGTTCTATTCCTGAGATTAACTGTTGACGCTGGCGCAGGATTCGTGGAGACAGCAAAACTGGCACCGCACCTGGACCGATTCAGATACTGATAAGGGGCTAGCGCCGGTGCCATGTGGAACACAATCGATTCTAGTGGGAAACTGCTGGATTCGCCGGGTCCGTGATTGACACTCAAGAGGCTGACATGCTGCAGTCGCATATACACACTTCACTCCCCACACACACCATTCCTGCCAGCAAGGTGGCAGCGAGGAGAGTGACTCCCCGTTTCAGAGAGGCCGAGGTGGAGAGCCTCCTGGAGGGAGGTGGAGAAGCGGTTGACCCTGTATCCCAGGCCAGGAAGGAGTCTACCAGCTGCCGCTGTTCGCCGTGCCTGGGCACAGTTGGCAGAGGCGGTCAACGCCGTGAGCAAAACCGTCCGGACCGACCAGCACTACCTCATTAGGGCAGCCAGGGTGCATAGGCAACACTATGCCCTTGGCACTAACACGCGTTCCAGACACTCGAAACCTGACCCCCAACCCAGAGGACGGCCAGACCCTACAACCTGCACCACATGTCGGCATCCATACTGGCTACATGCCTGCTACCCACCCCCTGGGCTGTATATGTCGGAGTGTCTAACACTGTCATTTTCTGTTGTCCCTCCCCCACCTCCCAGGAAAGGCTGCTCATATCGCCGGGAGCCGGACCTGCGGCCCCTCACCATGGCAGAGCAGAGGGCCCCGGACGTGGTCGGAGGCCCGGAGCAACGGGAAGTCGCCGGGTTGGAGGTCAGCCGCGGGCGAGGAAGTGGGAACCCGCTGAGTTGCGGTTCTCCGTGACAGGTGCGTCAATCCCCGCCCCCCACCAACGCCACCCCCACACCACTTTCACACTCACGGCCACCACCACTCCCGTCCCCCCACGCCCCGATCCGTGGCCCAGTAATGCATCTTGTCTTATGTCTTGCAAGACCTGGTGGGGATGGGGGTGGGTCCGGCTGATGTCTCCCTCACTCAGCCACTGCCACAGCCAGAGTCGTCCCCCCCCCCCCCCCCCCCACCCATTGAGTCATTGGGGGCAAGGGTTTCGACTATGAAGCAGCATGTCCAAGATCTGGGTCATTCTGTGCAGAGCTGCCACCTCTCAGGCAGCCATGTGCCAGACCCATCTGGAAATTGCAGCGGCGCTTCTGAGCGTGGCGCAGTCACAGCAGGCTGATGCGTGATCAATAACTACTGAAACGAGGATGTAGTCCGAATTGAAGGCTTTAATCAACAGGGTGTTTCCCCAGCAGCTCGAGTACAGAAAGAAGGCCGGCTGCTGGGAACCACGGGTCCTTATATCCCGCCTCACTGGGCGGAGCTACCTTACGTTCCGACCAATGAAATGCAAACACTTGGGCCAATGAGCAGCGAGCCTTCTCCACCAATGGTAGCTCACACTCCCAGGTACCGTCGTACCTCTAGTCATACTACCACACAGGTCATGGCTGAGAACATTGGCAGCATTGCTCGGGAGCCGGCCAATGTTGCTCAGACACAGATGGAGATGGTGCAGTCACTGGCTGATATGATGCAGACCCAGAATGTGGTGGCACAGTTGCAGCGTGATGTGGCGCAGTCCCTGACTGAAATGGTCCTCTCCCTGTGCTCCATGACTGCGAGCATGCAGACCCTGGTCGGGATCAGAGCGGGCCTCCAGGACTGGCAGTGCCAGGTGGTGGGGGAGCCTCACGGGATGGCTCCACTCGTACCCCTTCCCATGGCGTAGCCCTGGGGTCATCAGGTACCCCGAGGGAGGAGGAGATGATGGGGCCCATGCCGGTGACTCCCGCAGGGAAGATGCCAAACACCACAGCATCTCAGACCCACTCCCTGGCACATCTTGTGGGCAGCGGACAAACAGGGCAGCACCACGCCACCTGGGAGGCCCGAGCAGCAGCCGGGCCATTCTGGCCTGGTTGCCCCAGAAGTTCCCTGCCAACGGGGATCCAAGTTGCAGACCACCTCCACTCCTGCTATGCTGTCTGGGGATCCACCAAGAGAGTAACATTAGGGCCAGAAAGTTAGACACTAGTTAAGTTGGCATGGGTGCAGGGCACAATTTAGTTATAGGGACTAGGGCACAAATCTATATATATGTTATCACATTAAACACCTGTTCACATAGTTACAAACTTCCTCGATGCTCTGTCAGATGGGTGTGAGGGGTGGGCTCGTCTGGGCTGGCCACAGAGGGGTTACGGGGGTGGGTGGAATGGGCAGATGTTGTGGGTGGCCTGGGTCCCCACCCTCCACTCCCCAACGGTCCCCAACACTGCCACCCAAGGGATCCGCTGGGACTATGTGATGGAATGGCCACTCGCATGCAAGGATCACCCAGGTGGACGGTGGAAAGTGCTGCCATGAGCAGGAGGCAGACGTTGTCAAACGATGCAGAGCACCAGAGCTCACCGCAGATCAGGTTGACATCATCCTCCGAACCACGAACCGTGCCATCGGGAACGCGACCCATCGGAGGCGGAAAATCCCGGCGGCCCCGGAGAATACCGGGTCAGGCCCACAAATGATATGCAAATGGTGTTTCCTGTACGTGCGTTCTGGAATGCATTGACTCCGCTGTCGAGGTGACGGATAATGGAGAATTGGTATCAAATCGGCGCCCGCCGCGATTTCGGTATCGGAACCGATTCTCCGCCCAATTGCATTTCCCTATTTCAGCATCAGACAGCGGAGAATCCCGCCCATTCTTTTACTTTGATATTTTCTCTACGCCAGCTCGAAAAAGATGGAAAATAGATGTTTCGCTGACAGTCAAGCATCATCCAATTGGGTAATGAGGCCTTCTGCTTTCCAAGGCAGTGTGTCACAAGGATGGATGTGTTGGCTGACGCATGGCTGGAGCGTAGGGGGGGCAATCATGTAATAAAACCTCCCGGAGTTTTCATCACAGCTGACAACCCAAACTAGGGGACACAGTTATAACTCAGTCAGCAATAAATCCAGGAAGGATTCATGAGTGGTTAAGATGAAAGGCATTAGATGCTTATTGAGGTGCTCAAAATTATGAACAATTTTGACAGGGCAACAGAGGATATTCTCCGGGGCCTCCACAATCCACCCCTTCCACGGGGAGAAATTCCCGATGGCGAGGCGGTACTCTTATTGTGATTGTGCTTTTGAGATTAGGAAGATTGAGATTTGAGATTGAGATTGAGATTGAGATTGACAATATTGAGATTGTGCTTTTAAAAATCGTGAAACAGGCGCCGTGGCTGCTGAGGGAGAGAGAGGGGGTACGGAATGTGTCCAACATCGCCATTGTTTGGTGACAGCTGTGCCGCTGGCTGGGAGGCTTCTGCCGGGGCTGGGGGGGGGGGGTTGGTGAGGGTTAGCCAGGAGGTGGGCTGTGGGGTCTGGTGAACGGGCACGGAACGTCATTGCGGCAGCTTGCCAGGCAACCATGCAGTGCCATCTTGTTGGCTGGGATGAGTGTGTGTGGGGATTGGAGTGCTAGTATGCGGCTCCAGCTTGTTAGCCTCTCGATTGCCCAATCCGATCCTGGCGAATCCAACACCATTTTCCATTGGAATCGAATATGTGGCACCGGTACTAGCCCCTCAACGGTCACTGAATAGGTCCAGGTGAGACGCCAGTTTTGCTGTCGGAGAACTCCACGAATCCTGCCCCGGCATCAGCACTCCATCTCAGGAATGGAGAATCCGGCCAAATGTTTTTGTTGACTCCTTCGCCTTTTGTTTTTAAATTTGATCAAATTCTCAGGAAGTAGCAAAAGCAGAGTTAATCGCTCTACGCAAGGCGATGTGTCTTTCCATTGTGTCATGGCCTGTCGCCTGTTTTTGTTTGCACATCTTGAGCTGACCTTATGAGATCTGCCATCACCTTGGTTGAAAATTAAGCCGTCTTGGGCTTTTCTTTCTGCCCCTGCTCAGTTTCATTTAATCTCATCAGATTGACCAATTCTTCCATCGAGAGTTCCTCCTGCTGAGCTTGAAGCAAAGCCTCATCTGTGATCAGGTCTTCAAACCCCTCCACTCCAAATTGTTTCACCAAGTCAACAATCCTGGGCACTTCAACATCCACGTTGGCGAACTCTGTGGAATCAGTCACAGCCTCAGGCCAAACCTTTCTTCCATCAGACATTAATGATCGATGCTCCTGTCTCATCCCATGAGCACTTATGCCTATTGCTGTGAGGATGTTGAATTCCTTCGACTGTAGTTGAAGAGTCCATTTCTGTAATATAAAGGATGTAGTTGAAACTCCGATAAGCCCTGACCTCTGGCAGAACGCAATAGGCCAGCCAGTCTTCAAACACTACTGCTGTAACCCAAGCATTGCTGTTCGACTTCTAAAAGACTGGTAGCTGAGATTTATTTGCCTCTTTAAAATTCAATGGTTTTCAGACCTATAAACCAACGTTGGTTTACATTTAAAAACCAAACACTTTGGCACATAATAGCAGGACAGAGTTTTCCCTTCACTGCTTCAAAATCTTCTTTTGAAATGTAGTTCCAATATGACATCTTCCGGGGTAGGCCCGATTCATCTGTGTTGATGACACAGGAAGGCAGTGGTGTAGTAGCATTGCCGATGGACTAGTGATCCAGAGAGCTGGGGTAATTCTCCAGGGTCCCGGGTTCGAATCCCACCATGGCAGATGGTAAAATTTGAATTAAATAAAATCTGGAATTAAAATCTAACGGAAACCATGAAACCGTTGAACATGATTGCCACAAAAAAAAACCTGTTTCACTACTGTCCTTCAGTGGAAGGAAGTCTTCCACCTTTACCCGGTCTGACCTAGATATGAATCCAGACCACACAGCGATGAGGTTGAGTCGTAACTGCCCCACTCTGAAATGGCCTAGCAAACCACTCAGTTCAAGGGCAATTGGAGTAACTGCCCCACTCTGAAATGGCCTAGCAAACCACTCAGTTCAAGGGCAATTGGAGTTGGCCAACACATGCTGACCCAGCCAGTCGTGTGCACATCCCAACAATGAATTTTTTAAAAAACCTGCTCTGCCTCGTAGCCTCACTCCTCAAAGCATTCCTGCAGCATCTTGGAAAACTCTCCTGCAGCTGAACAGAAGGCTGATGCAGATTCCCCTCACGAACTTCACATTATGCAGTCCAAAATGGTTTCTCATGAAATCAAACCTGTGCTGGCTGAGAATTCTTCTGGAAGTCAAAAGGAGAGGCACCTTCTGCACCACCTTCATGGTCACTGGCACCGTCAGCATTACCCTCTTTACCCTTTATGTTCAGGTACAATGAACCGCGGTCCTCCTTTGGCGCTGGCGCTCTATCTGCACTTTGAGTAGCTTCTTCATTTCCGCAAAGTGTGGATCTCTCCAGCTCACAAAAGTTAACCTCGTCAGTACAATTCCCAGAAACATCAATGCCAGCCTTATTTGCTCCTGATTGTGGATTCCTTGGCAGAGTATTCCCTGGCCAACGTGGTGGCACTCGCAACATTTTCCAGGCAATTTAAGATTGTTTATTTTTTGATCAAGCGTCATCGTTTTCCTGGGATGTATTTTGGTACTGACCCCCTCATTTTTAGTGAAGTGCTGTAATGTTCTGTATTCTGTAAACCAGGTACAGCTAGAGAGGACGCTTGTGCCCTTTCTATGGGAGAAAGATATCATGGAAACATTGTTTTTTGCGGTCTCTAAATTCTGCCTTTTATTTATTTTGGCGAAGTTTTAATGGTAAATGGCGGATGGGCAAAGCTTAGGGGCTGCGAACCGCGATTAGGTGGGTGAACAAATTTGCAATTGAGGGGGTTGCGAACGACGGGAGTTGGCCTGACATAAAAATACGATAATAAACAGCAAATGAGAAATACCTTGGAGATAATAGGAAGGTGTCCAGAGTTATGGTAAGAGGTCCCGTGGTGGGATAACAATGGTTGAGGATAGTGGAGTATCAAGAAATTGTTGTTCGAGTTCCGAGTCAGGCAGTGAAGTTCAGAAGCTATTTGTGGATCGTCAGCTTTCGTTCAGGGGCTTTGTGTTGGAAGGATCAAAAAATGTCACTCGCAATATGCTCGGTATCCAAGTGGAACAATGGCATGTTGCAAAATAGCTGATTAGCTGTTGTCAGACCATAGGAGCAGAGCTTTACTGAATCAACAACACTACTGAACATGAAAGCACTCCGCTAAGCAAGGGCGACAAAACGGACCGAGCTGTGCTCTTAATAAGTGACTTCCTACCACACCCTGAATTGTACATGGAAATAAAAAAAATGCTGGAAATCTGAAATAAAAGCTGAAATTTCCGGATATCCTCAGCAGGTCTGGCAGCCTGTGTGGAAAGAGAAACAGAGGGCGCGATTTGATGGGAAAAGTTGAAAATGTCATATTGGGCGTGATTTCCCGGGTGCTTCCCCATGGCTGACCCGGCGTGACTGCGGCCGAATCTAACGGCACTTAGTGCTGGAAATGCTCCCCCACGAGCATCACGGCGGAACCGGCTGCTCTGATTGGCTGGAACCGCAGCCAGCAGCTTCCCACTAACAAGTGAGAGCTGCAGGTAAACACTCCCTCCGAACGCACTCCAGTCAAACACCGCGTAGACCTGCTCCACGCTCCTGAGATTCCGATCTGGCCAGGCTGCTGGGCCCTGTGGACGTGGGATGGGACGCCCCATTCCCCGAGTGGGTCGGAGGACCAACAACAGAGTCGCCAATGCTGTCAGTTTGGGCAGCATGACCAGGAGGACCGCCATGCAACGTCAGAAGAAGATCAACAACCTCCACTGGGTCTCACAGTGCAAGTGACACCCACTCCCTGTCACCAGCCCGGTCTGCAACTCCCCTGATCTCTCCCCCCCCCCCCCCACCTTCCCCACAAATGAGTCGGCGGCTAGCACTCCCCCCAGTATAAGACGGCGCCCGTGCTGTTGGCATCTGTCAGAACAACACTGCCATATCGAGGAGCAGTGCCCACACATACCACCTGCCATAGACACCTCAGCCCCCCCCCTCCCCCCAGTGCATCAAGTGTGCAGCTCGCAATGCCCTCTTTTTGTTGCCACAGGAGAAGTTGGCCCATGATAGGCGGGAAAGGGCCCAGACAGGCGGCGGGGTGTCGGACATCAAAGTCCTCACCTCCTATGAGTAACGGGCCCTGGAGATTGCGGGGGTTAACTGAGGATAGAGCAGTCTCCAACAGAGAGGTTAGCAGGACATAGATAGGTTGGAGACTTGGGTAGAGAAATGGCACATGGAGTTTAATCCGGACAATTGGGAGGTAATGCATTTTGGGGATTAGTCACTAGATGGCATAGATTAAAGTTCCGTGGGGCAAAGTTTAGAGGATATTATGAGGCAGATTTTTTTACACAGAGGGTGGTGAGTGCCTGGAACACGTTGCCAGGGGAGGTTGTGGAAGCAGATACATTAACGGGATCAAAAGGCATCTCGACAAATACATGAGTAGGATGGGTATAGAGGGATATGGCACAGGGATATGGTTGGGATCATGACCAGTACAGGCTTGGAGGGCTGAAGAGCCTCCTCCTGTGCTATTTTGTTTTTTGTCCTTAGCCTGCGCTGCAGAGGTGAGGATCACTGTCCTTCCCCCAGGTGACCTGTTTCAAGTAAGTTGTTCATGACAGACGAAATGTCCCTTCCTTCTCACTGACCACACGTCCTTTCTCTCGCAAGCTCACCATCTGATGAGGCTGATCCATCCTGGGTCGCACCCCACCCCACCCCATCTTCCCGCAGAACACCCCGCAAGAGAGCTGTGAGGGTGCAACCATCAACAAATCTGTAGAAGCCCGCTGTTTCCCAATACATCTAATAGGTAAAAGTGATAGTTCAAAAGATAGCTATTTAGTATTGAGCCCTTGGTCTATTGAATCACTCATAACCTCAGGTCATGAAAAAAAAACACACATTCAGCATTTCAAGAATAGAGCAGCAAACAGAAACTCCTATGCAGCGAGCAAAATACATCTGCAAGATAAAATGAGCCAAGGACAAGGCAAGCATGTGATAAGAAAGCCGAATCACATTCCTAGCTTATGCAAGAATACATTTTAGGTTACTGGTGCCTATAAGTGAGTGACAACAAACCCTCAAATCAAACTCATTTGATGTTAATCCAAACCAATTAGAATTACATAGGGGTGTAATTGGATGGCTGAAGACAGATATGGTACAGTATAACTGAAGTTTCGTTCAGCCGTTTTTATCTGGATCACTCTCTCTCTCTCTTTTTCCGGAATCAATCTATACTTTGATTTAACTGTTCGCTGTATTTCATATTTCACTTTCTGACTTGACTTTTGAAGTTATTGTGAGGTGTGTGCCGAAGCGAGAAAATCATTTCTGTGATTCTTTGAAAGTTTCAATTGTCTACAAATTGCCTTTCAAATGACTCTCAATTGTGATCAATAGAAGACAAATAAAACGATTCTTATTTGCACCTGAGAAGTTTTAACTTAAATTTCTACTGAGAAACACAATGGGCAGGATTCTCCGGTCTCCGACGCCCAAATCGTGATCAGCCAGAGAATCTACTTTGGCGGCGAAATCGGGAGTGGCGCCGCTTTCGCGATGCTCCGCCCCCTCCAAAATGGCATACTCTAGGAGTAGGCCGCACCTTACCTGAGGTCCTCCCCCCCCCGATGCTCTGCCCTGATGGCTGTGCTCCCGACGGCGTCGGTCACGTGCGGTATTTATTTTTGGGAACACGGCGTGGCTGCTGGAGACCGAGTCCGGCGCCGCCTCTGTCATGGGGAACCAATCTGCGGGCAAGGGGGGCTTTGGTGGGGGTTGAGGACACTGGTGGGGGGTGGTCCGGGGGGTGTGAGCCTGTCCAAAGGGGGGACAGTATTTGGCAGGCCAGTTCCGCGAACAGCCAGCGGCATGTTGCATGGTGTGGCCGGTGCAGGCCACTGCCGTGCACATACGCGGCTACGGACGATGCGGTTAACCAACAGGCCCAGATTTGTAAGAATGGGAAATCGTGCTCAGAAGCTGCTTTTCAGCTCTGAGCTTCTGACAATCTCAACATCTGTCAATCTTAAAAAGTTTATATCCGATTTGACCGGGTTGTTTCAATGCACTCGTCAATTTTCCCAGAATATTGAAAGCAAGATCCAGCTGAATCCAAAAATGTAACCTTGGCGATTTTTATTTTTTAATTTTTGCAGGAAATCTTTAAGTCCTGCTGCCCTGTTTGCCGGGTGGCACGGTAGCACACGTGGCTAGCACTGTGGCTTCTCAGCACCAGGGTCCCAGCTTCAATTCCCCGCTGGGTCACTGTCTGTGCGGAGTCTGCACGTTCTCCCCGTGTCTGCGTTGGTTTCCTCCGGGTGCTCCAGTTTCCTCCCACAGTCCAAAAACGTGCAGGTTAGGTGGATTGACCATGCTAAATTGCCCTTAGTGTCCAAAAAGGTTAGGAGGGGTTATTCGGTTATGGGGATAGGGTGGTAGTGAGGACTTAAATGGATCGGTGCAGACTCGATGGGCCGAATGGTCTCCTTCTGAACTCTATGTTCTATGTAAGTCCAAAAGCATAAATGGCCAAATATTTTGCTCACTGTAACTGGAGGCATTGGAGTGGAATGAGTGATCAAGGGCCAGGACATAAATGGTGGGGCAACCATTACTGGATTAGTGCTGCATGACTGATTTCACAACAGTCCATTATCACAGTAGGGTGCCAGCCATCTCACAGTTCAATTGAAAGCTCCAAGTTTTTATGGACTCTTTGAAGTGGGGCACCGAATTCAAATGTTTTTTTTATGAAGGACTATGCAATTAAATCCAGTGTTTGTTGCTTTAAGGGATAGTTGATGTAATGCAAATGTACTCAACGGTTTTTGAATGAGAATTAACAAAATAAAGCTGCAATAGATATTTTGGAACTTTGGGCGAAATTCTCCATTATGGGCTGGATTCTCGGTCGGCCGGATCCTCACGCCTGAGAATTCCCCAATGGCATTGTTGACCCTTACTGGTTTCTGTCTCAGTGAGGTAACGTGATGTCTGAAAGAATAACACTTTCAGACTCACTACTCAAAGCATAAAAGTTACTACCCCTTCAAGGCTTGGCCAGGCGCTTGATTGGTGGTTGTCTCTGTTCCCTGAGCCCCGCTCAGGTCCTTCGTTCCTTCTGTTGCGCTGCCTTGTGTATTCTGGGGCTAGATTCTTCCCAACCCGGCGAGGCGGGGTTCCCAGTGGAATGGAGTGGCGGAACAACTCCAACGTCGGGCCGTCCCAAAGGTGCGGAATCCTTCGCACCTTTAGGGGCCAATCCCTCACCTTGAGGGGCTGGGCCCGCGCCGGAGTGGTTGGCGCACCGCCAGCCGGCGGGAAAGGCCTTTGGCGCCACGCCAGCCAGGGCTGAAGGGACTCCGCCGGCTGGTGGAAGTCCACGCATGCGCGGAGCGTCTGCGGCTGCTGACGTCATCCCCGTGCATGCGCAGGGGAGGGGGTCATCTCCGCATCAGCCATCGCGGAGGCTGATGCCCAACGCGGAAGGAAAAGAGTGCCCCCACGGCACAGGCCCGCCCGTGGATCGGTGGGCCCCTATCGCAGGCCAGGCCACAGTGGGGGCACCTCCCGGGGCCAGATCGCCCCGCGCCACCTCCAGGACCCCTGAGTCCGCCCGCGCCGCCGGTAAGGGAGGTGGTTTGATTCCCGCCGGCGGGACCGGCATAACAGCAGCGGGACTTCGGCCCATCCCGGGCCGGAGAATTGCCAGGGGGGCCCGCTGACCGGAGCGGCGCGATTCCCGCCCCCGCCGAATATCCGGTGCTGGAGGATTCGGCAGATGGCGGGGGGGGGGGGGATTCACGCCAGCCCCTGGCGATTCTCCAACCCGGCGGAGGGTCGGAGAATCCAGCCCCTGGTGTTGACTCTTATACCCTTTTCCGAGATAGTCCGGTAGAAAATCTGGGCGGGATACTCCGAACCCCTCTGGGCCGGAGAATCGCTGGGGGCGGCGTGAATCCTGCCCCGCCGCCGACGGTTGGATTCTCCGTCGCCGGTTTTTCGGTGGGGGCGGGAATCGCGTTGCGCCGGTCGGGGGCCGTTGGCAGTGGACCCCCAGCGATCACCCGCTCCATGATGGGCTCAGTGGCCGCCCGTTTTTAGCCAGTCCTTGCATCAGAGGTTGATGTAATGTCTTATCTGGTGTCTCAAGACCTTGTATTGTTCAACCTTATGACCTGCCAGGTCAGCAAATGCCTTTTTGGTCCTATGGCCTTGTAACCTGCAATGTCAGCAGAAGCCATTTTAGTTCTGAAAAGTCTGGCTCAAGCCCTGAGCCTACAGCATGGGGGTTCCCACAATGGGAATCCACATTGGCCGGCTGAGGGGACGGGGGATCCCGTTGCTGGTGGGGGCGCGCCGCACCAGTAGATGGGTGCGGTGGGACGGAGAATCCCGAACCTTGTTCTGCTGGAGAACACCTGCTGACTCAGACACAGGAAGCAGCACATGTCAATTCCTGGATAGAGAAATGCAGTGACCTGTGTTCAAACCCCCTCAGAACCTTGAGCGGCAAGTGATTCATTTCTTTGCCTTACTAGGCTGTGATTGACAGCTTCCACACACACGCAGCTGTTTTCTTTGCTCCATTCCCGTACCAGCCTCCCCAGACAGGCGCCGGAATGTGGCGACTAGGGGCTTTTCACAGTAACTTAATTGAAGCCTACTCGTGACAATAAGTGATTTTCATTCATTTTTCATTTCATTCATCTTCCTTCATGCTTGAGTAACTCATAAGTGCTCTATCCAATGTCTTGCATTGTGGTGGGAGGGCGGGGGACCTCCCTTAAGGGGTTACTCCCTTGGCCCACTGCGAGGTCCATCGCGCAAAGGGACACATTTGTCAGGACCTGTAGTAATTCTCGCCCACGTGACTCCTGGCTCAGAGGATTGGAGAATCATGCAGGCCCGGAGATATGGTGCCCGGCCGGCTAATTGGATGCAAATGGTTTTTAATAACCAATTTGCATCCCGCCCACTGGCATGGGGTACGGGGCTCGATCCCAACACCAGTGGGGGAGGGGGGAGTATTGTTTTCTTCATTAACGCGGGATTCTCCGCCTCATTGGTAACTCCGCTAACATTGGCGCGAGGGGGGGGAATTTTGCCCTTTATCTTATTTAATCTCAATTTGGGTCCCGAAGTCCATGGTGGGTGCTAAGTGAGTTGGCATAGTAGGTGTAAGGGCAAAGGGTGGTGGATGGGGGGTATAGGTTGGTATTGGTGTTATGAGGGGGCTGGGAAGGAGGGGGGCATCTCTTGGCATGGGGGGAGCGTGGAGGTGGTGAAGGGGTAGAAGGGTTCGAGGGCTGCTTTGTGTTCATGGGTATTTTTTTGTTTAAATCAATGCAGTGCTAGTGAACTGAGTTAGGCCTTCCATCCAGCCTCCTCCACACCTGACATCTTCTGCATTTATTCCAATGTCTCCTGGCTTGACTCCCAGGGAATGCCATCATCCCAGAACAAATATCGGACATTCGGTCAGACAGTTTCAGAAGATGGGTTCACGGAGCTGTACCCCAAATGCACCAACAAAAATCTAGGCCTCACTGTGTTATTTAGTGCAAGACAATGCTCAGTTTACAAGTCAGGTAGTTTTACTATCTAAGGCAACAGGTTCAAACAGAAGTAGCAATGCTCACTCCTCTCATAATAATAATAATCTTGATTATTGTCACAAGTAGGCTTACATTAACACTGCAATGACGTGACTGTGAAAATCCCCTAGCTGCCACACCCCTGCGCCTGTTCGGGTACACAGAGGGAGAATTCTGAATATCCATTTCACCTAACAAGCACGTCTTTCGGGACTTGGGGGACGAAACCAGAGCACCCGGAGGAAACCCACACAGGCATGGGGAGAACGTGCAGACTCCGGACAGACAGTGACCCAAGCCGGGAATCGAACCTGGGACCCTGGAGCTGCGAAGCAATAGCGAAGACGTAACCTGTTGCTCGTCTTCCTTTGATTCTTTACCCTTTCTCCCAGGTTACATCCTGTGTTTCCTCCCGCTGTGACCTTTATTTATCCTGTGGCCCAGGCTGAGCAAACGCGCCTTTCTTTTATCATTCACTTTACTTTCCCACTTTATTAATATGCAAATTTAAAAGCAAAATGCTACGGATGCTGGAAATTGGAAATAAAAACAGGAAATGCTGGATAAACTCTGCAGGTCTAGCACAGAGAGAGAAAGAGAGCAGTATTTTCCATCCTCCAACCCCCACAAACACACACATGGGTGTGAGGGGGGGGGGGGGTTGTGTGTGTGTGTGGGGGGGGGGTGGTACCTAATCACCCCTGCCCTTCACCCTCTCACAGACCTTTCCTGTTGTTTGTATTCTCATCCTCCCTCCTTTCACTTGCTGAAAACGTAATGGATTTCCAAATATGGTTCCGATGATGGTTGACCAGGTGTGACCTTGTGCCATTTACCTCATGACTGACACATCCTTGGGATGCATGGGAAACCTCATGACGTGGGGAGAGGCAGGACTTTGCTGTTACCTCCTGGGCTCAGTGGTCCATGAGGCATGTTTCAAGGCACCTGGATAGATTCACTCCCTTTCCCCCTTTCTCCCCTTAGCCTGCCTTAGGTCAAACCTTCACTCCACTCTTCCATCCTACCCCTCTGCCCCCACCCTTTATGCGGCTTGTGCTACAGGCGACCAATATGAGTGAAGTTTGGAGCGGTCCCCAAGGAGGCAGTATCTACTGACCTCAAACTCAAACTCGGCTGCATGCCACTTATATTGGCCTGGATTTTCCAGCCATTCCTGACAGCGAGATTGCCTGTTCCTGTTGACAGCAAGCCCCCGTGCCTTTCCTGGCACTGGAGTGTGTTAAAAACCGAAAAACTTGTTGAGAGCGGCAGGAACTGGTGGGGCTGGAGAATCCCACCCATAAAGTTGTAAAACTGAGCGTTTTAATTTCCCGACCATTCGATTTACCGGGGGGTGGGAGGGGCGGGGGATGACTTAATTCCAGGGAGATGGCCTTTTAATTAACTGGCCTCCTAGTTCGTATGGAAACTTGTTCACCTTTAACCTGTCTGTAAAGTCCTGAGAACAGGGACGGGATTTTCCGCCCCCCCCGCCGGGTCAGAGAATCGCTGGAGGGGGGGGGGGGGGGGGGGGGGTGTGGGGGGGGGGCATGAATCCCGGCCCCGCCGGCTGCCGAATTCTCCGGCGCCGGGAATCTGTCGGGGGGGGGGGGGGGGGGAAATCACATCACACCTGTCGGCGAGCATCGGCACCCCCTGCGATTCTCCACCCCGTGATGGGCCGAGTGGCCGCCCCTTTTTCTGCCAGTCCCGCCGGCGTAAATTAGAGTAGGTCCTTACCAGTAGGACCTGGAGGCGGGGGCGGCCTCCAGGGTCCTCGGAGGGGGGGGGGGGGCACGGGGGTTTCTAGGCCTGGGAATTGCCCCCATGGTGACCTGGCCCGTGATCGGGGCCCACCGATCCGCGGGCGGGCCTGTGCCGTGGGAGCACTCTATTCCTCCGCGTCAGCTGGTGTGGTCCTGTGCCATGGCCGATGCGGAGATGATCCCCTTTGCGCATGCGCTGGGATGACGCCAGCACACACTGGTGCTCCCGCACATGCGCCAACTCGCGGCGGCTGGCGGAGGCCCTTCGGCGCCGGTTGGCGTGGCTCCAAGCCCCTTCCCCGCTGGCGGGCGCGGCGCCAACCACACCAGCGCTGGCCTAGCCCCTGAAGGTGCGGAGGATTCCGCAATCTTTGGGGCGACCCGGCACCGGAGCGGTTCACGCCACTCCTCAGCGCCGGGACCCCCCGCTCCACCAGGTCGGGGAGAATCCCGGCCCAGAATTCCGCACAACTCCGACAGATCATCCCGGTAGCGGAAAAACAATTTTTGGCCTAATGCCAAATTCCGTTCCCCCGCCCGCCACAATCCCCGCTGTTGGCCGGTCCGCAAGATCCTCCGTAAATTCTGTTTCTCACTCCACGAATGCAGCCAGGACTGTGAAGTATTTCTGGCAGTTTCTGTTTTTATTTCAGGATCCCAGTATCTGCAGTATTCTGCTCTTCAACGAAAATGCAAACTTCCTTTCTGGTAGTTTGCAATCTCACCAACAACCCTTAATTTCCTTGATGAATAGTCATAATGCTGGGATCAAATGGCCAACAGCCCAAACAATGTGATCGAATGTTAAACCAGAAACTTCCAGAAACACCCAATATACGCTGCGGAGAGAAACCGAAGTAACATTTCGAGATCGTGATGATGTGGCTACAAATGAGGTCACGTGCACTTGTGTTAAGGTAGCTGCAGAGCTAATGAATAAACTACCTTGTTGAAAGTCCCTTGTTTCAGTGATTCAGGGAATCCACAACATCGACAAGAGTGGTGATAAGTTTTTATCAACACTGAGGGAAGATAGAAAGGTAATAGATTTTGAGCAAGAGAAGCTGCACGGTGGCACAGTGATTAGCGCCTCACAGCGCCAGGGTTCAATTCCGGCCTTGAGTGACGGTCTTTGTGGAGTTTGCACCTTCTCCCCGTGTGTGCGTGGGTTTCCTCCGGGTGCTCCGGTTTCCTCTCACAACTCCAAAGATGTGCAGGTTATGTGGATTGGCCATGATAAAAATTGCCCCATTAGTGTCCAAATGTTAGGTGGGTTGTGGGGATGGGGTGGGTCTGGGTGGGGTGCTCTTTCAGAGGGTCAGTGCAGACTCGATGGCCTGAGTGGTCTCCTGTTGCACTGACGGGCTTCTATGGTTCTAAGCAAAATGGGGGTGGAGGAGAATGAACAAATGAGAATATCTCTGATGGGGTAGAAGACAAGAGAGGTTAAATGACCAAATATAATGGGTAAAGTCAAGAAGCAAAAGATATATCCAGATGAGGTGTAATTGGCTGGATAGCAGCTATCTAAATGTGATACCGCTTTGTTGTCAATGGTTCTCTGATTGTTACTGTAATATCCCATACGGAAACTATGGGGTGGGAATGCTTGTCTACCCCATGTTGCTGGAGGAGCAAGAACACCCCCGCAAGATTGGTGGGTGGGGTAGCCCAATTACCCAGCGTATATGAAGTTGGTCAGTAAGGCATCGACCAGGGAGGAACCCGGGAGGGGTCTACCAGGAAGGGTACATATAATAATAATCATAACCTTTATTATTGTCACAAGTCGGCTTACATTAACACTACAATGAGGTTACTGTGAAAATCCCCTAGTCGCCACACTCCGGCGCCTGTTCGGGTACACAGAGGGAGAATTCAGAATGTCCAAATCACCCAACAATCATGTCTTTCGGGACTTGTAGGAGGAAACGGGAGCGCGCGGAGGAAACCCACGCAGTCACGGCGCGATGGTGCAGCCTCCACACAGACAGTGACCCAAGCGGGGAATCAAAGCCGTGTCCCTGGCGCCGTGAAGCAACAGTGCTAAGCACTGTGCTACCGTGTTCTCGTTGGTTAACAAAACTTTGTTCTTATTTTTACTCGCTGGGGAGTCCCCGTGTCCTCATTAAAATTGCCTCACACAATATGATCAAGCGTTTCTTGCTGCTTCACCTGAAACTCACCCGGGCATCAGGATCAGCCGAAACACAGCCTTGTCAGAATTCTATCATTACCTTGCCCTGCCAGCTTTAAATACATCATTTTAAAAATAGAATTCAACCATTAGTCTGCTTCCTTACTGCTCTGTGTGCACAAGTGATCCTGTCTGTATAAACGACTTCTCATCTTGACCTGCAAGGTGGGTTTGTTAAGGAGTGTATGTCGTGTTCAGGGAGCAGTGCATAAGCGTGTCTTCTTGTTATCAGAAGTTATTTGGTCTTCGCAGAGGGATAACTCAGCTATTTTGTTTAGCAGCAAACAGCTATGGTACCCCTGACAATATATCTCCGCGGCAATTCCAGGAAAGGGAGCATTCACTGCACCTCCAGAGACACATTGACAACATTGCTCAGGTAAACTCCAATTAGGAAGTGGCATAGAAACGCAACTGCAGAAACTAACCTTGGCTGGTAGTGCAAGCAGATAGGCTTTAATTAGCGTGGACCGAAAGACTAAGCTGTTCTTATTAGATAATATTTTACTGGAGCCTTCCTCATAAATCCTGTAAACATATTAAAATTATGGTACATGGTCACACTGGATTAAAGTGCCAAAATAACTGCTTCGTTGGCATCTCGCTTCCTGCTGGGTTTCAGTAATTGTAAAATGTGCAGCAACTAAGAGGACCATGAAGATTAAACTGTAACATGAACATCTGTTCCATTTAGATTTGCTCGAAAGGTCAATTCGAACACAGCAAACATTTGGAAAGCGCTGTCTGCAATTCTCCAGCTCAAGGTCTATCAGCGTGCAAGTTTTTTTATTGTGTTTTTTTTTCCCCTTTAATTAATCCTTACCCCTCATTTTCGCTTCATATTCTTACTCTTGTCTCCTGACACAGGCCTTGTCCTTCAATCAGGGCGACAGCATCATTGCAGCCACTGGTCCATAGAACCCTGTCAGAGGCAACTTCATTCCACACTCCCAGTTGCAAAATTCTGGAAGGGGCCAGGCAATAAAATCTCGAATGCTTTGTTCAGTTTTAATTAAGCAACAATGAATAAAACAGGAAGAGGCATCAGTCTTCTAATTAATGAAGTTAATCGACTAAATCAAACAAGCTGATGGTTTGATTTGCAAATCTCCCGGGTTTATGCCCGCCTCTGACATCTTGACAGCATTCCTGCATCTCCCAAGTGGCGCAACGTCTGCGCAGATTTGATCAAGAGCCTCCCGCAGAGCCCCAACAAGGTTACAAATTGGAATGCAAAATAAGCAGCAAGCATCTTTCACACTCATGTCGACTGGGTTTCACAGACAGTGTGCACACTAGTCGTGGGCTGTGGCGAGAGTGGTAATTGTGTAATCCGATATAATCTGTAGAATCCGTACGGAGTGAACACACATGGAAGGGGTGGTAGGATGCTACAAATACTGGTCTATTCTCAATACACAAATTCTCTCCACTCCCCGAAGGGTGTCCCTCCCTGACCTGCACCAAGATTGGGGGTTTGTATACGATGAGGGCTGCCCTTGCTCAAGGGGAAGCCCTGCCCCGTTACCGGGGAAATTCGTACTCCGTAGAAGTCACGGAAAAGCGGATGGCCCACACCCTGAAAGCTCCTCCGTTGGGGGTTGCAACACTCTGCAAGGACAATCTCTTTAGAAATAGTGAGCGTGGCAAGTCTGTCATTTTCCCTCCATCAGACGAATAAAATCCTGGGCTGTCCAACCACATATTCCCTCGATGCGTTTTCTGGGAGGTTGATTCTCCGCTGGAAATGCTGGATTGTGGACTCATATCCCCAACAGCCTGGCGCTCACAGCACCCCCTTTTAGTGCACGGATGCAATTTTCTTTTGTGACATTGAGGATTGTGATTCGCTCTTCAGTAACCGATGAAGACATTGCCACTGACTCAGTTATTACGGCGCTGAACACAACACTGCAAGGTTGTGGATTCAACCTCCATACCAGAAATATGAAGCCTCCAGTCTAAGATGATAGGTCTGAGGATTGCACATCTCAACCGTCATTGAAGAAAATGAAGGTCACCCTTTATTGAGCCTGCCTGTGAACAGACACCAGACTGAAAAGTCCAAAATGCACGCCTAGTTTCTCAATTGGTAGAAACCCTGCATCGTTGTAAAGCAGAACAGCAAAGCAAATAGATCCAGAGCACTCAGCCATTCCAAAAGGAAAAGAAAAACAAAAATTGTCCACCAAGTGTTTTCACAAACTGTAAGAAATCACCACATTCCATGTAACACCGGGAGACTATTGACTATGAAGAGTTGATAGTTTCTTCACAGAATCACAGAATTGTTACCACGCAGAAGGAGGCCATTTGGCCCATCATGTCTGTACCTACCCTTCCAATGAACATTATGACGCAGTGACCTTTCCCCTCATCCCTGCACATTGTTTCTATTCAAATAATCATATAATGTCCTCTTGAATACCTCGGTTGAACCTACCTCCACCACACTTCCAGGCAGTGCATTCCAGACTCAAACCAGTCACTGCGTGAGCAAAAGGGTTTCTCCTCACATCGCATTTGCTTCTGTTGCTCGTTCTGGGTGAGTGTGCTTAACACTCAATTGGCTCTGTTTTATTCCTCAGCTCTAGAGTCGCCAGGCATCTTTATGATACCGCCACGAGGTTCAAGTTCAAGTTCAGATCAATGACTCAATACACCAGTTAGTAAGTTCAAACAAGACACGTTTATTATTACACAGTTATTTACTTCTCATGCATATAATACTAAGACTAAACTATTCCTACCACTATAGGCCAATACTTATCTGGAATAAGGGAACTGCCGGATCAGGGAACAATGGCCTCTTGCTTTGTCCTGGATCTGCAGGCTTCCAGTTGGTGTGGACTAAAGGGGTCAGGAGTGTCTACTCTCGTAGCGGGCGTTGTATGACACTTACTTGTCGGTGTAGCAATTGGCCAGGCCTCTCCTTCTCACGTCCAAGTTCCTGGAGAGCTACTGCAAAGGTGTTCTGCTGGGAGGGCCGGCTAAGAGAGAGAGCTGGGGCCGGGGTCTCTGTCTTATACTGTTTTGGGTTTTGCGCCCATCTGGGCGGACCCTCTATAATCTTGCAATCGATTGGGTCTCTTCCCAATCGATTGATTTGAATTTCCCCAATAACGGGGCTGTTCCTCGATCACTGGGCGGTTCTTGGGGCTGTTTGTATCTTATTGTCCAGGACTCCTGCTGGCGCCGAAATGTCTAGCTTGGCCTTTGTTATTCTTAATTGTGTCCATTGTGCCCGGGAATCACCGGGAATCACTCAATTAATATGCGCAGCTTGTTAGTTTCTATGCTGTCTGGTTTTTTCACAGACAGAATCCACAGAGAGGTTCTGCAAACTGCTTGCCTCTCTGTCATTGTCCAATTTTCCCTGCATGCAACTCAATGTTCCATTTTATGTCGGGAAGTGGCCAGCTTCGGTGGCTACACTTCTTTTACAAATCACTTTAAATCTGTGCCCTCTCGTTTGTGATCTTTAACAACTAGGAACAGTTTCCATTTATCTACTCTGTCCAACCCCCTCATGTTTTAATTTATTTGATTTATTCATTGTCACGTTTTCCGAGATACAGTGAAAAGTATTGATCTGCTTACAGTCCTGGCAGATCGCTCCATACGTGAGTACGTAGAACTATAATATTACTAGTTATAGAACATACTGTGGTGTTATTGTGATTCTTTTATCAGGATGGATGTCGTAGTGTTAAAGACCACAGAAGCTAAGTTCATTAACAAAGCTAACTTTTATTTACACTACTTATTAAAGCTCGACCACTTACTTCTATAGTAAATAACAATCTAGTAATCTACAATCTACACTCAACGAACACTAGTCTCTGCACTCTCTAACTGCATTCTGATCTCTCTCACTACTCCTATGCTGTCCTCTCTAGCCTTCTTCCAGAAGCCTGTGAGTCAGTGCTTTATATAGTACTGCATCTAGCTCCATCTAGTGGTTAATTATGACATGACATTAACCCTTTGTATTCTGAACATTTCCCATAATGTCACAAATATTATAATAACAATTATAAAAGATGTAGGGGAAAGCTCGCAGAGAGTCACCATGTTCTGACACCATCTTTGAAAAAAACATTTAAAGCCAGCTGGAGCCCGATGTCAGTCAGGAAGAGGAAGAGCTGGTCCGATTCCCTTGTAATTGGTCCAGTGCTGTTGTTTGGAGAAATGCTCGAGCAGCTGTCCGATCTCTTCGCTCCTGCTGCCCAGGCCTGGTCAGGCTGGCCTGCTGCCACATTGCACAGGCCTCACTCCACTCACTGATCCACACAGCCTCTCCCTGTAATGTATCTCCGGGGCTATAGCCCGGGCGCATGGCCCCGCTGCCACCGAACTGGTCCCGACCATCTCAGCAGCTCTTGCCGCCCAGCAAGTCAGCCGGACTGATCTCCACTATCTGTTGGAAACAACCCAGATCACAACGAGCGTTCACACTGCCACCTCTAACCTTTTGAACACTGTATCAAAACTCCTCGTAGCCTCCAAGGAGAACAGTCCCAAACTCTCCCATCAATCCTCATAACTGAAGTTTCTCATCCCTGCTGCTATTCTTGTGAACCTCATCTGCATTCTCTCCAAAACATTCACATCCTTCCGATAGTGTGGCTTCCTATAGTGGAAAATACACCAGCTGACGTTCAATGAGTATCTTGTATGAGGTCAGCATAAACCTTTTGTTACTTTTGTACATTCATTATTTCTTAAAGCTTGTCTGTGCAGTCGTATATTCTATTCGTACCATGTGTGTTTGTGTTAAAATAATGGATTTATTTTGTATTTTACTGGTCACAGTGTTAATCTAATCACCTGGTACGTCATCACCACTTATCACAGTCATATCAGGACACATTTTCTGACAGCACGCTACACGAGTAGTCTTGCTGATTGACTGTATGGGAAAATCTCACAAAACTTGAGAGATTCTGTAGATGGTGGGCAAAATATCTGCTAGATTCCAGCTCAGACATTGAAGTTAACAATCTACCTCCTCATTCCAACTTGTACCTCCTGGAAGATGGGCCTTCACCATTTGGATCCCAACCCACATGACATATCTCAGTCGCTTTCATACTTTCCAGACCCGACTAAAAACATCCCAAAGTTTCCTCTTCTCCACAGAGAACCTGCCCAACTTCCTCACCTTTTACCCTCGAGAGTACCAACGTGAATTAACAGATCCACCTGACTCCTTGATTAGTTAAGTACTGGTAAAGTGAAAACGCTTGCCCTAATTTCCTCTCAACAATCTGGTGAAAATGTCTAGCTATATTCTGACTATCCAGAAGCATAGTAATATTCATTTCATTTCATTTCTAAAGAAGCATCATGCCGGTTAAGAATGAATGTTGGGCTATGACTGCACATTCAGGAATTCAAGTTTTCCAAATCCAAATCTGAAGTTCCATTGACTAGATCAGTTGTGCAAGTCTCTCCTGCCTCTTCTATAGAATGCCATTGATTCAATGGGCCAAATGGCCTCTTTCTGTGCCCTAATGACTCTGCGTGGGTAAATGAGTAAAGGTATGAAGGAAAACAAGGCCAAAATATTCCTGAACTTCAGGGACAACCTCTTAAAATTGATGACATCATTTGAGACAGACAAATACGGCAGCAACGCTTTAGGCACGAGAAGTATATGTTATCAATGGTTCAGAGTCTACTGTCACTTGCTCAGTAATATTGATTTGAATCTAGTATGGTTCTATTGGATCTGATGCTATCAGGCAACACTGAGGCATTGGCATATTGCTAAGTGCAGCAGCCAAAGGACTCGCTGAATAAAGAATGAATCAGTGACTCATCAGTACAAACATGGAACAGTCCTGATAAATGTTTGACAGATACACCAATTTACATAACGATGGCAAAAGCCGAATCCCATTCCGGCAGCATTTTCAAGATTGCTTATTTGGGGCTACACACATCACACATTTTGGACGTGATTTTCCCACCGCGTCACCGACCCCGTTATGCCGGGTGAATAGCAGGAGAGGCCAAAAATGGGATTCGCAACGGGCATCAAACAGTTTGTCATTCGCTAGGCCCGCTCGCAATGGCATGGTCAGGATCTCACCATTTTGCATTTATTTTAATCTCATTAGCGAGATTAAAGTCGAATGCAGCGGACTCCCGGGAGTCATCCCCTCTCCCGCACACGGGCGTCGTTCAATACTTCTCCAGAGAAGTGGGGACCTGGCACCATGGACACTGAGGGAAGGTGAGGAGGTGTGTAGCCCTCTCCATTTACCAACATGCAGCTCAAGGGCACCATAGCTGATGCCCCAGTGCTATGGATGGAGCAGGGGAAGGGTGGTGCGGGGTCCTTGAAGGGGGCTGGCGTTGTTCAGGAGGCTGCAGGGGGCCAGGTCGGAGGTCACCCCTGGGCCGGGAGGGCCTTGCATATGTGAGGCATTCAAGCCATCTTTAAATATTGGGGACACCCATAACAGGGCTAAACACAGCTGCAGCCTAAATGCCCTACCAAACTATTACAGGACAGAGCTATCCTGCAGGTTGTCTTGTGAATGCCCATTTCACCCCTTTTAGGTTTCAAGAGGCTCTGTGTTTTCAATGTTGCAGTCTGTCTTCTTTTCTACCTTTGTACCTGGGTGTCCATGATCCCTTTTCACACCCCTCTGACTGTGACCAGCCTCTAGCTTCACAGCTGAAGGATATTTCAAAGGAGGGATCAGCCTTGTTCGTTGTAATAGCACTTCATAGCCCCTGAACTCTCAAGTGTCTCCTCGAAAGATCAGTTGGCCTATCTGAGAGGATAAGTTATGGACTGGATGGCCTGCAACACTTGATGCCTGAACAGTGTGCCTGTATTCTAGATGCTTCAGCATCATAGAGGTAGCTGCCAACAATAAAACAGTAAAGAGAAGGTGTTCATCACTGAGGACCCTCAAACAACCAAAGGGTAACTATCTGGATGAGCGGACGATGGCTGAGCAGAACCGCCCTACTGTTGCCAGCAGGAGTCTGGGGTCCTGGGGCTCATGGTATGGATGGGACTGGGCGCAGAGTGAAGGTTTCCAGCACTAATAGCTCTCTGGGTGGCACCCTGAGAGAAGGTGGGACAGTCATAAGGGTTGGGAAGGCCCAAGATGGCAGACCTAACTGATAGTCAGTTTCTCTCTTTCTCCAAATCCTTTGTTTTACAAAGATGGACATTGGAGTCGATTACGCTGAGATTGCGGTTGTACTGTTATCGCAGCTGAGACAGGCAGGCATCGAAGAAGACATTGAGGCCACGTAGACTGGAGGCAGCACCATATCTGGAGTGGACCACCCTGCAGGCTGAGGAGGGGCCAGAAGGGCGAGGGTGTACAGGGCTCATTGCTCCTAGAATGAGCTGATGGATACCATGTGCCGCAGGAGGCTCCAACTCAGCAGTTAGACAGTGTGGCACCTGTTCGAATATGGCACCCTGTGGAGGAGGAGGAGGACACCTGCTCCTGGTGGCCATGTTGGTTACGGCAGTTCTTAAATTATTTTGCCACTGGGCCATGCCAGGGGACCTGTGTGGCATCTCACAGTCATCAGCCTACAGGTGCATCCGGGAGGTTTTGGATGTTCTGTATGCCCAGGCATCAGATTACATCACCTTCTACCTGAACCAGGCCCAACAAGGTGCCCGGGCTGCAGGATTCACCAGCATCGGCGGGGCATCGATAGCATAAATGTCACCCTGTGAGTACTAGGGCATCAGGGAGTGCCCTATATCAAAAGGAAGGGGCTCCACTCTCTGCATGTTCAGATCTTGTGTGCCAGCTATCCTGGGTGCAGGCATGACAGCGACATCCTGGGGCACTCAGAGATCCCCGGTATCATCAACGATCACTCCACGATGTCAGGCTGGCTCGTGGGGGATAAGAGACACCTGCTGAGGTCATGGCTGATGACGCCTGTTTGGAGGCGTGAGATCGGGGCAGAGACCTGTTACACAATGAGGCCCGTTTCCACCAGTGCTGTCATTCAGCAGTGTATCCAGCTGCTCAAAATGAGGTTCCACTGCCTGGACAATTGCAATTCAGCCCCCAGATGGTCTCCTACGTTGTGGTACAGCAGCAAGGCGACATACTGATCGAGGAGCAGGAGGAGGAATATGCAGCCTCGCCTGAGAAAGAAGAGGCAACCCCCCCCACCACCCCAATCACAACGCCTTATTTCCTTGTTCCTCATTCCCATATCCCCCGGACCCCCCTCCCACCATCCAAGGGTCTGTGGTACATGACTCCAGGGTGATGGGCCTGGGTTGGCACTGTCAGGGGTCACTATTCAAGGTAGGAGTGTGATGACCACTTTGACCACTCGCTGTGAGGAAAGCTGTGGTGCTCCTCAGGTTTTGATTAAGTCTGATTCCTGTTGTTCTATTGACAGCACGCTCACACCCAGCGTCATGACGGAGGGCTATTTACTTTGAGGTGGTGGTGGGTGTGGTGGGGGGGGGGTGATGGAAGAACACACACGTATGTGTCCAGTGAGCGATGGGGCCTTCAGTCCAGGATGTCGGTCACTGTGCGTTTTCTGTGCTCTCGCCGGTGCTGTCACTAGGGGGGCCTGAAGCAGGAAGCGACTCCAGGAAGGGGGAGAGACCCACCCTGTTGTGAAAATTAAAATGACAGAGGCATTACATGTTTCAGGTGAGAACTGTTTTACTGGTGAACATTTGAATGTGACAATTATCCATTCCCCTTAATGACAAGTATTGACCTCACCAGTGCCCACTCAGCGCTCCTCACATTTCTTGAGCCTCTGTGATCTAGTGCTATGTTGAGGTGTGTCTCCAAGATGCACATCGGAGGTGCAGGCAGCCTGCTGCTTTCCACGCCCTGAGGCCTTTGATGGTTGTCCTCTGGGCAACCTGGAGTTGGTGTCATAGGTGTCACCATTCCACCCAGCTCTGCTCGCTGCCCTTGACATGCGTTAGTGCCAGAGGGGGAGGTGGGGGTTCAGAAGGACTGGGTCTCCTTGGTGGAAAGCCCCAGGATGGGCTCCAATTCTTCCTCATCAATGAGGGTGCCCTTACGGCGCTGGGTGACTCCATCGGATGGAGGGGTAGTGGAGTGAGCTCCAGAAGTCTGAGTCACCTGGCACTGTCAGTCCTGGAGGCCCCCATTGCCTGCACCATGTTGTTGAAGCCCTCAGCGATGCTCCTCAATGACTGAGCCATGCCTTGGACTCCACCACCCATGGCTCGGATGTCGGGCTCCAGATTTCCACTGCAGTCACCACCCTAGCAGCCTGGTTGTCACGCAATGCCGCCACCATCTCCTGCACACAAAGCCACTGGGACTCCTCCAATCGGCCTTGCAGCCACAGGTATTGTCGCTGACATCCCCTCCTGAAGGTCACGGTTTTGGCTTATTATCTGTAACAGCTCAGGGAGAACATTGTTCAGGAGGTTTGGCATCTGGCTGGGGCCCAGCTGAATCCTGGGATCCTGCAGACCTCCGCCTGCTGTCTGCCTTCGATGTCCCTGCCTCCACCTGATGCGCATTGTGTTGTGTAGCTCTGTGATGCTCACCAGACAGTGGCCCGGAAGCCTGTCTGCTAATCTCTGTGGTGGCAGAAGGTGTGAACGATAGCTGTGACAAATTGTTGCTGTTCTCCTCGGGAACTCTCCTCCAAGGTGGTCACTTGGGTGGCGGTGGGGCGGTAGGTGACACCAGATGGCCCAGCCTCATCAGATGGTGATCCTTCAGTGTAAGGCAAGAATAATTGTCTAGGATAATGGGCAGCATGGTGGCACAGTGGTTAGCATCAGGGATCCAGGTTCAATTCCAACCTCGGGTGACTCTGTGTGCTGTTTGCACTTTCTCTCCATATCTGCGTGGGTTTCCTCCGAGTGCTCCGGTTTCCTCCCACAGTCCAAAGAAGTGCAGGTTAGGTGGATTGGCCATGCTAAATTGCCCCTTAGTGTCCAGGAATATGTGGGTTAAGTGTGGCTACGGGGTTGCAGGGATAGAGTGGGAGCACGGTTAGAGTGCTCTTTCAGAGGGCCGGTGCAGACTCGATGGGCAGAATGGCCATCTTCTGCACTGCAGGGATTCTATGATTCTATGATGTCAACTATTTACCTGAGACAGATCACCTGGATGGAGGGGCAGTGCATCCTCACTCCTCTGGCACAGGCCAATCTCGGTGATGGGCATTGCTCACTGCTTGGGCAATCCCACAATCTCCAGCGCCCTTTCCTCATAGGGGAAGAGGACTCACAACTCTGGAATTCTGACCCCAATCTTTTCCCTTTCCTTCTAAGAATCATAGAGTCCTTACCAAGCAGAAGGAGGCCATTCGACCCATCGAGTCTGCAGCGATCTTCCAAATAAACCCTTACCTAGGCCCACTCCCCTGCCCTAGTCCCATGACCCTACCTAACCTGCATATTCCTGGACACGGAGGAGCAATTTTAGCGTGCCCATTCCACCCTACCCTTGGACTGTGGGAGGAAACCGGAGCACTCGGAGGAAACCCACGCAGATATGGGGAGAAGGTGCAAATTCCACATAATTGCCCGTAGTGTAAGGTTAATGGGGGGATTGTTGGGTTACGGGTATACGGGTTACGTGGGTTTAAGTAGGGTGATCATTGCTCGGCACAACATCGAGGGCCGAAGGGCCTGTTCTGTGCTGTACTGTTCTATGTTTCTATGTTCTAATGTGTAGCCATGCCTTTCTGATATCATCAATCTTCTCTATACCCATTCCAGTGCCTCTGTATCTCTACTGACCAGAACTGTACACAATGCTCTAATGTTATCCAACCAATGTTCGATACAGGTTTCACATAACTTCCCTACTTCTCAATACTATCCCTCTAGGAATAAAGCATAGTTCTTGCTTTGCTCTTTGATGGTCATTCTAACTTGAGGTGTATTTGTCCTTTGTTGCTCAGGCCCACCTAGACTTGTACCTTCCAAGTAACAACTGACCTCCCTATTCCGCCCAATGCATTATCTCATAATCATCTGTGTTGAACTTCATTTCCAATTATTGGTCTATTCAACAAGTTTATTAATATCCGCTTGTAACTTGTTGCAACCCTCCATAGTATTGACTATACCTCCAACAATCAATCCCCACCCCACCCCAACCCACCTTAATTCGGCATGCTCAGCAAATTTAGAAATTGTGTTTTTAATTTCAAGGTCCAAATTGGAACTGTAATATTTGAAAGAAGTCCAAACTATAATTTTGCATGAATTTAAAAATGTCTAAGCATGGAGGGCTCATAAGAAACAAAGGGATTCCCTTACAGTAGGATTCTCCAGTCCGTTGGTTAGTGCACCCACACCCAAGGATTTCCCAGTGGTGTGGGATGGCCACAATGGGACATCCCATTGGCAGATGATAGGAACAGAAAAGGCCCATTCCTAATCCAGTGGTCATTTCTGGGAAGATTGACAATCAGTAACGTAAATTGATTTTATAATTGAATAATTGATTTAGTGGCAAGCTTCCTTTTCTTTCACTTGTGGGCACCTTTTCCAAATCCTGCTCATGAATTTCAGGCGTCTGTCTTCATTATGTTTGTTGCAAATGTGGATTTCTTTCATTAAGAAATGCACTGGCAGTTTTTTTGAAAGGAATATTAAAAGTAACACAATGTTCTACATGCTTTGGAAGGAGCTTCGAAATTCTCTTTAATTGCAGATCTCCAAAGTAATGTAGCTAATTAAGTGACCTGATGTACTTTGCAGTTTGGTATCTCCCGAAGTTTCAATGGAAAGCTGAGGAGCTTCAGGAAGCCTTACCGTGTTGCAGAAGTGTCTCTGCCTTTCACAGATCTCCTGGGATTATTTTTAAACGGGTTCTGACCCCGTCACTGCCAGAGACCTTGGTAATAAGTTGCAACCTGCTCCATCTGGTGTGGAAGGATGGTAGCTGTGATTAAACATCAATGCAACAACCTTACAAGTCACTTGAGACTTTTGGAATGCCCAGAGATTGCCTTTGGCTTCTAATGACATGGCTATGTCTCTCCAATGACCTGTTTCAACAGCAGAGTTTGGGCGGATGGAAGCAGGGGATGGGCTTCCAATGTAGGAAGGTAGACATTAATATGAGTGAACTCTGACCGTCCTAAATGGCTTCTCAGTCCCTCAACAGAAAGTGCTGAATGAAGACAGAGTTAACACACAGGTTGCAATAGAGCAGTGGAATACCTGGGCAGGCGTTGGCATAGTGATATTGTCACTAGACCAGTAAGACAAAGACCCAGGTAATGCTGTCATGGCCAATGGTGAAATTTGAAATCAATAAAAATCTAGAATTAAAAGTTTAATGATGGCTGTGAATTGTTTTTTGTAAAAACCCAGATGGCACACTAATGTTCTCTACATATGACAGCAATGTGGTTGACTCTCGTGGCCCTGGAAGCCATTTAATTCAAGGGGCAATGAGGGGGCAATAAGTGCCACTCAACCCACATCCCATGAATGATTTTTTAAAAAAATACCATTGTCATGTGAGAGTACCTTTAAACAATGGATGTTTATCAAATAGCTGCAGTGGATGTACCTTTAAGAAATGGGTGTTTATCAAATAGCTGCTGTGATGCCAGTGTGTGGGTCGAGTTGTGCTGTGACTCTGCTTTTACTTTCGCTTTGACCAAAAAGCTGGTGTGTGTCTGTGTGTTTTAGTTTCGTTTTCAGAGTTGGAAAAGCTGCAGTCACAGTAAGAAGGTGTATTAGTCTCTCTCTCTCTCTCTCTGCTATCTAAAGACAGTCTTCAGATCCTTTGGTGATCTCAAAGTAATACCTGTTTCTGTCGAGAATTTAAACTTGCTGTCTTTCTGTAAAAAGGGTCTTTTGGACTTATGGATGCTGTTCGGAAAGTTATGAAGGGTTACTTATAGAATTGTATCTGTGGGAATTATTGGTGTTGATAGTTGTTAAGATGTTTACTGTGGGTTTATAAAGTATTAACTGGATTCATAAATAAACATGGTTTTGTTTTAAAAGTACTTTAGATCTCTGTTGCATCACACCTGTCAAGTGGGTCCTTGTGCTGCCCATAACCACAATCTATTCAAAGGGGCTGTTTAGCACACAGCTAAATCGCTGGCTTTGAAAGCAGACCAAGCCGGCCAGCAGCACGGTTCAATTCCCGTAACAGCCTCCCCGAACAGGCGCCGGAATGTGGCGACTAGGGGCTTTTCACAGTAACTTCATTTGAAGCCTACTCGTGACAATAAGCCATTTTCATTTTCATTTCAAAGTCGTGGGTCAGGTGAACTCCATGATACACTTTGGTGTGCACTAAACCCTGGCCCATAATACCATGATGTGCTTTTCTTAAGATTCATAGGGTAACACAATTAAGAAGACATGAGGAGGCTATTTGGCTCATCGTGCATGCACAGGTTTTTGGAAAGACCTATCGCCACGGTGGCACAGTGGTTAGCACTGCTGCCTCACAGCACCAGAGACCTGGGTTCGATTCCAACCTCGGGTGACTGTGCCGAGTTTGCACGTTCTCCCCGCGTCTGCCTGGGCTTTCTCTGGGCGCTCTGGTTTCCTCCCACAGTCCAACGATGTGCAGCTTAAGTCAATTGGCCATGCTAAAAATTGCCCCATTAGTGTCCAACAGTTAGGTGGGGTTGCGAGGATGGGGTGCGCCGAGGTGGGGTGCTTCTTCAGAGCGTGCAGGTTTGGTGGATTGGCCATGCTAAATTGCCCCGAGGTAGGGTTCTGGGACCAGGGCGGGGGATCGGGCCTAGGTGGGGGTGCTCTTTCAGAGGGTCGGTGGAGACTCGATGGGCTGAAAGGCCTCCTTCTGCACTGCAGGGATTATATTGTCCTACTTTCCTGCCCTCCTCCCACAACCCTCCGGAAAATCAGACAGGCCATTCCAGATGATGGGAATTGGGCAGCACGGTAGCACAAGTGGATAGCACTGTGGCTTCACAGCTCCAGGGTCCCAGGTTCGATTCCCCGCTGGGTCACTGTCTGTGCAGAGTCTGCACGTTCCCCCCTTGTCAGCGTGGGTTTCCTCCAGGTGCTCTGGTTTCCACCCACAGTCCAAAGATGTGCAGGTTAGGTGAATTAGCCATGAAAAAATTGCCCTCAGTGACCAAAAATGTTAGGAGGGGTTATTGGATTACGGGGATAGGGTGGAAGTGAGAGTTTACGTGGGTCAGTGCAGACTCGATGGGCCGAATGGCCTCCGTCTGCACTGTATGTTCTATGTTCTATGATGCAATAGGAAAAATGTTCTCCCCACCTCACTTCGAATTCTTTTTTTTTAAATTTAGAGTACCCATTTATTTTTTCTAATTAAGGGGCAATTTAGCGTGGCCAATCCACCTACTCTGCACATTTTTGAGTTGTGGGGGCGAAACCCACGCAGACACAGGGAGAATGTGCAAACTCCACAAGGACAGTGACCCAGAGCCGGGATCGAACCTGGGACCTCAGCGCCGTGAGGCAGCTGTGCTAACCACTAGGCCACTGTGCTGCCCTTTCACTTCGAATTCTTGTTTCACACTTTGTACTTGATTGTGAAAGCTGCAGCTTAAATACGCAACAGTACTTAAACTTCTCGTGTAGAAGAATGTCTAATTCTTTCAGGCACAATGTTCCTGATCATAAACAATCTAACCACTCTTGTTAACCAGATGGCCCTGCATATTATTAAGGGTATCTTTCCAAATGTGTTGCAGGTCTCAATAAGGAATTCATGAGGCATGTGTCACGCTTACTGAACAGATGTTCGAGTGCGTTTTACTTGCTCCTTGTTTTCCAAGTATGCGAACTACATTGCAACAGTTACACAAATTAACCTGACAGCATTAATTGACTTCCTGAGTATATTATTTTGTTGATTCACACCCCAACAGTGGCCCAAAACACGGTGCCATAAACAGTAAAACAACACATGTTTTGATGCAATGGATTTTAATATTAATCCCCAGTTGCGAATGAGGCGCCATAGAACACAGAACATAGAATAGTACAGCACAGTACAGGTCCTTCGGCCCACGATGTTGTGCCGACCAGTTATCCTCATCTGTGATCAACCTAACTTACACCCCTTCAATTTACTGCTGTCCATGTGCTTGTCTGAGAGTCGCTTAAATGTCCCTAATGACTCTGAATCCACCACTGCTGGCAGTGCATTCCACACACCCACCACTCTCTGTGTAAAGAAAAAGAAACGCCCATCAGCCATGATTGAATGGCGGAGTGGACTCGATGGGCCGAATGGCCTTACTTCCACTCCTATGTCTTATGGTCTTATGGTCTTATCTGATCTCTCCCTTATACCTTCCCCAATCACCTTAAAATTATGTCCCGTCATGACAGCCATTTCCGCCCTGGGGAAAAGTCTCTGGCAATCCACTATCCATGCCTCGCATCACCTTGTACACCTCTATCAAGTCACCCCTCTTCCTTCTTCGCTCCAGTGAGAAAAGCCCTAGTTCCCTCAACTTTCTTCATAAGACATGCCCTCCAGTATGGTCGGCAATTTTTTGCAAGAGTGGCAGCAGGCAGGCTGGCCCTATTCTAGTGGCCAGGTAGGCCTCAGCTGCACGCATGAGTCTGGTCGACTTCTCGATCTAAAAGGCTGAAGGTTCACGGAGAGCCAAACGTTAAAAGTGATTGGGGAGGCAGGTAGGTAGGTGACCCAGTGGGGTTCAGCAGGGAACTCGAGGAGACCCAAGGAGAGAGCAAAATCTTGGGGCTGCAGGATGGAAATGAAGATGAAAATCGCTTATTGTCACAAGTAAGTTTCAATGAAGTTACTGTGAAAAGCCTCTAGTTGCCACATTCCGGCGCCTGTTCGGGGAGGCTGGTACGGGAATTGAACCGTGCTGCTGGCCTGCCTTGGTCTGCTTTAAAAGTTAGTGATTTAGTCCAGTGTGCTAAACCAGCCGCTAACTCACCAAAGAACAAAAATACCGCGTCCAGTGTGGTAGTCACCACTGTTGTATTGTATATACCGCAGACGACGTGTATTACGGTAAGGCTCCTTACTACAGCTAAGGGGGTAGATCCTTGCCTGCTGGCTCCGCCCAGTAGGCGGAGTATAAATGTGTGGGCTCGCCGAGCTGCAGCCATTTTGGCGGCAGCTGCAGGAGGCTACACATCTCTGCGTAATAAAGCCTCGATTACTCTCTACTCTCGTCTTGTCATAATTGATAGTGCATCAATTTATTAAGCAGAGATGTGCAGCCAGAACGCGTTGCCAGGGGGCTAAACATGCAGAGAGGATGGGATTTTGACCTCCCAGTGGGAGGAAGTGCCACAGTCAGGAAGCTCACAGTCTCAGCAGCGGCAGTACTCAGCAGTGGGCACTGCTGGAATTGCAAGCGGACCCACAGAACTGCAGTGGATCCCGGAGCGCGCTAACGCCCAGGCTTTCAGGATAGGGAGAGATCGGGCGGCTGAGGGAGGATGGGGTGGGTGGCGGTGTGTGTGTGTGGATTGAGGGGGGAGGGGTGGGGGGAGGAGGATAGGTTCTGAGGGCCAAATGGGGAAGAAGGAATGAAGAGGAGGGAGTGCATCTCAGGGGGCCTGCCCTTGATAAGCACAGGATACCCTCCTGATGCGACCATCAATTCACACCAGACAGAGACTTGAAGTGAATAGTGGCTTTAATCAATGAGAACAGTGCCTGCCTGCGACTGCTCTGTACTGAGAGCCGTCTACAGGGCAGCTGCTCTATATACCTCCCCTCAAGGGGGCGGAGCCAGGGGCGGAGCCCACAAGGGCACCAACATGATACAAGCGGTGTAATACAGTACAATGGTCCATAGGTGGAGCCCACAAGGGCAACAACATAGTACAATGCAATACAGTGGTGAATGGTTACCATAATACGTTCACCACACCTGCCCAGTGTAAACAAAATTACTTAGATGCTGCAATCTGAAACAAAACAGAAAATACTGTACAATCTCAGCAGATCTGACAGCATCTGTGGTTTCAAGTCTGATGACATTTTGTCAAGGCGAGAGAGAACTGGAAATAGGAACAGATTTATACTGTTGTTGGTGGGGGGGGGGGGTCGGGGGCGGCATGGAAGCAGATAGGACGCCAGCCATAGGTGGAGATTGACAAAGGTGTCATGGACAGAATGACAGAGGGAATGTAAATGGTGGTGATCAAGGCTAAGAAGGGTGCTGATGGCGGTACCTAAAGAGGAACACCTTGTCATACACCAGGAGGGAAATGGGAAGCAATGAAAGTGGACAAGGAGAAACAGGTGAAGGTAAACGTTGCTGGAGAGAAGAGCAGTACTTCTTCAAAGTTGGCATTGCTGGAAGAGCAGTGGCCGTGAATTAAACACAAAGTTAATTACTGAGGAATCTGAAACATGGTGGTTAGCATAAATGCTTCACAGCTCCAGGGTCCCAGGTTCGATTCCCGGCTGGGTCACTGTCTGTGCGGAGTCTGCACGTCCTCCCCGTGTGTGCGTGGGTTTCCTCCGGGTGCTCTGGTTTCCTCCCACAGTCCAAAGATGTGCGGGTTAGGTGGATTGGCCATGCTAAATTGCCCGTAGTGTCCTAAAAAGTAAGGTTAAGGGGGGGGTTGTTGGGTTACGGTTATAGGGTGGATACGTGGGTTTGAGTAGGGTGATCATTGCTCGGCACAACATCGAGGGCTGTTCTGTGCTGTACTGTTCTATGTTCTATGTTCTAAAAACAGAAATCTCCCCAATGCTGTTCGTCCCCTTTTCCTTCCCGCCTTTCTGTTTTAAAAAAAAGGTTAGCCACTCCCACCTTCCCTGAGCACTCCAGTCGCATTATGACATGGGCAGCATGACAGTCTGACCAATTGGCTTGGGAACAGGCTCAATTGACAGTTATTTAATTTAAAATGGCAGACGGGCTGCTGGTTTCAGTAACCCCCCCCCCCCCCCCCCCCCCACCCAGCCATTGCATAATGGCGGACAGCTTGGGGGTGTGCCGGAATGTGGTAGACTTGGCATCATAATAAAAATAGACTTCTGTTGACAATTACTATCTTATTTAGTCAGAGGGTGATATCTGGTTGTGAAGTAATCTGATCAACTTTACTGTGACTACTTTGATCAAAACTGGACTAACACCATATATAAGTTGCCATAGTCCCAGAGGCCATGGGCTGCTTTTCCCTTTGAGGGGGGAGAGCTGACTGGCGGTGATTTAACCTGAGGGTCACCACACCTCAGGCGAGGGGCAAGGTTGAGAAGGTGGGGCCTTCATGTGTAACCTCAGCCGGTACGGCAATTGAACCCGCGCTGTTGGCTTCGTTCTGCATCATGAACCAGCTGTCCAGCAAACTCGCTAAACCGGCCCCCCGCCACCATACAAACCCGCTGTTAAGCAGGGACAGAGAGGTGAAATTGCAACAACCCCGCTCAGGCCATTCGGTCGGCAGCCATGATACACCTTTGCGAACCATGCCATTTCCATCACACATTTATCCACAACAATGTCCAATAAAAATCCTCCCCTCTTCGGCATTGTTAAAATAAGTGACACAAATGCGTTTGAAGATTTATACTCTTACCCCTGATGGGTCTTCATTTACAGAGTATCAGGAGAAGTAGGGAGTAATATTCCAGCCCGCAAGCAGTGAAACCGTAACGGAATCATTTGTTGCCCAGGTGACACACTACAAACCCAAACATCAGTTCCATTTATTGCTGATGGCAAATTAAGACACCAGATCAGAAGTTAATTGGAAGGAATTATGCAAATATACTTGAGCTACCTGGCACCTTACATGGACTAACAATTGATGCTGAACATGACCTCATCGGAGGGGCTAATACGTGCTGGCTGACTGTTTCATACCGGAAGGAGGAAGCCAGTCTGGGATCAACACCGTAGCCTTATGCCTATCTCAACCAACATCTTGCCAAAAGGCTGTTTAATTATGGGAACGATTCAACTAATTGGGAACAAAGTTCCATAGCGAGCATGTTTAGCTGCGTGTTTCCTGGGGCTCATAGTGCCGAGAAACATTTGGTACCTTGGCAGTACCAACCTGGCAACTTGGCAGTGTCCATGTCAGCTGGCAGTGCCACCTGAGTTCCAACTGGCACTGCCAAGGTGCCCAGACTGGCACCCATGTGGCACAGCCAGTGTGCCAGGCTGGCATTGCCAGGGTGCCCAGTTGGCACCAATAGCACCAGGTCACCCTGCCAAAAGGGCATGCAGATGGGGGCCTCCAAAGCCTGGGGAGACCTCCACCAGTGCTATTCCGTCTGGTCCCCGTTTGTGGAGACCAGCACTGAATGGCACTCACCCGAGGTCTTGTAGGCGAATGCGTTAGATCCCTTCGCCTTGTGTAGATCATGGGAGGGAATATTAGAGTGAGACTAGCTGAAAATAGTGATCCTGCCCACAATGGGTGAGATTCTGATCGTGACTTCTCAAGAGATCGTGTTAGATCTCGCGAGGCGTGGTGAGCCGGGTAGATCCTGGAAGAGGAAACTCCCGACCACACCTCGCTGCCTTTTGGATGCAACGCGGCCGATAGATTGCGCTCAATACTGCAGGAATACCACAATGTACGCTTTCAGATTATAAAGAATGAAGCAGACAAGTTTTCTGTGTTTAAACAACGAACAAGGCATATTGTTGAAATAATTTCCTAAATTAAAAAAATGTAAGTAAATCATTACCATCATTCATACTTTGCAGACAGTCCCTGGGCCCACACGCACGCTGGTATAGATGAGAAAATAAGAGGACAGGCTTAAAGTTTTTTTTACAGATTGTTAGGAAGGAAAAACAAAAGAATATATGGTTAGTTTTCCTTTGGCCGGTCTCGATATTGGTGATTACACGTTTCTGCCATTTGTTCAGTTGTCTGAGCCAATTCCCACGTTTTATTCCCAAAAGATCTCGGTTTGCAGAAGATCTATTTCTCTGGATGGTTAATTTTGCAAATACGGGCTCAACACTTCAGAAAGTGAGGAAGAGAGACAACTTCTTTGTCGCCTTTCAGTACAGCATTTTGATCTCTGATCTCTCAGGCTTGGTAAACAGTCCTTAATGTCTTATTGGCCGTATACTCCAGAGGAATTTGATTGATCCATGTCTGCTGTCGTCATTAGTTTAGAACAGGTGATTGCACCTTTTGATGTCTCATCTCGGAAATGTTGTAAAAGTTTCAGGATAGTATAAAAGTCAACAGAAGATGGGTTTTGCTCTCTCCCCAGGGGGGTTTAAGTGTCTGTTCCTTTTCACTTTGATAGAATGCAAATCTGTACGCTGTAGCTGGCTGGCAGCCTTATATTGTATTAATATGATTACAGTTTATTGTTCTTTGTTAAATCAAGCCAGTAAAAATAATGAAGACATGTATGTTTTCTTTAAGAAAAGCACGGGCTGGACATAGCCGCAGGATCGGTCTGGTCATACGACCAGAAAGTCGGTGCCACCCCCGCACCGATCCTCCGCCCGGTGGGGGGCTAGCAGCTGTACAGTGTAAAGCCCCCAGCTTTACCTGCGGATATGGCCAGAGGATGACCAGGTCCGTACCTACGCACGGCGGCCGTGCAGTGCAACCCGCGGACCCGGCCTGCCAAAAACTGCCCCCATGTAACCGGCCTCGCCACCCCCAGGCCACCCCCCCCCCACCACTCCCCCCAGCCCCCGCCAAAGCCCCCGACCAGCGGAACGGCTCCCTCCTGAATGCGGCGGCGCTGGACATGGTCCGCCGCTGCTACGCGCGGTCCCCGAACGGTGTCAGCACATGTGTCCCATGCCATCGGGGACTCGGCCGATCGGGGGTGGAGCATCACAAAAACGGCGCCGCCCTCCGATTCCGCGTAAATGGGGATTCTCCGGCCGAACCCGATTTCGGCGCCAGCGATCGGACTATCCAGCCCAACATCTTTGGAACAGTATGCACGTAGGCCCTTTTTAATTTATGAGTGGTTCGATTTAAAAATAATCCAGCAGACGAGCTTTGGGCATAAAGGGAATAGATTAGTTTATTACAAAACCTGAGGTTTGCTTTGCAGCTGTGAGTCAACCAGTCGGTGTTTGCCTCCCTCAGGTGGATTCAGCATGTTTTTGGAAGAGAGAAAAGGTCTCTTATTCTTCACTAATTCTGTAATGATGACATTTTCTTGGACTTCTTCACCAGAAACAGCAGACGATTTCTTTTCAAAAAATCATTTTTTTTCCGCTCTTGGTCAAGAACCCTCTCTGAAGTTGTTTGTCAGAACGTATCCTGGGGTTCTGCACACAAAATGGCTGTTCGCAGCCTGTTGTTATACAGTTCCAAAACTTAAAAATGGCTGCTCCCAAACTGACCTACTGTGCTCCCATTAGGCATTGGGTTAACCTGGAGCACAGTCCAATTCACTGTCTTTTTAGGCGATGCAATCAACCTTCTGAGTGTCTCAGCCATTCATTTGAAAGCGTCCCGTTCTCCCAGGCGTGAGGAGGTGGGAAAAAGCTCCTTTGGTCGTTTGAAGGACTTTCAAGGTATGTCTGCTTGAAATCCACTCAGGGCTTTCCGGAAACGTGACAAAATGACAGTTGTGAAAAGGTCAGGTGACTTTTGGCAGCCATTTTTCTGGCTTCTTGTGTCCAATTAAAAATGAAGGTTAGCTTCTTTGAGAAAATTTACAATATCGCAATGGCGTGCTTGTGGCATACATTTGACAGGATCAAGGATCTTGAAGGCAGATGTCCTGTTTGCCAGAAACTGCCAGCCAATCAGCAGCGTCGCTGGAGAAGTTGGCGCTGCAGTCAGTATGGCCCCCACCCCAGGCGTGAGTTCAAGGAGGGTGAGCGATATCAGGAGGGAGGGTGCGGGAAGGGTGCGATGGTGGCACATATGAACATAAGACATAGGAGCAGGTGTAGGCCATTCAGCCCCTCGTGCCTGCACCGCCATCCAATAAGATCATGGCCGATCAGATTGTAACCTCAGCTCCACAGTTCCACCAATCGCAGATAACCTTTCTCCCCCTTACTTATCAACAATCTCTCGCTCTGCCTTAAAAATATTCAAAGACTCTGCTTCCTCTATCTTTTGAGGAAGAGAATTCCAAAGACTCATGAAAATCCGAGAGGAAAAACATTTCCCTCATCTCCGTCTTAAATGAGCGATTCCTGATTTTTATATGTTTTCCTGTACCATGGCCCCATGGATAGTCATCTCTCCACCCCGTAGCCCCACTCTCATCCAAACAAGCTGAAAGAACCTCAAAATAGTTGGCACAATCTGAGAGTCCTGCACCCCTGCCCCCTGGGTATTCTTTCTTGCCTCCCTTGCAATCATACCTCCCTGACCATTGGCCAACCCTCTCCTAACAGGTGTGACTGCCTCCTGGTTTAAAAAAAACTGTCCTGGCAACTTTCCGACTCCCTGATGCATTGCAGTGTCTGCAGCTCGGCCTCCAGCTCAATAACTCTGAGCCGAATCTCCTCGAGTCGCAAACGTTCACTGCAGACATGTTTTGTCTGGATCACAATGGTGTCGTGTTAAGCATACTGAGATAACGCGGGCTGCAACTGGATGCAGCGTTAACTGATAGATACTCCAGACCTTGAAGTTAGTTCAATCTGATTTATTGAACCAGTCACACAGTTAGCACAGTTCTCTGTGAGTTCGACTCTTTGCTAACCTAAGTGTGATTACTCACTCTGACTGAACCAGACTAGCTCTTAGCCACGTGCTGGAGGTGTTATGTGATATATGCACCCTGACGCACTCTGCAGATGTCCCCAGTGGAAAGAGGAAGAGTGTGAGTGCCTCATGCCTTTTATAGTGAGAAACCACCCCCAAGTGTTCTGCCTGCTGATTGGTTATGTCCTGTTCTCTGTGTTCATTAGCTGCGTGTCTGTATCTCATTATGTGCATGTCTGCATAACATGGCAAATAGCATCCAGGATCTCCCACATGCAGCATCCATGACACATCACCTGCCCTACCATATTGGCCGCGATTCTCCGAAATGGAGACAAAGCCCCGACACCGGAGTGAAAACCGGAGTGTTTCGCCCCGGCGTGGTAGCCCACTCCCAGCCCCCTATTCTCCCGCCCCCGGGAGGCTAGGAACGGCGTCGCGTATTTTACGCGCGCTGGGCCTTGGCGCCGCGTAAAAAGTGGCGCCACGTAAATGACACGGCCAGCGTCACGTAAATTAAGTCACCTGCGCATGCGCAGTTGCTGTCCTCCCCGAGGCCGCCCCGCAAGAAGAAGATGGCGGATGGATCTTGCGGGGTGGCGGAGGAAAGAAGGTCCTCCTTTAGAGAGGTCGGCCCGCCGATCGGTGGGCCCTGACCGCGGGCCAGACCACATCGGAGCCCCCCCCCCCCCCCCCCCCCGGTGCAGGAACCCCCCTCCCCACCCCCCACAGGCAGCCGATTCCCGCGCAGTTCCCGCCGGCAGCGACCAGGTGTGGAGGGCGCCGGCGGGAACCTGTTGTGTTGGGGCGGCCACTCGGCCCATCCAGGCCCGGAGAATCGCCGCTAGCCTTTTGCAAACGGCGAACGCCGATTCTCTGAGCGGCCAACCGTGATTCTCGCCGCTCTGGTTTGGGGGGGGTTGTGGGAGAATCACGTGCGGGTGCCGGGGCGACGTGGCGGGACTCGAGCGGCACCCCGGCGATTCTCCCATCCGGCGTGGCGGGGGGGAGAATTCCGCCCAATATGTTCTAATGAGCTACTTAATTATTTCATTAAATTAATTACTTCCTTTCATTGTTGTAGAATAAGAACCAATTCCCACAGGGTAAAAACTAGTCAGAAAACACAAAAGGAGCATCTCCTTCCCCCCTTCACCCAAGTCCCTCACTCAACTCTCTGCACCGATAGCTGAAAGTCAGACTGGGAGTTGTGTGTTTATCGGCTGTGAAGCCAGCTCAGCCCCAGGTACAGGAAAAACAGCCTCAGTTCGTTTCCTTAGTTCACTTGAACTTCACTCCAGGAGAGAGTTTGAATACACCTGCTTCAGCCGGGATGAAATTTAGAATTTACACTGTGAATCTCAGTTGTTAAATGGTAAATAGGAACAAAATTGTCTATTTCGTAAGAGATTAAGGTCCCCTCACTCATCCAAATCTCGGCACTCTTCTTCAAAGTCCTGTGTCTGAGGGGGATGAGGGGGTGTTCAGCAGCACCACAAGAAGGGGTTTGGCTCGCAGAGGCCCTCCCCCTTCCTAATGTTGGGTCCCTCGACTAGCCATTAAGTGCCTTTGATTGAGGGACGCACTTGGCAGCCTATAAGCAAACATGCTGGGATTTGTTTGTATGGCCCCTCCCATGGCAAGCCCCCTGACCACCATCAGGTTAATAATTTCTAATCGCATTAATCACCCAAATAAAGGTCTCAATTGGTGGCAGGGCAGGGAGGTCTTCCATGGGCCTTCCCGCTGTGGGCCTACTCAGGGGATTAAATGCCCCCACCACTGAAACCTGCTGCGGGGGATTACACAAGATTCTGCCTTCAGTTTTTCAAGTTCAGTAAAGTCCCTCGGACGCGATTCATCGGTTTTGTTTCGCTCGAGCGAAGGCGCAACGAGGCCGGTGAATAGCGGGAGAGGCCAGAAACAAGAACCACTCCAGGCGCGAAACAGTTTGCGATGGAGCCAGCCCACTCCCGTCGGCGAAATCAGGAACCCGCTGTAGAAAGGCGAGAAACCAACAATCACCACTTAAGCCCTATTTCCATCCAATTAACGGGAGCCATCCCATATCCAACAGGCTCCCATATTCCGGCGGCCTCCCCAGGAAGTGGTCATGCTGACACCGATTAGCACTCCTTTTGAAAAATGTGAACCTGGCGGATGAGCTGCTGTGGGGAGCTGAGGAGGTGAGTAGCCATCTTCACTCACAGGCAAAGAGCCCGGGGGCACTGGGTTTGCTGCTCTTGTGCTCGGGCGGGTTTTGGGGGGGGGGGGGGCAACTAGGGGTTGCAGTCCTGATTGGAGGTGGATTTGGGGGTATCAAGGCTGGTGGGAGAACCCGGCTGGGGTGGGTTCTGCTGGGGGGAGGGCAACCGTACGCTGGTCCTCCATGCCAACCCCGGACTGTATGTTCCCGTTCCGGGGGCAACCCTTGTCCCTGCCTGTCTGCCCCATCAATCACTCATAACTCCCACTGACCATGGAGGCCTCTCGCCATGCATCTGAAGGTTACTGCTAATAGAGAATTGGCAATCGTGGTGAAGTGAGCACTTCACACATACCAAGTGGATCCCGGTAGGTGGGCGGGCCACATAGCACGTGGGGCTCATTGCCTAGCATCCCAATCACGCCCTGATGCACAGACACCGTGCTTGAACACTGTGGGAGACAGCAGCACAGATGCAGCAGCCAACCCCGAACACCCAGGTGGCGGGCCCCAGCCTCAGGCACATGTCCGTGGCTGAGGTTGTGTGGGCAAGGCATGTCAGGTGGGGGGGGGGGGGGGGGGGGGGGGTACAGGATCCCATGTCTGGGCGGATGGGGCATGGAATTGGTGTTCGGCCCACATCGCAGAACAGAAAGCCAGAGGCACCATACTGGTTGCGGTGAGGGTGTTTTAATACAAGAGTATACCACTGTCCCACTCTCTCTGTGGTGCTGCCCCATTATCTCATCCTCCCTTCTCCTCCACAATGCCCCAATGCAACCCTCCTCCACTCCTTACTCCCTACCCCTGCCCCCCCCACCGGTGCCCTCGCAGTGATCCTCAACGTGCTTGGCCCACCTTGCTCTATCCCCAGGATGCATATCAGAGTTGGAGGTAGCCTGCTGCTTACCACTTCCCATGGCCTCCGATGCCCCTGGCGGGTGTCCTCTGGGGGCTGTGGGGCTGGAGGGCCACACTGCACTTGATGGCGACACATGCTGTGCCGATTTGTTCCAGGTGGAACCCGGGGCAGCTTCAGGCCACCGTTGCCAGCACCCGTCCTCCTGGTCGGTGTCCATGGGGCCCTAGGGTCACCCCGGGATGGAGGGGCAGCTGGATTGAGCCCCTGCTGAGGATTTTTATGTCCGGCACCGCTCCACGAGTCTGGGCCCCCTCCTGACGATTGTGGCACAGCTTCTCCTGTGGAGAGAGAATTGCTAGCTGCACAGTGGTGTGGGGGCGGGGTGGGGAGTGTGAAGGAAGGATTGGTGGGGGGGGGTAAAGGGAGGGGATCTGAAGGGAAGGGGGGTGAAGGGAGGGAGGGGTGAAGGGAGGGGGGCTGAAGAGAAGGTTGGGGGGGCTAATGGAGGGTTGGCGAGGGGCTGGCCACGTGGGGGTGGGAAGGTTGCGACGGGGGTTGTTAGCTGTGAGTGGCCCGGTGGAGGTCTTTGAACTTCTTGTGGCACTGGAGTTCAGTCCTCATGGTCACGCTGCCAAAACTGAAGGCCGCTGCCACTTCATCCCAGGTGTCACTGGCTGCCCTGTGGCTGACCCTTTGGGAGAACAGGACATCCCTCCTGGCCTTGACCGCATCGAGGAGCCTCCCCTGGTCCGCAAATCTTGAGGCTGGTTGTCTCGGCGCCATGGCTGCGAGCTGAGTGGGGTTGGCTGTGCAAGATCAGTTTAAGTGCTGTTCAACCTTGTTCGTGGCCCCCGCCAATTGGCTGGTGAGCCTTCATTTGCATCGCGAAGCCCATGGTGTCTCGTTAAGTGGACCAATTAATGTTGTATTGTGTTGTCGGCCTTCCCAGGCCTAACACTGGGAATCCAGCAGCTGTTCCCGCTCGCTACCACACTTAGAAATCTTTCCGGAGGATTTCTCCCCTCATCGTTGACACCGTCTGGTGAATCACCTTCCAATGATTTTGGCACTTTTTCTTCAGTTTGGTGCCTTGAACGGGATGTGCCACTCCTCCAGGGGAAAATCTAGAAGGCTTTACCAGTTCAAAATTAAGTATTTTTCCTCAGATTTAATACAAAATAGTGGCAGTGATGGAAGGCACCGAGCTTTGTGTTTACATTCATGTGTGATGCGAAATCTCCATTTATACTATGTTGCTTCCAAGAGACACATCCTGAACAACATCTGCTGTACCCACTTCAGTCTGGCAGTAAAGATTAAGAGTGGTTCCAACTGTGACTTGTAACTCCAGTTGAGTATGTCATGTAACAATTTGGAATTGGCAGCATAGTTAAAGTTAATTGGATCTAATCCCCAATTGCACTTTTTAAAAAACCGTACTGCCATTAAAATTTACAGCTATTTCAAACTGATGTTGGAATTTACGAACTTGCATAAACGCCGCTCAAATGTGACTTAATACGGAGCTGATTTAATACACATGGCAATGGATCAGCATTATGAAGTCATCACCAACCGTGTCCATCTCGTATCTATCTCGTAACTTTCTGTTCATTTCCGGACTTGTGCGCTGGTTTTTAATGCAGCGCTGGATGTTTACAGATAATTAGTCGTCAAGTTGGCCCCAGATTTATGCCACAGGCTGCAAACATCTGTAATGATGAACTCCGTCACTTCAGCAAAGGTGCCAACTCATTAAAAATAAATGGGATTAAAATAGCGAAGAGAATAATTTCAGACAATGGCATTACGTTTTTGGTTCATTTGGCGCCCAATGTAACCCCATGGCTTTTAACATTAGGGGCGCACATGATAAATTTAACTTGGTCAATGACTGCTCTATCAACCTCTGACCTCTTATTCAGAATCACCAACTGTCATCAGGCCATGCTCCTTTATTTTTGAAAATACGCTTTTTCAGCTCTCCACTGACTGAAAAATTTACAATTTGAACTGATAGAGTAGACTGCTTGAATAAAGGTTCAAGGCCAAATTCCAGGGTGGAGGTGGGAAAATAACAAATCACCCTCAGGGGAGTGTGAAGCAAGAGGCACATTTTCCGTGACCCAGACACCTTATCAAAGTTCGCAACTGTCTCGGCGAGAGGCATTTAAAAAAAAATCCAAAGGACTGGATGTTGAAACAATGGCGTCCAGTGATAGGCACACACCCAAAAGCTCTTGCAAATACACAATGGGTGCAGTATTTCAAGGCACGCCTGCTGGCCACTCGAGATAGAGCATGAGAGAGATTGCAAATGATAAAGCCTTCAAAAGCAGAAACAAGCTGAGAGCTGCTCAATCACTCCATTTCTCTGTTTTGGAGCAGGCCTGTTGCCCAGTTCAAGAAGCCAACTCTACCGGAAACTACCAGCGAACCAGGATCTTGTGATAATGCATTATGTTCTTCATCTGACCTTATCTAAGAAACCGACTCAGCTAAATAGGCCGCAACATTTAAAATCTACACCTCCAAGTCAATCAAAAGGCAAATTTACCCATCTATTTTTTTTTTTATTGGACTTTAAATTCCCTTTTGTCTGATTTATGTGTGTGTTTATGTGTGTATGAAGTACATGCATGGGCCCAAGTGACTGCTTGAATCCTGTTTTTATTATTTTTCCCAGTTTTAGTTGCTCATAAATTTGCTCTTTATTTGACACAAGAAAACCTGGTTTGATTGGCACCACATTGCTTTCAGCTTGTTCTTTATTCGTTCATAGGATGTGGGCGTCGCTGGCTGGGCCAGCATTTATTTCCCATCCTGAGGTCACTTAAGAGTCAACCACTTTGCTGAGGGTTTGGAGTCACATATAGGCCAGACCGGATAAGGGTGACGGATTTCCTTCCCGAAAGGACATCAGTGGACCAGATGGGTTTTTTACAGCAGTCCACAATGGTCTCATGGTCATCATTAGACTTTTAATTCCAGATGTTTACTGAATTCAAATTCCAACATCTGCCCTGGCGGGATTCGAACTGGGTCCCCAGAACATTACCCTGGGTCTCTGGATTATTAGTCCAGTGACAATACTACTACGCCACCGTCTCCCCTAGGAGTTAAATATATTTGGACCTTGAAAAGGCATATCCTCGTTAAAAAAAAACTTCCACCTTTATGGTGACCAACTAAGGAGGTTGAATAGAGGCCAGCCACTTCACCAATTCTCACCTGTTTGGAACCAAATTGTCAACAAACACAGCCCGAGCACCTCCATCTTTCTCACCAATGCTCAGTTTGGCTACAACCATTCAGGTCCAGGCCTCACCTCAATCCAGATATAAACTAAGAGCTGAATGTCAAAGGTGAGCGGAGAGAAGCTGCTCTTCATAGCAAGGTCAAACTGGTATCGCTCACAAACACCCATGAAAGCCTGAAGTTAGCGGAGTGAGGGGGGTGGGGGGCAGGGACAGGTGTTAAAGAGAAGATACCCCTGCCGCGGGGGGCAGACCTGGCATAAAGGAATCTAGATGTGGTAGTTGGAGACCCAGCATCTCAGCCCCAGGACATTACGACTGGAGTTTATTTTGGCCACAACCTCGTGCTAACACTTGAGATGTTTTATCAGAGGCCTTCTCTTCCTCATAAGGTCATATTTGGGGTTGTTTGCTGCAGCTTTCAATAGAATTGAGCTCCATTATGATCAGTGTGACTCCCTCACTCTTCAGTCCTATTCCTGGAAACAATCTGAAATTAAGCAAGTCTATTTGAAACCCCTGGTGTCTATTTGATGCTGTCATAAGCTTCTGGCTTCACGTCCTTGTCTTAACTAAGACCGCTTACCTCCACCACTGCAGCATTGCCCGACTTCACATCTATCTCAGCTGTCTTCTGCAGAAATCCTCAATAATGCCCCCACTACCTCTGGACTTGACTGTTCCAATGCACTCCTGGCTAGTTCCCCCATATTCCACCTTCTGAAGTTTGCAGGTTAGGTGGATTGGCCAGGCTAAATTGCCCTTAGTGTCAAAAAAAAATGATTAGGAGGGGTTATAGGGTTATGGGGATAGGGTGGAAGTGAGGGCTTAAGTGGGTTGGTGCAGAATTGATGGGCCGAATGGCCTCCTTCTGCACTGTATGTTCTATATATCTATTCATTTAAGATATTCACTAATGCTTGCACGGTGTTCAGTACCATTCACCACCTTTCAGGTACTGAAGCAGTGTGTGCCTGCATGCAGAGAAACCTGAACAATATTTAGACATGGGCTTCAGATAAATGACAAATAATCCCTGCACCACATAGCTGCAAGGTAATTAAATGAACAAATGAAATGAAAATCGCTATTGTCACAAGTAGGCTTCAAATGAAGTTACTGTGTAAAGCCCCTAGTTGCCACATTCCGGCGCCTGTTCGGGGAGGCTGGTACGGGAATTGAACCGTGCTGCTGACCTGCCTTGGTCTGCTTTAAAAGCCAGTTCTTATCTTCAACAAGAGAGAATCTAGTCATCTCTTGACACTCAATGCCATTACCATAGAACATGCCCCTCAACTCATGAAAGAATAAAAAATGTCTGACATCTTCTTTGCCGCTCCCAATTTCCATTCTTATGAAGGAATCCACAATTAACTTATTTGGAAGAAAGTTCTGCAAATAATTAGCCAGGTGTACAAATTGCTACTTATCTTTCACATTTACAGAAATCATTCCCTTAATCGCTTTAGACGATTCAATACCAAACTCATTAATAATGACTGTAAAATACTGTATGGTGCTTCATAACAACAAATCTGAAGCTTCTATCACTGGACACAATGGGGCAGGATTCTCCGATCATTGACGCCAAAATCGTGTTCGGCGATCAGCCGCAGAATCGCTGTTTATGCTGGAATTGGTGGTGTCGCCCTTTTTTTGATATTCCGCCCCCTCAAAAGCGGCATGCTCGTGGAGTACACCGCATGTCCCACACCGTAAGGACGGCCTCAGGGCATCACCTGAGGCCCTCCCCCCATGCTCCGCCCTCGATGGGCCGAGTCCCAGACGGCGTGGGACATGTGCTCACACAATTCGGGGACTTTGCGTGGCATCAGAGGACTGAGTCCAGCGTCGCCACAGTCGGGGGAGGGGGTAGCCATTCCACAGGTAGGGGGGGCTTCGGCGGGGGTTGGGAGCACTGGTGGGGGTGGTCCGGAGTGTACGAGGCTGACTCCAGGGGGGGCAGTTTTGGCAGGCCAGGGCCGCCCACGGCCGGCGCCATGTTGCACAGTGCAGCTGCGGCAGGCCGCCGCCTTTCGCATGCGCGGCCACAGACCAACCATTCTGCACCCCAATCCGCTGGTAAAGCCCCCCCCCCCTCCCTCCACCGGACGGAGGATCAGTACGGGGATGCCGCTGACTTTCTAGCCGTAAGACCAGATGGACCCTGCTGACATAGCCGCAGGATCGGACACTCCAGCCCCATATTTGAGTGAACATTTCTTTGAGATTTAACAAATCTTTCGAGCAATGAGCATTTTGGAAAACTATAACTTCACTCTGATCCCTGAAAATGAAAATGAAATGAAAATCGCTTATTGTCACGAGTAGGCTTCAATGAAGTTACTGTGAAAAGCCCCTAGTCCCCACATTCCGGCGCCTGTTCGGGGAGGCTGGTACAGGAATTGAACCGTGCTGCTGGCCTGCCTGATGTGTTGGGTATGCTGGGTCTGCGAGGACTGTGTTTACCATAGCAGTGAGAGAGACAGGCTTCCAACACTTGTAGAAATGCAACTGTTAAACATACTTGCACCGTGGGTTGACACTATGCTGAGTTGACTGGAGACCTGAGGCTAACCTGACCAGACTATCCTGCTACCACCATGGTGGATGTTCATGTTGCTGCTCACAGGCTCTGGCTGTCTCAGAGGCTGCATCCCAAGAGAGCGGGAAAACTAGTGCCCTCTGGGATATAAAGGAATATAAAGGAAAATGGAATATAAAGGAAAATGGAATATAAAGGAAAATGGAGCCTCTTCAATCGGCCTCACTTTGTGGTGCTTCTTCTTCCTCAGATTCTTCCTCAGAATCAACATAATAGTCACTGCATTGTTCTTTTTTCCTCTGTTGACTCCTCACACTCTTCTGATAGGCCTTCAATTCTTCACCCTCCCTCCAAACTACCAGCACCGCCTGGCTTCCAGTAACACCAAGCTCAATAAACTGTACCTAAGCAGTGCCGGCATATAACCTTGCTAACAAAGCTGCTGATTGGATGATTATATTTCAGCACATCACCAATATAGTTAAGCAACACTTTTCATTCCAGAGCAGTTGTGCCCGTTGGCCTGTAATCTGCATGGCTGCAGTATCCAGCGGAACCGCCATTTCGAGCATTCTAGCAGCATAGAGGTGGCGTAGCGGTATTGTCACTGGACTGGTAAACCAGAGACCCAGACTAATGCTCTGGGGACCTGGGTTCAAATCCCGCCACAGCAGATGATGAAATTTGAATTCAATAATAATCTGGAATTGAAGGTTCAATGATGACCATGAAACCATTGTCAATTGTCGTTAAAAACAAAAATCTGGTTCACTAATGTCTTTTATGGAAGGAAAGCTGTCCCAGCGAACCACGCCCATGTGCTTTGGGCGTGCCCAGCGCTGGGGGAGTTTTGGAAGGCGGTAGCAAGGATGGTGTCGAGGGTGGTGGGATCCAGGGCCAAGCCAGGCTGGGGACTCGCAATTTTTGGGGTTGCAGTGGAGCCGGGAGTGCAGGAGGCGAAAGAGGCCGGTGTTCTGGCCTTTGCTTCCCTAGTAGCCCGGCGGAGGATCTTGCTCCAGTGGAAGGATGCGAGGCCCCAAGCATGGAGGCCTGGATCAATGATATGGTGGGGTTCATTAAATTGGAGAAGGTGAAATTTGCCCTGAGGGGATCAGTACAAGGGGTTCTTTAGGCAGTGGCAGCCTTTCCTGGACTTCTTGGTGGAACGGTAGGGAAATAGGCCGGCAGCAGCAGCAACCCGGGGGGGGGGGGGGGGGGGGGGGGGGGGTTGGGATCGTTGGAAGGGAGAACTGTGTACATGGGTTTGTGGGATGTGGCGGGTGCTATCTCTTTCCCTTTTGTTGTTTGGGTGTTCTCTTGTTTTTTTTTCTTTTGTTTATAGTTGTTTTTGAAGTTGGGTGGGTATTGTTCTTGGGGTGTTACCGCGGTTGTTTTGTTAATAGAGTTGAGATATTTATATTTTGTAAAAATTTCAATAAAAATTATAATTTTTTTAAAAAGGGAAGGAAAGCTGTTCTCCTTACTTGGTCGGACCTACATCGGACTCCAGGCCCACCGGAATGTGCTTGACTCTTTACTGCTCCCTCAAGAGCAATTATGGATGGCAATAAATGCTGGCGTATCCTGCAATGCCCACGTCCCATTAACAAATAAAACAAAAGAGGTGAAGCTGTTTTCTCTCAATTGTTAGCCTGTGGAACCTTGGCTCATAAAACAACCTAGGACAAGAGGGCTTAGAAACAGGAGTAAGCCCTTTGACATTTCAAGCCTGCTCCTCCATTCAGTAAGATCATGACTGATCAGATTGTGGTCTCAACCCCATTTTTTAGTCTGCCCCCAAAACCCTTGACTCCCTTGTCTCTCAGAAATGTGCCTAACTCACACTTGCACAAATTTAATGACCCAGACTCCGAGGATTACTGGGAAGGAGTCTCCCACAAATTAACGACCCTCTTGAGAGAGAAAACATTCTCCAGGTGGCATCTTAGAGGGATCCCTTAACCAGCACTGCTGCCTCACAGTGCCCGGGACCCGGGTTTGATTTGAGCCTCAGGTGACTGTGTTGACTTTACAAGTTCTCCCCATGTCTGCGTGGGTTTCCTCCTACATCACAAAAGATTTGCAAGTTAGGTGGATTGGCTAACTTGCCCCTTAGTATCTCAAAATCTGCAGGTTAGGTTGGGTTACGGGGATAGGTTGGGGAGTGGGCCTTGATAGGATGCTCTTTCAGAGGGCCGGTGCAGACTCGATGGGCCGAATGGTTTCCTTCAGCGCTGTAGGAATTCTATCCTATTCTTAAACTGTGTTCCCTTCCTTCTGAGTCTGAATCTCACAGGTACATAGGCTTGGAGCTTAAAGTTTCAGTTGACCTCCTAGGAATAAACTCCCTCAAGCAACATCACTGTAACAAAATATCACACACTATCAACACGGATATTGGAGCTTTCATTGACTGTATTTCTTGCATGTGGTTGGTAGATTGATATATTCTGTGTCCGGTGCACAGACTGTAGTAGTTCTGCACTGAATGATATTGGATACCTATGTATACAGTCATAACCCTTGTCGAGGTCACTGCATCAGGCCAATCAGATTCCCCATGACCTCTGCTGAATAAAAGCTCCCTGGTACCAAGGGGGCGGGGTTTCCCCTTAACAGGATATTGGAGCACTAAAAAAAAGCCCCACCCTGGATGCAATCTGGGTATGAAGACGCTTTGAGAGTTGAGATCTTGCATGTTGCAAATAAACCTAACCTTTGTTGTCTCTCTGCTTGATCAATGCATGCTACTTTCGCAGATGTTACATATACAAATACATAAAAATACATTTCCCAACTCTTCTCGAATAACACAACAATGTAACAGTGATCACATTTCGAAGGTACTTAACTAGCTGTAAAATACTTTGGGATATCTTGAAGTGGAAGAAACGTGCCATATAATTAAAATTCTGTCTTTCTTTTCTTTCAATATTTGATTTTCATGCAGTGCATTGTTCTTTATCCTTGCCGCCATTATTATTTCTGAATAAATAGTCACAATGGCGGAATAACTCTATTTTATTTTCAATGTCTCGGCCCTCTAAAAGATTCCTGTCAATGCAGAGGAAAAGTCATACAAGTCACAATGCGCTTACTCCCAGGAGGGGGCCATCTGGTGTTCAGTTAAGAATGTGCAATCCCACATACATTCGAGGCATCGCTTCACACCGCTCTGGTGAGATAATGTTGGGGGTTCTTGTTGGGGAAAGAATTGAACCGAACTTAAGAAATGTCTTTGTGCTGTGTTTTGAAAAGTTTGTATGCCCTGCTAGGAAGATTAGGGAGGAATTGAGGAGGGTGTCTCTCACCTGGAGGACGGTCTGTGTCTGGAACTCACTGCCTGAGAGGATGGTAGAGCCAGAAAGCCTCATTACAACTAACAAGAAAATGGATAGGAACTTACAGTGCAGTAATCTACGGGGCCATGTACCAAGAGAAGAAAGCAGGATATGGCTGGCAGACTCATTTTTGGTCAGCACTGATGTGATTAGCCCTCCTTCTATTATGTAAAGTTTCCCTGTTTCTATGAATATCTCACTGCGAAACCTGTTCCTAAATGCTTTCAGAGATTTCAGCTAATTAATTTTGCAAATTAACTCATTTGTTTATATTTGCAAAATCAGATCAGGACCTAATTGCTTTATTCCCAAAATACACAGCAATTATAGGAAATCAACCATTGGCTTCTTCTGTTGGCACATGCCGCAATACCCCTCAACATGAAACAATCTTCATTCTCATCAATATATGCTGTTGAGTGGTTCATTGATGGTCATTTATTGTTGAAGCAATACTACATTGAAGATAAGATTATTAACAGTTACTGCTATTTTCACATCATTTTACTTTGCAGGACTCCTCATTTGTAATATTTAAATATAATTGCTATATTGTTTCATTGTAAATGAGTTGGTTTGGGAAATGCTACAATACACACACACACCACATAGAACATAGACCATACAATGCAGAAGGAGGCCATTCGGCCTATTGAGTCTGCACCGACCCACTCAAGCCCTCACATCCACCCAATCCCCGTAACCCAATAACCCCTCCAAGCCTTTTTGGTCACTAAGGGCAATTTATCGTGGACAATCCACCTAATCTGCACGTCTTTGGGACTGTGGGAGGAAAGCAGAGCACCCGGAGGAAACCCACGCAGACACGGGGAGAACGTGCAGACTCCGCACGGACAGTAACCCAGCGGGGAATCGAACCTGGGACCCTGGTGCTGTGAAGCCACAGTGCTATCCACTTGTGCTGCCGTGCTGAATACATCGAGGTAAATGGGAGTTCTACTGTCGTCCAGGTATATTTCTGTTACATGTATTCGTGGCCTTGTATGGAAGTGTGGCAATGGGAGGAATGTGGAATTGGATTAAACATTAAGCGACCAAAGTTATTTTCTTTGCTCACCGCAAAGTAGAATGAATTTTGGTTGTCAAACTCAATTCAAATAGAGTGTGTAATTCAACAGCATAATATTTGACAATCATTTGAAGAAACAGGGTTTGCACTCAGATAGATTGACATTTCTAATTTCCATGGTGTGATCACCATGGCTGTGCCTTCAGCTGCTTGAGTCCTAAGCTTTGGAATTCCTTCCCTGAATTGGTCTGCTATTCTACCGCTTTGGATGAAGGAGGTTGGTGGTGTAATGGTACTGGTAACGCAGAGACCTGGATAAACTCTCCCAGGGCACTGGTTTCAATCCCAGGATAGCACCTGATAGAATTGAACTGGGAGAAAATAAGTTGGTCTCCTGTTCAAGATGGAGATAATGTAAGGACCCTTCATATTGATTCCCTTAGTTCCTATTTCTTTTTTTATAGGATGTGGGCGTTGCTGGTTAGGCCAGCATTTATTACAGATCTCTAGTTGCCCTTCAGGAGGTGTTGGTGAGTTGCATTCTTGGACTGCCACAGACCCTGAGATGCAGATACACCCACAGTGCTGTTAGGGAGGGAGTTCCAGGTTTTTGATCCAGGATGTTGTCTTTATCGTTCTTGCTCCATGGATCATTAATGGAGACATACCTTTAAGTCGAGCAGAGGAATTAAGAAACTCAAAGTGTCAAAATAGTACACTGTGGTATAAAGTTTTGGATTTAGGGCAGAAGAACCCAGACATTATGGCACCCAAATAATTGGAGGAGTGTGTTTCAATGGTTGACTGGTGGCCAATGGAATGACCACGGACTGTATTCTTCCTGGCAGCCGATAGCAATTGTTTCCTGTTGGGTGTTTTTTGTGGTGAGAACCCAGGAAAAGCCATTGGACTCTCAAGGTCTCTCTCTCTCTCTCTGCTGCCTACTATCTGAAGGCAGAAGTTTCTAGACCCTGAAAGAAGACACTGACTCTCCCTCGCTATCTCTCTTGAATGCTGGCTGCCTGATATTTCTATGAGTCTACAACAAAAAGCATTACAAACTGAAAGAATGGGTAACATCCATCTGAAAACATAGACTGATGAAAGAAAGAAATTAACTGGAAGATGTCCATCTGAAACAAAGACTATTTTCATCACTATTTTAAACCCTCTTCCCCCCCCCCCCCCCCCCCCCCCCGCCCCCACGTTTGTTTGTCTATGTGCATATTGAGGGTAGGGTGAGTTAAAAGATGGAGGGGTTGTTAACCTGCTGTATTTTTTGCCTAGTTAATTATGGTTACTGTTAATAACAAAAAAGTTAATTGTATTTAAATTTACAAACCTGGTGACTGTAGTTATTGGGCAGCCAAAGGCCTTGTTTTTTTAAAAATAAGAGTTAATTTCAACCGTGTTGTGACTCTGGGTGGACTCTGGGAGATTGGTGGAAAATGGTTTCATTGACATCTTTAAGGTAGAGCTAGATAGATTCTTGCTTAACAATGTTATCGGGGATCGGAGGAATGTGGAGTTGAGATTAAAATCAGAACAGCCATTGAATGATGGAAAATTCTTGAGGGGCTAAATGGCCTAGTCCTGCCCATAATTTGTACGTTTTTTCTGAAAGATAATACTTAACAGTTTACTTATCCTGACATCATCTTATGTAGCCTGTGTCAATGTTTGTTTGATGAAACTTCTGTGAAGCGCATTGGGGTGTTTTATTGTACGAATTGACACTAATTGCAAGTTGCTGTTGTAAAGCAACATCCGCAAGATGTCCTGATTTATGATTGAAATGTATTGTCGGAATCAGCTGAAAAAGCACTGCATTTTCCTGTGGATCATAGGTGGCAATAATAACAGGATGACACCAGGGACCACTTTAACGAAGGTCGGATAATCTGCCCCCATGCAAGACAAGGGAGGAAGTGGGCAGGCCTGCAAATGTGGCGGGTTGGAATCGGGATAGATGCCCAATACATTTCTGCCTCTACTGGAAGTAAGTTCTTTGCGGGAAGGCACATAGTCGACCTTCCCACCCCATCAACAATTGAGACCTTTATGTCGCCGATTAATGACCAAATAAGAACCTCTGCAGCTTTCCCAGCTCCAGGCAGGCCAGCTGTTATGCAACTGCATAGTTGCCACTTTTGCTTGGCAAGTTACGTTAACATAATCACCAAGTATTCTGAATGTGGACTCATCAACAAAGACAACATCAAAATATGTAATACACAAGTGATGTTATTAAGCACAGAACTCGGCAAAAGAATGAATAGTCTCTCTATGCAGGTCTAATCTTTATCTCTCATGCAACTGTCATGTTCTGCAGACTGGCCGAAGTAAATAATGAACAATAGAACATCTAGTTTAAATAATTTATTATTCAACAACTGCGTGATTAAGATAACGAAGATCAATAAAATAATAAACTACTAACACTAATTAACTACTGTAGAGCTACTGCAACGTACGCCTGTCTCCTAGCACGACCTTTTCCCAACTCTCCAGACCCAGGGTCAGGTGGTGGGTGAACACTGCCACCTAGTGGTTGGAGGTCATGCATAACATTATGTACTTAACTGCTTTACGCATATCATCACAGCAACCAGGTCATTGACACCTGGCAAGCTGGCCAGCAAAACAAAGACAACTCTTCCTGTTCATACTTATACTTGTGTGGTGTTCGATCCAGCTTTGAAGTTTGTACCGTTGGGAGGAAGTTTTGGGATGGATTGTTTTCACGCCATTGCCGTGGTGAATAAATCCTGAAGGAGAGCACCAGGATCTATATTCTCAATTTAAAAGCTCTCAATATTGTTTTCAACTCCCTCCAATGAATGCCTCATCCTTATCTCTTTAAACTTTTCCCTTTGATATACAACCTGCAGTCCTCTGAGATATCAGTGCTTCTCCAGTTCAGGTCATTTGTGAAACTCAATTTTCACTATTAGACCATTATTAACCAAACCTTCAGCAGTCTGGGCCCAGAGCTGTGCTTCCCTGCACCTCTACACCTCTATACCCCTCTTCACCCCTTTAAGATACTGCTTAAGGCTACCTTCTTTTTTCAAAGCATTGGTCACTCGAACTATTTCCTCCTTATGCAGCTTGTTATTCTTGTGTTACGAACTCTGGGATAACACAGGCTGCAACTGGATGCAGCTTTAACCAAAAGATACTCCAGACCTTGAAGTTAGTTCAGTTGATTTATTGAACCAATAGCACAGTTAGCACAGTTCTCTATTAGTTCGACTCTCTGCTAACCTAAGTGTGGTTACTCTATCTGACTGAACCAGACTAGCTCTCAGCCACGTGCTGGAGGTGTGACACTGTAAATACACCCTGACTCACTCTGTAGATGTTCATCAGTGGAAAAAGTGAGTGTCTCGTGCCTTTTATCGTGAGATACCACCCCTGAGTGTCCTGCCTGCTCATTGGTCATGTCCTGTTCTTGGTGTTCATTAGCTGCCTGTCTGTGCCTGTTTGTATATCATTATCTGCATGTCTGCATATCATGACAGCTATAAAATGTAATTAATTAACACCCTTGTGAAATGCCTTGGGATGTTTTACTACATTGAAGACACTGCAGAAGAGATTTGTTTGAAAGCAGCGCTACATAAATTAATTTTTATTCACCAGGAGGCAGGCAGTGCGAGGGGCCATTGTGTGCAGAATCCATGCATAGTCTTCAATGATGTCAAATCAAAAATTCTGTTTGTTCCTCGGACAATCTACAAAAGTCTGTCTGGAGTGGTTGGAAGCAGCACTACACCAAACAATGCTATCCCCAGCTGCAAGAATAAAAGGTTTTTTTATATATATACACACACACACGCAAGTTAAAAATATTTCAATGTGGCTTGGAAGATTCTATGATCTATTCCTACCTGGGTCACAAAGACTAAAGTGTGGAAAGCCTTGTGCCAGAATGTTAAAAAATATTGCGTGTGGTTTACTGGACACGTCATGCCTGGCGTGAAAACGGGCGGGCCGGCTAGATAACGGGAGAGGCCAATATTGGGAAACATGGCAGGCGGCAATCGGTTTCCGATCTAACCGGCCTGCTCCCATTGTCGGGATCAAGATCCAACCACAGTGTGGCGAAAAACCAATAATCACCAATTAAGACTAATCTCCACCCCATTAATGGGAATGACCCCCTATCCAACGGTCTCCAGTGATCTACCTGCCTCTCCAGTGAGCGATCAGATGGTCGGCGAGTGGTACACCTATTTAAAAATGTGGAGCTAGTGCAATGGCTGCTGTGGGAATCCGAGGAGGTGGGTAGCCATCTTGGAAATCGGGCAGTCAGCCCGGGGGCACCGTGGCTGCTGCCCCAGTGCTCAATCGGGGGGGGGGGGGGGTTTCCCATCTGGACTCAACCACATCCATCAGTCTGGCCAGGTCAACATCTCTGAAACGTGGAGCTGCTCTGTGCAGTGACATGACTGGGTGCCATCGTGGGTTTGCTCAGCGGGATCAGTTTAAGTGCTGCTTCCCCTCATTAGCGGGGATCTGCCGGGCACAGTCCCAGCGAATCAGCTGGCAGGACATTCTTTTGCGACGTGAAGCCCGTGGGACATCATCAAGTGGTCTAATTAATGTTCGATACCAGTGACGGCCTCGCCGGAATGGCGGTCGGGGAACACCCGCACCTCCCGATCGCGACCACACTTCGAAAGAATTTGGTTAGATCACGCCCATTACCTATTCATATCGATATTCTGGATGAATCATTTCAAATAGAAAATTTAAATATTCGCACAAAAGAATACATACACTCACTGTGTTACAGCGCAGATGGAGTTATTCCACCATGCCAGCTCTGTGCAAGATTAACTCAACCAGTTCCGGCCCTTTCCCCGCAGCCTTGCAATTCTTTTCTCCCCCTTTGTCATAATATCCACTCTTGTACATAATGAGATGCAGACAGGCAGTGATTGATACATAGGATGACCAGTAAGCATACAACACAGTACAGCCAATCACCAGACAGGACACACTACCACTATAAAGCCAGAGGGCGCTAGGTTCCCCTTTCTCTCGGAACCCAGCTACTGAGACAGTCAGAGACCACGAGCTAGCGAGTGCAAACACCATGCGGTAGCAAGTAAGTCTGGTCCGGCTACGACAAGGTCACCAGTCAGATCAGTATAGTGTCGATCCACAGATGAATATGTATAGCAGTTCTATAGTTGAATAAAACAGTGTTGGATCTTCTCCAGTGTTTGACGTCTGTTTCTAACTTCCCTGCATCGAGTGCAGTCCACATCGAACCAACCTGCCTAACACATCACCCTTCAGGTACTTTATCCAGTTCTTTTTTGAATGCCACGATTGAATCTGTCTCTACCACACGCAGGCAGTCCATTTGAGACTGTAACAACTCATCGCATGAAAGCATATCTCCTCATACACAGGTGAAAAGCGAAAGCACGAGAATTCAGAGGTGATCACGGAGTCACACAGTGCAGTAGGGGCCCTTCTGCCCATCACGTTGTGTCGGTACAGACTCGATGGGCTGAAGGGCCTCTTCTGCACTGCCGGATTCTGTGATCGCTTCTGAATTCATAAGCTTTCACTTTTTATCTCTGAGGTCCGGTCTTGAGCCTTCCACCAATGAACAATTCCTCTTGATCATACTCGGTTTAAACCCCTCATGACTTCAAAAGCCTCCTCTCAACCTTCTCTTCTCTGAAAAAATGGACACCAGTTTGTCGAATTTATCCACACAACTGATAAAGTATCAATAAATTATCGCTCAACCCTGAAACTATTCTTGTACATCTTTTCTGCGCCCTCGCTAAAGGCCTCAGATCCTTCCTAAAATGGGGTGCCAAGAATTGGAGATGTAATGCCCCAATTGAGGCTGAGCCAGAATTTTATGAAGGTTCATCAGACTTTCCACGCCTTGATGCCTCCATGTGTAAAGCCTCACCTGCCTTTTTAACCACTTCATCCTCCTGCCCTGTCATCTTCAGAAAAGTGTGCACCTAGACCCCAGGACTACCTGTTTCAACACTCCGGTTAGAAAGGAATATTTTATTGTTTATTGCCTCTCCTCATTCACCGTGCCAAAATCATAGATTTTCATAGAATTTACAGTGCAGGAGGAGGCCATTCGGCCCATCGAGTCTGCACCGGCTCTTGGAAAGAGCACCCTACCCAAGGTCAACACTTCCACCCTATCCCCATAACGCAGTAACCCCACCCAACACGAAGGGCAATTTTGGACACTAAGTGCAATTTAGCATGGCCAATCCACCTAACCTGCACATCTTTGGACTGTGGGAGGAAACCGGAGCACCCGGAGGAAACCCACTCACACATGGGGAGGATGTGCAGACTCCGCAAAGACAGTGACCCGAGCCGGGAATCGAACCTGGGACCCTGGAGCTGTGAAGCATTTGTGCTATCCACAATGCCACCGTGCTGCCCTTAAAATGCATCACTTCATACATCTTTGTGCGAAACATCATCTTATGCCTGTCTTTCCAGTCCACCTGCTAGTCTATGGCCTCTCTCACAATCTTCCTCCAAGCTCACAATACTGTCAGGCTTTGTGTCATCCACAAATTTGGAAATTGTGCTCTGTAGCTCCGAGCCTATAAGTCCTTAATAGCTACCAAGAAGTACAGCAGTCCCAACACCGCACCTTGGGGATCTCCAGTCTTAAACCTTTCTCCAGTCTTGGAAACAACCATCCACCACCAATCTCTGTTTCCTGTCACTCAGCTAACTTTATGCCTGTGCTGCCAATGTCCCTGTTATTCCATGGTCTTCGGTTTTGCTGACAAGCCGACTAATTCTATCGGGAATAGATAGTAGTCAACAGTACGTGTAATCACGTAATCATGTGGGCATAAAATACAATATTCATACCCTGTCAAAGATACAATGAGTGGACTCATTGTTGTTATTGATGTTGACTCATCACCCAGATGTCATTACATGAAAAATGGGTAAACTGGCATTATGCGAAGGAAAATACACAGCCCTAAACACAAAAAACAGTTTGACAGATAAATGGTTGACAGGTTCACTATATCTATCATTTGGAAGCCAAACTATGGGAAATTTATGTCCCGAATGTAATTATGAAAGAAGTGTTGCAAGATTTATGATGCTCACAGTATCTAAAACTGAAATAGTTTCAAAAAAGGAGATTACCATTTTCTATGATTGATGCATCAACCTAATAAATACTAGGGTGATAGGACAACAAGGCTTCCCTGTACTTCATTGGGACGACTAATAGTGCCAATAATCATCAGCATGAATAGCAAGAGCTGCTCGTTATTCCAAGACAGGCGCAATAAAGTGTTTCACAGCAATGTTTCCAATGTTCACCAATCAGTATAGGGCCAACCCTAAACGTTTCAAGAACATAGAACATACAGTACAAAAGGAGGCCATTCGGCCCATCGAGTCTGCACCGACCCACTTAAGCTCTCACTTCCACCCTATCCCCGCAACCCAATAACCCCTCCTAACCTTTTTGGACACTAGGGGCAATTTAGCATGGCCAATCCACCTAACCTGCACGTCTTTGGACTGTGGGAGGAAACCGGAGCACCCGGAGGAAACCCATGCAGACGCGGGGAGAACGTGCAGACTCCGCACAGACAGTGACCCAGTGGGGAATCGAACCTGGGACCCTGGCGCTGTGAAGCCACTATGCCATCCACTGTGCTACCATGCTGCCCTGTGGAATTCAGTCGTCCCGTTTTTTTTTGGATAACATGGCGTCTCCACAACTGTTGCAAATGGTTCAATGAGACATAGAATTAGTCCAGCGTCTGGTTTTGATGATTGAGGGTCAGAAAGGTGCAACCCCCGCCCCACCCATCTAGTACCCATGCAGTTTGCCCCATTGCAGCCCCCACCCAGCACACCTCTCCCAAACATCTCCAGTGTCCACCCCTGTGACTGTGTCCCCTGCATACCTCCGGGTGCCATGGAGCATTCATGAGAAAGCGCAAGCAGTCCCTTTCAGAAGGGAAGTTGCAGTAATACACTGCAGGCTGTCGGATAATTGTTTCTGCTCGCTCCCCAAGAAGCCGTGGCCAGAATGTCCTGTCGCCAGTTAACTCCTGTGGTCGGGTTCAAATGTAGATCCAGAGCTCACACACGCGGAAACAGCAGGATCGAGAGCGATGGTCGTTGCTGAGTCTGCAGGGAGAGTGCACCTCCATTTTGAAATGCCCTTGAAAGTGAGGTCAGAAACCTCTTGCTGTTGGGCGACAGAGCCTCTGGAAAACAAGCTGAGAAGTGGCTGGGAGGTGACCTCCATTGCTGCGGATGGGCTCCCCCCAGAGGTGGGACAAGCTTATTTCACAACTGGCAAACTGCTGAAGGCCTGGGAAAATTCTCATCAATTGGCCCTTTAATGATGTAAATTGCCTGTCTGCCTCCAATTGGCGGGCAGCGAGCTGTTTCAGTTCTTGCCAGTGGAGAAGTAGCCCGTTGACGGGACTGGATTAGCGTTTCTAACATGGCTTCCCAGCATGTTACTGCCCCCCTCCCCCCTTGCCACTGTTGTTATGACACCCTGAGCTAATGCACGGTCAATTCCAGCCCCACTTGACCCAGAGTCATAACACAAGTGAATTAACCAATAATTCTTAGAAAAATACCCAAAGTCTTTGACCCTTGGCTGCCCAATAATTACAATTACCAAGTTTGTAACTTTAAACTAAATTACTGTTTATTTTTAACAAGAACTATAATGAAATATGCAGCAACTGGTTAACTATAATCTAATTCCTAATTCCCAGTTTAACATTATGACCTCTCCGCCCACCCTCTATACACAAACGATCAAGGCATCAACATCTCTTGTCTTGCTCCATGGTGACCCTTGTGACTGCATGTTTCCTATTAAAGGCTCTCTGACCTCGGGTGATGCAATACAAATGATGGTCATAAGTCATGTGTGGAAGAGGTATCTCTTGTCTTCAAAAGACTCACGTTGTCTGACTTAGACGCCTGAACATGGTGGGTGGTTTCATGTATTACTATTTTGACGAGATGTAGGTGCCGCTGGCTAGGTTAGCATTTATATTGTCCATTTCCTTAGTGCCATTGAGAAGGTTACTTTGAACCGCAGCAGTGTTGGCTGTCGAAAGCATCATGGGTTCTTCCAGGAAAGTGGACATTCACTGATAAGGATTCCTTAGTGTGGATTTCTGGATTAATGCTGCGTGATTGATTTAACAACTATCCATTCTCATAGCCATGTGCTTGACATTTCACAGTTGTACCAACAGCTCTTAGTGGTTACGGACTCTTTGAAGTTGGATTATGAATGCCAATGATCGTTTTATAAGGGATTATATAATTGAATAAAAGTTTTGTCATTATAATGGATAATGTAGTTGAAGGAAGACTAAACGGATTTCTATTAATAAAGTCTGCAATGCATACTTGGAACTTTATTTTATTTAATCTCAGTATGGGTCCTGAGGTCTTTCAATGCAGGATACTGGGTGAGTTTGCATGGTGGGTGAAAAGGCAAAGGTTGGTTCATGGAGGCATAAGATGGCATCAGTTGGCATAGAGGCTATAAAGGGCCATGAGGGTAGGTGGGTGAGGACCTAGGTTGGCATGGATAGGATGAGGGATCACGGGGTGGGCTGAGGGTATTAAGGGATTAAGAACAATGGGGGTACAAAGAGGGCATGATGAGACATGGGTTTGAATGGATGGGGCATGGGGTGTGTGTGGGAGTGTGAAGGGGTGAGAGCTGAAGGGCAGTTTTATGTTTTTTTCATTAAACTACAACACAGTGCAAGTGTACAAAGGCAGTCATACTGCCATCTCACCTCCCCAATTAGCATCCCTTGTGCTCATTTCTGCGTCCCCCCCCCCCCTCCCCCCCCGCCCAATCCGAGGGGAACTCAGCCACCCTGGAATGAAAATCTGACTTTCGGGCCCACTTTTCCCCCAGACTGGGTTTGTGAGGTTGGGAAATGCCTCAGCTCTGTGCTTCTGACCCAAAGGTAAAACTCCAGGCATTCATCCACATCACACCTTTTATTCTCATTGAAATGAACACACAGGCACTGAAAGTCCCACTTCAAAAAAAGATTGGGTTATTACAAGTTAATAAAGATGGCAATCAAAGAAAGCTAGTATGCCCCTTGCAACTGAATATAATGAACCCCTGCCTTGGTGAGTCCGGTTCCATCATTGGAGCTCAGACAAGCATTCTTAGTGAGGCCATCTGGAAAAACAGGTACTTACTGATACAGTTGGGGTGACAGAGAGTGCAAGCAGAGGGGGGAAAGAAACATTATTATGCCTCAATATATGAAAACTTAAGTTACATAATATAATTAACACTTGAATACTGTAGTTATATGGCAACTTACATGACCTTGGAACATCCCGAAACATGTTACAGCCCATGTGGCCATTTTGCACACCACGTTTCCATGAACAATAATGGGATTATGACTGGACAATCTGATTTTTACTTTTGCCCTTTTTGGATTAAAAAGAGGTCACGATATTTGGGAGAACTCCAGTGCTCTTCTTCAAAAGGATATTTTACATGAGAGGGCAGACTGTTCTTCAGCTTAACACCTAAACCAGGATGCAACACCTCCAAGTTTGCAGCACTCCCTCAGTACTTCCCTGGAGTATCACCTGAGATTTGTGCTCAAGGCTTGAGTGGGCTTGAACTATGAACCTACTGTCTATGGAAGAAGGCATAACAAAAATGATAAAATTTTAAAACTTTAAAATGAAACAAGGAATCAACTTCCCCAAAGATAAAATAACAAACTTTAAAGTTCAAGGTGGCAGCCAAGCTGGTCAAGGTGTTTCTCTTTCCAAATGGGCATTGGGATTAATGGTGGGAATCATTGGCAAAATAATACGGCATGCAATGTTGAATAAAGCACATTGGAGATAGAAAAGAAAACACACAGTTATAAATATACTAATACATTTTGCACCCAATTTTGAGTGCAAGGGCCTAGCAGAATAAGGTACATCTTGTTCCTTGTGGGAAATGAACATCACAAAGCAGCAAACCTTACCTCAGCAACTTTACCCTCAGTGAGGCCTGCTTGACCTAACAATAAGGGCCCATTACAAGGAAAACTAAACATTCCAAGATGAAGCCTTACCCAGGAGCCGATGCAGAAAAGATTCACCAGAACGGTTCCAGGGATGAGGAACTTCAATTACATTGAGGATAAATTGGGGAACTTGGGCCTGTTTCTCTTGGAGGACGTGAGGTTGAGAGGAGATTCGGTTGACATATTCAACATCAGGAGGGACCTGGACAGAGTGAATTGAAGGAACTCATCCCACTTTCCCAAGTTCATCGCATTTTGCTTCTCTGTACTTTTTTCTCTTTTGTCTGACATATTGAATGGCTCCACTCATTTTATTTTCCAAATGACATCATTTACCCCCCGAACAACTGTTCTGTGAAGTTCCCTAACCTCAGTGTGTGCTGTGTTCTTTGGACTGGCTTTGTGAGAGTCAAATCTTCCCTCATTTACAAAAGGTCTGGTAGGGTTTCACCTGGGATTGACCCCCATACTGTTGCATGTTGTTATGGGCCAGGGTTTAGAGAACCCCAACGTGTATCATGGAGTTAACCTGACCCACAACTTTGAATAGATTGTGGTTATGGGGAGCACAAGGGCCTACTTTATAGGTGTGATGCAACAGAGATCTAAAGTACTTTTAAAACAAAACCATGTTTATTTATGAAACCAGTAAACACTTTATAAACCCACAGTAAACATCTTAACAACTATCAACACCAATAATCCCCACAGATACAATTCTATAAGTAACTCTTCATAACTCTCCTAACAACATCCATATATTAGACCCTTTTCAAAGAAAGACAGCAGGTTTACATTCTCTATAGAAACAGGCATTACTTTGAAATCCTCAAATGGGCTGAAGATAGTCTGTAGCTTGTGGAGAGAGATCATTATACAGCTGCTTGCTTTGCCTGCAGCTATCCAGCTCTGAAAACGAAATGGAACTGAAACACTCTGTAGCTGTCTGCTCAAAAACAAAAGGGAGCTACAGCAAGAGCTAGATGTTTTGTCAATGCAGAGAGATTAACAATGTTTTTGGGCCTATCCAAAACATGAAGGTGGTGAGATTAAAATGGAAATGGATACGGGCGCAGCAGTATCGCTAACACCTGAGACAGTTTATCATCAAAAGCTGAGGCAGCCGCCTATAAAACAATTAAATGTGATCTTAATGAAGAACACTGATGAGGTTGTGCCATTATAAAGATGCATCATGGTGAAAGTGGAAGTAATGGGCAGATGGTGAAGTTGTCTCTTCAGGTGAGCCATGGAAGCTTTCTCGCTCTGTCTGGCAGAGCATGATTTGCTCAGATTAGGTTTAACTGGGAAACAGCCAAACAATTAGGGGATTCAAAGAGCAACTTGCAACACCTTCTGAAGAAGTACGAGAAAGTGTTCGAACGTTCACTAGGCTCTAAGACTGGAATTGAAGTACACCTGAAAATCGAGCCAGACCGCACATCCAAATGTCTCACAGCGAGAACCGTACCACATGGCATCAAGTCTAAAGTTGAAATAGAACTAGACAGTTTAGTAAAGACAGGAGCCATTGAATCCATTGCTGCAAGTGATTGGGCGAAACCAATCTTCCTGTATTAAAACGGGGTGGTTCAGTGAGAATCTATGCAGAATTAAAAACTACTATTAAGCCAGTTGTGTGTATAGATCATTAGCTATGTTTGCTGATTGTTTGCTGGACTTTCTGGAGGACAGAAATTCAGCAAAATCGATCTTTCACAGGCACATCTGCAGACAAATGTGGTTACCGAATCACAGCCACTACTCACCATAGTGACACACATTGGTCCATTTTGTTACAGAAGACTTGCTTTCGGAATAATATCTGCACCTGCAGATCCATGGATCAAATTCTAAATGAATAGAATGGAGTGCAATGTTGTTTCGGTAACATGCTCATCACCAGTTCAAGTCAACAGGAACACTTGAAGAATTTGAAAGCTACCCTGAAGCAGTGAAAAAAACACAACCTAAGAGTTAGAATTAAGGAAAATTATGCCTTTTTCATGTTTGCCATAAATGACCTGAGTAGACCTTACTAGACCAGGTAACGTTATTTGTGGGTGTCTGGGATCCTGTGAGCAGGAGCCCCCATTGCGGCCAGGTGTGCATGGGCATGGCATGCCAAGTTTGTGGGGGTGGGGTTCATTGGGGGAATGAAGGATCCCAGGGTGGAAAATATTGCTGTTTTTCAGTCTCTCGCCCTCTCCCAATTCCTTACAAATATTGAACGGTGTAGTCAATATTTTCGACTCTGCTGAACTTGCCCTAGTGATGCTGTTGGCAGGCTGGGCGGCCAGGTGCTGGAGACAGCAGCAGCAGCAGTGTCGAGAGCGTTGAGGCAGCGACCCATGTGCAGGGCCGCGCCCCACACCCTGAGCACCCGGCTGCCCATCGGGTCAAGGTGAGACCCAGAGGGGGAGGCCCGCGACGGCCCAAAGTGTACAGGCGTTGCTGGTCTTTCAAGCAAATGACAAGCAAACATCCTACCAACTGTCCTGGCTTGAGACAATTCACACCTCTTTAACCTGGGATTACCCCCTATCTCTGGATCTGTAATGATTTGATTACCCGCAAATGCTCACATTCCGAGCATTGTCTGGCATCTCTGACTTTGTCTATATAAATGTTTCTGGAACATACCTCTCCATTCACCTGAGTAAGGAGCAGTGCTCCGAAAGCTCGTGTTTGAAACAAACCTGTTGGACTTTAACCTGGTGTTGTCAGACTTCTTACTGTGCTCACCCCAGTCCAATGCCGGCATTTCCACATTATAAATGACCTTGGTCATCCATAAATGACCTTGGTCATATCATCGACAAAAACGGTTTACACAAAGAGCTGAAAAAAATGTCAGCAATCTTAGAAGCACTATGTCCTCAAAACCTGACATAATTGAAGTCATTTTTAGGATTGACCCAATTATTGCAGTAAATTTGTGCTGATTTTAGCAACATGGTTGAAGCCTTGACACATGTTGCTGTGTGTCATGGTCATGGTCAGAAGAAAGTGAGAGTGCATACAGTGAAGTGAAAGGAGCTATACTGAAGTCAGAGCTGTTTGTTCATTATTGTTCAAAAATGAAGTTGCGATTAGCTTGCGATGCTTCACCCTATGGGTTGCTGCAGTCGTCTCACAACATGCCTTCACGAGAGGAACGACCAAAAGCATTTGCTTCATGTACTCTTACGAGCACAGATATGAATTACCTTCAGCTGGGACCATAAGTTTTGAGCATCATTTCAGGTGTAAGAACGTTCCACCATTCCCTTTTTGGGCGTCATTTTACACTTTTGACAGATCTTCAAACGTTGACTACGATCTTCAGGCCATATAAAGGCATACCTCCGATGGATTGCAAAGATGGTTATTCTAATAATCGGCAAACAACTATGATAGCCAAAATTGCGAGTCAAGGCAGCATGAAATTCTAATGCTATATCACGATTACCATTACAAGTCAAAAAGAACATTCTTTATTTCTTGCTCATGGGTACTGTACCTGTGACTTCATCTCAAGTTCAAAGATATACAAGACCGATGCAGTGATGGGCAAGATAATGGACTTAGTCCAAAAAGGAACCTTGTTAGATGTTCACAGGAAAAATGCAGACCTTAAGACCTCCATCACACAAAGGCTTGAGTTGACAGTACAGAATGGGGTTCCGTTGTGGGGGATCAATGTGATTATTCCGCCATGCTTACATAGTAGAGTCCTTGAGGTACATTCTGGTGTAGTAAGGATGAAGGAATTAACACACAGCTATTTTTGGTGGCCAGGATTAGACGCTCAAATTGAAGCAAAAGTTGGGCAACGTCAATCTTGTGCAAAACTAAGGAACACCCACACATTGCAACCATTACATCCATGGGAATGGCCGATTCAGCCATGGCACATCCATTATGCTGGTCCACTGGAGGGTCACATGTTTTTGGTGATTGTGGACTCGCACTCAAAACAGCCAGAAGTTGCGACAAGAAGTCAACGACGACCGAACAGACCATTGAGAAACTGGACAAAGAATTCCCAAAATTCGGAACACTGGAGCAGATTGTCAGTGATAAAGATAGGCAGTTTACTTTAAAGGAGTTGAGGGCTACTAAAACGGGTATATAGAATTTACAGAACATAGAATTTACAGTGCAGAAGGAGGCCATTTGGCCCATCAAGTCTGCACCGGCTCCTGGAAAGAGCACCCTACCCAAGGTCTACACCTCCACCCTATCCCCATAACCCAGTAACCCCACCAAACACTAAGGGCAATTTTGGACACTAAGGGCAATTTATCATGGCCAATCCACCTAACTTGCACATCTTTGGACTGTGGGAGGAAACCGGAGCACCCGGAGGAAACCCACGCACACACAGGGAGGATGTGCAGACTCCGCACAGACAGTGACCCTTACCCTGTAAGGTATGATAAACACCACATCAAATCACCTCCCTATCATCCAGAAACACATGAATTGGCTGAAAGTTTTGTGCAATCGTTAAAGCATTCCGTCAAAGCATTGAAGAACCAGGGGACATTGACAAGAAGGGTAAACAAATTTCTAATATCTTATCCAAACACTGTAAATGCTACCCTGTAAGGTTCACCGACAATGCTGTTTAAGAGGAAACTACGAACACAGTTTGACTTGTTAACTCCACCTGATACCCCAGAGATTGTCAAACAACAACAACAAATACCAATTGTTAGGAGGTAAAAAATCTCTAAAAGACCAGTATGAAATCACAGAGAGGGAATGCTCGCCAGGAATTACACCTCTAACGAGAAATGGGAACCAGCCATGATCCTAGTGAAGCCAGGTCCAGTATCATATTCGGACGATGAAAGTGTTTGGTGATGTCAAGCTGATCAGTTACTTACTGCACAAAGTGAATTTGCAGAAACTTCTCAAGAGATTCCACCTTCAGAAGACCTAGAGAGCTTTCCTTTGGAACAGAGACCAGAGAGAGTGACGATTTCAGATTCTGTTTCCGATTTCTTTTCAATGCCTGTAGTGAGAGGCACTGAAAGAACTCAAGAAGTATCATCTACGGAAAAGAATGAGGACATTTCTGAGGTTGCAAGGATGCTGAATTCTACCAAAAAGGATTAGACACCCACCACAAAGACTGCCTTATTGAATTGAATATGTGTATGAAAATAACATATCAAGTGATCTGTTGTATAAATATTAACTATTGTCATTGCACAAATGAAGTAAAGTGGTGTTATGTGCCTGGGAATACATCCTTGCTGATTCTGTCACGTAATGTGTAGTGACATCAGCAGAATGTTTGCGTAGACTTTGAGCAGTTCACCATTTTGATTGTATTGAGTAACACCTTTAATAAACCTCTCATCGTGTCTTACACGAATCCAGAGTGTACGCACCTACATACCTTTTCTCTTCGTGGCAACAGAGAAATGTTACACCCTTTATAGACACTGCTTGATACATCCTCACAGAACTTTAATGTATTAGCCAAGCATGCTTTTCCGTTCACAAAAGCACATTCACTCTGGATGATTGTGTTAAGGTCCTGCTACTCCCACCTTAATAATGGATTCCAGCATTTTCCAGTTGACAGCTGTGAGGCTAACTGGCTATGGCTTTTTGTCTCCCTCATTTCTTCAAGAGATATTACATTTGCAACATTCAAATCCACTGGAATGGGTTGAGGGTTGCGACCAATGTATCCTTTGTCACTGCAGCCATTCTTTTAAAAAATTAATTCATGGAATGTAGGCATTGCTGACGAGGCCAGCATTTATTGCCCATCCCTAGTTGCCCTTCAGGAGATGGTGATGAGTTGCCTTCTTGAATCGCTGCAATCCTTGTGGTGTAAATACACCCACTGTGATGTTCGGGAGGGAGTTCCAGAATGTTGCCCCAGTGACAGCGAAGGAGCGGCGATATATTTCCAGGTCGGGGTGGTGAGGAACTTGGAGGGGAACTTCCAGATGGGGTTCCCAGGTATCTGCTGTCCTTCGAGATGGTAGTGGTCGTGGGTTTGGAAAGTGCCGTCCCAGGAGCCTTGGTGAGTTACTGCAGTGCATCTTGTAGATTGTACACATGGCTGCGACTGTTCGTCGGTGGTGGAGGGTTTGAATGTTTGTGGAAGGCAGAGCAAACAAGCAGGCTGCTTTGTCCTTGATGGTGTCAAGCTTCTTGAGTGTTATTCGAGCTGCACTCATCCAGGCAAGTGCAGAGTATTCCATTACACTCCTGACTTGTGCCTTGTAGATGGTAAATAGGCTGTGTGGGGTCAGGAGATGAGTTACTCGCCGTAGGATTCCTTGCCTTTGACCTGCAATGGTAGCCACAGTAATAATATGCCTAATCCAGTTCAATTTCTGATCAATTTTAATCCCCAGAATGTTGACTGTGGGAGATTCAGCGATGGTAATGCCATTGAATATCAAGGGTGATGGTTAGATCCTCTCTTGTAGAAGATGGTCATTGCTCGCACTTGTGTGGTGTAAATAAAACTTGCCACGTGTCAGTCCAAGCCTGGATATTGCCCAGGTCTTGCTGCATTTGGACATAGACGGCTTCATTATCTGAGGAGTCACGAATGGTGCTGAACATTGTGCAGTTATCCGCAAACATCTCCACTTCTGACCTTGTGATGGAATGAAGGTCATTGATAAAGCAGCTGAAGCTGGTTGGGTCTCGGACACTTCCCTGAGGAACTACTACAGTGATGCCCTGGAGCTGAGATGATTGTCCTCCAACCACCACAACCATCTTCCTTTGTGCCAGGTACGACTCCAACCAGCCAATTACCGTCCCATCAGTCTACTCTCCATCATCAGAAACGTGATGGAAGGAGTCATCAACATGTGCTATGAAGCGGCACTTCCTCAGCAATAACCTGCTCAAAGACGCTCAGTTTGGGTTCTGCCAGGGTCACTCAGCTCCTGACCTCATTACAGCCTTGTCTTAAAAGAGCTGAATGCCAGGGGTGAGGTGAGAGCGACTGCCCTTGACATTGAAGGCAGCTTTCGACCGAGTACGGAATGAAGGAGCCCGAGCTAAACTGGAGTCAATGAAAATCAGGGGGAAAACTCTCAGGTAAACATCTTGATGACTGCATACGTATTGTCGAAAAGTCTCTTTCAAATAAGTGAAGAACTTCAAAATAATAAGGAAATGGCACAAAACAAAAAAAAATCTTCGCTTTTTGTTGAGCGCTATTTTTATATTGTTTTGCTTATATATTCAACTGGATGGCTAAGCTATTTACCAGTGCAATAAAACCAAAACAGAAAGAAAGTCTCTTCGTCAGTATACGGAAAGTTAAGGTCCTATCAGGGTCGAGTTCCCTGCCAGTTCTAATTTGTATTCCAATTTGAGGTCACACACTCCAAAGTTCAAAGCCAGGTAGTCAAACAATGTTTTTTGTCAGGTCAGCCACCAGACACCCTCCACTGGGTGGCACACAGGGCCAGGGACCTGAGTTCAATTCTGGCCTTGAGTGACTATCTGTATGGAGTTTACACTTGCTCCCACTGGAGTTTCATCCAGGGACTCCGGTTTCCTCCCACTGTGCAAAGATGTGCAGGTTAGGTGGATTGGCCATGCTAACTTGTCCCTTAGTGTCCAAAGATGTGCAGTTTAGTTGGGGTTATGGGATTGCAGGGGAGGGTGGGGGAGTGCTCTTTCAGAGGGCTGGTGTAGATTTGGTGGGCCGAATGGCATTATTCTGCACTGTAATGGTCTATGACCACATCTGTTTAGCTCAAAAGACACCAAACAGCTGAGATTGTTCAAGTCACCTTTTTTAATAACCGCCCCTTTTCACCTGTGCCTGCTCTGGTTTCAGTGCAATGCCTTCTGGGAAACATAGAGCAGGTGACCTGCTATGTCGTTTTGGCTTAGAGGAAATAAAACGTACATGGGTACATGGGGGGAAATATCACCCCTCCACAACTCCGCCCGATACTGTGTTCCAGGTCACAGCATAGAAGATTTTTTTCCTGGTCCTCCATTTAGTCGCCCATGGTTGCGGACAGTCCCAGAGGTAGGAATAATGTCAACGAGCGACATAAAGACTCAAAAAGGCACTCAGGCGTGAATGATTTCAAATAGGCAATGGCAAATGTTTAAAGGGATATTTTGTTATTCTTGAGGGAATATATTCCATTAAGGAATAAAAACTCATCTGGGGAAATCAAATTATTTATCCATGGCCAAATGAAAAACTTAAAATTAAAAGAACAGACTTATAACCTATTTAGGGCAGCACGGTAGCATTGTGGATAGCACAATTGCTTCACAGCTCCAGGGTCCCAGGTTCGATTCCAGCCTAGGTCACTGTCTGTGCGGAGTCTGCACATCCTCCCCGTGTGCTCCGGTTTCCTCCCACAGTCCAAAGATGTGCAGGTTAGGTGGATTGGCCATGATAAATTGCCTTTAGTGTCCAAAATTGCCTTTAGTGTTGGGTGGGGTTACTGGGTTATGGTGATAGGGTGGAGGTGTTGACTTTGGGTAGGGTGCTCTTTCCAAGAGCCGGTGCAGACTCGATGGGCCAAATGGCCTCCTTCTGCATTGTAAATTCTATGATAACATGACCAGGATGAATATAAATGTGAGGATGAGGAGAGCTTTAGAAACCAGAAAAGAATGACTTAAAATTAATATTGGAAGTAAAATAGACAACAGTAAACTAGCAAGGAATATCAAAACAAATTGTCAGACCTTCTACGAGCATGCAAACAAAGGAGAGCAACAAAAATAAACATGGGTTCCTTAGTAGCCGAGACAGGACAAGTTATAGTTAGGCATGACAAAATGGTGGAAATGTTAAACAAATATTGTGTGCCTATCTTCACAATAGGAGCCACAAAATAAAACACCAGAAATCCTGGAAACCAAGAATCTAATGAGACTAAGAACTTGGTGGAATTAACATTAATAACAAAACAGTCTCACTAATTTCTGTCGTGCTAAATGGCAACTAATCCCCTGGGCCTGAGATTCTACAGCCCAGGGTTCTAAAAGGGGTCTATGCAAAGATTGTGGATGCAGTTGTTTTAATTTTCAAAACTGGGCAGCACGATAGCGCAGTGGGTAGAACTGTTGCTTCACAGCTCCAGGGTCCCAGGTTCGATTCCAGGCTTGGGTCGCTGTCTATGCGGAGTCTGCACGTTCTCCCCATGTCTGCACGGGTTAACTCCGAGTGCTCCAGTTTCTTTCCACAAGTCCCGAAAGACGTGCTGTTAGGTAATTTGGACATTCTGAATTCTCCCCCTGTGTACCCGAACAGGGGCTGGGATGTGGCGACTAGAGGCTTTTCATTGTAACTTCATTGCAATGTAAGCCTACTTGTGACAAAAAAGATTGTTATTATCCATAGCCACTCATCACCAATACTGCCTCTAAGGCCACTATATATTTTGCATAGTCATCCACCCATATACATGCCATGTTGAGTTCTCAGATTCCGTGCAAAATCAATGTTAAATATTTCACATTTCATCGAATAAAAGCCTCCCTGTCACTCGGTCTGAGACAAAATGTGCTCTGTCATGTGCAAAAAGCTTTGATCTAATTGTAATCCTATTAGCTTTGTGTCAATTAGCAGGAAACAACATCCAAGGGAAAGTATATTGTTAGGAATTCCTGAAATCTTCCATGGCTTTACCTCGCTCTATCCCTGTAACCGCCTCCAGCCTTTATAACCCTCTGAGATATCTGTACTACTCCTCTTCCCGCTTTTTGCACATCCCTGATTTTAATCACTCCACCCTTGGAAATCGCTCCTTCAGTGATGTAGACATTAACTCTGGAATTCTCTCCCTGATTCACTTTGTCTCTCTGTCTCTCTTTCCTCCTTTAAGCCGCCCCATTAAATCTGCCTCATTAACCAAACGTACAGTCATTTAGCTGTCCCAATTTTGCTTTATGGCACAATGTCTCCTGCAAAGCTCCCTGTGATGGTTTCCTCCTTTTGAAGGGTTAATTAAACACAATTATGGCTGCTAAGCCTCAACCATTATTTGATGGATTTAATACGCACATATTGTGTGCATGTGGAAATGTAAGATATTCCTGTTTATAGTAAAAATTTCACAAAGTGATTAATCCTTAAAATGTTAACACAGTGGGAGAAAATACCACAAAAAGTTTGACTTGCATTTAAATTAGGGCTCACTTTAAATTCTAAAATTGAATTGGGGAAAGAGAGGGGACATAGAATCTTAAACTATTGTGTTTAGTTTTACCAGAACAACAAGACTATTTTTCATCTCTCGATATAAGTAATTATCGAAATGCTGACCCATAATTGGGTGTTTTCTTGTAGCTAACTGTGTTAGTACAGACTCTCGGGGGACTTGCCCAGAGTGTGTCAGAAGAATGCATTCCACCTCTCAAACAAAGCTGGTCTTTAAATCTGCTGAATACAGAAAGAGAGCATCGAGTGGTTATTAATAATAGCTGTTAACTCATGTGAACAATCCTGAGCCATGGAATTAAGTTCTGATCCTAGCGCAATTTCCTGAATTCACCCCACGACAAACAGTGGTTCCCTCGGGAGAATCTTCCTTTTCATATCTGAGTTGCAGCAATTATCGGTGAGCTTCTGCTGATGCCTCTGCCACTTCTCCCCCACATTAAGCCATCAATCAAGTTTTCAGCTCCAACTGGGAATTGGAACAGGTTGACCGAATTCCCTCAGGAAAATAATTGGAGCTACATTAAAGAGGATGTCTGTTTAGATTCAAAATTGATAAAAGCTTACATCTAATCCACTGAACTACGTGTTGGGTTAAAGATCCTTGTTAAAGTGATGCATGGAATGGATTCAATTATATTTCTGATAAGAATATCCAGAATATAGAGCAGCACGGTGGCACAGTAGTCAGCACTGCTGCCTCGCAGCGCCGAGGTCCCAGGTTCGATCCCAGCTCTGGGTCACTGCCCATGTGGAGTTTGCACATTCTCCCCGTGTATACGTGGGTTTCGCCCCCACAACCCAGAGATGTGCAGGGTAGGTAGATAGGCCACACTAAATTGCCGCTTAATTGGAAAAGATTAATTGGGTACTCTAAATTTATATTTAAAAATATCCATAATATAGAAGTGCTTGAATGAGTCTAAATCGCTGACCATCCTTTATGGTACCTTCCATTATGTCCTTCGATACTTTGAGATTACAAGGAAACACTTAAATCCATGCTTGAGCCCAAACCAATGAACATATTCATGACCTTGATCTTCCCTGCTTGGTCTAACAATGATGTGGAGATGCCGGCGTTGGACTGGGGTGAGCACAGTAAGAAGTCTTACAACACCAGGTTAAAGTCCAACAGGTTTGTTTCAAACACGAGCTTTCGGAGCACGGCTCCTTCTTCAGGTGAATGGAAAGGCTTGTTCCAGAAATGTTTATATAGACACAGTCAGAGATGCCCGGAATGCGAGCACCTGCAGGCAATCAAATCATCAAAGATGCAGAGAGAGAGGTAACTCCAGGTTAAAGAGGTGTGAATTGTCCCAAGCCAGTTCAGTCGGTAGGCCTCTGCAAGTCCAGGCTTGTTGGTGGGGGCCGAATGTAATGCGACATGAATCCCAGATCCCGGTTGAGTCCGCATTCATGCGTGCGGAACTTAGCTATAAGTTTTTGCTCAGCAATTTTGCGTTGTCGCGTCTCCTGAAGGCCTCCTTGTAGAATGCTGACCCGGAGATCAGAGGCTGAATGTCCTTGACTGCTGAAGTGTTCCCCAACTGGAAGGGAACAGTCCTGCCTGTTGATAGTCGCACGATGCCCGTTTATTCGTTGTCGCAGTGTCTGCATGGTCTCGCCAATGTACCACGCTTCGGGACATCCTTTCCTGCAGCGTATGAGGTAGACTACATTGGTCGAGTCGCACGAGTATGCGCCGCATACCTGGTGGGTGGTGTTTCCACGTGTAATGGTGGTGTCCATGTCGATGATCTGGCATGTCTTGCAGAGATTACCCTGGCAGGGTTTTGTGGTGTTGTGGTTGCTGTTCTGAAGGCTGGGTAATTTGCTGCAAACAATGGTTTGTTTGAGGTTGCGCGGTTGTTTGAAGGCCAGTAGTGGGGGTGTGGGGATGACCTTGGCAAGATGTCCATCCTCGCTGATGATGTGTTGGAGGCTGCGAAGAAGATGTCGTAGTTTCTCCGCCCCAGGAAAGTACTGGACGACGAAGGGTACTCTGTCAGTGGTGTCCCGTGTTTGTCTTCTGAGGAGGTCGGTGCGGTTTTTTGCTGTGGCGCGGTGGAACTGTCGATCAATGAGTCGAGCGCCATATCCCGTTCGTACGAGGGCATCTTTCAGCATCTGTAGGTGTCTGTTGCGCTCCTCCTTGTCTGAGCAGATCCTGTGTATACGGAGGGCTTGTCCATAGGGGATGGCTTCTTTAATGTGTTTCGGGTGAAAGCTGGAGAAGTGGAGCATCGTGAGATTATCTGTGGGCTTGCGGTAAAGCGAGGTGCTGAGGTGACCGTCCTTGATGGAGACGAGTGTGTCCAAGAATGGAACTGAATTTGGAGAATAGTCCATGGTGAGTTTGATGGTGGGATGGAACTTATTGATGTCATCGTGTAGTCGTTTCAGTGATGTCTCGCCGTGGGTCCAAAGGAAAAAAATGTCATCGATGTATCTGGTGTATAGCATCGGTTGAAAGTCCTGTGTGGTGAGGAAGTCCTGTTCAAACTTGTGCATGAAGATGTTGGCATATTGAGGTGCAAATTTGGTCCCCATGGCTGTTCCGTGCGTCTGGATGAAGAATTTGTTGTCGAAGGTGAAGACGTTGTGGTCTAGAATGAAACGGATGAGTTGCAGAATTGCGTCTGGAGATTGGCAGTTGTCGGTGTTGAGGACTGAGGCTGTTGCAGCAATGCCGTCGTCATGGGGGATGCTGGTGTAGAGTGCCGAGACATCCATTGTGACGAGGAATGTTCCTGGTTCAACTGGTCCATGGGTGCTGAGTTTCTGTAGGAAGTCCGTCGTGTCGCGACAGAAGCTGGGTGTACCTTGTACGATGGGTTTCAAGATGCCCTCGATGTGGCCAGAGAGGTTCTCACACAGGGTCCCATTGCCTGAAACGATAGGACGGCCTGGTGTGTTGGCCTTGTGTTGGCCCCCACCAACAAGCCTGGACTTGCAGAGGCCTACCGACTGAACTGGCTTGGGACAATTCACACCTCTTTAACCTGGAGTTACCTCTCTCTCTGCATCTTTGATGATTTGATTGCCTGCAGGTGCTCGCATTCCGGGCATCTCTGACTGTGTCTATATAAACATTTCTGGAACAAGCCTTTCCATTCACCTGAAGAAGGAGCCGTGCTCCGAAAGCTCGTGTTTGAAACAAACCTGTTGGACTTTAACCTGGTGTTGTAAGACTTCTTACTGTGGTCTAACAATGGCCAGGAAAACCCCTGGAGCTTGTCTTGCCCTATCAATATTAAGCAAGATATCTGGTGAAGTAGCCACCTGCAGAGCAGGGGCAGCTCCATTTACTTATCATTTTTCTATTCTACTTCACTAGGAACAGTTGAAACTGAGCAGCGGGGAATAATTGCATCACTATGGATCCACAGCAGCCTTGAACGTTTGAAGCACCTGGAAGTGATTATCCACAGAGGCTGTTTTGTTCTCAAAATGAAGTTGGTTTGACACTTTTGTACCATACTTCACAAGGAGGCGGATGAATTTCTTGTGTTCCTTTCCAATCCAAGCTCTCATTTCGTCCTGCACTTGATAAGGTGAAACATGTGCGTGCACAGGAATACTCATCTGTGCAAATTTCTTAAGATTTCAGGACTGGTGACCCAGGTGTTGTTGCCTCCAGCGTGACCACCATCCAACCAGTACATTTCTTTGATATTATGAATTTTCCAGTTACTTGAAGATTTAAACACGGCGACTATCACAGCTGGTCATGTTTTCCAGGAAACCTCAGGTACTTATTGTGGTATTGTCATAACTATCAGCATTGCAAGGGTTAATGTAGTGTTGAGAGCAGCCACTAGAGGGAGCTACAGTTACAACTATAAAAGGCAGTGATGCTCGACCTTAGGGGAGGAGCTATGCAGGAGATAGCTAGTGAAGGTGATAGATAGTGAAGGTGATAGATAGTGAAGGTGATAAGAGCAGACAGTGCAAGTAAGGTTATACAATTAAACCAGTAGTGGAATTTGCAGTAGATGAGTGTAGTTAGATGTAATTGATCAATTGTGTATTCTTAAGGAGTATGTCTCAAATCCTAGTTAGTAGTGTAAATAAAATCATAGCTTTGTTTAAGTTAAAGCTATTTTGTGGTCTTTGTGAACACTACGCCAACCATCCTGAAATAACTGACACAAAGCACACCACACTTATCTTCTTTGCACAAACAATAAAATGCTGCTGAGGCACAATCCCAAGATTTTTGAATGATACCGAAGATCTGCTGCTATAGGTACACTCAAATCTGGGAATCTCGGCACCGAGGCTGTGCCTGGTTTTGGAATTTGCCAGATTTTGGGTTGGGTGCTGTGGGCAATGGGAGGTTCACATCAATTACAGATTGGGTCGGGGGGGGGGGGGGGGGGGGGGTCAAGGGTCACTTGGTGCGCAGAGCGTTGTGTGAATCATGTGGAGTGAATCGAATTGGCGGAAGACTGGTGTCTGTGAAGCGGGGGAGTTTCAGGAGGAAGCCAAGCCGGATTGTTCACTTAGCTGGTCGCAAATGCTTCAGCCTCGACTGACGCACTGACATCCTGGGCTCCCTTGACAGAAGATTAGGGTATTTGTGGAGCCTCTTCCTCTTGGTAGTTGTTTGATTATCTATTACCGTTCATCACTGAATGTGGCAAGCCTGTAGGATTGTGTTATCGCGTTATTCTGACTACCGCATGCTTCTCCCACTACTTAGCAGTGTTATAGATTCACCATCTATTTTTTTAGGAATGTCTGGTACTGCTCCTGGCATGTTTTTAAGCTCTCCTCATTGAACCAGCACCTGTCCTTTGGCTTGGATGGTAGAGTGAGGGATATGCCAGGCCATGAGATTGAAAATTGTGGTTGAATACAATTTCATTGCTGCTAATTGCCCGCATATTTAGGTATTCCGTCAAACGATTTAAGTATCGATGGCCTTAATGCCGAGTAATTTGATGATTGATTAAATCCTCTTCGAGGCACCTTTGTCTTTCGTACAAAAAGCCACAGTTAATGCTGATATGATTTGTCTTTAAATTCAAACCTCAGGAAGTTTGGTTGAAATTTATGTATTACGTTTGCTGTATATTTACAGCAAAATCTCGAAGTGACTGAGGTTCAATGTTATCAGCATCATTAATGTCAGAAGGACCATGTTTTTCTTCCGCTCCTCAAGCTTTTACATGCCATTGTATTTTCTCTCGGTTATCATACGGAAATCATTTTCAGGATAGTTTTGGACACTTGGGGTGGGACTTCCGCTACCGAGTTGGATGGTTGATGTTGGGAGATCCCCTTTTCATTGTGGTGAAAAGGCCCCAATTGTTGTGATCTTTGGACTGGAGACCCATCTCACAGTCATGCAAACTCACGCGCCCCATCCACCTCAAGCCCCTTATAGCCCCCATGCAACATACATGTGAACTCATGTGCCCCATCCACCTCAAGCCCCTTTTAGCCCCCATGCAACATACATGCAAACTCACATGCCCCATCCATCTCAAGTCCCTTACAGACCCCATGCCAAACCAAGCTGATTTTTGTCCCTTCCATGCCCAGTTTAAACTATGTTCAGAACTGTTATGGGCCAGGGTTTAGAGAAACCAAAGCATATCATGGATTCACCTGACCTACAACTTTTAATAGATTTTGGTTATGGGCAACACAAGGGCCCACTTTACAGGTGTGATGCAACAGAGAACTAAAAGTATTTTAAAATAAAGACAATGTTTATTCTAGGAACACAGTTAACATTTTATAAACACCCAGTGAACATCTTAGCAACCATCAATTCAAATACACCCCCCAAAGAATACAGTACACTATAAGATATCCATAAGACAAAAACCCTTTTTACAGAAGGACAGCAGGTTTAAATTCACCACTGAGAGCTTTGAAATCACCAAATGAACATTCTTTAGCTTGCAGAGATTCACACACATCTTGCTCTGACTGCAGCTTCTCCAAATCTAAAACAGAACTAAACAGAGCCACAAAGCAGCTTTTCAGCTCAAAATGGAAGTGAAAGACAGAAAGGCAGCCCAGCTCCACCCACACTCTGACATCACTGCTGCCATTCGAGAAACACACATTTCTTAAAGGGACTCTTACATGACAGAACCAATATTCAATATATTAACACGCACGTCACACTCCTCAGCCTTCTGCAAATAAAGATTGAGACATTGACAAATGGGATTTTTAAATTCTCTCACTGGACACCGGCATCACTGGCTAGGCCAACATTTTTAGTGTCCATTGCCAATCTCCCTTGAGAAAGTGGTGGTGAGCTGCCTTCTTGAACTGCTATAGTCCACACGGTGCAGGTACACCCACAGTGCTGTTCGGGAGGAAGTTCCAGGATTTTGATCCAGCAACAATGATGGAATGGGGATGTATTTCCAAGACAGGAATGTGTGTGGCTTTGGGGGAACCTGTAGGTGGTTATTTCCCCATGTATCTGCAGCCCTTGTCCTTCTTGGCAGTAGAGGTCACAGATTTGGAAGGGGCTGTCCAAAGAGCCTTGGTGAGTTGTTGCACTGATTGCAGAAAGAACAGCTTACTATAACCACATAAAGATGTCAATCAAGCAAGTAAACAGCTCTCTCCAATTGCTAAAATAGAATTTGCTGATGAGAAAGTCCTTCCTTGAGTCTGGACTTTCTCCCAAGCATACATAATGCGGACTTATGTAAGAGCTCTTGCAGCAGAACGAGCTGGTCTTATTACGCAAAGTAAAGTGTTTCAAGCCTCTGTTATTGATACTTTAATGGTCTGTCTGACTGACACTTTTATAAAGCTGTATGAATCTTTAGAATCTTTTCTCTGGAATTTTGCACATGCTTACTATTATCAACTGGTTAATTGGTTTTGCACATTGTATTATGAGGTGAAAGGGCCATGAGTTGGCATGGAAGGGGATTGAGTGGGGGCCATCAGCTGGCACAGAGTTGGAATGAAGAGCACATGGGTAAGACTTTTTATACTAAAATTTGAAAAGGTTCCCAGATCCAGACGAAGGCGCTCAATTCCTCTGAGATCAAGAATACTTCAGTGCAGAGGAGGCCCTTCAGCCCATTGAGTCTGCACCGATGCATGAAAGGCCCTGACCTGCCCACCGAATCCCACTTGCCAGCACTTGGCCCATAGCCTTGAATGTTATGGCGTGCCAAGTACTCATCAAGGTACTTTTTAACATGTCGCGTCTTTTCGTCCGACGTCACTTCGTCCAACGACACTTTGTCCACGTCTTTTGGTCCAACGTCTTTTTGTCCGCACGTCTTTTGGTCCAACGTCTTTTTGTCCAATTATCCAATTACAAATTAACTCCGTATAAAACCATTTAATTGATAAAATGCAAGTACAATACAGCAAGTGAATTTAATTGCTAAAATGCAAGTCTTTGATAAAATGCAAGTAAAATGCAAGTTGAAAAATGCAGTTAAAAAATCTAAAAATGCAGTTAAAAAATCTAAAAGTTTACTAATTACTTAAAATTCCCGAAGTTACTTAAAATTGATGTAAATTGTAAGTAACATTCCTCAAGAAATCAATTTTTGTTGTAGAATCATATTCAACGACCAATCTTTTGAGGCGTTCAGTTATTTTCTTATATCGCGTACATGAAGTCGACTGATCTCCCCGAAGAATTTGAGCCCTTTTGCCTATTATGAACCCTTCCTCTTCCTTCAGAGTTTTGATTAACCTCCAGATATTCAAATGAGTTCCACCCGCCGAACGCTTTATCGCAGAATGAAACTCCTCAGCAGCATTATTTGTTCTCGGTAGATCTTGTAGAACACGCTGATTAACATTCCATACAGATGTCGGGAATGTAGGTGTTTCTCTCCTTCGTCTGGCACCACGTCCTCTCACAATGCCTATGTAAGTCAAGTCGAAGTAAACGATGAATTTAGCAGGTATTTCTTCATCGTCTATCAAATCTTCATAAGCCTCTTCGACATCTTCAACGGGGAGGAAAGCTAATGCTGAAAAACATCAAATTTTAAGACAGAATTCAGAGTCTGTATTGTATTTTTCTTTGAGGCCTAAATCGGTAATTTTTCGAAACACAGATTGGCTCAAATGAAACAAACATGCCACGACAGATGAATTAAGGAATGATGAATTAATTGCCTTGTGAACTGCAACTTCGAAATCTGCCATGATATCAATCGGATCTGCATTAGGTTGCATAATTTTCAATTGGTCAAAAAATAATTCGTATGTCTGCTTTCTTTTATTTGGCAGTAATGCAAAGACCCGTGGAAAACTGCTTCCTTTAACTTGTACATGAATGCAGAACAGTTGAAACCACTGTTGTGGCACAATCTTGAATGTCCCATCGCATGCCCAATGACGATATGATGCTAAATCCTGAAGAGCACTTTCTGATGCAAATACTAGTAAGCGCTGTTGATCCTCGGCGCCCGAATCGTATCTCAGAAACTGTTCGCCATTGTCAAGTTTACAATATTTGTCAGGTATTTCAAAACCGTGTCTAGCCGCTGGATTAGCGGGAAATCCAGAATTTTTTTGTCGGCACCTTTGAATAGTCCTTGAGACGACGGGCAACCTAGGTAGTTGAGAGCAGGTATTTTCTGATAGCTGCGTAAACTTGGCCGCTAGTATGCTACGCGAACTTGCTGCTATGTTTTCCACTGCTTCATGCTTTATTTCTGCAACTGCTTTTCTAGCATTTAACGAATCAACATCAGCTGGATGAAGGTGCTCATTAGAGAAATAAATAATTTTCGGCTCATTGTTTTCCGTTACCGTGTGAATCCGCACTGAACACAGCCTTCTTTTCTCACATCTCCAGTATTCTTTTCCTAGGTTTGGACTGCTCGAATGAAAATCGTAGATGTAGTTATTTTCATCAGCTATCTTCCTTTTGCTCTTCGTTGACACAATGAACTTTGCCATTTCGGGATGGGCGAATTAAGAAAGAGAACGATAATATCTATCCTTTAACGAGGCTCGTTAAAGGAAAGAGACCGGTAATAAAAATCCTTTATTGCATATTATACCTTGCTATGTGCATTAGAGAAGATTTCTATTTACAAAAAGTTAATGTGGGGAGTGGAGTGGAGTGCTAATAAGCAAGTTACAAAAAGTCAAGTCACAAAAAGTCTTTGACGAAAAAAATCATCGGACAAAAAGACGTAGGACCAAAAGACGTGCGGACAAAAAGACGTTGGACCAAAAGACGTGGCCGAAGTGTCGTTGGTCGAAATGACGTCGGACGAAAAGACATAGCACCACTTTTTAAAGGGTGTGACGCATTCCACCTCTACCACCATCCCAAGCTGTGCATTCCAGACCGTCACCACCCTCTGGGTAAAAAACCTTTTCCTCAAATCCCCCCTAAGCTTCCCACTTTGAACATGTGTCCCCTCGTAACTGACCCTTCAAATGAGGGGAACAGCTGCTCCCTGTGTGTGAAACATTAGTTATTCAGAAGCTGCTCTGCCCTCTTGAAAATTGTGGGCAGCGTGGAAAGGCAGGCAGGATGTAAGCTCATTACCTGCACCCTGATCCCACACCAATTAACATTGTGGGGGTGGGGGAGGGGGGGGAAAGAGTGCTGAAATGGTGGCAGAAATCCTGGAATTGCATCCTGTCTGCCACTTTGAAAAGGATCCAGAGTCATTCCCACTCTGCAACAATCCATGGGCTAGATTCTCCGCAGCCCCTGGCTGAACGCGATTTAGGTGCAGGGGTGGAGAATCCGATTTCACGTCGAAATTGGGCCCGATGCCAGTCCGTTGATTCTCCGGGACCGAGAATCGGCCTGATCGCGGAGTACGCCGCGCAGCTGAGGGCCCATTGACAGAGGCCAGCCCAGCGATCCCCCGATCCCGACTGTCCGAGTTCCCGACGGCGTGGAACTAACCTGCTATTGCTAGTCGAGATACTCGCATGGCGGCTGCGGACTCAGTCCGCGGCCGCCTTGGTCGGGGGGGGGGTCGGACACCTGGGGGGGGGGGGGGCCTTACAGGCGGCCGGGGACAGATCCGCGCGGTCAGATGTTCGGGCGTATGGCCGATTGGGGGTTTTGTTTTTATGTGTGGCTCCGTGGTCCGAGTCCGCCATGGCGCTCGGCGCAGCCTCTGGAGGCCGCCATTGTGCGCATGCGCGGACTTAAATCTGAAAGTCCGGGAGCCCTTATCCGCAGCTAAAGTTGCGTGAATTATTCTGGATCCCTGCTAGCCCCCTGCAGGCCATTGAATTAGCTCATCTTTTTTGCAGTAATCTCCAGAGTAAGAAAACACCAGCGTTTTTAGGCCGGCGTGGGGAGAATCCAGCCCCATGTATTTCACAGATAAAATAGCTTGAAAGTGTATTTTCCAGCATTACACTATTATAAGCCCTGATAGTCCAGAATTGTGACCTTTCTGAAACCATTGCATTCTCAAAGTGCCTGCAGGATGAACAACCTGGTTCACTAGTGGCTGTAACTGTTGGCAGATGTGATGGTGTCGATATGTCAAAATATGTATTTTGCAATCACAGTCGAGCGATTTTAAGCATCCTGCATTCAGATTAGAAAGTAATGAGCATGTTAAGTTCCCTGCCAAAATTATTCATTGTATCAATTTAGTTGAAACGATGTGAGACTAATACCAGGTCAATAGCCTACGTTTGGCATGTTTGTAGAAGTGCGAACCATTTAATGCTTCACTGGACCAAACAAGACAAAGAAGCAATGCCCTGTTGAAAGGTCAGCAATGCAAAATTATCCTTGTCAGGTCATCTGCGGTTTCCTTTTTATATATTTGTCTATAATGCAGTTTAGAATGATATGTTTTACAAGGAAAGATTTTTAAAAATTGAATAGTGTGCTGCAGGAAAAACATTATGGTACCGTTGTTGCTTAAACCAGTTTGCTGAATCTTGGGATATAACTGTGCTAATTAGATTGGCTACTCAATAGATGGTAAACATGGGGCCAGTGAATGAGTTAACATTGGACACCGAGTTTATAGTGGTGTCATAATAATAGCAACCCAGTTTAGAATTTGATGGAAAAAGCTAGAGAAATTAGTTTTCGGCGTATTTACTTTCTCATTTCAGGCCCCACTAGGAATCCTGCTAGGAGAAGCTCAGAATGTGGACTTGCCCTGCACCAACAATAACTTGCATTTGTATAGCACCTTAGATTTTAGAGCAGGCACCCAAAGACTTGGCCAAAGTCGTAAGTTCGAAGGAGATTTTTCAAGGAGGGGGTGAGACAGCTGGCGAAGAGCAGAGGTTTCTTTTGTACAAACGGGAGTGAAACAGCCAAGATAACAATGATAGGTTTAAATCTGGAAACCCCATCAGAGAACCTTTGATTGAGGGGCTGGGCAGAGCTCAGAGAGAGAGAGAGACAGAATTCTCTTTTGAACAGGTACAAAATAAATATTTGGTTATCGACCGAGAGAGGTAATGAAAGTTGCCTCTGAGGCAGGCTGTAGCAAAAGGGTTCTGAATGAATTTCCTGAACCGAAGAAAAATTGCTTTGTAAGTGCAACTAGTGCCTTTGCCTGTCTGTGTAAGTGGAGTGAGAGCTGCATGTTTATTTAAAGTGGTGTTTAATGGGAACTGGTATGTTAACAGTCTGTGACTGGGCAGCATGGTAGTACAGTGCTTAGCACTGTTGCTTCACAGCACCAGGGCCCCAGATTCGATTCCCTATTGTGTCACTGCCTGTGCAGAGTCTGCATGGTCTCCCTGTGTCAGCGCGGGTTTTCTCCGTGTGCTCCGGTTTCCTCCGACAAGTCCTGAAAGACGTGCTGTTAGGTGAATTGGACATTCTGAATTCTCCCTCTGTGTACCCGAACAGGCACCGGAATGTGGTGACTCAGGGCTTTTCACAGTAACATCATTGCAGTGTTAATGTAAGCCTACTTGTGACAATAAAAGATTATCATTGTTAAAAAAAGGTTGAGAAACTACATGTAATCTGTTACTGTTAGGGTTGAAGCTTAAAAGTTCAAATATTGTTTTCTTTTGATAAAGTTTGTTTATAAAATAAACAAGCCCCATTTCTTATATTATCACTCTGGGAATGAATTGATCTTTCCGCACCGTCTTAAAACTTTAAAAAGTTGTGTCTTTGGTCCAGTCTCTTTTCCGTTGCTGAGAGTTTATTTTTATAAATTTAGTGTACCCAATTCATTTTTCCAATTAAGGAGCAATTTGGTGTGCCTAATCCACCTACCCTGCACATCTTGTGGGTTGGAACAGAGAACATAGAGCGCAGAAGGATGGCATTCGGCCCATCGAGTCAGCACCGATCCACATTAAGCCCTCACTTCCACCCTATCCCCGTAACCCAATAACCCCTCCTCACGTTTTTGGACACTAAGGGCAATTTTGGACACTAAGGGCAATTTAGCATGGCCAATCCACCTAACCTGCACGTCTTTGGATTGTGGGAGAAAACCGGAGCACCCGGAGGAAACCCACGCAGACATGGGGAGAATGTGCAGACTCCACACAGACAGTGACCCAGCAGGGAATCGAACCTGGAACCCTGGTGCTGTGAAGCCACAGTGCTATTCACTTGTGCTACCGTGCTGGCTGTGGGGGCAAAATCCACGCAGACACGGGGAGAATGTGCAAACTCCGCACGTACAGTGACTCGGAGCTGGGACAAACCTGGGATCGAACCTCAGCGCCGTGAGGCAGCAATGCTTACCACTGCGCCACCGTGCTGCCCTCCATTGCTGAGAGTTGACCAGGCATCTGTAACATTTTTGATCTCTGGTTAAGAATTTCTTCAATTGTGCATTATTTTTGACATCAGTATTCACCCAGTTGAAATAGCTTTTTTATTTAATTTACATTCTCACGGTTTCATATTGCTCATAAGGTTGCCATTTATTACCCATCCCAAGTTGCCTTTGAGAAGATAGTGTTGAGCCCTCTTCTTAAGCTGCTGTGTTTCACATGTAAAGGGACTCCAACAATATTGTTGGGAAGGGACTGCCAGAGTTTTCGCACTGTGACAGTGATTCATATCCTCAAAATCAGGTCGCTGTGTGATGAGGAAGAAGATGCAGGTACTCTTGTGCACCTGCTGCCCTTATCCTTTCAGATGGTGGAGCTTGGAAAGGCCTGATGACGATACTCTCACGACTTGCAAACAATGCTCCCCAAAAATATTTGGGATTAGTCTGATTGACTGCAGCCTTTCCTGATTGGTCCAAACCCGATGAAGTAGGGACCAAGGGACTAAATGAGTCGAGTTAATTTTAATATACTTTGCTAATCTTAACATAGGCATGATGGTGCTTCTTTTCCTCGGCATGATGGGATACTTGACGAAGAGTGTCTCTCGGAATGTTCGCTCAGCCTTTGTAAGAGTAAACAGTCTGTGTAAACATAATTGCCACGCAAAGGAAGAAGACAAGGAGGAGCTGAAGGCCAGAAGGGGCAGTGGAGTTGCCATGGGAACCAGCATACCCAAGGTTGAAGGCTGCAACAACACAAACATCTGCAGGGCCTGGACAATTCAATTCACTGACCAGGTTGCGAAGCTTGTCCAGTGAAGTACATGCTGGAATAATAAGGTGAATGATTAATGAAATGTAACCAGGAAGCTGGGGACCATGGGTTTGTCTCTGTATCGTTGAGAGGTTCCATGGGCAGCTCAGATCTCCCCCACGCCCCTGCATATGGTTGAATAAACCTGATATTCGCCACATCGCCGTTTTCAAAGAGGAGCTTGAAATCCCCACAACACCAAGTTTCTGTCCTCCGTGAGCAATAGAAAATATTACCAACTCAGATCTATAGCTAGCAGTAGTGATTTACTGCAGATCATGTAAACAGTTGACCCTCCGCTGGATTGACTAGTTTATGAAGGTATTGATGACTGCTCAGTCCGTTTTGGTTGCCTCTTGAACCGTTTTATGAAAGACGATGAATTAAACCTGCACTCACATCGGACCTCGACTGCTAAACTAATTTGTGATGTGTAAGCTCTGATTGGCATTTTTGCTTTGAACCAATCATAGCTAGCCATTCTTTCAGAGCTGACTGAATCATGGCCCAAATCAGTGAAAAATGTTTAGCATTTTACAAAAATAAAAATGGCAGGGTTGTTTTTTCCTGACTTCACACAGCTATTGTGGCAGCTACTAATTCACACCCTCCCAATTGGTAATGCCCCCTCCCCACAGATCGAGCTCAGGTCAAAATATGCACACGTCAAAATATGTACGGTTTGGGCAGAAGTGCCACGAGGGTGATTTGATTGGTGTCTGCAGATCAGCGGAGTATAATCTGATGTGGCCAATGACAAATTCGCTTCAGTCCTCAGCCCCCTCCCACTCTAGCACATAATCATTCTCAGGACAAGTTTGGAGCACTATTGGATCTTGTACTGATGATGCAAAAAATTGTCAGGAAATATTGGCCAAGATTGAATGGCAGAAATATGGGGCGGATTCTCCATTGGGCGATTGGGTGAAGAATCGGTTTGGACGCCAAAATCGTGGCATCGCCGACCTCACGCCAAATCGCCATTCTCCAGTGCCTAGACAGTGGCGTCAATGCGTTGCACCCCGCACATACATTAAACACTGTTTGCATATCATTAGCTGGCCTGACCTGATATTCCCCGTGGCCTCCACTGGGGGGGAGTTCCCTGTAGCAATGTTCATTTGTGCTTTTAAAAATCGGGAAACCGACACCATGGCTGATGCAGGAGAGAGAAGAGGTAGGACACAGAGAGGCGCGGCCGTGGGCTGCCGCTCTTGACACTGGCCGGGCTGGCTGGGGTGGTGGGGGGTCTCTCCCAGGTGGTGGCCATGCATCTCGCTGCGGGATGGTGTGTGTGGGGAGGGAAGTGTGTCTGAGCGGCTGCAGTTTGTCTGCCTCCTGAGTGTCAATCACGGACCCGGCGAAACCAGCACCGTTTCTCATTGGAATCGACTGTGTTCCATGTGGCGCCGGTGCAGTCACTGAATCGCCCCTCCACGGTCACTGAATCAGTCCAGGTGCGCCTCCAATTTTGCTGTCAAAGAAGTCCACGAATCCTGCCCCAGCGTCCACACTTAGTCTCAGGAATGAAGACTAAGGCAGATTATTTTTTTTCATTCATTTAATGGACGTGGGTACCGTTAGCTCGATCAGCATTTAGTGCCCATCCCTAATTGCCCTTGAGAAGGAGGAACTGCCTTCTTGAACTGATGCATTACATGTGGTGCATCCAAAGTACTGTTAGGGAGGGGGTTCCAAGATTTTGACCCCATGACAGTGAAGGAACGGTGATATATTTCTCAGTCAGAATGGCGAATAACGTAGAGGGGAACTTCCAGGTGGTGGTGTTCCCATGTATCTGCTGCCCTTGTCCTTCTAGATAGTAGTGGTTGTGCGTTTGGAAGGTGCTGCCTAAGGAGCCTTGGTGAATTCCTGCAGTGCATCTTGTAAATGGTACATACTCTCCTGGATGGTATCAAGCATCTCAAGTGTAATTGGAGCCGCACTCAAGCCAGGCAAGTGAAAAGTATTCCAACGCAATCCTGATTTACACCTTGTCGGCGGTGGGCTTGATTTGGGAGTCAGGGGTTGAGTTACTCAGGATTCCTAGGTGACTATTGTTGCCAGAGTATTTGTATGGCGAGCTCAGTTCAGTTTCTGGTCAACACCCAGGATTTTGATAGTGGGGGATTCAGTCATGGTAATGCCATTGAATGTTGAGGGGCAGTGTTTAGATTCTCTCTTGTTGGTGTCAGTAATTGCCTGGCACCTGTGTGGTGCAATGCTGTTTGCCACTTGTCAGTCCAATGCTGGATATTGTTGAATTTGGACATGGAACGCTCCAGTCTCTGAAGAGTTGGAAATGGTGCTGAACATTGTGCAATCATCAGCACACCCCTTCTTCTGACTTAATGATGAATGGAGGTCATCGATGAAGATGGTTGAGCCCAGGACACTACACTGAGGAACACTTGCAGTGCTGTCCTGGAACTGAGAAGGTTTACATCCAACTTGCAGAACCATCTTATTTTGTGCTAGCTATGGTTCCAAGCAGCAGATGGTTTTCCCTTTGATTCCCATTGACTCTAATTTTGCTAGGGCTTCCTGATGCCTCGTCTTTTACTTAATTCTTTAAGTGACCCTTGGCATGTTATTCAGATTTTTCTTTCAGGAGGTTAGATGGGCAAAGTTGTCTCTGACAAGAACAAGTTGTGCACAGAATCTAAAGGTCCAGACATTTTTTTTTTTGTGGAGCTGATGCTATGCAGGTGGCATGATCACTATTCAAATGGTCAGCTCCTCCCCATTCTTCTGTACCTCAGTCACACATGTCCAGATATTGTGGTCTATAACAGGGGTTTTCAAACTCAGGGTTGCGGCCCGCTGGTGGGTTGCAGGTGGGTGTCGGGAGGGTCATGGAGCAATCAGATAGAACATAGAACATAGAACAGTACAGCACAGAACAGGCCCTTCGGCCCTCAATGTTGTGCCGAGCCATGATCACCCTACTCAAACCCACGTATCCACCCTATACCCGTAACCCAACAACCCCCCCCTTAACCTTACTTTTATTAGGACACTACGGGCAATTTAGCATGGCCAATCCACCTAACCCGCACATCTTTGGACTGTGGGAGGAAACCGGAGCACCCGGAGGAAACCCACGCACACAGGGGGAGGACGTGCAGACTCCACACAGACAGTGACCCAGCCGGGAATCGAACCTGGGACCCTGGAGCTGTGAAGCATTTATGCTAACCACCATGCTACCCTGCTGCCCCATCTGGCATTCCCGATTGCGGGAAGAAGTTCCCAACTGCAGTCCCCGATTGGTTGCGGTGTTTGAGGGGGCGGGCGGCACGAGGCTAGGCTGGTCACCACGTGCAGTGTTTGGCGGGGGGGGAGGGGGGGGAGGATGGGTTGATGGGCTTCCACGTGGTCGCAATGTAACAGTGTAACAGTGGCGGCCCCAGCTTGGAGCTCCGCTCTGGTGCTCGTCCTTTGCGTGCTGCTCGGCTCGTCCCCCCCCCCCCCCCCCCCACCGATCGGCAGTATGCAGCCTGCGGCTACTTGGACAATCCGTTCAACGGCCAGCACAATGTCCGTTTGCACTCCCATGGTAAGTGCTGGTCGGGAAGTTGTCTGTGACTGGGGTGGGTACAGTGAGAGGAAGCCAGGCCAGGTTTCTGGGAATACTGATTAACCGAGGCCAGTCAATAGGGCTGATATATGTGAACACTGGAAGGAACCTACAGTCGTCACTTTGTGTCGACACTTTCTGGAAACCAGGAAGTCAAAGCTTTTGGTGAGAATGGAGCAGGAGGTAACTTGGATGTTTAGATAGTGCAATGCAGTAGAACCAGTAAGAAATACTGTGACATGGTGTGTGTTTGACAAGTCATCTCCTCTAAAGTCGTAGTTTGTAAAGTAAAAACAAGATTGTACTTTTTTTATAATTGATTACATTTCTAAAGAAATGGGAATATATTTAAAACAAAATTTGTGCCTAAATGTAAGGCTGCGCACGTTCAACTGAAGTTAATTACATTTTTAGGAGTAACAACTTGGACAAAATTAGATATTAGAAATAAAGTTTCAAAGTAAAAAAAGAATGCCGGCCGTGACCTGTCTTTAAATATGGACAATGAATCTTTCCGCCAGAGGCAGTGGCAGAGAGAAGGTCATGCACCCGGCATGTCAATGCTTTGGGTGCAAAATCATAGAGGTGAGATTACTCCATTTTGTAGCTGCCAGTAAGCAAGCAACAGGGCTGTGTGAAGAACTGAAGATGGGTCATTTTGTAATAAGGTAGAGAGGGCTAGAGATACAAACAGACCAGGATCTCACAACTAAATCTGCTGGAGAAAGCTTCACAGGAGAACGGTAGGACAAGGCTGTGCTGGTGTGAGCTGTATCCCGAGCCCCAGGGCCTCTGGTGAACAAACAATTAAGAAGAAACTGAAATCGGGAACAAAGCAGTGTAAAGATGATTTCTTGAGGTATGGCGCTAATTGTGCCAATGCAAATCAGGATGCAAAGCCCAATTGTGTTATATGCAGGGAAGTGCTGACAAATGAAGTTTAAAACCCTCAAATATTCAAAGGCTTTCGAAGACGAAGCATTGAGAGTTCGAGGATAAACCTATTGATATTTTTCAAAGCATGCAGCAAGAACTTAAATCGACAGCTGAAGTCCTTAGCTGAAATGTAACATTGAATGACGAAGTAATAGATATCATGAGGACCAAGCAGGCCCATCTGCCACATTAAAGGTAAGGAATAATGATATGTCGCGAAGGTCAGCCGGCATGGGTCGCTAACGTCCGTTGGCTTGTCTCGCGAACGTCGACCGGCATGAATCCCGAAGGTCCACGGTTGGTAAAAGTGTGTCCCGGGTGATGTGTTGGCTAGTGTAGGTTTTAGAGATGAACAGACACTGATGAAGGTTCAACTCAATTTTATTAACTACTTCTACCTAACTAACACACGATGACTGTGGGTCTAAATAATGCTAACTTGAACTAGAGACCTAAGCCTTGTCCGAACCAGTTGATTCTCTCAGCATGTGTTGTGAGTCCGTGCTGGGCTGAATAAGTTCCTGTTACACTCCGAAGCAGCACCCAGAATGAGCGGGAAGCGTGGTGCCCTCTGCCTTTATAGTGTGTGTATTCTAACTGGTGATTGGCTGCGGTGTTTGTACATGTTGATTGGTCCCTGTGTGTGTCCATCAGTGTGTGTCTGCACCATGATATACTGGTGTATGTTATGACACCAGGAAAAAAAGTTTGAAAAAGACTGGTCTATAAATCTGATAATATTTGTGCTGCCTGATCATTCCATGCATGAAGCTGTTACAGTTGTGAAGTTCATACAATTATGGTTTGGACTGCACCTTTACATGTAGGTTAAAATGTTTAAATATAGGGGGTCATGTGACTAATCCAACATCTGCCTGGCAACAAGGCCGGCTGAGGCAAGGAACCTGCTGAGCAAGGTGTGAGGTTCTCACACCTGGGGACAAAAGGCAAGGGCAGCTGTGCTGGAATTCTCTGGCCGTTGCGATGCACTATTCTCACGGCGCACAACCGCCGGCGTGGGGTGGCTTCAACGGGAACTCCCATTGACAAGCATCGGGAGTAGAGAATCCCGCTGCCAGGGAACGGAGCGGCTGGAGGGCTCGGAGAGTCCTGCCCAGTCACTGGAATTGCTAACTCCGAGCTCTTGGGCAGAAAAGAGAGACCGAGAGGAAAAGGACAGCAGAGGGAGAGACGAGGATGCAGATTTGTTGTGAGCTACCGAAGCAGGACACGGGAGCGAGGTGGCCTCATGTTGAATTCAAGAATCCGCAGACATCTAAAGAATCCAGGAGATTATTGCTAGTATTGGATTTGCTAGACTCTCGAAAACTGGATAAGAACCTGGAGGTGATGAATCAGTGTTACTCGTCAGTGAAACAAGAAAACGCTCACCCATTGGAAGCTGGAAATGACGATGGACTGTTTGTTAGGACTGTAATTCCATGCTGACGTGCAATAAGTGCACATTTCTTTGCTACCTTCGAGGTTGGGTCAGAGGAGAGACATCATCTTCCCCCAGCCCCAGTGGGAAGCAAAATCATTTGGACTTGGATTGCTACAGGATTAGAGGTAACATGAGGAAACACTTTCATCCAGAGGCTGGAGGGCATCTGGAATTCACTGCCTAAGTTGGTGGTTGAGCTGAAACAGTCGCCTAATTTAAAAGGGGCCTGGATCTGAATCTGAAATGCTCTAACCTGCAAGGCTACACACCAGGGGCGGGATACTCTTAAAATGGGGCTATGTCCCCACACCGGCAGGAAAACCGGCGGCAACAACTCCAGCGTCAATGGCCCCCGAAAGTGAGGAATTCTCACCTTTCTAGGGAGCTAGGTTGCCGCTGGAGTCTTCCCCGCAGCTCCAGCTGGCGCCGAAGGGCCGGCGTAGTCTCGCGCATGCGCGGACCGGCCGGCGTATTTCCGCGCATGCGCAGAACAGCCGGCATATTTCCGCGCATGCGCAGAACAGCCGGCATATTTCCGAGCATGCCTTCTCCCCGCCGGCCCCCGGGCAATATGGCAGAGCCCTACAGGGGTCCGGCGCGGAGGAAAGAAGACCCCCCATGGAACCAGCCCGCCCACCGATCGGTAGGCCCCAATCGTGGGCCAGGCCACCGTGGCCCCCCCCCCCCCCCGGTGTCGGTCCCCCCACCCCCCCAGGACGGCCCCCACACACTTACCTGCCGGGTCCCGCCGTGTGTGAGGTGAGTAATTCACGCCGGCGGGACTGGGAAAACTGGACGGCCACTCAGCACATCGGGGCCCGGAGAATCGCCGGACGGGCCGCTGTCAACGGCCCCCGACCGGCGTGGCGGGAATCCCGCTGCTGCCCGAGAAACGGCACCGGAGCATAGCGAAGCCGGCATCAGGGCAATGGGGCGGGATTCGCGCTTCCCCTGGGAATTCTCCGACCCGGCCCGGCCCAGGTTCTGGAAAATGGGATTAAAATGAATAGCTGGTTTATTTTTTTTCTCTTTTTTGACCGGCACAGATATGATGGGTTGAATGGTCTCTTTCTGCACGGTACTTTTCTGTGGCTCTCAGAACTCTGTCAACAGTGAGAGGCGATTTCAGATTTGATGAATGCCAGGAGCCCATAGCTCCAGAACATAGGTGTCCTACAGCTTAAAGAAATACAATTATCCAACCAAAGTTGTTAACATAGAACATAGAATTTACAGTGCAGAAGGAGGCCATTCAGCCCATCGAGTCTGCACAGGCTCTTGGAAAGAGCACCCTATTTAAGCCCACGCCTCCACCCTATCCCTGTAACCCAGTAACCCCACCTAACCTTTTGGACATTAAGGGCAATTTATATTGGCCAATCCACCTAACCTGCACATCTTTGGACTGTGGGAGGAAACCAGAGCACCCGAAGGAAACCCAAGCAGACAGGGGGAGACCATGCATACTACGCACGGACAGTGACCCAAGTCGGGAATCGAACCTGGGACCCTGGAGCTGTGAAGCAACTGTGATAACCACTGTGCTGCCGTGCTGCAAATACTTCACTAATTGTTCAGTCTGAAACCCGTGGCAGTGAGGGACACAGAAGGAAACTTTATGCTGGGCTTTTTCATTCTTCATCCTCATTGGTCCATCTTGGCTTTGCTCTCATGCCACAATTTCTGCAGATGCTCTCACTACATACTTTGTAACCTCTCTCTCCCTCACAAAATGCTCATCCTTCTTATTCATTGGAAAAAATTAAAATGGTGAGGCCCCCGTGGGAGAGGAGGGCAGCTTTGATCTTCATGGCTGTAGCAGGTGAGAGGACAAGTGAAGAGCTGAGACGACTGAAAATCTGAGGTGGGTCCTGCAAAGTAACACAGACCTCACTGAAATGAAGTATTCTTTTTCTTACATATTCCTGATATGCACTGCTGGCATGTAATCCAATGGCTGAAACGAACCTTTTGTTCAGCAGATTGCAACCATCCTCCTTCAGATCCATGTCCGAAGCCGAAATTGCGCGGAAGAGATTCCCATTAGATCGGTGCATGATTATGCTTGGCAAATTATTGCAGTGTTTTGCCTTTGCCTTCTGCAGTGTGTGGCTGAACGGAAACCCCCCCGTTCTTACCTCTTGTAATCAGGCATATTGGAAGGATTTGTGGGCTGATAATCGACCTGCTTGGCCATATAATTAATGCATCTTCTGTGGCCATCTAGTCCCAGCTTGGGACTTTGGAACATACAGTGCAGAAGGAGGCTATTCAGCCCATCGAGTCTGCACCGACCCACTTAAGCCCTCACTTTCACCCTATCCCCATAACCCAATAACCCCTCCTAATCTTTTTGGTCACCAAGGGCAATTTATCATGGTCAATCCACCTAACCTGCTCATCTTTGGAATGTGGGAGGAAACCGGAGCACCCGGAGGAAGCCCACGCAGACACTGGGAGAACGTGCTGACTCCGCACAGACAGTGAACCAGCGGGGAATCGAACCAGGGACCCTGGCGCTGTGAAGCCACAGTGCTATCCACTTGTGCTACCGTGCTAACCACGACTTAGAACTGAGAACTTCTCGCACAAGAGGTACAGGCACTATCACCACACCATGAGACCTCCATTGAACCTTAGTGGACTATGTTTGAAAATCATGGTACCGTGGGGATGTGTGATTATCTAAGCCTGTGATTGTTCTGGAATAATTTCTGCTTAAAATATGTGTTTCTGTCACGAGTAGTTAGCAATCTGCCTGCACCTGTTGGAAACCGTGTTAGTTTTACAAATTAAAGCAGAATTTCAAATGAAGATGTCAACATTTATATATGAGGGATGAGCAGCTTTTTGAAAAAAAAAATCCAAACTCATTTTCCGTTTCATAAAGAATGCCAATTTGTCCAATTTTAAAGCAGTGTTTCAAAAAATTGCTATTATTTGTTTAGTCCAGGGAGTTTAAAATCTGTGATTTACTTTATATTCATTGAAGTAAGATTTCTGAGACTCCTCTCAGTTTCTGTGGTGCCGAGTCTGTTCCTCATCCAGCCTTGATCAATTTTGATCATCAACGTCTTTTTGTTTGTGTTGTCTGAAGGGTCAAGCCAGTGTTAGGTGCCCAATGTCAAAATCAAGCACTAGCGAATGTAGAACGTTCCCAGGTGCAAAGTAAAGGTTTCTCTATTCTTCAGACTGACTTCAATAGAGTCAAGTTCCATTTACCATTTCCATTAGCTCCATCCTTGCTGTCTCCGTGAGGGAGATAGCAAAATCTTTGCGAAGGCCAAACCAGACCACAGCTTTGCACAAAATCTCAACAGAAACAATCAGGGTCAGTTTTCACTGTTGGGGCTTGGGGGGCAATGACAAAATGTGGACATGCTGACCACTCAGAGTGTGTTGGACCTTATTTTAATGCCCCAAAACTGACTCCCATCTGGAGACATCAGGGCTGATATCAATCAAGGGACAAGAGTGGAAAGTCACGGAAGGTCAGGCCTGCAGAGGGGATCCATTGAACCATTCATCAAAAGAGAAGACTGGAAGTAGCAGCATCGGGAATGTTCGCAGCTGTGGAGAGATTTCGAGACGCCGGGGTCAAGGGAGACTCCGGATGTGCCTGCAGTGCAGGCCCAGGATTCCTTTCGCCCACAAGCAAAAATTACTTTTCAAACTTAACTTGGCATCTCTTGGCCACTCTGTGGGCTTCCGCCATGGCCAAGATGTCATGCCTTGGCCTGATCGTGTGGGTTTTCTTAAATTTAAAAGAATGTTGCAGTGACAGTGACATTTCAGGGCAATAGCTTAAGATTTTTATCATAGAATTCACAGTGCAGAAGGAGGCCATTCGGCCCATCGAGTCTGCACCGGCTCTTGGAAAGAGCACCCTACCCAAGGTCAACACCTCCATCCTATCCCCAAAATCTAGTAACCCCACCCAACACTAAGGGCAATTTTTGGACACTAAGGGCAATTTATCATGGCCAATCCAGCTAACCTGCACATCTTTTGATTGTGGGGAGGATGTGCAGACTCCGCACAGACAGTGACCCAAGCCGGAATCGAACCTGGGACCCTGGAGCTGTGAAGCAATTGTGCTATCCATAATGCTACCGTCCTGCCCAAGGCGACCTACAATGAGCATTTTGGCTGACGCGAAAGTGGGAATGGAGCAGACTCGTCTTGGCAATTTTAACCCCTTTTGTGTACCATGCTCTCTGGTCAAGGAGGTTAAAATTGGCCCAAATACTTAATTTCAATTTGCAGAAATAAATTACATTACTAACCTGAAATAAATATGTTGCATGAACCAAACAAAAAAGTGTTTTTTTCCCAGAAATTTGTAATGAGCCCAGATATCAAATTCCTGGGGGCCCGGGAGATTTGTGATTGAAGCCATGCACTGAAAATTGGCCACACAGAGCGAAGAATATATATATTTTTCTTTTTTTCAATATAATCTTTATTGTCACAAGTAGGCTTGTATTAACACTGCAATGAAGTTACTATGAAAATCCCCCAGTCTGGCAGCCTCCAGTGGTCCTTTAAAAAATGGTCCTTGTTTGACTGCATACAGACTATATTTCCCTGAATGCCAGTAATCCAACACCAACTGCATTCAGGGCAAAAGGGGCATCAACTAGGTGTTGGGTCCCCTATTTGCAAACGCAAGTAGCCAAATACCTGGTCAAGCACAGGACACAGATGTCACTCCTGATTTACAATATATGGGGGGCCATTTAATGAGGTCAGATGTCTGCCACCAAGACTTGTGACACCCTCACTGGTCCAATGTCTAAGAGCTGCAGAGGAATTATGTTGCTAATTAGCAACAGGAACCCTGCCACTGGGGCTTCCTGTTCCTGGAGAGATTAATTGCTCATTTGGTTGCTGCACTGCCCTCAGTTGGGGTGTAAATCCTGCCCCAATAGCCGTCGGTCAATCAGAGGCCAGGAGCTCTCCATTACTGTGTAGCCATCTAAGATGGCCACCTGCAAAGGATCATGGAAATTATTGCCAACCCAGGACTCAGACTGATACACAGCCTATGTGTATCTAAAACACAGGTAACCAGACCTGACCAAAACCTCCGCTTATTTACATTTCAATGACCCATTTTCCCAGGACAATAGAACTCCAATCAAGCAACCGGTACAGTCACAGACTGATCAGCGCCACTCCCTTGCTCAGAAAGCATAACTGCCAAGGTCAATGACCGCCAAGGACCCGCCCAGCTACCAAGGCACCCGTCCTTTTATTGGCCGAAATCGAAGAGAGTGATCAGAGCCCAGTCGAACTATTGGGTCCAAGGTTCAGGACCGTCCCAAAGAGCGCAAAATCCCAGGGGGATAAAAGAGAGCACAGCCATGTGTTTTGTCTCTCTTGGATCCAGCCTGTGCCACACAACTGCAGCACAAACAGCCAGCCAAGTTCAAGACCAACAATTGTTTCCTGACGGATGAGCCCAGCAGAGACAGAGCGACTTTCTTCTAACCAGCCAAGTGAAATCCAGATAAAGGCTTTTATTCATTTGCACAGTGCCGGTCGCCCTGACGTTAAGTATAGGTTATTGTAGCTGATAGGTGTAGTTTAACTTGTAGTAGATATGGGGTGGGATTCTCTGCGAATAGGCGGGGCGGGCCACTCCGACGCCAAGGAGTGTTGTGAATCACTCCTGCGTCAGGCCACCCCGAAGGTGCGGAATCCTCCGCACCTTCAGGGGCTAGGCCGGCGCCGGAATGTTTGGCGCTACGCCAGCCGGTGTGCCACGCCAACCAATGCCAAAGGGCATCCGCCGGCCGGCGCGCGTTGGTGCATGCGCGGGAGCTCCAGTGTGTGCTGGCGTCACCCCAGCGCATGCGAAGGGGGGGTTCATCTCTGCGTCGGCCATCGCGGAGGTTGACAGCGGCCGATGCGGAGGGAAAGAGTGTCCCCAAGGCACAGGCCCGCCCGCGGATCAGTGGGCCCCGATCGTGGGCCAGCCACCGTGGGGGCACACCCTGGGGCCATGTTTTCACGTTGAGATAATTCTTGAGTATATAAATAAACCATCTTTTGAACTAACTAACTGGTTGTGTGGTCATTTGACCGATATAAGGGAGAGGCTTGTGAACACCAAGATAAATAAATAGAGCAACTGGAAGCTGCTGATAGTAGAATCAGGCCTTCACCAGGGTTCATCAGTGGATTCCTGGAGAAAGATAAGTGAGGGCAGTGTGGGGGTTACACTGACTGGGGGAGTTCGAGAATGGGAATTGGAAGAGCAGAGGCGACATTCAGTTGGCCTTCTCTTACTAATGCCAAGTCCACCAATTGGGCACTAAGAGCCTTTGAATGAGGGAGACCGTCCCTCCGAAAGCTCATCCGATTTTGTTTGTTGGACTCCCTACATGGCGAGTCTTCAGCCCATCGCTGGCAGGGGGGCGGGGGGGGGGGGGGTGGTGGTGGTGGCAGCAGCAGTGGGATGTGCCCCTGAAGTGGGCATTAATTGCCCACATGAGGGCCTCAACTGGTGCCTGGGTGAGAAGACCCATCCTGAAGCCTTTCCACCTTGGACTTCAGAATAATATCATAATCTTTATTAGTGTCACAAGTAGGCTTGTATTAATACTGCAATGAAGTTACTATGAAAATTCCCTCATACCCCCGTGCCTGTTCGGGTACACTGAGGGGGAATTTAGAATGTCCAATTCACCTAACAGGCACGCCTTTTGGGACTTGTGGGAGGAAACCGGAGCACCCAGACCAAACCCACGCAGACATGGGGTGACTCCGCTTTGGCTGTAAGGCGGGAGATCAAGGTCCCTAACCTTCACCAATCAATTGACCCTCCCGTCATCACTGAACTTGCCTCTGGGGGCTGCAGAGGGGCAGTAAATTCTGCCCCAAGTGAGTGATGCGTTTGCAGCTTGCAATGGGCAATCCCATTTTGGATCCTTCAAAAAAATGGGCAGGCCTCCATTGAATTTCTAAGTCAATTAATTGTAAGTGAAGGTAAAATTTCCAAGATAGTTACATGTTGGCGGTATTCCAACATATTCAACTATACAGCATGGCAGCATTACCCTCCAGCAGTGCGGGTTAGCAAACAATCCTGGAAAACACATCAAACCTCTGTCAGCCCACAGGGGTCTAATTCAATAGCAATAGCCCATGGGAGTGCAACAGCGCTCAACTGAATGTTCCTCTCAAGGCTTGGCAAATATCTCCTTTTCTGTCTGGCCAATTACCCTCATGTTTGCGAGGAGAAGGTGTGGTTTTAAGGTGATTTAAAACAAAGTCCGGAGATTGAGGGGTGAAGAACTGGACACAAAGTGCTTAAATGGCCAGCAGATATAATGATTGTTCGGTCAGCAATATAATTCAAACGGAATCCACCAAATGACAAATGACCTGCTAAAAGTGGGCCTATGAACACAGACACTGAGAAATGGTTGCCATTATCTCCTTGTACCCCAGTGACTCCCATTGTCTTGCAGTTTTATGTTAATGCATTTTCACACGGAGCAATGCTTCAGGCTGGAAATAGTGAACTCGGAGTTGATTTACAAGAATCATTGGCAATAATATAATTTATTATACATTGAACAATGTAGTTCGACAGAGGTATTTCCAAATTAATTTAAATAGATAACATTAGAGTTCAGTTCTGTCTGGAAACATTATAGTTCAGTTAAACCAACCATACATTTTAATTAAATGTTCTGTGGCATTTCCTTTGACTGATGTTTTCAATCTGAAGGAGTGAAAATGCTAAACTTACTCACCTAAACTTTTTTTAAAAGACTTTCATTTTAATGTTTTCTATTTTTGAATCTGATTTCCGCCATTAACAATTTCTGCTTTAACAAGCAGTCCTGTTTTATGCTGGTATGGGCGTGCATTGCACTATGTGAGAATATCGAACAATAGTGTGTGGGCAGGTGGGTAGACTCATTACCATCCGAGCACATTATGTACTAAGATAACATGAATATAGTGAAGAGCCATAGAATAAAAATTACATTTGAAATTAAAGCTTCAATGTAGAAAACATAATGTACCTGCTGTCAGGTTTTGTAACAATATTTCTATGACGCTATCTGAGTTTGAGGACATAGAATCAGAGCATTTACAGTGCGGAGGTAGGCCATTCGGCCCATCGAGTCTGCACCGGCCTTTGGAAAGAGCACCCTACCCAAGACCATGCCTCCGCCCTATCCCTGTAACCCAGTAATACCACCTAGCCTTTTGGATACTAAGGTGCAATTTAGCATGGCCAATCCACCTAACCTGCACTTCTTTGGACTGTGGGAGGAAACCAGAGCACCCGGAGGAAATCCACGCAGACACGGGGAGAACGTGCGGACTCCGCACAGTCACCCGAGGCCGGAATTAAACCCGGGACCCTGGAGCTGTGAGGCAGCAGTGCTAACCACTGTGCTACCGTGCCGCCTTGTGAGGAGTTTTGGGCAGGGACAACCTTTCCCGCTTTTTAGTAGGATGTTTGCTGCCAGGGAATTTGAGTATGGTAGTTCCCATTGTTTTTAAAAAATCCTTTTACTTAAACTCTCAGCAAGTGAGGAGGCGAAGAATTGTCTCGCGCAGCAACATGGAAGACTTTGCGCAGCTCTCTGTGACTCCGTCCTGTGTTATTCGCAGAGTGTGCTGCCAGGATAAAGGCGCACTTTGACATATTCCCATGGATGACCTATGACCTCAACTCCATTTCCCTGCCTCATCCCCGACCCTCAATACCCAAATAGTCTATCAATCTCAGCCTTGATTACACTTAGTGACTGAGCATCTATGGCCCTCTGGGGGAGAGAATTCCAAAGATTCACAATCCCCAGAGTGGAGACATTTTTCTGAGTTACATTCTTAGGTTTTCGACCCCTTATTCGGAGACTGTGCCCCCTTGTTCATGCAAGGGAAGCTGGCTCTCAGCATTTACTCTTTCATGCTCTCTTTTAACCTCACATAATTAACTGAGATCACACCTCATGCTTCTAAACTCCTGGAGGTTTATGCTTGTTCTCTTCAAACTCTCCTTATGGGACAACATTCTATTCAAGGAATATATTAAGTGAGACTACATTGCACACTCTCTAAGGCAAAGTTTACACTTCCTTAGGTACAGTGTCCATGATATGATCTTGGCCTTTGCTGAAAAAAGGCATCTTGTTGAAACTTTTCATCTTGGATTCTTCAGGGCAATGGGAAGAATACCAATGTCATGGGAAACTTCATACCGTATGAGAAAAGAGTGCTAATTGGTTGACAAGTGGACTCTGGTAGAGACGTTGCCATGGTGTTTGCACAAGTTAATGGTGAATGACAGTTTGAAAATTTAAACAAGGCAGCTTGACCCTGATTTATGAAGGCATTGCCCTGAGGAATGAACCAGTGAATGGCTATCAACTTTGTTGAGCTGAAGTAGGTGCAATGTGTGTATACGTTCTTTCTGTCTGCCAAGAACAGGGCCCTGCAAATTAATATATGTAGTTTCCTATACATGCAAATGCACCCCACTGCAAGCCCGACTGGCAATCTTAAATTGGTTGTCAGCGTAATTTTTAGCACACTGAGGATTATTTATTAAATGTTGTCTAATTGCAGAGTTTTGAGTACAGTCTGCTCTTTGCACGTTGTGAACAGCGGCAGAGACATGCTGCTCGATATGTTCCGCCAGTGTTTGGGACATACAGCCTACAGTCCTGGTATCACACTGGCACTGTGATTCACATACCACATTACTCATTGGTGTGTAAGGCAAAATGTCCTTTCAGCTTGATGGTGGCATCCTATTAGTGGCGAATGCCACTTGTGTTGCTACTGCATAGTCGCAGTGTGAAACAGCTTGACTTTCCTGTTGCTAAAAGTTTTGAGATACCTTACCCTTCCTGGGTAATCTGAGGTAGATGGAGCATTTGGTTTGCCAGGATTCTCTACAACGATCCACCGTGAGCCTTCGTCTCCTGGTTGATACAACGCGTTGGGACTCTTCCAGTTCCATGTGCTATACGATTGGCCTCATCCACAACCTTGTAAATAGGGACCAAGCTATTTTCTCACCATGCAAGCTTGATGCTGAAATATGGCTCAGCAAAGCCATCCTGCAAAATAATGATCAACCCTGATCAGATCATACATGCTGTATATCAGCAAAAAACTCACAAACAGGCCTAGGGCCATCACTGTTGGCCCTGAAAAGTTCCTCGTCTACCTTAATTTACCCCAGAAGGACAAGGTGTCTCCAAATATGAGTAGCAGGTGAAGCTAGCTTGCTGTTTCACACTGCTACTATGGAGTAGCAACACAAATTGATTTCGCCACTAACAGCATGCTTAAATCAAGCCAAAAAGTGACTCTGCCGACCGCACAAATCTACATATCATCTCACAAAAACCCTGGACAATCGCAGCAAGACATCCTTACTCTTATATGCTAACCTACTTGCAATAAAGACGAGCACACTATTGACTTGCTAATTGTCAACTTAAACTGCATGTTCATTTTCTGTGTTTTGGACGTAGGGGATGGGATACTCTGACCTCCTAGCCTCATGTTTCTCAGCGGGGGGAGGGGGGGGGGACGGGGCGCTATTCACAGGTGGCGGGATTCTCTGATCCTGCTGTTGTCAATGGGATTTCCCATTGAAGCCATCCCATGCCATCAGGAAACCTACGGGCAGGGATACACCACCAGAGAATCGCATCGCCAGTGAACGGCTGGGGAATTCTAGCCAAGGACATCCAAATCCCTCCAGTTACTTAACGTTTAAAATATACTTTATTTTTGTTCTTCTTAGTAAAGTCAATGATGTCACATTTCTCCAAATTATACCCCATCTACCACATTCATGCCTATTTACTTAACCTTTATCATTTTGCACATTCTTTCGGGTAAGATTTGAATTCACTCAAAACCTGTTCACCTTTACAGCTAAAATCAAACCCTTCTGCAGCTATTTTCCTATCTCCGTTTGTATTGTTAGCACATTTGGACCCTTTGCATCATCTGATTATACATAGCAGAGACACAAACATCGACCCCCCCCCCCCCCCCCCCCCCCCCCACAAGTAACGAGGGGACTTTAAAATTAACTTTTGTTTTCCTAGTCTTTGGGTATTTCTGCAAAAGAGAGACATGCTGTCAAAGCTTTTCATCTTGCACTCACCAGGCCAGATTCAGGAATGACAAATTTCAAAGGGAGCAACAATTCACACTGCCTGAGTCAAGTTGGATTTTGATTTATTGTCACGTGTACCGAGGTACAGTGAAAAGTATTGCTCCCGACAAATTGTTCCATACATGTAAAAACATAGGACATAGACAAATACATAATTTAAATAGATAGACACATATACCGGGTGAAGCACACGGAGTGTAGTACAACTCAGTAGAGAAGGTGTGTGGAGAGATCAGTTCAATCCATATGAGAATCATTCAGGAGTCTGGTAACAGCAGGGAAGAAGTTGTTTTTGAACCCGTAAGTGCGTATTCTCAGACTTTTATATCCCTGCCCATTGTAAGAAGTTGGAGGAGATAATAACACTGGTGGGAGGGGTCTTTGATTATGCTGCCCGCTTTCCTAAGGGAGTGTGAGGTGTAGACAGAGTCAATGGATGGGGGCGGGTTCACATGATGGACTGGGCCGTGTTCACAACTCTCTGTAGTTTCTTACGGTCTTAGGCCGGGCAGTTGTCATACCAGGCTGTGATGCAGCCAGATAAGATGCTTTCTATAGTGCATCTGTAAAATTGGTAGGAGCCACTGTCGGCATGCTGAATTTCCTGAGGAAGTATAGACACTGGTCATAGTGTCGACGTGGATGGACCAGAACAGATTGTTGGTGAAATGCACAGCGAGGAATTTGGAGCCTCAACCATCTCCACCTCGGCACCATTGATGCAGTCAGGGGTGTGTACCGTGCTTTGCTTCCTGAAGTGAATGACTAGCTCCTTAGTTTTGCTGACATTGAGAGGGAGATTGTTGCCATTAGACCATGCTCATAGGTTCTCCATCTCCCTCCTGTACTCTGACTTATCGTTGTTTGAGATCCGTCCCACTACGGTTGTGTCATCAGCAAACTTGATAGCTGGAGTAGGAGCCAAATTTTGACACACAGTGGTGTGTGTATAGGGAGTATAGTAGGGGGAAATGTAAGATTCACACTAACACTTGCCATGAGCTACCTAGATTACCCACCCCAACCCCAAGGAGTTGGTGGAGACTGCAGCTTGCCAAGAACAGCAGTCCCGCAGCTGAGCAACGTTAATTGATTGGAAAAAGGATTTTTGCTCCTCACTTGAGCAGAAAAGCTGCCTCAGAGAGCTGTCAGCCATCTTGATTGGCTGGCAAATCTGTTGTCCCAGCAGCACCAGCACCAGTAGGGCAAGCAGTCTTCACAGTCTAAGTCCCGAAGTTCAGGGTAAGGTAAATCCTGGGAGTCTCACAGTGAGAAGGAGAGGTGAGCCAAAGGGGAAGTTAGGGCCTCGAGGGAGAGAGCACCCATGGGGAGATGACTGAAGTGTGGCAGTGGGTGTCATACAGAAAGAGGGGCCCTTGCGTTAGGCAGCCCACCTCCAAATTTCCGTTGGGTGAAAAGTTAGGGTGTGGGCCACTCTATGTAAGAGATGAGGCAGGTGAAGGACAAAGGTGAGGATGGCAGGAAGGCCCCCGAGGGATTTTACAGGCCGTTTTCCCCTCCCCATCCCCACTATCTTGAAATCACCTATCTTGAGGTGACTCTAAAATTCGGCCCAAAATATTTGTTTAACGACAGTCATTTTCTTATCCCCCAGAATGATTTTTCTGCCAAAGACCCACTCTTGCCTTTGTTACTCTCTTTCTTTTTTAAACATTTGTAAAGACGCTGACAATCTAATTTTATATTTTTTGCCAGTTCACTCTCATTGTATTTTTTCCCTCTTTATCGTTTTGTTTTTGTTCATCCTTCACTTATTTCTGAAACTCTTCCAACCTTCAGGCATAGTAACCTTCTTGGGATTATGATAAGCTTCTTCTTCTGCCATATTACTATCCTTAACCTTTTTTAGTTAATTGTCCCCTGCATGTCTTTACTTCTCAAGGGCATGTATATCCACCAATAATTTAGAATTTTTAAAAACTTCTTTTCATGAGTGTTTGATAGCGTGTGTATGTGCCAATGGCAATATGTTCAGTATGAAATTCAGACTATTGCTGCTGTAACAATTAGCAAGAAAAGGGAGCTGTGTATAATAAATGGCGGAACTGTTATTAATGGTTCTCCGATCTCTTTTTGTAAAATTAACGGTGCAACATTAAGATTAGAAGGTAATGCACTGTACTCGAATTGCATTGATAGCAGAGTTTAACATAATTGCAGGCCGGGTCACGGAAGCAATTAGGAGCTCAGATTGTTTTTATTCTTTAAAATAAAGAAGTAGTTAACGCGTGACGGTCTCATTTCGCACACCAGGTTGATTACATTTTTATTTGACAATTATCCACAGGCTTTTAGAGGACGAGTTTACTAGACAACATTCAAGTATTTGTTCATTTACAAGAAGAAAAATAACGCTCTAGCATTGAGATAATTAACAACTAAAAATGTGTTCAGCAGAGTAAAAACACACAACTTTGTTTTCGAGGGAATAAAACGTATAAGATTGTGAGCTTCCATAAAGAAGAACGGCCATCTCAAATAGAACATAGAACATACAGTGCAGAAGGAGGCCATTCGGCCCACGAGTCTGCACCGACCCACTTAAGCCCTCACTTCCACCTTATCCCCGTAACCCAATAACCCCTCCTAACCTTTCTGGACACTAAGGGCAATTTAGCATGGCCAATCCACCTAACCTGCACGTCTTTGGACTGTGGGAGGAAACTGGAGCACCCGGAGGAAACCCACGCAGGCACGGGGAGAACGTGCAGACTCCACACAGACAGTGACCCAGCGGTGAATCGAACCAGGAGCCCTGGCGCTGTGAAGCCACAGTGCTATTCACTTGTGCTACCGTGCTGCCCTATGAACAATGCCTATGAACAAATGTTCATTGTCTAATTATAAGGGCCAGATATTGCAGTCAAAGTGAGTGTTTCCAACAACACCACAAAATATAGGCCTATATGTAGAGGAGTAGGCCATTCAGCCCCTCAAGACGACTGTTGTACCCTTGAATTAGATCTGATCTGAATCTCTAATTCATCCGCATATCTTGGTTCCATAACCTTTAAATACAGCGACCTACCCAAAATTACCAATCTCAGTTTTTACTTTTTGGAATGCTCCCCATCCTTAATAGCTTTTTTAGGGAGAGACTTCGGGATACACACTCACTATGATGAGGATCTCTTCCTCCATTCCCCCCAACCGGAATGTTTTCATGCTGTGGACAAGGCTTGCCATTGGCCGCCGATGTGATCTTCCAGTCCCTCCGATGTCTACAGCTCTTTGTATGGCTTTCCCATCCCGCAAACGGAGGGGGGGCGTCTCCTTCCGCGGGACTGGAAAATCCTGTCGGCAGGAAGGGTGGGAAAATCCCACCCTGTGCCTGAAGGTGTATTTCCCGATGCCGCCAATGAACGGCTTCAGTTCATTTTAAGTTATTTACCTCAGCTGAAAGTTATGCAAACAAACAATGTAAAATTTGTTCTAATGAGTTGTAGTATTAGACTCCCAATTTTGGAGAGAAGGAGGGTGAGTGCCAGAGTCTAAAGTTCGATTAAAGTAGGCAATTTGTACACCATTGGATAATACACCATCTGTGTCTGCAAACTGTGTTTGGAATGAACAGCAAACATTCCATTTGTTGACCTCAGGATACATTTTGCTCTGGGCATTAATATTAAACCAAATATAGATCGGTTTGGTGTTTGTCCCCTTTATGGGGTGATCTGCCAAGAATGTCATGTGACCCAGGCAACCAATCAGATACTAGGGTGGGGGATCACATTAGCAAATGTGGGTTTCTGCATGTGTTCGATCCTGGAAGCTGACTTAATATCACGAGGCAGAAAGCCTCGGAATTGTAGTTATAGAACATAGAACATAGAACAGTACAGCACAGTACAGGCTCTTCGGCCCATGATGTTGTGCCGACCAGTTATCCTAATCTAAGATCAGCCTAACCTACACCCCTTCAATTTACTGCTGTCCATGTACCTGTACACGAGTCGCTTAAATGTCCCTAATGACTCTGAATCCACCACCTCTGCTGACAGTGCATTCCACACACCCACCACTCTCTGTGTAAAGAACCTACCTCTGCCATCTCCCCTGTACCTTCCTCCAATCACCTTAAAACTATGTCCCCTCGTGACTGCCATTTCCGACCTTGGAAAAAGTCTCTGGCTATCCACTCTATCCATGCCTCTCTTCATCTTGTACACCTCTATCAAGTCACCTCTTTGCCTTCTTCGCTCCAGTGAGAAAAGCCCTAGCCCTTCACAAAGCCATGCTGACTATCTTTAATCAAACTATGTTTTTCTAAATCATCATAAATCCTATCTGTCAGAATCCTTTCCAGTATTTTGCTCACCATATACGTAAGACTGACTGGTCTGTAATTACCATGGATTTCCCTATTCCCTTTCTTGAACAGGGGAGCAACATTCGCCTCCCTCTAAACATCCTGTACTACTCCAGTGGAGAGTGAGGACGCAAAGATCATTGCCAATGGAGCAGCAATCTTCCCCAATTAAATACCTGGCCATACTGCCTGTTCCTATCCCTCTCCATGATTATAGTAAAGGTCAAGGAGCTGTAGTCACTGTCACTGAAATGCTCTCCCACCGAGGCATCTGACACCTGGCCTGGTTTGCTGCCAAGCACCAAATCCAATATGGCCTCCCCACTAGTCGGCTTATCTCCATATTGAGTCAGGAATCCTTCCTGGACACACCTGTCAAAATCTGCTCTATCCAAACCATTTGCACTAAGGAGGTTCCAGTCAATATTAGGGAAGTTGAAGTCACCCATGACACGAACTCTGTTACTTCTGCACCTTTCCAAGATCTGCCGCCCAATCTGTTCCTCTATCTCTCTGCTGCTATTGGGGGGTCTATAGAAAACTCCCAATAAAGTGACTGCTCCTTTATTGTTTCTGACTTCCACCCATACTGACTCAGTAGACAAACCCTCCTCAACAACTCCTTTTCTGCAGCTGTGATGCACTCACTCATTAACAGTGCTACTCCCCCTCCTCTTTTACTTCCCTCCCTATTCTTAAAACATCGAAACCCCGGAACATCTAACAACCATTCCTGCCCCTGTGAAATCCATGTCTCCATAATGACCTGAACATCGCAGTTCCAAGTATGATCCATGCTCTGAGTTCTTCTCCCTTGTTCCTGATACGCCTTGCATTGAAGCAGACACATTTTAACCCATCCCATTGAGTGCAACTTTGTCCCATCAACTGTCTATCCTTCCTTGCAGACTTGCTGCATATTATTTCTGCCTGTTCAACAGCTACCTCTGATCTGTAGCTCTGGTTCCCACACCCCACCAACTAGTTTAAACCCTCCCAAAGAGTTCCTGCAAACCTCCCGCCCAGGATATTGGTGCCCTTCCTGCTTAGGTGCAACCAATCCCTCATATACAGGTCCCACCTTCCTCAGAAAGCATCCCAATGATCTACATATCTGAAGCCTTCCCTCCTGCACCAGCCTTGTAGCCATGTGTTCAGCTGCACTTATATATAAATAACCTTTGCAGTTGTTATTTGCCTAACTTAAGGCAGCACGGTAGCACAAGTGGATAGCACTGTGACTTCACAGCGCCAGGATCCCAGGTTCAATTCCCTGCTGGGTCACTGTCTGTTTGGAGTCTGCACGTTCTCCCCATGTCTGCGTGGGTTTCCTCCGGGTGCTCCGGTTTCCTCCCACAGTCCAAAGACGTGCAGGTTAGGTGGATTGGACATGCTAAATTGTCCTTAGTGTCCAGGTTAGGAGTGGTTATTGGGTTACGGGGATAGGGTGGAAGTGAGGGCTTAAGCGCGTCGGTGCAGACTCGATGGGCCGAATAGCCTCCTTCTGCACTGTATGTTCTATGTTCTAACTTGTGAATGGGAAATATTACATTGGCGATGAGGATAAAAGAAAAAAAGCAGTCCCAAGATTTTGAGCGTTAAGTCACATTGAAGTTCAAGGCAGGAAACAGCAGAGTGTTTGCATATATTCCCCTGATTCGGACAGATAGATCCTTTAGATATCCTTGCGGAAGATTGGACACAATGCATTGAACGTTTGGATTCAATTTTTCAGGCCAACGAAAAACAGGAGAAAGGCAAGCCTTCAGAGTGTGTGGGTCCGGCGCCTACAATTTAATACACTGTCTCACATCCCCAAGCAAACCGGACTCCAAGTCATTCACTGAGATAGCTGAATTGGTGAAAAGACACAGCCTTCCAATGCCATCAGTCACTTTGTAGCACTTTAAGTTTAACTCAACTGGAAGAGACCCTGGGGACACTATTACAACTTATACTACCAAGTTAAGACAGATTTCAGAGCACTGAAAATTCACAGACGATCTCAACGATATGCTGCAAGACTGTATAGTCCGCAGGATAAATAATGAGGCCATTCAAGGGAGCTATTAGTAGAGGCAGTTATAAATTTTAAGAAGACCCTGGAGTCAGACCAAGGGCCAAATCTTTTGAGCTGTGATCGGCTCAAGGTGATTATCCAAGTATAGAAAGAGGGACTGCCTGAGTTAATGAAGAAGTGTGAGAACGTTTTTCACGACGAGTTGGGGAAAATAAAGGGCCTCCAGACAAAGATCTATGTCGATGCAAAGGCACCATCTCATTTATTTAGAGTGAGGCCAGTACTATTCACCTTGTGAGAAAGTTTTGACATGGAATTGAAGAGATTGGGAGAACTGGGTATTATTCAGCCAGTTCAATTCGCGGAGTGGGCAGCACCCAAAGTCCCCGTGATAAAGCCTGACAAGAACATCCGCATCTGCACAGACTACAAATTAACAGTTAATCGACTGTCACGTTAGATAATATCCGACTCCCAAGATTGAAGACATGTACACAAAGCTCACTGGAGGCCAATCTTATATAAAACTAGATATGAGCCATGAGACATATGAGATATGAGACATCAGCAACTTGAGTTAGAAGAGGCTTCCAGAGGCTATGTTACGATAAATGCACCTACCCTTATATGCACCTACCCTTTGGTGTGTTTCTCGGCCTTTGCCATTTTCCACAGAACAATGGAAGGTCTATTGCAAGGTCTGCCATAAGTCATAGTATACCTGGATGATGTTTTGATAACTGGTTCGTCAGAAGCCGAGCACCTAGCTAACTTAGAGGACATGATGAAGAAATTTCAAGAGGCTGAACTATCCTTCAGGTAGGAAAAAAGTACCTTTGAAGCCACTGAGGTAGACTAGCTGAGGTATTATGTAGATGCACAACAAGTGAATCCCATGGCAGACGGGGTCAGAGCAATGAGGTAGACACCGGCTCCCAGAAACACATCAGAGCTCAAGTCGTTCTTAGGAATGATGAATGAATATGGACGTTTTCTACCAAATTTGTTGACATTATTAGCCCCATTGCATGTACTACTAAAGAAGCACTAATGTTGGGTTTGGAAGATGCCCCAGAGAGTAAGGCAATTGTTACATTTGTCAAGTTTATTGGTGAATTACGACCCATCGAAGGAATCGGTGTTAACATGTCTCTCCATATGCCGCTGGCGCAGTATTGTTCCATCAGGTGGATGATGGATCTGAAAGACCAATAGGGTATGTCTTGAGAACCCTCTTAGAGGCTGAAAAAGGCTACTCTCAGATTGAAAAAGAAGGCTTGTCAACAGTATATGGGGTAAAGGAGATCCACCAGAATGTATATGAGAGACACTTTGCGATCACAAACCACTCTTGGGTCTTGTTAAAGAAGGTAAGGCTATTCCGCCAATTGCATCAGCAATAATTCAATGTTGGCCGTTAATTCTGTCCACCTACAAGTATTCAAGCACCAGCCTGGAATACATGTCTGAAATGCGGATGCACTTACCAGAGAGTGCAGCCCCCCCCCCCCCCCAGTACAACAGGAAATTGTTATGGTGTTAAATTTCTTGGACACATTGCCAGCTTTGGCATCAAGTATTGAACCAACATGAATGTGCTGTCATCCAAAGTGAGGCACAGGATGCTAAGGGGTCGGGCCAGTGAGCAAGTTTCTGAAGAGATGAAACCATACTATACACGGAAGGATGAACTGAGTTGGGAAGATAGCATTATACTTTGAAAAGCCGGATTTGGGGGGGGGGGGGGGGTCTCCCTATTACAAGGTTCTTGGATTGGATCAGGTCACTCCCATACTTGGGGAAGGGGAGTCACCCAGGCAATCCAGGGATGGGGGGTCTGCTTTACGGTGTGGGGGGAGTTCGAGGCTGGCTTGTGGTGTGGTGGGGGGCGGGAGGTGGGGGTGGGGGGGGTGGGGGGGGTGGGCCGGTCATGGGACTTCACCATCAGGCCGGCTACTCAAAATGGCGGCCAGTTAGTGGGATCTCCTCAGGAATCCTTTGTATTCCATGGCATGCATAAATTTGCATGGCAAGGGAACCATAATTGTTTGCTGATTTCCGCTCCAAAAACATCGTAAATCTTTTGTAATTCACCACCAGTGAAAAAATATAGGGCGCGATTCTCTGGAAAATATTCCCTAAGTTTGGTAGTGAGCGGGAATTACTGCAGGCTTCCCGGCGCTCAGCCCAGTGAGGCCGGCAATGCAATTCATGGTTAATTGGTCCATGTCAGGAGGCCATACGGGCTTCTCACCGCAAATGACGACTCACCAGCTGATTCTCCAGACCGTGCTCGCCAGCCCCCCACTAACAAGGTCGACCAGCACTTAAGCTGCACTTGCTCAGCCAACCCCAGCCAGTTCGCAACAATGGCGCCCAGGAGACCGGCGATGTGGACCTGGGGAGGCGCCTAGACGCAGTGGAGGCCAAGAGAGATGTCCTGTTCCCCCGAGGGTTGCAGAGGTTGAGCCCAGTGCTGCCTGAGATGAGGTGGCGGCAGCTATGAGCTCGGGGAGTGTGACCAGGAGCACAGGCCTCCAGTGCCGAAAAAAGGTCAACGACCTACACTGGGCAGTACGAGTGAGTAGACACCAATGCCCCCCCCCGCCCGCCCCTCCAAGGGAGCATTCAGCCTCCCAACTCCCCAAGCGACCCCCATGCAGGTCGGCATTGCAGAGGCACCATTTTGTTTTTCGACCTTCCCATATGGCGAGTCCCATCCTGGCTGATGGGTGAATATTGGTGCTGGGATGAGGTGGCTAAGTGCGCATTAATTGCCGTTTTCAGAGCTTCAGTTGGTGAAAGTGCACAAAGGTTATCCACGATCCTTCCCACCCGGACTTAAGTAGGGCAGAGACTGGTAGTTGGTCGGGTCCCTACCCACCCGATTAGGTGTTAAATTCTGGTTGTGGCATGTGGAAATTTGTGGATTGCAGGGTTGTCCCGGATTCCCACATCTGCGGGAAATGGTTACTCCAGTCCAGGTTTGAGACTATTTGAAACACAAGGGAGGGAGAAGAATTTTTGAAAATCCGGGATGCAGCTGCATGCCAGAGGATGTTCCGGTCTGGGATTGTGTGACTGTCACAGAACGAGGTGGTGGAGACCTCAGAAAGGTCGAGAAGGAGATCCCTCAGGCATTGATCCTTTTCAGCAGATATGGCCGGGATTTTCTGAAATCCCGGTCAAGTGTTGACATCGGCGTAAACACCGGAGTGGTGTACGCCGACGTCAACGCGCCTCCTGGCCCAGCGATTCAGCGGCCCTCACGGGGCCAGCATGGCGCCGGAGTGCTGCGCGCAACTCTGCTGCCAAAAGGCAGCCGTGCACTGCCGGCGCGGGTCTGCGCATGCACGTGACAGCCGTCTCCGCACCGGCGCATGCGGTGGTGGCCGTTTCCGCGCCAGCGCCGAGCAACATGGCAGAACCCTCCAGCGGGTCTGCGCAGAAGGAGATAGGCCCCCTCCAGACTGCGGGCGCCCACCGATCAGTAGCCCCCGATCACGGGTCTGGATGCCATAGAGGCCCCCCACGAATTCTGGTCCCCCCCACCCCCTCACCAGGACAGCCACCGCGGCCGTGGATCCGAGCTCCCGCCAGTTGGTACCAGGTTGGAACCATGCCGGTGGGATGCGGCGGAATCCGGCGGGAATTCGGCCGGCCGACCGTGGAGAATCGCCGCGGGGGCCTCTTTAACGGCTCCTGACCAGTGACGCGTTGACCACGCGGGCGCAATTGCCTCCAATTCTATGGTCACCGGAGAGTTGTTTCCCGGCGTCGGAACAGCGTGGCGGGAATTTCCCGCGTCACCGCCAATTCTCCGGCCCGGCGCAGGCTCGGAGAATCCCGGCAATGATCTACAGGCTACCTGTGAGGTCAAGAAGAAAAACTGCATGGAGGACATACTACAATGCAGTTCAAGCCACCATGGGTCAGAAGGCTGCCTAATGTGGGGGAAGAACAGAATAGAAATATGGTCATGACAGGTGATTATACATGGAAGGGAATAGAGAGAATCCTCCGCAACCGTGATCAAGCTAACCAAAGGTTGTGTCGATTATCTGGTGCTAAGCTAATGGTTATCTCAAAGAGGTTGGACAAGAAATTTGGAAAGAGAGGGAGAAAAATCCAGCTGCCATGGTTCACGTTAAAGCAAACAATGCAGGGAGAAGCATGGAGGAGAGGCCACAGAGGGAGTATCAGATGCCGGGAGCAAAAATTAAAAATCCGGCGTCGGAGGTGAATAATCTCTTGATTATTATCTGAGTGACGTGCAAGTTGGCATGGAGGGAGCCAGGTCAGAGAATGAACCTATCGCTGAATGGTTGGTGGGGCACAGGCACCAGATCTGGAACAGGAGAGAGCAGTACTGATGGGGATGGGCTCCACCTGAGCGAAATGGGACCAGTGACCTGGTGGAACGGGGAAAGTGGGAGATGGCAAGGCGATTCAACTAATATGAGTGGGAGATCCAAGAAATTATTCTAGCCAAATATAAATGAAATGAGAAAGGAGAACATAGGATAGACTAAAGGAAGGGAGAACATAAATGATAAAATTATGGATGGGAAAGCAAAAGGTGAGTAAAATAAGGTGAGTGAAATTGTCAGTAAAGATCAGTTAAACTGTCTGTACAGTTGTACAATCTGTAATTAAAACAAGGGAAGTAAAGGCAATAGTATGTAGCAAGAGAAATACATGATAGGGATTTCTAAAATACTTCAGAATTAGCAAAGAAAGAGAGAATAACTGTACGTTGGAGATAAAATAATAAATGGCCAGAATTCTCCGGTCATCGTGATTCACTTTTCCCACTGGCAGCGCACCCCCGCCAACAGGTTTTGCAGCGGCGTGGAGTAGTTTCCCATCGGCATGCAGAGGAGGGATAGATTCCCGCCTCTAGTGAACGATGCGCGGCTGGGGGACGTGTGGCCGGGGGAATTCGGAGAATCTTGCCCATTGCCTGTAGAGAAAAACAATGCAGCCATCCTTTTCAAAAAAGAAATGAAAAATAAAACAAGTGGCCGGGCAAAGAGGAATTGTGAAATTAAATTATCAAGCAACGTTGAGTGAAATTATGAAATGTTTTCAAATTTAAAATTACATGGATTAAACGAGGACAATCGGGTTGGGAATAGCCTCAAGAAAGAATAGACGGGTTAAAATTCCAGGCAGCAATGGACAATGCTGGAAATATTACTTAATTATTTTGCTTCCGTGTTTACCAGGGAGATGGATCAGGTGCACACAACATTCAAAGATGAGATTAGAAATCAATTTAAAATAAAACAAAGTGAAGTATTATATAAAGTGATGAAGAAGATCCAAACCCCTGGTCTAGAAAAATTTCAGCTGTACTTTTTAAAAGAACCCAGGGAAGAAATAGCAGAAGCACTATTACCTATTTAATAATTCATGACAGAAAGCTGCAGTGCCAGAGGACTGGGGGAATAACTCATTCTACCTCGGTTTCCTCCGTAGTAGTGCAGACTGCACTTCAAGAGTTCTTCGCCTGTGGCTGTAAAGCACTTTGGGACTTCATGACATCACAAAACATAGTCTATAAATGCAAGCGTTTCTGTCTTTCAGTGTGATTTTTAAGACGGGAGATTGCATATGATCAAGGGACTATTACCCACATCAATGATAGAAATAAATAATTGAACTCCAAATAAAAGATCATACAAGACCATAAAATACAGGAGCAGAATTAGGCCACTCAGCCCATCGAGTCTGCTCCGCCATTCAATCATGGCTGATATGTTTTTCATCCCCATTCTCCTTCCTTCTCTCCATAACCCCTGATACTCTTATTAATTAAGGACCCATCTATCTCTGTCTTAAAAACACTCAGTGATTTGCCCTCCACAGCCTTCTGCGGCAATGAGCTCTCAGACTCATCAGCTCTGGCTGAAGAAATCCCTCCTCATCTCTGTTTCAAAGGATCATCCCTTCAGTTCCTCTACTAGTGGAAACATCCTCTCCATTTTCACTCTATCTCGGCCTCTCAGTATTCTGTACGCCATCGAGTACAGACCCAGAGTCCTCAAGGAAAATTAGAACATAAGGACTAGGAGCAGGAGCAGGCCTTCTGGCCCCTCGATCCTACTCCGCCATTCAATAAGATCATGGCTGATTTTTTTGTGGACTCAGCTCCATTTACCAGCCCGGTCGCCACAACCTTTTTACTGTTTAAAAATTTATCTCTGCCGGGTCGGAGAATCCCTGGGGGGGCGGGGGGGGGGCGGGGGATTGCGCCACGCCGCCCAAACGCCGGACTGCTGATTCTCCGGCGCTGATTCTCGGGCACACCTGGGATCGGAGCCGCGCTGGTCGGGGGCCATTGAAAGTAGGCCCCGCCGAGTTCCTGCTGAGTTCGGCCGAGTCCCGCCGGCTTGGGTCACGTATGGTCCCACACGGCAGGACCTGGAAGTTGTGTCTGTGGGAGCCATCCTGGAGGGGGGAGGGGGGGAAACCTTTCCCGGGGGGGGGAGGGGGGGGGCCTCCATGGTGGCCTGGCCCACGATCGGGCCCTACCAATTGATGGGCGGGCTGGTTCCGAGGGGGCCTATGTTCCAACGCGATGGGCCCCTGTAGGGCTCCGCCAGATTGCCCGGGGGCCGGCGTGGAGATGGGATCCCACGCGCATGCGCGAACCCGCACTGGCCATAGTGCATAAGCGTGAACTCACACGGGCCACGGTGCGCCAGCTGGAGCAGCGGAGACCACTCCGGCGCCAACCTAGCCACCGAGGAAGGGGAGTATACCTGACAATTGAGGACCATTAATTCCGGTGTGGTTCACGCCTCTTTTCACGCCGGCGTCAGAACATGGCCGTGGGATTGGAGAATCCCGGCCCTAATTTCTCAATTGCGGACGACATCTCATGGGGAGGATTGGCAAGAGGTAGTTAATACAGAGGAACAGTAGTCAGGTTTGATTGGAATGTTAACATCAGCAGGTGCTGGTTGACCTGAATGGACTGTTTCTGCATTGTGTATTTGTAAAGTATCTCTTTAGTATCTGATTCCAGTTTTGTTTAATTTACGGTTGCCGGTTGTTGGTGAGACATTGCTGAAACTCAGTAGAAATTCAAGTTAAAAACTTGTCAGGTGCAAATAAGAATTGTTTTATTCAAAGTTCATTGGTTACAACTTGAAAATGATTTAAAAGGTAGTTTGTAGACAATTTGATTTTCTTCAAAGAATCACAGGAATTATCTTCTGAGACAATAGCCTGAACACAACTTTAAAAGTCAGAGGCTGAAGTCAAAGTATGAAAATGAAATAGGAATACAGAACTCTTTCTAATTATCTTCCTTTACTCTCTCTCTCTCTCTCTTTCTGTCTTGTTCTCTTTGTCTTTCTGACTTGTCTGTCTTCTTGCCTTTCTGACTTGTCTGTCTCTAGTCTTCTGTCTCTCGTCTCTCGTCTCTTCACCTCACTTCACTTCACTTCACGCCTCACTTCACCTCACTTCACTTCACTTCACTTCACTTCACCAAAAATGGTGGTCAAATCATCCATGGATATACTCTTTGATATCTGTATTAAGCGATCCGATCACACCCCAATATAATCCTAATTGGTTTAAGCTATATTCAAAACACATTTGATTTGATAAAAAGCCGTCCATCATGACAATGTAACGCCACTTCTAATTGTTGCTTATTGGTATGTTTCTCATGGGATATTGTGCTTTATCAAAACCAGCAAAAACTGGTCTAATGCTGACCTACCTATTGCCACCATGGAGACCTCATGTTATCTCATAATTCAGAACATACAACTCAAACTGTCTTTTATAAGATTGTTTCACTGAGAATGTTGGAATCAAATATATACATATATATATTATATTTGAGTCGATGTTTTAACTGTCCATTTATTAAAAACAAGGCAATATAGTTCAAGATATTTTTTTAGCTTGTATAATTTATGGGATATGATTCAACCTAATCTCGAGCGGCGTGAGAACCGAACAATGCTTCATCCTTATCCCTTGTTGCTATGGATTCCGCCCTTGCCCTTGGAAAATGTGATGTTTTTATCAAACTTCTGTGTTTTGCAAACTCATGACTGAGTTTGGAAATTGTATGGTTCTTTCATTTTAAAACTGGGAATTGATATTTCTGTCTTAAACAGTCTTCTTACCTATATTAAGTGTATTTAAAATACCTGACTTCTACAGTATTCTATATAATTCTATGCAGTACGCCTTCAGATTATTTTTATTTGCGACAAAAAAAAATTATTCCTCAGGCCTGACAGTACCTGTGGAGGCCGACCGTTAATCAGAAATGAGAAAGGTAAAAGGTATAACAGCTCTGAAGCAAGTAGAGAAGCAAAGAAAGGGGGAAGAATTCAAAAGGAAAGCTTTGCAATGGATTGGAAGAAACGAGATTAGGTGACAAAAAGGGTGGAGGTGCAAGTTGGTGGGAGATGGGAAAGGGGCAAGGGTTATACAGAGAAATCCACATTCCACTGTTCCAAAGCTTTTCTGGCTGGTCTCCCACTCACCGCCCTTAGCTCACCCAGAACTCTACTGTGTATATTTTAAGGGCCATTCAGCCCCTCAAGTCTCTTCTGCCATACTTCTGATCAGTCTGAAACCCATCTATTTTTAGGAGTTCAAACTCCCTCCTACGTGTCTTGCCAGTAACATTGAGTACAGCATTTCTATGATGATAACCTCAATGATCCAAACATCATATTTTATGCCCATCGTATGTGTTGGACGACCACTTTCTGGGCCCTAGCTTTTCTACAGTTTCCCTGCTGGACTTTCCAAATATTTGGCTCCAACATACTTTGCTTCAGTTTTTTCACCCCCATCGCTCTACCGTTGAACGAACATGTTCGAAGTTTGCAGAGAGGCAGAAAGAAGCGACTTTTTACGTTAAATGCAAAGTAGCCATCACTACCAGCTCACCAATGTTTAATAACAACTCTAAAGTATTATTTTATAAAATGATTCCAGTACTCTCCAGATGAATGGAAGCCTGTACCAAGCTTGATAGTCTCTAAGGAGTCTACCATCTCAACTAAGGGTATGCCATCAGCTTTGCTTCTAAAAAATTGCCTGCCTTGCTCAAATATATAGTCTGCAAGTCTTCATTTTATATTTCCCCAATGCCATATTTAAAGCTGCCTGAAGAAACAAAATGTTATTTAAAATTCCATGAAACACAATCATTATAATGGAAGACATAAAAAGTCACATTATAGATTACTGTGTTGTAACGATATACTGATACGAGCCTGGGATAGGCATGAATCACTGTACCTGCACCCACCATCCCTAAGGCAGATGGTCCTAATGAAACCTCTGTCTGTTAAATTGTGCTTCTTAGCTTTTTAAGTTCAAGAAAAGCATGTGGAGCGATTTATGGGCTTAGACTCATAAAGTTCACATGTGAAGAAATCGAGACAAAGATTGTTTGTGTGGGAAGGTTTTGGATGTCAAAAAGCCAGGAGTACAATTGCAGTTTAAATGATTTGCATGTACATCTTTAAATCATAGCTTTATGCAAAATAATGGCGCAGCAATCATATGTCCGGTTTTTGCATACAAACACCTTCCCCGTCTGTATGGGTGGTAGGGTAGCACAGTGGTTAGCACTGTTTGTTCGCAGCAGCAGGCTGCCAGGTTCGATTCCAGGTGTGGGTGACTGTGCGGGGTATGCATATTCTCCCCGTGTCTGCGTGGGTTTCCTCCGGGTGCTCCTGTTACCTTCCACAAGTCTCGAAAGACGTGCTGTTAGGTGAGTTGCACATTCTGAATTCTCCCTCTGTGTACCCGAACAGGTGCCGAACAGTGGCTTTTCATAGTAACTTCATTGCGGTGTTAATGTAAGCCTACTTGTGACAGTAATAAGATTAAGATTAGATTATGATGTTACTTTGCTATTGAAACCGAAGTGTTGAACAATTGTCTCCATTAATAAAATGGACAAGTAATGTCATACAAACATAGCACGCATTCCTACATTAATACTGAGCATATTCATAGCTACTCTTTGCACATGAAGGGGAAAGACGTGACAGCATTTATACAATTTGCTCATGTACAACCCATCCAGTCTTGCAGAATATAAGCACCGTGACAATATGGTTCAGGGAGAGACAGCAATCTCAGGTTTGTATCTTTGAGAATGATGGACAACATCAGGCCTGAGATCTACTGTCAATTGCGCAGGTCAAACTCAGAGAAAAAGCAACATTGGTGGTGTCAAATGTTAATTAATCCGAGTCCAATAAAAGATCTGGGGGAAAATGTTTTTGTCAAAGGTATCATATAAATGCAGGTTGTTGTTGTTAATTTCAATATTACAGTCAGGAAGTCTATTAAATTATTGACCGCTGTTATGGCTTTCCACCTTTACTGACCCAAACTTAGAAATACCTCTTGGTATTTCAAGCCTTTAGCCTTTGATGGGAGGGAGTCTTGCTGAGGGCTAAATTGGAGTGCTTGTTTATTTCAGTGCTAAGAGATTGACTAATATTCCAAAACAGCATTTCTGAAGTGAACTGCGATGAGTGTCATATTAGTAAAGGGTTAAAACATGCGCTAAATGTCCACCAGAAGAATACCGAGCACGACATCCATCAGAGTGGAAGACTGATTCCGTCCCCTTAGAATTCATCAAGACTAGGAGAATGAGTAGAGGTCACACAGAGCAGGTCAGACTGCTTGAAGAGGGAGGAGCAGCAGGAGGAGAGATTGGAGGGCTGTCTGGCAGGAGGCTAATCCAATCAGAATATTCAAGTTGCAATTCCCCTACCCGATCACCAGTCATGACCAATGCTGTCAACGTTTGCACTTCACTAAAGAGGTAGTAACGGAAATCTGCAATGGGCAGTCATTCTTTTCATCTTCCCAGGCCAGATTCCTCATCCTGCTGTAGCCATAATGCAGTTCCCTTTCAGCGGCTGCCTCAAAGGCTAGATTGAAGTAGTGCAAACAACGAATGATGTGAGGCCTTCGCTGATGTGTTCAGTCAATGAACAACACTGGGAGTGCTGGCTGCATGCAGTAACCATGGTAATTAGCAGGCAGCCCAAAGTTGTAATTTTGTTAACATTGCACTCAAATGCGAAAGGCTTAGTCGTGCATCATGATCCCCCCCCCCCCCCCCCCCCGCCTGTATTCGAGGCCAATACAATTTATGACCCAATACCGCCTGATTCCTCACATATACTATCACTTCCTCACTCACCCACATTAAAAGCACTGCAAAGAAAGTGGGGATTTAGGACGTTATTCAACGGGAAGATTTTTAAGTGTAATTTTGGGCACATTTGGTGGGATGTTCCTCAGTGGCCGCGTTGGCGAGATCACGGGCAGTATTTAACGACATTTAGTGTCGAAAAGGCGCCACACAAATTTCTCGCCAATCACTGATCGTCTCGCCGTCTGATTCCCCGGACTTGCGCCTCATCACTCACTTCCAGTCAACACACAAACATGGCAGCACTTAGACCTGCTCCTCGCTTTGGGGATGCTGATCTGGCCAGAATTCTGAATTCTGTTAATGAGAGGTAGGACACCCTGTTCCCCCAATGGGGCTAGATGAGCAACAGCAGGGTCAGCAATGCCACCTGGGAGGCAGTTACAGTTGCTATCATTGTGGAAAGCATGACCTGGAGGACTGCTGTCCAATGTTGGAAGACGAACGACCTCCACTGAGCTGCAAGGGTAAGTTACCACCTCTCTTCTGGCAATAATTCAGCCTGCGGCACCTCAAATTCCCAAACCTACCACCCACAAATCACACCTTCACCATATCAAATCTTTGATTTGTTCCTCAGAAACCCGTGGCACCCATCAATACAACCCTTTCATGCCCAGGTGCACTGCCAACACATTCCACCTGTTTTAGATCCCCCCTGTCCCACCAACCTTGCATCTCACAATGCCCTCTGAATATCATTGCAGGAGAGGATAGCCCATAATAAGTGGAAAAGGCCAAGCAGGATGCCAGAGATCCAAGTCCTCACCCCCAATGAGAAGTGGGCCTTGGAAATTGCAGGGATGACCGAGGAGAGAGCACTCACCGACGTTGAGGTTGGCTTGAGAGGCTGATGAGGATCCACTGCCCCATCACCCAGATGACCTGTCTCAAGTGAGTAGTTCATGTCAGACAAAATGATCCTTCCCTCTTACTGACCACATGTCCATTGTCTCGCAGAATCCCCATCTGAAGAGGCCAGGCCATCCGGAGCCGTTCCCCCCCCCCCCCCCCCCCCACCCACCACCCAAGGGACTACCTCAGAGGGGAACTCCGAGGAGACCACCATCGAGGCATCACAGCTATCACCCCCACCTTACAACAGCACAGAGACATACACCTCGGTTAGTGACTTTAGCGGACAGGGTTCTGAGGCACAACCTGGTGAACACCGCACAGTTGCTGACACACATCAGGTGGGGGCAGGAACATCCAAGGGAGCCCGCACTCGGAGGTATGCTGCATCCCAGGACTCAGCTGGGTCCCAGTCACATGCCGAGCCTCTGGATAAAGTTCTCTCAGATGATAGGCCAGAGCCGTGACATTCATGAGGGGATGTCAGGTACATTCCAGTGACTGCATAGCCGAGTCCCAAAGGCTTCCAGTGCAGGGGATGGCACTGAGGCCAACACTGCCAGGATGGCGACCACAGTGGAAAGCCTGGAGCATGACATCCACGTCTTGAGCGGTGGTCCCCATGGCATGGCTCAAACTGTGATAAACATGGCTGGGGGCCTCAACATCATGTCCCAGTCGCTGGGGGTCATGTCCCAGATGTGGGTGGACATTGCTGCAGAGCATGGCCCAGTCACTGAGGACCATCGCTTCGGGCGTCAATACTATGGTGGAGACAATGGGAAACCACCAGGACTGGCAGAGCCAGATGACTCAGAGTTCTCTGGAACTCACTCCAGCTGCACCTCCATCCCGTGGAGTTCCCTAAGGCCCTATGGAGGAAGCACAGAAGGCCAACCCAATGGGCGGCGACCAAGGAGACAATGGCCATCTCCAGTTCTTCCGAATCCTCCCGTCCTGACACCGGCGCATCTCAAGGGCAGCAGGGTGACACCGGTCCTCCAGCTCCAGGCCCTCCAGGGGATGTCCGCCAAGGGCATCAAAGGCCACAGAATTGGGAAAGCAGCAGTCTGCCTCCACCTGTGGTGTACATCCTGACGACAGTCCTAGACATAGCATGAGACCAAGAAAGGTCCAGAAGGTCGAGGAGTACTGGTTGGGCACTGGGGAGTGTTACTATCTGCAGCTTGGGTTGGGGGGGAGGGGGTGGGGCAATGGAAATGTCAAAAGTTTGTTAACAAAACACATTCCACCTATTTGAGAATCATAGAATTTGCAGTGCAGAAGGAGGCCATTCAGCCCATCGAGTCTGCACCGGCCCCTGGAAAGAGCACCCCACCCAAGCCCCACACTTCCACCCCATCCCCTTTTTCCACATAACCCAGTAACCCCACCCAACCCTTTTGAACACTAAGGGCAATTTAGCATGGTCAATCCACCTAACCTGCACATCTTTGGACTGTGGGAGGAAACTGGAGCACCCAGAGGAAACCCACGCACACACGGGGAGGATGTGTGGATTCCGCACAGACAGTGACCCAAACCGGGAATCGAACCTGGGACCCTGGAGCTGTGAAGTAACTATGCTAACCACTGTGCTACCCTGCTGCCCAATACACCTGATATATGAAGCATCTGTCACATTAATCTTCACAGTGGGCCTGCCTGCAACCCCATCCCAAGTTGCCTTCCACTCCTCCCAACACCTGTCCTCGAGTCACAAAGTTCCAAGATCAAATGCCCCCAGTGCAGACCCCGTTCAGAGGGTGGGTGTGAGCACGCTGTCAGCAGAAAGACAGGAGTCAGACTTTTTGCAGAATATGAGGAGCACCCTAACTTTCCTCACAACGAGTTATCATCGCTCTCCTGCCTTGTATATTGACCCGATGACAGTGCACAGGCCCATCATTCTGGTGTGATATTACACAGTCCCTTGGAGGCTGCAATACAGTGGTCGGGGACATGGTGGTGGTGTGAGGTGGGATGAAGGGTGTGAAAGAGGGAAATGGGGGGCGTGAGGGAATTGGCAGGGAGGAGAGAGGAAGCAGGGAAAGGGGAGAGGGGGAGGAGGAAGGAGGGATGGAAGAGGGAGGAAATTCTGGCGTGTTGAGCTGACGGACAGAGCCTCAGCCTATGAGGATCTGCTGAGGATGAAGGCCTCCCTTGTCAAACCCTTGGCGCCGTCTGTCCTCCATCCTCCGGCTTCTCCCTTCTGCTCCTCCCCGGGCTCATCCTCCAGCCCAACATGGTCCACCTCCTCCTCCTCAGAGGAGGAGGAGGCTGCATGTCCCTCTTCCTCCTCCTCCTCCAGCATGTATGGCACAGCTGTGCCAGATTGTGTAGGGCACAGCAGGCTACCACAAAGTGGGAAACCCGCTGGGGTGCACCATCAGAGTGGTTCAGGCATTGAACCATATTTTGAGCAGTTCTGATGCACCGCTCAATGACAGCATGGGTGGCCATGATGTGGAGATGCCGGCGTTGGACTGGGGTGAGCACAGTAAGAAGTCTTACAACACCAGTTTAAAGTCCAACAGGTTTGTTTCAAACATTAGCTTTCGGAGCACTGCTCCTTCCTCAAGTGAATTATGAGGTAGGTTCCAGAAACATATATATAGACAAAGTCAAAGATGCAAGACAATGCTTAGAATGCGAGCATTTGCAGGTAAGTAAGTCTTTACAGATCTAGAGATAGGGGTAACCTCAGGTTAAAGAGGTGTTAATTGCCTCAAGCCAGGGCAGTTGGGAGGATTTCGCAAGCCCAGGCCAGATGGTGGAGGATGAATGTAATTTGACATGAATCCAAGATCCCGGTTGAGGCCGTACTCATGTGAGTGGAACTTGGCTATACGTTTCTGCTCGGCGATTTTACGTTGTCGCGCGTCCTGAAGGCCGCCTTGGAGAACGCTTACCCGGAGATCAGACACTGAATGCCCTTGACTGCTGAAGTGTTCCCCGACTGGGAGGGAACATTCCTGCCTGGCAATTGTCGCGCGATGCCCGTTCATCTGTTGTCGCAGCGTCTGCATGGTCTCGCCAATGTACCACGCTTCCGGACATCCGTTCCTGCAGCGTATGAGGTAGGCAACGTTGGCTGAGTCACACGAGTATGTTCCGCGTACCTGGTGGGTGGTGTTCTCACGTGTAATGGTGGTACCATGTCGATGATCTGGCACGTCTTGCAGAGATTGCCCTGGCAGGGCTGTGTGGTGTCATAGTCACTGTTCTGAAGGCTGGGTAGTTTGCTGCAAACAATAGTTTGTTTGAGGTTGCGCGGTTGTTTGAAGGCAAGTAGTGGGGGTGTGGAGATGACCTTGGCAAGATGTTCATCTTCACGATGACGTGTTGAAGGCTGCAAAGAAGATGTTGTAGTTTCTCCGCTCCGGGGAAGTACTGGACAATGAAGGACACTCTCGGTTGTGTCCCGTGTTTGTGTTCTGAGAAGGTCTGTGAGGTTTTTTGCTGTAGCGCGTTGGAACTGTCGATTGATGAGTCGAGTGCCATATCCCATTCGTACGAGGGCATATTTCAGCATCTGTAGATGTCTGTTACACTCCTCATCTGAGCAGATCCTGTTTATACAGAGGGCTTGACCATTGGGGATGGCTTCTTTAATGTGTTTAGGGTGGAAGCTGGAGAAGCGGAGCATCATGAGGTTATCTGTGGGTTTGTGGTAAAGCAAAGTGCTGAGGTGACCGCCCTTGATGGAGATGAGTGTGTCCAAGAATGCAACCGATTATGGAGAGTAGTCCATGGTGAGTCTGATGGTGGGATGGAACTTATTGATGTCATTGTGTAGTCGTTTCAGTGATTCTTCGCCGTGGGTCCAAAGGAAAAAAATGTCATTGATGTATCTGTTGTATCGCGTTGTTTGAATGTCCTGTGTGGTGAGGAGGTCTTGTTCAAACTTGTGCATGCAGATATTGACATATTGAGGTGCGAATTTTGTCCCCACGGCTGTTCCGTGCATCTGGATGAAGAACTTGTTGAAGGTGAAGACGTTGTGATCCAGAATGAAGCGGATGAGTTGCAGAATTGCGTCTGGAGATTGACAGTTGTCAGTGTTGAGGACTGAGGCTGTTGCAGCAATGCTGTCGTCATGGGGGATGCTGGTGTAGAGTGCCGAGACATCCATTGTGATGAGGAATGTTCCTGGTTCAATTGGTCCATGGGTGCTGAGTTTCTGTAGGAAGTCCGTCGTGTCGCGACAGAAGCTGGGTGTTCCTTGTACGATGGGTTTCAAGATGCCCTCGATGTAGCCAAAGAGGTTCTCACACAGGGTCCCATTGCCTGAAACAATAGGGCGGCCTGGTGTGTTGGCTTTGTGTACTTTCGGCAGTAGAGATCTCTAATGCGGGGAGTACGTGGGATGAGAGCACGTAGGGTGCTCTAAAGGTCTGGATCCAAGGTCTTGATCAGTCTGTGAGTTGGCGGGTGTGTTCCTTGGTCGGATCTGCAGGTAACTGTCTGAAGTGTTCCTGGTTGTTGAGTTGGTGGTACGCTTCTTTGCAGCAGGCAGTTCTGTTCAGCATGACGGTGGCTCCTCCTTTGTCTGCTGGTTTGATGACAATGTTGCGGTTGGTCTTGAGAGCGTGGATGGTGTTGTGTTGTGTTTAGGTGACGCTCGGGGCTGTCTTGTGAATGCGACTAATGAATCTGGCATTGACTCGATTCCTGACGGCTTGAGCATACATGTCGAGTCTAGGGCAGCGGCCGTCCGGAGGGGTCCAATTCGACTCTTTCCTCTCCGGTTGCAGTCAGGGAACATTCCAGCAGTCAAGGGCATTCTGCCTCTGATCGCTGGGTAAACATTCTCCAAGGCGGCCTTCAGAACATGCAACAACACAAAATCGCCAAGCAGAAACTTATAGCCAAGTTCCGCACACATGAGTGCGGCCTCAACCGGGACCTTGGATTCATGTCGCATTACATTCATCCCCCACCATCTGGCCTGGGCTTGCGAAATCCTACTAACTGTCCTGACTTGAGGCAGTTCACACCTCTTTAACCTGGGGTTACCCCTATCTCTAGATCTGTAAAGACTTACTTACCTGCAAATGCTCGCATTCAAAGCATTGTCTTGCATCTTTGACTTTGTCTATATATGTGTTTCTGGAACATTCCTTCACCTGAGGAAGCACGGGTAGCAACATAGTTCTCGTTATAGGGGCTATCCGCATTGGTGTCAAGCCTATGCACCGGTATTCTTGGAAATGACCTGAGCGGGTATCTCTTCTCTCCCAAGAGCCAACCCATCATCTTGGGGTGATCAGCAAAGAGACTGGGGATCTCCGAATGCTCCAGAATGCAGCTGTCATGCACTCACCCTGGGTAGTGGGCACACGCGTGCATGATACGGAGGCGGTTGTCGCGCACAATAAAACCATCAGGGAGTGGAACCCCTTCTATTAATAAAGAGCACTCGTTGATGCCCCGGTGTGCACAGGGTGACATGTGTGCCATTGATTTCCCCCTGGACCTGGGGCATCCCAGTGAAGACACCAGACATGGCAAATGTGCTCTCAAGGGGGCAGTTGAGAGTTGAGAGTTGATGAGTGTGAAGTGCTGTCACAACTAACAAAGCCAATTCCTCATTTGAGATAGCCTTCAGCTGTGAAGCTAGAGGCTGCTCACCGTCAAAGGGAGTGAGATTGATGTTCTGGATAGAAGCCGCAGCAGGGCTCTGACCTGGAAGAGTTTGGTGGGACAGACAGCCTTCAGCTGTTGGTTGCCCCTGTTTCTGGGTCTCCACAATATTCCAAGGTGGCTTGAAGGTCTCATAGATAAAAGCTGCTCACTCCACAGCCCAGGGGCGGCCCCCGACCTAGAACGCTTCAGCCCCTCCCCCAACCAAGCCCAACCATCCTGAGGCTGCGCACCCCTCCCCTCCCCCCTTCCCTCTCCCCCCCCCCCCTCCCTCCAGCCGCCAAGCACTAGGACAGCAGCTCCGGTGCCCTTGAACTCAATGCCGAAGAATGGAAATGTCTACTCACCTCCTCACTCCCCCTCAGCCGCCACTATGCCAGCTTCACCTTTTTAACAAAGAATACCAAACGACATTCGCGTGACTTGGCTAATTCCCGGGAGGCCGCTGCATTCGATTTGAATCTTGCTAGTGAGATTCAATTGAACGCAAATAAAGGTGAATGATATGTTCACCATGCTTGAGGGAAGTCCGGAACTCACCATCGGGAGAAGGCCAGGTGAATTGCAAACTGATTTGTGCCTGGTGCAGATCTCGATTTTGCCCTTTCTCGCTACTTACCTGGCATGCCCAGATTTGCGCCAGGCGCAGCGCAGTGCTTAAATCACGCCTATAACCATTACATTTCCCTTTTCGACATTTGTCCATGCCAGTCCTTTTTGAAAGCTAACATTGAAGCTGCTTTCAGTGGACTTTGAGGCTAGGCAATCCTGGGTCATAAAAAAAACTCACTGCACAAAAATATTTCTCCCCTTCTTGCCTCCGGTTGTTTTGCTAATCATCTTAAATAACCCCACTGCTTCTCGTAACTCACATTCTTTCTTGCTTTCTCTACTCGTGCTCACTCAGGCTTTTTACGCTCTTAATTTTTATTTCACGACCTGAATTGATCTGGGTTATTTTAATTATATAGCAACACACTTTGAGCTAACTTGGTTATTGGCATGGATCCCTTATCCTTCGCCCTTTTGTGACTCAGACTCGGTGACAATCCCATTCAGTGGCGCTGAGGTCAATTACAGACCTAACTCCGAACAGCAGTCACAACTAGGGACAAGCGTCTGCCACTTTCTGTCCAAGTGACACCAGGATCTTGTCAATATTCTGAACCACAAAATAATGCGAAAATGATGATGGGAGGCGATGTGCAGGAAATTAGAAAACCAATCTTCACAACTCAATTGTAAATAAGCTTTTAGCCCGCCATTGGTGTGAAATAGCAATCCACAATTATAGAAAGGTAAAGGTTGATCTATTTCTGCAACAGCCTGAAGCACAATTTTGGGAATGCTGGAATTACAAAAGAAAGACGGAAAACACGGGAAATACTCAGCACGTCAGGCAGCATCAGCAGAGAGGGAAACAGAATGAACAGCCCTGAAATTTACTGCGGCAAAATGTACGAGTCAGAGGACGTGATGAATTTCTAACTCTAGTGTGCCAATGTTCTCACTTGATCAGTTTCACTACCGTAAGCCAAACTGATTGACAGGATTGACTCCCAGTTGGGCACAGAACGTTGCAGATCAGATATATCCCCCCCCAGAGCAAGTAGGTTCCTCAGGGTGGCTTGTCATGTGAGAGTGCCTTTAAAATTTGGATGTTGAAGAAATGTACTTTTAAGAAATGAAGCTGATCATATTACTGAAGTGATGTCACGGGGGAGGGGGGGTGGGGGGGGGGGGGGAGCTGAGCTCACTTCTGCTTTTTGGGAGTTTTAGTTTCAGTTTGAAGAAAGCTTGGGTGTGGCTGTGAGCTGCATTGCTGGTGATCTCTGCCATGAAGGACTATCTCTTAATCCTTTGGTAAAATCGGTCTCAGTATTGAATATAAATCTAACGTGCTTCTGTTTGAAGGATTTGTTAAGTCTTTTGGATGTGTAAAGGAACAGTTTGCAGGATTGGGTAGTGTTGTATTATTTTCGGGGTTATCTTTGAAGTAAGGGGTGTTAAGAGATCCAATGTTTATTTAAAAGGTTAATTTGAGTTCATGGAATAAACATTGTTTTGTTTTAAAAACCACAGGCGCGATTCTCTGCTCTCCACGCCGGGTGGGAGAATCGCGGCGGGAGCCAGGGGGGTGTGTTGTGGGTCGCCCGGCCCTCCCGCGATTCTCCCACCCCCCGCTCGGAAGAATCGCCGCTTGCCGTTTTTCATGGCGACCGGCGATTCTCCGACCCGGATGGGCCGAGCGGCCTGCCGTTCGCGACCGGTTCATGACGGCGGCAACCACACCTGGTCGCTGCCATCGTGAACATGGCACCATAAGCTGGTTTGAAGCTTGTGGGGGACGGAGAGGGGAGTGAGCACCAGGGCCGTACTTGGGAGGGAACTGGCCCACGATCGGTGCCCACCGATCGTTGGGCCGGCATCTCAAAGGGACGCACTCTTTCCCCTCCGCCGCCCCGCAAGATCAAGCCACCACGTCTTGCGGGGCAGCGGAGGGGAAGACGGCAACCGCACATGCGCGGGTTTGAGCCGTCAGCCGTCATGACGTCAGCTGCACATGCACGGATTGGAGCTGGCTAACCTGGGCATGCGCGGCTGACGTCACTTAGGCGCACCTGCCACGTCATTCTCGGCGCACCGCCTTGACGCTTGCGGCTGAGACTTATAGAGGGCTGCTCCTAGTCCCCCGGGTGGGGGTGAATAAGGTGAGAGGAGCGGCCTCCAAGGCTGTCGTGAACCCAGCCGAGTTCACGATGGCCTTCCCGATTTTTCGCGTGAGTGGAAGATTTTGCCCCACGTGTCCATAATTGTAATACTACACCTGGGGAACAAGCTGTGTGCTTCCAAAGCAACAATCCAATAAAGGTGGGGGTTGGTTGAACTCCATGATACATTTTGGGGTTCTGAAAACATCTCTCCCATAACAGGCTGTTACTCAGGGGTGAGGAGTGTTGGGTTTTGGTGCTAGGATTGGGCAAGAGAGGTCGTGCGCAGAGACAGGAGATTGGTGACAGCTCAGAGGGAGAACTGAGTTGGTCAGGGAAGGAAATTGGTGGGAAATATGATGGGTATTTAGGGCTAGTCGGCGCTGAGATTGGTATTTTCTGGTCAGTGTGGGGAGGGGAGTAGGGAAGGAATCTTGCTAATCATGGGGCTCGTTCTGTATGCTGTGGAGTTCAACAGATATATAACTTTTTTTAAGTTCTTTTTACGGGGTATGGGCTTCTCTGGCTTGGCCAACATTTGTTGCCCTTCCCTTATTGTCATTGAGAAGATGGGGGTGAGCTGTCTTCTTGAACTGCTGCAGTCCATGAGGTGTAGGTACACACACCATGCTGTTGGGGAGGGGGTTCCAGGATTTTGACCCAGCGACAGTGAAGGAACGGTGATATATTTCCAAGTCAGGGTGTTGAGTGACTTAGATAGGAGCTTCCAGGTGGTGGTGTTCCCAATGTGTCTGCTGCCCTTGTCCTTCAAGATGTCCAGGGTCGTGGGTTTGGTAAGTGCTGCCTAAGGAGCCATGGTGAGTTTCTACAGTGCATCGTGTAATAATAATCTTTATTAGTGTCATAAGTAGGCTTAAATTAACACTGCAATGACGGTACTCTGAAAAAGATGGTACACACGGCTGCTACTGGGCGTCGGTGCTGTAAGGTGTTAATATTTGTGGAGGGGATGGCAATTAAGCGGGCTGCTTTGTCCTGGATGGTATTGAGCTTCTTGAGTGTTGTTGGAGTTGCACGCATCCAGGCAAGTGGCGAGTATTCCACCACACTCCTGCTTTGTGCCTTGTAAATGGTGAACAGGCTTTGGGGGGTCAGGAGGTGAGTTACTTGCCGCAGGATTCCTAACCTCTGACCTGCTGTTTTAGCCACAATATTTATATGGCTAGTCAGTTCCGTTTCTGGTCAATGGTATCCCCCAGGATTTTGATAGCGGGGGATTCAATGATGGTAATGCCATTGAATGTCAAGGGGCAATGGTTTGATTCTCACTGTTATGGGAGTGGCATTTCAGAACCCCAAAATGTACCATTGAGTTCAACCAACCTCTCCCTTTAATGTATTGTTGCTTTTGAAGCACACGGCTTGGTCTCCAGGTGTGGTATTCCAATTATGGACACGTGGGTTTTTAAACACAAAACAATGTTTATTCCATGAATTCAACTTAACGTTTTTAAATAAACATTGGATCCCTTAACACCCCTTTCTTCAAAGATAACCCTGAAAATAGTACAACACTAAATAATCCCTCAAAATGTTCCTTCAAACCTCTAAAAGACTTAACACCTTTAAACAGAAACACCTCAGGTTAACGTTTAAATCACCCAAATGATTCAGAGCTAGTCTTTTCTGGCAGAGATCACAGCAGATCCAGCTCACTGCAAACACAGACACACCCAAGCTCTTTTTCTCATGCAGCTCTCTCAGCGAACCAGCCAGGCACTTTTCAGCTGCTCTCTCAAACTGAAACTAAAACTCCCAAAAAGCAGAAGTGAGTTCAACTCAGCTACCCCCACCCTCTGACATCACTTCAGTAATATGAGCTGCTCCATTTCTTAAAGGTACATTGCTTAAACATCCATCTCTTGAAGGTACTCTTACATGACATGAGAGATAGTCATTTCCTGATACTTGAATCGTGCAAATGTTACTTTCCACTTGTGAGCCCAAGCCTGGATATTGCTCAGGTCTTGTTGCATTTGCATGTGGAATTCTTCAGTGTCTGAGGGAGAGGTACTCCTGCTCCACCTCCCTGGCAGCGCATTCCAAACCCCAATATCCAGCTCCCCTGTGTTGGCTGAAAGTTGCATTGGGGCCCTGAGATTTTATTATGCCAGTTACTTTCTTCAACATGTTTATGAGCTGGATTAAAGGGTTAATCACACACCCCTCCCCCGATGGGAAGTTTACCAATTACACACATCTACTGCCCCATTCTGGCTTCCAAAGGCCCCGACTGGAGCCGCGTCGATCGTTCGGGCGTGACTGGCGCTGATTCTCCGGTCGCTGAAGAATCGCATGCCGGCATGGGAGCCGATTTTGGGTCATCCTCCGCCAGTGCACCAAGCGCGATTTCAGCGTGCAGGGTCGGAGAATCCCGCCCATGGTCTCTCAAGCCTGCACCACAGTGGCAGATCTCCCTTCTCCACTGCTATCTCCGTATCCCATCCTCAGTCTCCCAAAATCTATCAATTTCAGTTGTGAATACGCTTAATGACTGAACATTCACAGCTCATTGGGGTAGAATAGTCCAAATATTCACAGCCCTCTCAGTGCAGAGATTTCTCTTCATCTCGGTCTTCATGGCTGACCTCTTGAGTCTCTAGCCAGGGGAAACATCCCTTCAGCATCGACCTTCTCAAGGTACGACCAGTTCTGAGAAATAACTGGTGGCATGTTTCGGGTGTCCAGCCTAAGGCAACCTTGTCAGAAATATGGGTCACGTACCTCATCATAATAATGGGGACAAGTTTCTGGCACTGTTTGCAGGTCCAGCGCCAGCTCTCTCACGTGGTTGGCTCAATATGAGCCAACAGCTCAAGAAGGAAACTTTTGGAAAGAGCACTTGCCTGTTTGACATCCAAGTTGCTATGGAAACCTTAATGGGACACGCCTGATGTTTGCTGAGTGCCACCCAGTTTACTAAAGAAGGCATTGGAGATTTTATTTACACATTGAGCCAGATGTTATGGGTGTTTAAACAGCTGTGCCAATAGAGCAATCGCTCTACCACAGGCACAGATTGGGCAACCTAAAATGAGTCCTCTCTTCGCTCACCGTTGCGATGCGGACCATTTTCTCCCTCAAGATGTTAACTTGCCTTTCCTCTCAGGTGTGAACTGATCTGCTGCATACTTCCAGCATTTTCTTTCTCCTAATTTAATCGGTTCATTTTTTCCTGCTTATTTCTTGGCCTTTGATCATGTTTTAATTTCATTTCGCTCCAGAGACAGAGCATTCCCATGTCCACATGAGGACAAAAGCAACCTTTTATCAGCCATCAAAAGCCAATTTTTTGGATGTCGATAATAGTGAAATCAAATGGAATAAAATAGTGAGACACTTCAAAACTCATCTATTTTGACAACGGCGATTGATATAAATCCACAGTAAGATTGTTCCTTTATATCTGCTTAGTATTCTCATACAGCTTATAAATGTAAAACGTTTTATTCTGTGCCTTGAAAAAGTGCCCAAAAGAGTTAAATTCTGAGTGTAGGTTGCATCGGCACAGACCTCGGAGATTAAAGGATAATATAACAGAGGTGTTCAAATGATTGAAGTATTTGAAAGTGGAGCTCCACAAATGCTATTTCTTCGAGCGAGGGAGACTAGAAAAAGGGGACAATCAGAGTTAGGCCATTTAGCAATGATGCCAGGCAACACCTCTATCCACAAACATTATTAGCAATCTAGAACTCTCTTCCCTCAGAAGACATTGAGGCTTCAACAGCACGATTTAAAAACTTAGAAATCGAGTTTGATAGATTTTTGCCAGGCAGGGATATGAAGTGTTACAAAACCAAGCTAGTTAAATATAGTTAGTATACACATCTGCTGTGATCAAATTGAAGGGTGGGACAGGGTCAAGGGTTAAATGGCCTACTCCTGTCACTCAGTACTGTGTCATTCAGCAGTTGAACTCGCTGCCTCGGTATTTCTGCCAAGTCGAAGATTGAGGGTGCATCCCCTAGCCCCAGCAATTGATTGGCTCCTTGATATTTCGCAGGGACGCTGAGGAATCTTCTCATCCGTTGGAGAAGATTTGAAAAATAATTCCCTGAAATCCTTTAACTTTGTTTTCATTGAGGATAAATTTAAAAATATTTTGTTTCATTTGTGGCCCATCATCCTGAGCGTGCAAATCGTGCCCGTGTATCACTGCAAGTCTGCAGCCTGAACCCATTTCCTCGCGGATGGGTGACAGAGCGATCGATAAGATAAAGGAAGTGAGGAGGTATTTGCGACATTAAGGGAATAATTGCATTTATGTAATGCATTTTATGACCTCAGGACATGCCGAATTGCTTTACAGCCAATGAACTACTTCTGAAGTGTTGTTCCTGATGTAATGAAAGAGCTGATATCATTAGTGTTTTTGTCGCACATTAATATTTTGGTTGGACGGATCTATAGTGAATCAGGCAAAAGTTAATTGTCTTCAAAGGTTCAAATGTTACTCCTTTTTCTGTATTGTGTCAGTATTGAAGTCTCCTGTGTTTGATGTGATATAGGTCAGATGCTGCATTTGCAGCAACCTGCTTTAACCCAAAGCCAGAAGGCCACTCTCAGTGCATCACTGTGACATTTCAATTCTCCCAACCAATATCTTTGTGGCCTCTCTGGACGAGATTAACCAAGTATTTCAATTAGTTTTGAATTATGGTCAATTTTATTTTGTGAGCTCCTAACCATTGGGAACAAGGACCCAGCTTGCCAAACCTATTGCTCTTCGGTTCCCCTGAGTGAACAAAACGTAGAAACTCTCATCTTGTCAATTGTAGGCTGGGTTCAAATCCAGTTCCCAGGGCTGGGAAGACAGGACACTAGACAAATGAATCGCTCAGTTTGTCTGCATGGGATTGTCAAGCTTCCAGATAACATTAAAACTGCCAATAATTAGCATGTGTAGCATTTAAATTCCTGTTTGAAATCTAAGCACGATCCGTCATTTTTGACTGCATTACCATTCGACTGTCATGTGTGACCCCCCACACATGGACTGCACTAAAGTTAGAAAACAAGGTTTGCCTCTTCCACTGGCATCGAAACGGTGTCAACCCTCAAGAAAAAGGGTGACGACAAGATACAAACTGGGAATATTCATTGCTGACGTTCCAGCTCGCCATCCTATTTGGGGCCTCGGCTCCTCAATGCAGTTACTCCCCAGCTGTTTTCAGGCTTGCCCCACTGCACAACTCCTGGCTGCCCTCCTGTTGCCTCTCACGTGAGGCTTCTCAGAATTAGGGGCACTGCCGGTTGCTTTGGCGCGTTTTCCCATTTGCTTCTTGGCTCCTCAGGGGCTTCAAGGTGACCTATGCTCCTGCTACATTGTCTTGCAGAGGCCCTAGACTAATCTTTGCTGTTTTCTCCCTTGCCTCGTGGCACCTGGCTCCACTGCGCAACTTGCCAAAGATTCTGCTCACTGCAGGGAGGCACCCATGGGGCGGCGCCTGTTGGTGCTGTCCCCCAACATCGCCACCTGCTGGTGGAGGCCCTGCTACACTGGTAGCTCTTTACATTTCATCAGCAAGCAATCAAAGAACAACTTAGACTTATATAACATCTTTAATGCAATGAAACATCTTAAGGTGCTTGACAGGAGCGTTACAGAACAAAGTGTGTCACAGAGCCACAAAAGGAGATAGATTTAGTGACCACAGACGAGTCTGAGGCGAGTGGATAAAGAGAAACTAGTTTTATTGCAAGGTAAGAATGGCCCGTATCTTCCTTCCAGGTCCCTTGCTTAAGTCATTGGTACACCACACATGTGCGGCTCGCTGACCCAGAACTGTGGCTGCACGGGCATGCGTGCTGGAAGCGCATGGCATTCAGCATCCTGGGTACCTTTTTTTCACGAGCTTTAACTCCTGCGCTGAACTGGACCTTGCATTAGAAATCCAACATTAACTTGGACCACTTGCCCTGATGTCAGGTAAGCTTTTGCACCTTTTATTTCTTGGTCGAGCAGAGGCAGGAGACATACGGAGACTTCTTTTTGGGAGGTTAATTTTTATATTATTGGTGTTTAGCATATATAAATATATTTAAAATGCAAATAAAATGAAAAGAACATTTTAATTTTTTTAAATTTGCTTTGTCATGAGGTTGTTAATTCCATTCAAAAGGCATTACTGTATGAAGTGAGCTTGGAGTCACAGAAAGTAAAAGGTTTTTTATAAAACTTTGTTTTATCATGAGAATGTTATTAAAGGAACTAAGATGGATAGAATGCAGTGATGCTAACAAGTATAACTGTCTGCCTAAGATACTCCGTGTTACTGGTAACAGGTTCTGTTGGTCCTTGCATGGCTAATGAGCCCGATTCTGGAGTCTCATCTTCAATCACTCATTTGGCAGCAAAAAGTGGGATCAGTCCTTGGATGGGTAGGTCATGGGTAGTTCTTCCTCAGGCTCCTTTTCTGGGCCTTCTCTTGCCGTTGGATGTTCTCGAAAAATTGTGACCTTTCAAGTAGGAGGGTCCTCCAAGGAGGTTTCTTCTGTGCAAAGGTCTCCTGTACATTGACGCCTTTGTTCCATTTCTTGAGGTAAGCCTTCAAGGTGTCTTTGAAGAGTTTCTTTTGTCCTCCTCTTGTTCGGAGTCCTTCCTTGAGCTGGGCGAAGAAGATTTGCTTTGGCAGTCGGGACTCTGACATCCTAAGCACATGGGCGGCCCAGCGGAATTGGTTTTGGATGACCATAGTCTTGATACTTGTGCTATTGAATCCTTCAAGGACATTAATTTTAGCACGTCTGTCCTCCCAACTGATTCTGAGCTAAAAGGTCTTTAGATATTTCAATGTATTTAAAGGTGTGTAGTTTAAGAGTCTCTTACAAATGCTTTGATTACTTCAAACGCTTTGACAAAGTTCAGTGTCTCAGGTGACATTTGCATGCCTCCTACAAACTAATGTGAACTATCTCTCTGACAGGTGTTGCAGAATCCAGCACTGATTCAAAATCTGTAGTCAGGCTACATCTCCACCTGGTGAGGAAGCAAATCAATTACCCACCCCTGAGCAAAGGATATCTTGAAATGATGTCAGAAGAGATGTGTGCCAGGATACCGCACTTCAGCAGCTGCTGCTTTCTGACTTTGTGACATTAAGAATTGATGTGTTAAAATCCTCCTCTTCCTCCCCTCAAACTTAACAATTGATCTGTCAAAATCCATCCGCTCCTCCCGGTGCTTCCCCCTCGTCTCTCCCCCTTCTCTTCCCTACTCTCTCTCCCTTCCCTTCCCTCCCTCCCCTTCCACCCTCCCCTTTACAAATAGACAGAACCATTGTGTTTGTGTGGAAACTTTATTTTATTGACCATTGTGTTTAAGTGAGAAAATATATTTTATGCAAGAAATGTTTAAAAGTTGAGGTAGTCATTGTTTAGCTGATAAAGTTAAACAATCATTTAAATGTTAACTGGTTTCAAAGTTTTGTATTTATAAAATTATTTTTGTCAATAAATGTTTTACATTAAACTTTACATGCATTACAAATGTCTCACTGAAACATCAAAACACATTTAATTATTAGATAATTACTAATGAATAAGATAATTGAAGTAAACAAGGCAGAAACATATTTAACACGGGTAACGCAGTGGCTAAGTAGTTAGCACTGCTGCCTCACAATGCCAGGGACTCGTGTTAAATTCGGAATATGAGTGACTGCGTGTCTTTGCACATTCTCCCCGTGTCTGCATGGGTTTCCTAAAACAGTGGATTGGATTCTCCGCACCCCGACGCTGAAATTGCGTCCGGCGCCGGGGCGCAGAATCCAGTTTCATGCGTAGAATCAGGACCGGTGTCGGTTCCTCGATTCTCCGGGCCCCAAAAAGCAGCATACTCAGGGAGTACGCTGCACCGCGTATCCAACAGCTGCGGCCATTGCTTGAGGCCCGTCCTGCTTTCTCCGCCCCCGACTGGCAGAAGCCCCGATGGTGTATTTCTATTATGGTCCCAGCCTTTTGGGAAACTCGCGTGGTGGCTACGATCTCAGTCATGGTCAGGGTTGGGCCGATCGGGGCGGGGGAGGGCTCATACGGGACTGGGCCTTTAATGTGCGCGATCCGGATCGGGCGCGTGGCCAATCGGGGGCACTATTTCTGCTTTCCAGGTCCCCGGTCTGAGTCCGCCATGGAGAACAACACGGCCGCTGGAGGCCGCCGCCGTGCACATGCGCAGCCTCTGACCCGGAAGTGCGGGGGGCCTTATCTGCAGCTGGAGCTACAAACACCATGGCTCCCTGCTAGCCCCTGCAAGGCTGTGAGTCTGTGGCCTTTCGGCAACAGTTTATCTGGGTAAAAGACCACAGTTTCCACGACGGCGTGAGGACATAGTCCCTGAAAAGGAGAATCCAACCCAATGTTTTTCAAACGTTTTTGCCTGAGACCCATTTTTACCAACCGGCAACCCTTTCGGACCCACACCAGCCGACCTTCGTGACCCAAGCTTGCCGACCTTCACGACCCATGCTAACGACCCACCATTTTCACTTCCCTTTAATGTGACAGGTGAGCCTGCTTGGTCCTCACAATCTCACGTGCTTTGATATTCAATATTACATTTCTGATAATGACTTCAGCTGATGATTTAAGATGTCACTGCACCCGTTGAAAAAAATCAAGAGGTTTGTCCTCGAATTCGCCACGCTCAGTCTTCAAATGTCTTTGAAGTTTTGAGCGTTTTAAATTTTCATTTGCCAGTAGTCCTCTGCATATAACACACATGAGCTTTGAATCCTGATTTGCAGTGGCACAATTAATAACCCATACCTAAAATTATTATCTTTTGCTGCTTTGTTCCTGTTTTCAGCTTTTTCTTCATGGATTTTTCACCAGAGGCCCTGGAGCTCAAACCAGAACTACTGCAAGCTGCAAAATGGAGGAATCCCTCTCACACCCAGAACACGTAACATCGGCATGACCTGCTCTCTGCCATCACACCAGGCAGGGCGACTCCAGTGATTTTTAAAAAGAATCTGCTCCTGGGTCAGCTTGCACTGACATCAGAACAATATAATTTCTGCAGTGCAGAAGGGGGCCATTTGACCCATAAAATCTACAGCAATCCTCTGAAAGAGCACCCTACCTCTGCCCATTCCTCATCCTATCCCAGGAACCTGATCTGTACATCCATGGACACAAAGGGGCAACTTAACATGGCCAATCCACCTAACCTGCACATCTTTGGACTGTGGGAAGAAACCAGATCACCCGTGGGAAATCCATTCAGACATGTAGATAACGTACAATCTCCACACTGACAGTCACCCAAGGCCGGAATTGAACCTGGGTCCCTAGCACTGTGAGGCAGCTGTGCTAATCACTGTGCCAATGTGCCACCGCTGTTTCCTCTGGGTGCTCCGGTTTCCTCCCACAGTCCAAAGATGTGCAAGTTGGGTAGATTAGCCAAGCTAAATTACCCTTAGTGTCCAAAGGTTAGGTGGGGTTATGGGGATAGGGTAGGGCCGTGGGCCTGGTAGGGAGCTCTTTCGCAGTGTTGGTGCAGACTCGATGGGCCGAATGGCTTTCTTCTGCACTGCAGTGATCTATAAACACAAATCAAAAAAAACAAACAGACGTTACAAGGACAGTGACAGCAAGAAGCCCTGAGCAGCTTTTAAAATCTTACGACCATAATCTAAATTAAAACATACCAATAGTTTTAAGGCCATCACATGTAAAGTTATATTTGATTTGATTTGATTCATTGTCATATGTACCAAAGTACAGTGAAAAGTATTTTTCTGCGGTCAAGGGAACGTACAGAGTACGCACACAGTGGACAAAAAGAATAATCAACAGAGTAAATTGAGGGGCTGCTTTAGCACAGGGCTAAATAGCTGGCTCTTAAAGCAGACCAAGGCAGGCCGGCAGCATGGTTCAATTCCCGTATCCACGAACAGGCGTTGGAATATGGCGACTAGGGGCTTTTTACAGTCACTTCATTTGAAGCCTACTTGTGACAATAAGCGATTTTCATTTCATTTCATTTCATATGGTACATCGACAAACAGTGATTGGTTATAGTGCGGAACAAGGGGCCAAACAAATCAAATACATGAACAAGAGCAGCATAGGGCATTGCGAATAGTGTTCTTACTGGTAACAGATCAGTCCGAGGAGGAGCCATTGAGGAGTCTTGTAGTTATGGGGAAGAAGCTGTTCCTATGTCTGGATGTGCGCGTCTTCAGACTTCTGTACCTTCTGCCTGATGAAAGGGTCTGGAATAAATCAATGCCTGGGTGGGAGGGGTCTGTGATAATGCTGTCTGCCTTCCTGAGGCAGCGAGAGGTGTAGACTGAATCAATGCGAGGGTGGCAAGCTTGTGTGATGCATTAGACGGAGTTCACCACACTCTGCAGTTTCTTGCGATCTTTTGCCGAGCAGTTGCCATACCAGGCTGTAATCCAGCCGGATAGGTTGCTCTCTGTGGCACATCTATAGAAGTTTGTGAGAGTCGATGCAGACATGCCAAATTTCTTTAGCTTCCCTGGGAAGTAGAGACGTTGTTGGGCTTTCTTGACTGTTGCATCAACATGAATGGACCAGGAAAGACTGTTGGTGATGGTGACCTCCAGGAATGTAAAGCCATCGACCATCTCCACTTTGGAGCCATTGATGCAGACGAGTGTGTGTCATGCTACGCTTCCTGAAGCCAATGATCAGTTCCTTGGTCTTTCGACATTATAATAATAGAGTGAAGATTTAAATAGTTTCACTGATTTAAAACAAATAACCAAACCTATGTTCACTGATGAATCATCACCATTAATCATAAAAAAACTTTAAAAGAACAAACAAGAACAACAGCAACGCCCGTATAAAAGAAAGAATAAACAAAGTGTTCAAAACTTTGACAGACCTTTAAAACACTTGACAATACAGCTGCCTGTTGTCTTCAATATAAATCAGCTGTTTTATTTTCATATAAATTTAGAGTACCCAATTCATTTTTTCCAATTAAGGGGCAATTTAGCGTGGCCAATCCACCTACCCTGCACATCTTTGGGTTGTGAGGGCGAAACCCACGCAAACACAGGAGAATGTGCAAACTCCACACGGACAGTGACCCAGAGCCAGGATCGAACCTGGGACCTCGGCACCATGCTGCCCCGAAAACAGCTGTTTAAATGCCTGCCCTCAATGGACGTTCGCATCCTAGCCCTGTTATAAAGGTGTGGGGCTACACAAAGGTGAGGGGACATGAGGAAGAACGTCTTTACGCAGAGGGTAGTGGGAGTCCAGAATTCCTTGACCGAGTTGATAATAGAGACAGGTACCCTAAACTCTTTTGTAAAGGTACCTAGATCTGCAGCTTAAGTGCGGTAAGCTAAAGGGCTATGGACTGAGTACAGGAAGGTGGGGTTAGAAAGGGCACCTGGGTGTCCACGGGCAGGCATGGACACGATGGGCCGAATGGCCTCCTTCTGTGCTGTAACCTTTCTGTGATTCTATGATGAGATCCATGCTGTTAATGGGGAAGAGAAACCTATAAAAGGTGGCTATAAGGTAGCTTTGGATTTGGAGGGTTTGATCAATCTAAATATTGTGTTTGGTGTCTCAACTTATTCTACTCCCCAACTGTGGGTGTAATTATGAGTACTTCCAAATTATCAGAGGAACTTAATAATTAAAGGACCTTATTGAGTTATGAGAAATAACTATACCATCTAACCATTAGTTAAACACTTCTAAGAATGTAACGTTATTATCAATAACAAATTTGGAAGCTTCACTGTCTCTCTTAGGGATAGGAAGTCCTCTTTGCCATGAGATAAATTGCTTCAAATTAGGTTATCAAATGCAACAGGAGTTGAGAAAAGCCAAGAACCTCGGCGGGATTCTCCGATTCTGGGGCTAAATGTTGACGCCGTCGTAAACGCTGAGCGGTTTACGACGGCGTCAACTGGCCCCTAGGATCAGTGATCCTGTGGCGCACAGGGGGCCAGCATGGCACTGGAGCGCTTCACGCAGAAATGCCGGCGCGAGTTCGCGCATGCGTGTGGGTTGCCATCTCCACGCCAGCCCCGCGCAACATGGAAGAGACCTACAGGGGCCCGGCACGGTGGAACATCGGCCTCCGCAGGGATAAGCCTGCCTGCCGATCGGTAGGCCCCGATCGTGGGCCAGGCCACCGTGGAGGCCCCCCCCCCAGAGTCGCATCCCCTCTCCCCCCCACCAGGCCGCCCCCCGCAGCCATAACATCGAGGCCATGCTGGGGATGACCACACGAGAATGATGGCTGGCGCAGAGCAGTGTCGTGGGATTCGCCCCCCCTCCCCCCCCCCCCCCCCCCTCCCCCCCACCCCTCCCGCAGCGATTCTCCAATCCGGCGCGGGATCAGAGAATCCCGCCCATGCTTTCGGCTGTCGTTTGAAATGAGGTAAAAGCAACAACTTCAGTTGAGGGCCCAGTAACTATTTGTTGTTGTATTATTCTATGTTTATAACGGATTGATAATGGCGCCTGTGCAAATATAAGATGGAGGGCACAGGAAGGCCTTATGAAGCATTCCTTGGCATACAATGGCAAGCAATTAGTGCTCCAAAACTCACATTAACCGTGAACAGCCTGTCACAGTTCACGTCTGATCCTTACAACTCGTAGAGGAGGAACAATTTGCCTACCAACATTGTGGCCTGGATTCCAGTAAAACACCAAGAACTGTGTTCCAAATCTGCTGCGTTCATAATTACCCACTTGCAGCAGTAAATAATTCTCGGGGGAAACAAAAGTCAATAATCAGCCCTTACTCAATGCTCTGACAGATCTACTCAAAATAGTTTGCAAAGTACAAATATTTAATGGAGGGATCCAGGTTAGGAAATAGTTTTAATTTGCACTGTTTTCTTGACTCAATTATTAACTTGTAATGTTGTCAGTAGAGGGGTCACAAGCAAAGGCTCCATGGTGCTTAATGCTAAATAAGTAATCGCTTCACAATTTTTATTCACGCCTTCCAATACTGCATACGTCAGCATTTGCAAATGGTACAAAACTTGGGAGCTTTGCGAACTGTGAACATTAAACTTCAAAAGGACTGAGAAAGACTGATGGAATGGCAGATGAAACTTGATGCAGGGAACTGTGAAATGATCCATTTTGGCCGTAAGAATGTGTCGGGACAAGATTAAATAAAAGGCACAATTCTAAATGGAGTCCCTGAGGTATCTGAGCATAAACCATTGAAGGGGGCTGTGCAGGTTGAGAAAATGGGTAATATTATGATCCCAGCTGATATTATTACGGGACTCATCAGATCCCAAAGTGAAACCTGACTTAATAGATTCTAATTTTGTTTGAAATGAAATGAAAATCGCTTATTGTCACAAGTAGGCTTCAATGAAGTTACTGTGAAAAGCCCCTAGTCGCCACATTCCGGCACCTGTTCAGGGAGGCTTTTATGGGAATCGAACCGTGCTGCTGGCCTGCCTTGGTCTGCTTTCAAAGCCAGCGATTTAGCCCAGTGTGCCCAGAAAGTAACTGAACACATTCACAGGAGTCTGTTGATGACCTTTTAACACAAAGAATAAAACATATATTAAACAAGAAAAAATGGACTATATTACATTAGACAAAATGTTGGAAAGATCCCGAGAGGGCTAGAATACAAGACCAGGGATGTACTTCTTAGGCTATATAAGGCTCTGGTCAGACCCTATGTGGAGTATTGTGAGCAGTTTTGGGCCTCGTATCTAAGGAAGGATGGGCTGGCCTTGGAAAGGATGCAGAGGAGGTTCACAAGAATGATCCCTGGAATGAAGAGCTTGTTGTATGAGGAGCGGTTAAGGACTCTGGGTCTGTACTCGTTGGAGCTTAGAAGTATGAGGGGGGATCTTATTGAATCTTACAGGATACTGTGTGGCCTGGATAGAGTGGACGTGGAGAGAGTGTTTCCATTTGTAGGAAAAACTAGAAGCAGAGGACACAATCTCAGACTAAAGACTAAAACAGAGATGAGGAGGAATTTCTTCAGCCAGAGGTTGTGGAGGTCAATTCACTGAGTGCCGTTAAAACAGAGATAGATAGGTTTTTGATCAATAAGGGGATCAGAGGTTATGGGGAGAAGACAGGAAAATGGGATGAGAAAAACATCAGCCATGATTGAATGGCGGAGCAGACTCGATGGGCCTAATTCTGCTCATACGTCTTATGGTCTAATGCAAAAAAATGAAAATGATTCAAATATTCATGACCCGTTCAACCCGGATGCATATAAATTCTGAAAGATAAAACAATTTACAATCTTCTTCTTATACTATAATATTCAGAGTAAAGGTGCGGTACATGTGAATTAACTGACAAACTTTGGACAGTCACCCCCACACTCCAAAATAAATGACAGATGCGACCAAAGCAGATAATATGGATTCCTCAACAATCCACCCAGATAATTGTGACGCTGAAACTCTTTCTCATGAGAGTTTGCAATCTCAACACTTGAAGAACCCACCTTGGAGTTTTCTCCAAAGGTCACTATCACTCAGATGGTTTCAACAACATTCCACCTCTGGGGTTTCAATCTTGCCTTTGGAGCTTCCTTTCCACTGGATCATCAAGGGCACTTATGTTTCACCCCCCCCCCCCCCCCCCCCCCCCCCCCCGCCCCCCAACCCCAATTCCAGAACACCGGTCATGCCAAGCAGAAGACTGCTATACCAAAGGGGTACCATTTTCCCTACAGTTCACAGCACGGAGTCACCAAACTTTGGCTACCCTCTTGAATCCTCAGGGCTTACATGTTTTGTACTGAGTTTGCTCCCTGCAGCTCCTTCTTTATCTTGAAGGATTTTTCTCAGTGATTCCCCTGTCATTGATCTTGACTGATTGGGCTCTATCTCTGATCATTGTCTTTGTTCCTCCCTGGGACTTTCTTCTGAGATCTCTTACTACCCCAGTCCAATGTTTGAGACCCATTTTTTGGTTTGGGACCTTCTCCTTACCCCCTCGCCGCCACCCCTCCCATGTCTGATTCCCTGCGACACGTTCTCTCGAATGACACTCCGATTCAGGTCTCCTGATCTGCAATTTCACATGATTTAATTTGCATTATTTTCTGCATTTGCGAAATCTGCACATTTAGTCTCAGTTAAATACTGGGATGCTGGATTTACTCAACCCCTTGGAGTCAATGGCCATGCCTGTGAGACCTCGCCTGGGTGTTGTTTAGCCCTGGTTTACCCTTTGCCGCAGAAGGCTGTAGAGGCCAAAATCACTTAGTGTCTTTAAGGTTCTTGATTAATAAGGGGATCAAGGGGGTTATGGGGAGAAGTCAGGAGAATGGGAATGAGAAAAATAACACCACAATTGAATGGCAGAGCAGACTCGGTGGACTGAATAACCTAATTCTGCTCCTATGCCTTCTGGTCTTATGGTTTCACAAATATGCACCAGGCTTATGGCACCTCTGGGGGTCCCGCAGGCCATTAGAGTCCCCCGAGTGGTCGCGAACCGGGTAGGATGGTACCCTGGCACTCCCTTTGCCACCTGGACACTTTGGCACAGCCAGACTGGCACCCTGGCATTGCCACCCGGGCACCCAGGGAGTGCCAATCTGTCACTGTCAAGATGCCAATGTGGCACTCCCAGGGTGCCATGCTAACAGTGCCAAGGTGCCTGGATGCCAGGCTGCCAGTTCCAGGAGTCTGGCGTGGCAGAACCTTTCCCATGAGAGCGGGGATGAGGGGGTTTGATGGCCCCAGAAAATGTTGGGGAGGTGCTTCCTGAAAGACGGGGGTGGGGGGGGTGATCGGGGCAGCCTTCCAAACTGGAATCCCGATCTGCGAGGAACCGGTCCCAATGGCGAGATCAGATCCCTAAGTGTGGCCTCGACGGGGAAAAACTTCCTGAGGCCCAAGAACCGGCAAAGTGTTGGTGGAAAGTGAGGTAAAGCTCTGCGCTGCAGCCGGCAAGAAACACCCCACCAAACATGCCCAAAAGCGGACTTTAGCAGAATCTCCTCCTCCTGTGCTTTAATTGTTCTATGATTATAAGATTTAATGAACCGAGTGTGGGTATAACAGAATACCGCTTTAATGTGGTTTCTCACTTCTTTATACACCTAATCGTCACTGAGAGGGTGACAACATTTCCCCCTTTTTTTGGATCAGTATGAAGGATAGTGAATTTTAATTCAGGGTCTATCCTGAGAGCCTCCATAGTGAGTTTGAGAGGTTTGCGAGGGGCTGCACGTGAGTAAGTCAGCCAACAGAGAGATGATAATGTTTAATGTTGTGATTCAACAAGGTAAATTGTAAATTTGAGTTGCTTTAAACCACTTCCCCCGCAACTATTATGATCTGAAGATGCCTCACTCCCCACCCACCCCTTCACAGGTTGAGCCCCCACCGCTTACTCTCACACTACCGACCACCACTACCCCCCCACCTCACTCTCACGGTCCAGCTTCTACGCTCACCAGCATGAGCAGCAGCCTCCCTCTCCCTCCCCCGTCAGTCCCACGGCTGAAGAGTCGCTTATTTTTTTTCCTGAGAGATGATCACCTTGCTTTCACAACTTTGGAATGGCCGTAAGTGCCAAAAAGGCCAATGAATTTGAACGACGCCCATATTAATACAGGGGTAAAGGTTCCACCTACAGCCTTAGGCCTGTCATGCTCAGCATCTGGAGTGTAGCCCACTTGTTTCTTTCCACCTGGCTTAAGCTTTTAGTCGACCTGTCCTAGAAGTGTCCATCTCTGGGGGACTGTTTGTTAGCTTGGTATGTCGACAAGAGGATTCCCAGTGCTGGACAGAGAGGGATGATTGCAACCTGAGGGAATAGCTTCTGAAAAACGTTAGCTTACTTTCTCCTGTGAGCGCAATGACCTACATTATTCTGAAACAGCGATTGGAACAACACAATTGTGCATGCTCTGTTATGGGACGCTCTTCGCCTTTAATCTAATACACAAAGTGTGTAATGTTGTGCAGCATAGCGTGGTAACGGATCACCCCAGAACTTTTAATGGCTTTTATCAACTCCCTCGCATTGTGGAGCATATCCTCCTTTATCTTCCTATTCCAGTAACATGTGGCCTATTCTCAACTCCCCATGGAGTTTCACTAATAGCCTAAATTCGTCTATACCCTTATAGTTGTAACTTTTTAAACAGAACCATTTGCAATTTGCTTCAGTAACTGTTCCCTGGCACCAAGTGCCTTAGGATATTGCAGCCTTCTCTCGCAAAGAGACATCGCGCTAGGTAGGGTGACATAGTTTATCAGTGACACCCTAAGGAATTCAGAGAAAGAAAGCAGATATATTATGGCGCAGGGAGTCAATCCATCAAATTTGCATTTCCATGGAGAATGAATACAGGGCAAATGCAGGTGGGGGATATATTAATTATATTGCAGGATGATAAAGCAATAATCCAAGCAACATCTTGAGGTGGAGTTCTGTTTTGCGATTATGGGTTGTCCACATGAAGTCTACAGTGAAGTGAAGCTAGTAAAATGAAGTTCACAGCACACTCAAAGAATGCTGGAAAAATAATGGTGAATTAAAATTGCTCAGATCAGTTTCTAAAAGGCCCTGCAATGCACAGTGAAAAAGTATTACCTCGTGGATTCCAAGTTTCCACAAATTTATGGAATAAATTTTAATTCTTAGCTGTTCACGGTCTCATCTGTTTTCAAAGCTTGAAATATGCAGGAACCAGCCTGAGAACATGGAACATAGAACAGTACAGCACAGAACAGGCCCTTCGGCCCTCGATGTTGTGTCGAGCATTGTCCGAAAACAAGATCAAGCTATCCCACTCCCTGTCATTCTGGTGTGCTCCATGTGCCTATCCAATAACCACTTGAAAGTTCCTAAAGTGTCCGTCTCCACTATCACAGCAAGCAGTCCATTCCACACCCTAACCACTCTCTGAGTAAAGAACCTACCTCGGACATCCCTCCTATATCTCCCACCCTGAACCTTATAGTTATGCCCCCTTGTAACAGCTACGTCCACCCGAGGAAATAGTCTCTGAACATCTCCTCATCATCTTATAAATCTCTATTAAATCGCCTCTCACCCTTCTCCAGTCCAAAGAGAAAAGCCCTAGCTCCCTCAACCTTTCCTCATAAGACCTATCCTGCAAACCAGGCAACATCCTGGTAAATCTCCTTTGCACCCTTTCCAATGCTTCCACATCCTTCCTATAGTGAGGTGACCAGAACTGCACATAATACTCCAAATGTGGTCTCTCAGGGTCATGTACAGTTGCAGCATAACCCCGTGGCTCTTAAACTTAAGCCCCCTGTTAATAAACGCTGACACACTATAGGCCTTCTTCACTGCTCTATCCACTTGAGTGGCAATCTTCAGAGATCTGTGGACATGAACCCCAAGATCACTATGTTCCTCCACATTCCTCAGAACCCTGCCGTTGACCCTATAATCCACATTCAAATTTTTTCTACCAAAATGAATCACCTCGCTCTTAAACTCCATGGTTAAACACCATCTGCCATTTTTCGGCCCAGCTCTGCATCCTATCAATGTCTCTTTGCAGCCTACAACAGCCCTCCACCTCATCCACTACTCCACCAATCTTGGTATCATCAGCAAATTTACTGACCCACCCTTCAGCCCCCTCCTCCAAGTCATTGATAAAAATCACAAATAGCAGAGGACCCAGCACTAATCCCTGTGGTACACCGCTGGTAACTGGTCTCCAGTCTGAAAGTTTTCCATCCACCACTACATTCTGTCTTCTATGTGATAGCCAGTTACTTATCCAATTGGCCAAATTTCCCTCTATCCCACACCTCCTTACTTTCTTCATAAGACGACCAGGGTAACCTTATCAAACGCCTTACTAAAATCCATGTATGCGACATCAACTGCTCTACCTTCATCTACACACTTAGTTATCTCCTCAAAGAATGCAATCAAATTTGTGAGGCAAGACTTACCCTTCACGAATCCGTGTTGACTATCCAGGATTAAGCTGTATCTTTCTAAATGGTCATAAATCCTATCCTTCAGGACCTTTTCCATTAACTTACCGACTAACTGCCCTATAATTACCAGGGACATTCCTATTCCCTTTCTTGAACAGAGGAACAACATTCACCACTCTCCAGTCCTCTGGCACTATCCCTGTGGACAGTGAGGACCCAAAGATCAAAGCCGAAGGCTCTGCAATCTCATCCCTTGCCTCCTAAAGAATCCTTGGATATATCCCATCTGGTCAAGGGGACTTGTCGACCTTAAGGTTTTTCAAAATTGTTAATACATCCTTCCTCAGAACATCAACCTCCTCCAACCTACCCACCTGTATCACACTCTCATCCTCAAAAACTTGATCCCTCTCCTTGGTGAACACTGAAGAAAAGTATTCATTCTACGTCTCTCCTATTTCTTCTGACTCCATGCACAAGTTCCAACTACTGTCCTTGACCGGCCCTAACCTCACCTTGGTCATTCTTTTATTTCTCACATAAGAGTAAAAAGCCTTGGGGTTTTCCTTGATCCGACCCGCCAAGGACTTCTCATGCCCTCTCCTACTCCTCCTAAGCCCTTTTATTTAGCTCATTCTTTGCTACCTTGTAACCCTCTAGTGACCCAATTGAACCTTGTTTTCTCATCCTTACATACACTTCCTTTTCCCTCTTGACAAGACATTCAACCTCTTTTGTGAACCATGGTTCCCTCACCATTTCCTCCCTGCCTGACAGGGACATATCTATCAAAGACACGCAGTATTTGTTCCTTAAACAAGCTCCACTTTTCATTTGTGCCTTTCCCTGACAGTTTCTGTTCCCATGTTATGCTCCCTAATTCTTGCCTAATCGCATCATAATTACCGCTCCCCCAATTATAAACCTGGCCCTGCCGTATGGCCCTATCCCTCTCCATTGCAATAGTGAAAGACACCGAATTGTGGTCACTATCTCCAAAGTGCTCTCCCACAAATAAATCTAACACTTGGCCCGGTTCATTACCCAGTACCAAATCCAATGTGCCCCCCCCCCCCCCCCTCTCGCCAGCCTATCCAAATTTTGTGTCAGGAAACCCTCCTGCACACACTGTACAATAACTGCCCCATCCGAACTGTTCGACCTATCGAGGTTCCAATCAATATTTGGAAAGTTAAAGTCACCCATGACAACTACCCTGAGACTTCCACACCTATCCATAATCTGTTTTGCAATTTCTTCCTCCACACCTCTGTTACTATTTGGGGGCCTATAGAAAACTCCTAACAACGTGACCGCTCCTTTCCTATTTCTAACTTCGGCCCATATTACTTCAGTCGGCAGATCCCCTTTTAGCTGCCTTTCTGCAGCCATTAAACTATCCTTGATTAACAGTGCTACTCCTCCACGTCTTTTACCACCTTCCCTCACCTTGTGGCCACACCATTCACATGACCCTTACATGGCCATTGTGCCCCATTGGTGTAATCAAATTTCAATTGATGTACAAGAAGGAGCCTTCCAGACGATTTAGGTGGGCACGTCATCCATTGCCGAAAACATTACATTTAATTAAAATTCTTGTAGAGCAGCATCCTGGGGGGGTTACCATTGACAAGACAATGAACTAGGCTAACCGTATACATACTGTGGCTACAACAGCAGGTCAACTGCTAGGAATTCTGCGACAAGTAACTCACCTCCTGACTTCGCACAGCCTGTCCACCATCTACAAGGCACGTGTCAAGGGTATGATGGAATACTCTCACTTGCCTGAATGAGTGCAGCCCCAACAACATTCAAGAAGCCCAACATCATCCAGGACAAAGCAGCCACACTTGATTGCCACCGTTTCCACAAACATTCAAACCCTCCACCAACGCGCACAGTGGAAGCCGTCTGTACCATCTACGAGATGCAGTGCAGGAATGCACGAAGGTTCCTTCGGAAGCACCTTCCAAACCTACGACTGCTACTACCTAGAAGGACAAAGGTAGGAGCCACATGGGAACATCACCACCTGGAGGATCCCCTCCCAATCATTCCCCATCCTGACTTGGAAATAAATCGCTGTTCCTTCACTGTCACTGGTTCAAAATCCTGGAACTCCATCATTGTCAGCATTCTGGCTGTATCTACAACTCAGAGGCTGCAGCGGTTCAGGAAGACAGTCACAAGGGCAAGTAGGGATGGGCAATAAATACTGGCCTAGCCAGCAACACCCACATCCCATAAATTATTTTTTTTGAAAAGGTAAATTGCCACAGGGTGGGAGGATTTTAAATTTCTTAACCCCCACACCCCTTCACATTGTGTATTTTAGAAAGACATTGTGATTAAATTTTGGGAGCGGGGTGAGAAGGGCAGTTATTCCTCACGGAAAAGTCTTCCCACGGACCACCTGGTTCATATCGTTGCTATGCAACCCAACCTCCTGAGCAGCATGCTTATAATGAGAGCCATGTGGCCACATGAGACAGCCTGGAGCAGGCCACTGGGGTGCTCAAGAAAATATTTTGCAGCCTGGACCTCGCCTGAGGAGCCCTGCGGGGTATTGGGCAGAACACGTGTCACAATTCATCATGGCCGGCTGTATCCCACAATACCTGGCCACCTTGAGGGCACCGACCTTGTCACCGGCTACAGCACAAGCAGGTGAGGAGGTGGAGGGGAAAGAAGGATAGGAGGGAGACAAAGCGGAACAAGAAGGGACAAGACAACCAATACATTCCCTTTCCAGTCAGGCTGTCTGCAGTCAATTCACCTGACTGCGGGAATAGTCAACAAAACCCACAGTTCCCATTCAATAACAGGCTGGTAGTTCACCATCCCCCTGTCACACAGGCTTAAAATGCAAAATCATCACAAAACAACTAATCCAAACCAACATTATCAAATAAACAATCCAATGTTCCATATAAAAGTCAAGTACTTACAATTAACTTAGGTCCTGCTTTGCATGTGCTTTTGCCTGGCCTCAGCGCTCCTATGCAACTCTACCCAACAGGCTGCAGCATGGCTGATGGAAAGCTGCAGACTTAACCTCGGGGAGAAGGCAGATGGCCTTGCAAGATGCTCTCAAGTGTAGATCTGGCTCCAGAGGGCCCAGTTTCAAGCTTCACTATTTTGGCAGGGGTGGCAGTAGTCTGGGCTCAGGGCAACTGGAAGGATGGCAATGGTGAGAGTGCAGATGCTGTCGTAATGAGGGTGGACAGAATGTTCATACACCATCGATCCACAGCCATTCCCACAGGGCGACAGGGTAATCGTGGTAATAATTGCAGGCAGTTTGCTGAACGACTGCCTGAAAGCCCCTTTGAGCAGCGGTATCCGCAGCCATGATGACAGCCGTCTGAATCTGTGTGGAACAAAGCTGAGCTTGCATAACTTCAGACTGAACTTCCACTGCAGTGTTCAGACACTGGAGGCCTCTGCTTGTGCCGCAACACTACCTGAGATACCGACTGTCAGACATTACAGAATCATTGGGTCTGCAAGTGTTCTCAAGAGCTGGTCACCACACGGGCGGGAGAATGGGCTCCTATCTCAACGTGAGGTCCTATGCCAAGTTGATGCCTCCTCCATGCTCCTTCACATTAACCGGATGCTTGCTGGCAGTTCAACCACTGCACCAAGCATTTCAGTGTGTATGCATATTTGCCTTCCCATGTAGGTTGGTCCATCAAAGTCCTTATCAGGTCGTCTGCAGCTGAGGATGTACTTACCTTCTGGCAACCTGGCATCATCGTTCGCTTCCCTGTCTGCATGACTCTGGTTCCCGCTGTCTCGCTACATGCTGATCTAAGCTCCCTTCTGAAATAAGTGCCATGCCAGCATCTGAGCTGGTATCTGTGGGTGATGGTATTTCATCATTTAAAGTCTCTTTCTCCTCATGCACTCGCCACTCCCCTACTTGCGAGTGGCCAGATTACAAGACTTGGGTCTCTAAAAGGAGAAGGGTGTATGTTCAGCAGGTTTTGCAAAGGGTTTCTGAGTCTTGATTGGTTGAAAATGAAGTGTTATTGACAACACATTGCTTTATTCCTATATAGGCAAGGCATAGCCCAAGCCCTCAGCTAACTCCGTGCTTGCTTCTACACAGGTTTCTGTCGAGTCCACAACTGACGCCAGCCTCAGGTCATGTGTCTCTTTACATCACACTGAAAATGAAATGAAATGAAAATCGCTTATTGTCACGAGTAGGCTTCAATGAAGTTACTGTGAAAAGCCCCTAGTCGCCACATTCCGGCGCCTGTTCGGGGAGGCTGTTACGGGAATCGAACCGTGCTGCTGGCTTGCTTGGTCTGCTTTAAAAGCCAGCGATTTAGCCCTGTGCTAAACAGCCTCTGTGGATGGCACTGTTCCCCAGTCCCACATTAACCCTTGCTTTGCCAGATATCTTAATACTACAAAAGGCACAAGAGTCTGGTTGCACGGTCCATCATGCATCTGAGCATCTATTCACCTGGGAATGATTAAGAGAGGCTTTTAACTGGACCTGTGCTGTCCAAAATGGCAGATCGTGTGTCAAATCAGCATGAGAGGCTTCTGGCGCCGACACACGGCCTATCCGCCTCGGTGCCCTGACAGTGACTGTCAAAGCCCACTTCCACAGCTGAAATTTTAGACTGTTTATGTTCCCATTAACATCGAGCAATTCAGTTCAATAATGCAAGTGTTAGTTACTGGCAAATCTAAGGCCTGACTGTACGATAGCACTGAAAAGTCTATTGACAGATGGCAAGTCCTCAGGCAACGTTCCATTCTAAGTGAGCGCGTCTAACACAGCTACCTTTGTAACATGATGAATAATATATGGAATGACTTTGTTGAAAGGTCTGAGCAATAAAACTGAAGTAAGCAGTCTCTGCACTAAATAAATCTGAGGAGTGAAACAGAGCCTGAAGATAAGTAGAACAGTATTTAGTAGAACACCTAACGACTGCCATAATGTGTATGTTTCCATGTCTATACATGGTAATATAACATTAGCAATGTAGAATACGCAGTGGATTATATACGTTGCAAAGCATATATTACTCCATTTATTGATATTAATGAAATGATATGTACATTTGGAAGGAATTTCATGTCACTAATGTTGTCTTTCCCAGTAAAATTATTTGATACACAGGCCAACCATCACTTAACGGGAGTTAGATTGTCCATCCTTCTTTTAATTTGTTAGCATTCTGCAGCATAATCAATGAACCAATTAGCTTAAGGTGAAGATACACGTCACTATGGGTGGGATTTTCCAGCTCAGTCACGACGTGCTTTCCCGTGGCAGAGGGAGCTTGCCATTGGATGCTGGCAGAAGCTTCCAGTCCACCAATATCAAAGGCATTTTACATGGATCGCCCGTCCCATCACTGGGGAAACCCGCCGCGGGGGATCACCTTTGCCTGGATAATAATGATAATTGTGGTATTCTCATAAATGTAAGAACTGCAATGGTTAATGAAATATATCAGTCAACCACTAGAGGGAGCTAGATATACAAGTACATAAGATATTGATGCTAAGCCTTATTGGGGAGAGATTGAGGAGAAGGCTCGAGTACAGACTGAATGAAAGATAGTGTGAGTGAGAGCAGATCATAGTTAATGTTATATGTGGAGATTAGTAGTAGATGAGTGTGGATTATATGTTCATTATCAACTATGTATTATCTAGGAGTAAGTGTCGAATCAAAATTAGTAGCGTTAATATATTTATACCTTTGTTCAAGTTAAAGCTATTTTGTGGTCTTCGTGAACCATCCTGAATTTAGCAACACAGAAAATACCACAATAATGATCTGTATTAGTATTACAAGCAGGCTTACATTAACACTGCAATGAAGTTACTGTGAAAGGTCCCTAGTCGCCACATTCCGGTGCCTGTTCGGGTACACTGAGGGAGAATTTAGAATGTCCAATTCACCTAACAAGCACGTCTTTGGAATGTGGGAGGAACCAGAGCACCGGGAGGAAACCCACGCAGACACGGGGAGAACGTGCAGACTCCGCACTGCCAGTGACCCAAGCCGGGAATCGAACCCGGGTCCCTGGCACTGTGAAACAACAGTGCTAACCGTGCTGTCACCAGAAGTGGGAAGGGCTGGAAAATCCTGCCCTTTGTTTGCTGAATTGCCAATGTATCGAAGTAGAATGGGGATGGGGTGAGAAGGGGTGGCATGAAGATAGTGAGGATGGCAGCCTGTTTTACAGTGCTGTGGACATTTTACTGCATTAACTTCAATGGGAATAGAAATCAGGAGGGATGCAAAATGGGCGGGCTGTTTGCTCGCAACTGTCCTGCACCACCACACAAAGTCTAAGTCGGTGAGTTTCATTTTCTTTTAATAATTTGCATTGAACTTGCAACAGTTTTGATTTAGTTTTGTGTTCTGTGCACTGTCAGCTGGTTTATGGCATTGTAGCAAGAGGTTATGATTGCAATGGGTTTCGAGCTGCATGTAGGCAAACAAAATGTTAAGATCAAAACTTTCCAGAAGGTGGGAAGACTCCAGAGCGAGTATCCGGACTATAAATCTGGTTGCCCTCAGAACGGGCAGGGGGATTGTGATGTGCGATTAACTGAAGTCTGTTCAAAGCGATGCGGCAGGTCCACAACCTTCATTCTGCCTGCTAATTACAACGATAGTGACATGCAGTGCAATGCTGAATGTGCTGAATGTGAGTGGCTGCAGGTCTCAGCTTGGAACCAGGTTCATGAAAGGACAGCTCTACTTAAAGCTAGACTGAACTACTGAAACCCAGTCTGCACCTCTTAAAGGGGAAAAGCCACAAAACAAAAGCCAGATCCAGACACCAGATAGACATCGCTTTATGAAATCATTATGGAGGAAGGACTCCAGTTGCCATTTTGAAATCTCTTTATGCAGTTGAGAACTCAGAAGCAGGGCAGTCTGCTGCTTTAACCCAAACCTGAAAACATCTGATAGCAGGTCCGCAGGCTGACCACGAACCCTCAACAAAGCCCCCCAGAAACCTGTTGATCTGGAATCCACTGACTACGACCTGCCAAGCAGACCAGGTCTCTGAACATCAATATAATCTCACTGTGTCGGCATCATCTTTAAAGGACTTCTTCACTTTGGCCTTCAATCACCAGTCCACCGAAATGGGAACTTCTCTTTCTTTGTAGGCTGTTAACCAGAGGCCATGGAGCTCTGTACAGAACTAACACTAGCACGGCTCTGTCCTGGACTCTCCTGTACAGCTCTCTCCAGCAAATTCTGTAATGAGATCCTGTCCAGTAGGTACACTGCCTATTTGTGTCTCTGGCCATCTCTTACTTGTAAGATAATGATTCATCATCACAATCCTCTTGCCTTGCTTGCAACCAGCTAGAAAATGGAAGAAGCTCTCCTCTGTGATTTGGTGCCAAAAGCACATACAGGGCGCTTGACGTCAAGTGTACCTGCAGGATGCTTCTGGCCGGAGGACCCCAAACAGCCTAATTTCTTTTCATTTAAAAGGCAGCAGCCACCGCCGTTCTCAATGCAAAAGCCAGTACCGGCCGATGGGCACTTCTTGGGCAGCACGGTAGCACGGTCGTTAGCACAGTTGCTTCACCGCTCCAGGGTCCCAGGTTCAATTCCTGGCTCGGGTGACTGTTTGTGCGGAGACTGCACGTTCTTCCCGTGTCTACGTGTGTTTCCTCTGGGGCTCTGGTTTCCCCCCCACAGTCCAAAGATGTGCAGGTTAGGTGGATTGGCCATGCTAAATTCTCCTTAGGGTCCAAAAAGGTTGGGTGGGGTTACTGGGTTACGGGATTGCAAGGGTACAGTGGAGGCATGGCCTTAAGTGGGGTGCTCTTTCCAAGGGCCGGTGCAGACTCGAGGGGCCGAATGGCCTCCTTCTGCACTGTTAATTCTATGATTTTATGATTCTAGAATTCTCCCGTATTCGGGACCACTGCACGACCAGTGCGACTGATCGTTCCGCAACCCTCCCGACACCCGTCTGTGACCTGTCTTTGAGAAACCGTGCTTTATTGTATATTTACATGTGTGTGTATGTGTGTGTTTGTGTGTGTGTAGGTGTGTGCATGCATGATGTTATGATCATCCCCAGGTTTGATTGTGTGAAGAAACTAAACTTACAATGTAATCCTGAGAGTGTGCTGTGAGTCACTTTAAACGGTGACTCCACAAACAAGGGGTCTCAGAATAAGCATCACAGCCTATTCTGAAACAAAAAAAATACCCCTCTGTTTATAGACAATTGATGAGGTAGTAAAGGAGATGAGTTGTGCCTCTCTCTCCTCTCCGTAACAGTGCCCTAAAAGAACTAAACCAGCATGAAGCATGTTGAGCAATCATGCTGGACAACCTCCTTTTTATTTTCATCAACATTCTTCAATCCAACAGCATATTGATAGATGCAAAATTAGCTCATTTCCTTGAAACACTCGATTTCCAGGATTTGGTTAACAAGTTATTTTGTGTCATCCTTAGGTTTACCTGTTGTTAGATTGCAGTACCTTACAATTTATCAATGCTTCATTGAGGTGATATAAAGGCCAGTTCCTGTCTTTTTGTTCAACCTGCCTTGTCTTCGAGGATATGCCACTGGATGTTAGTGCCCCTGAGCACACAATTATGCCAAGGCACGTTTACAAACTTTGAAATCTTTGTCCAGCAGATGAACACTGTCTTGTTATGCTCTAAGTGTGGCATAAACGGCTTCCTTGTGGTGCACTTGACAAAGGAAAGTTCAGACATGGAGATAACTTCAACACGTTTATTAAACTATTTACACTTCAATAACTCGGGTTCGCCACTGCTGTTAATCCTATTGTAGCTACTCAGACTGACTAATCAGACTGCTACAATCCACATGGTGGGAGTGATATCATATCAACCCTGTGTCTCTACTCATTGACTGTCTCCACTGGAAAGAGGCAGATCATGTAGAAGAACATAGAACAGTACAGCACAGAACAGGCCCTTTGGCCCTCGATGTTATGCCGAGCAATGATCACCCTACTCAAACCTACGTATCCACCCTATACCCGTAACCCAACAAACCCCCCCGCCTTAACTTTACTTTTTTTAGGACACTACGGGCAATTTAGCATGGCCAATCCACCTAACCCGCACATCTTTGGACTGTGGGAGGAAACCGGAGCACCCGGAGGAAACCCACGCACACACGGGGAGGACGTGCAGACTCCACACAGACAGTGACCCAGCCGGGAATCGAACCTGGGACCCTGGAGCTGTGAAGCATTTATGCTAACCACCATGCTACCGTTCTGCCCTGTGTGTGGTGTCCTTTATATATGGGTTGGTGTAATGCACTCCTGTGGTCGTGTCACCTCTGTGTGTATCGTGAATGCCCATTGGTCGTGTCCTATCTCACTGATTATTGGTTGAGTGTGTGTGTGTGATATCTCTGGTGCTCCCTTTAGTGTCTAGCTAGTCTACATGTATTTACATTAACCCCTTGTGTATTTACAGTGATGCATATCACCACAAACACTGTTTTTAATTTTTAATCTCTACATCGTATGAGAGTCACTCTTTTAAACCTTCAAGCTCCTTTTTTACAGCTGGATTTTGATATGACTTCACATTTATTGGTACATTCCTTCACTGGCATTCTTCTTGAACCATTTTAATGCTTCAGGTAATAGTATACTAGGACGGTGGAAAGTGGGTAAAAATGTTTTAGGAAATAATTTAAAAATGTGAATGATTATTCTAAGGTTTTTCCTGGCCAACTCTCAGCTTCTACCTTCTGTAAACATCCAAAACCCTGCTGCCCAAATCCTAACACACATATGAAGCCCCATTTACCTATGACTCCTCTGTTTGATGACCCGCCTTGGCGGAATGTTCAATTGGATGAAATAATCATTATCAATTTGGAGTGTTGCTTTCTATTACTCTTTATGAACAGAAGCAAGTTAAGGCATTGCAATTGGATTTATTTATTATACAGCCATTGCAATGTAAGATGTAGCTCATACTAATATCAAAGTTTAAAGACGGTGAGCGGGCGCCTGCCAGTGGAATATTCTGGTCCTGCCGAAAGTGTCTGCCCTTGCCCATCCCATGTTGGGACAGGCGAACCACCATGGACATTGGTAGGATCAGAACATCCCATCAGCGGCCAATGGGAGCCACCTCTGCCGTCAGAAACTTCACCGCTGGGGGACAGGAAAAACCCGCTGGGTGACTAAAATAGGTTTCAAGATGTTTAATACTGAGGTCTCCTCCCTAGCCTTTTCTGGGTATGCTATTTCTTTCAAATCTGGCTGCCTTGGCTCTCAATATTTGACAGCAATTACGAAAAGAGCGATCCCTAGTGCTTTGAGCCAATCTCATTTTGTTTATTTGTAACACATGAGCTTAACTTTACACTCTATTTAGTTTTTTTTTAAACTTGGAACTATTATTACGCATAACTGTGCAGCTTGCGTATCTGCTGGATTAGGTGGAAATTCAGCAGCAACACGTTATAAATATTTTTTTCTTAATCAGATATATCAAGAACATACCAGAAATGTGTTTTATGTTCACTGTACAGAAAGAATATTTCTTAACTAAGTTACATGGTCAATTCATAGAAAGAACACAATGTCATAAACATGCTCTTTGGGTCATTATTCCAGTATCTTTTTACTGCCTCAATTGGGAGCCAGTAGCCAGGGTTTAGTTGCTTTCTTAAGAGCATTAGTTAATGATAATAATAATCTTTATTGTCACAAGTAGGTTACATTAATACTGCAATTAAGTTACTGTGAAAAGCCTAGTCGAAACATTCCGGTGCCTATTCGGGTACAGGGAGGCACGGTAGCACAGTGGTTACCACAGTTGCTTCACAGCTCCAGGGTCCCAGGTTCGATTCCCGGCTTGGGTTGCTGTCTGTGCGGAGTTTGCACTTTCTCTCTGTGCCTGTGTTTGTTTCCTCCGGGTGCTCCGGCTTCCTCCCACAGTCCAAAAATGTGCACGTTTGGTGGATTGGCCATGCTAAATTGCCCTTAGAGTCCAAAAAGGTTGGTTTGGGTGGGGTTACTGGGTTATGAGGATAGGGTGGGGGTGGGGGCTTGGGTAGGGTGCTCTTTTCAAGGGCCGTGCAGACTCGATGGGCTGAATGGCCTCCTTCTGCACTGTAAATTCTATGATACGATGATACATAGAACAGTACAGCACAGAACAGGCCCTTCGGCCCTCAATGTTGTGCCGAGCCATGATCATCCTACTCAAACCCACGTATCCACCCTATACCCGTAACCCAACAGCCTCCCCCTTAACCCTACTTTTATTAGGACACTACGGGCAATTTAGCATGGCCAATCCACCTAACCCGCACATCTTTGGGCTGTGGGAGGAAACCGGAGCACCCGGAGGAAACCCACGCACACAGGGGGAGGACGTGCAGACTCCACACAGACAGTGACCCATATACTGAGGGAGAATTCAGAATGTCCAATTCACCTAACAGCACGTCTTTTGGGATTTGTGGGAGGAAACCGGGGCACCCGGAGGAAACCCACGCAGATACGGGGAGAACGTGCAGACTCCGCACAGACAGTTACCCAAGCCGGGAATCGAACCTGGGACCCTGGAGTCACACGCCTTCTGCATGTAAAATGTAATTTAACAGGAGGATTACTTTTATGTCTGTTTATCCCTTCCAACAGAGTTTCACTGGCTTCCTGTATTGGCACATTTTGAACTTCTTGAAGTCCACAGAGAAAATATACTCCTCAAAGAATACCACCCGCCTGACAGCTAACAAAGGACTCCCATTGACACGGGACCTCCACAGAAAATTTGGACAACCCTCAACCACTTGAGGACGACCCAGGGAAGATGTGGCCACTTGAGGGACAGTTCAAATAGTGCCTGTGGCTATTAAGGTCTGACCATCGCCCACATCCTGAACTGCTGCTCTGAGCCATCCATCTCTGGCAACATCGCAACCATTCACACTAAAGATGTTGACTGGATTGTTAAACTCAATCTCAAACTATAACTACATCCCGAGCCATACAAATAAAATAAAATAAATCTCTTGCCTGTGTTCGCTGACCTATAATGGTTCCCAGTCTGGAATGGCCTTGTCTAAAAAAAAAACTACTTTAATTTTAAATCCCGCCATGACCTTCCATTCCAATTCCAATTCTCTTCCCGCACCTAGTGGTGCAATAAGACAGACCTCTGTCTGTCAAGGAACAGGTCACTAGTCTGTCATTCCTCCATGGCCTTACCCCACGCTATCTCTGTAATCTCCTCCAGCCCTAAAACCCTCTGAGATATTTGCGTCCTCCTACATTGGTCTCTTGCACATCTCCAGTTTTAATCACCCAAAAGCGACAGCCATGCCTTTGGCTATCTACATCTTAGTTCCTTAACACGTCTCTCCACTTCTCTATCTCTCTCTCTGGTCCTTTATGACACTCCTTACAACCTACTTCTTCAATCAAGCTTCTAGTCAGTTGACCTGATATTTGTTATGTAACTCAACGACATATTTTGCATGGTGACAGCTCAGCACAAAGCCTTTGGATGTTAAAGGCACTATTTAAATGCGAGTTGCTAATGCTGGTGCAGTTTGGTTAGTTTTTAACAAGGACATATCATAAATATATCAGTAGATTGGAGTGAAGTTGGAACATGAGTTGCTTGGTTGGTTTACAGTAAGAACATGTCATAAATATGATATTCAATAGGTTTCCATATTGGACAAGTATTTTACATAGAATTAACAGTGCAGAAGGAGGCCATTCGGCCCATCGAGTCTGCACCGGCTCTCGGAAAGAGCACCCTACCCCCTACCCAAGGTCAACACCTCCACCCTATCCCCATAACTCAGTAACGCCACGCAACACTAAGGGCAATTTTGGACACTAAGGGCAATTTATCATGGCCAATCCACCTAACCTGCACATCTTTGGACTGTGGGAGGAAACCGGAGCACCCGGAGGAAACCCACGCACACACGGGGAGGATGTGCAGACTCCGCACAGACAGTGACCCAAGCCGGAATCAAACCTGGGACCCTGGAGCTGTGAAGCGATTGTGCTATCCACAATGCTACCGTGCTGCCCCAGCAAGGTTCCTGTTTGGAGTTGGTTCGCAACAATATATGTTACAAATGAATTTCCATTTGGAAAGAAGGCAAACAGTAATTATAGCATTTGCTGCAGTAACTGTGCAAAATATTTCCAAAATATTAGAAATCAGATAAACATTGTTGGAGACACACATTTGGAAGCAGAAAAATAACTAGGTTAAAGTTTCAGGTATGATACTGAATTCATCAGAACCGAACAAAATTCAGGTGAAGGGCCATTCTGTAAATATCTATCTGATATCGATTCACCTGCCATCCTTTTCCATGTTTCCAGAAGGGTTAAACAGATTCTCCTTAAACAGTTGCTATTGCGAATCACAGCTGTTGTACAATCTGTCTCCCAAAACTGTTTCATGGTATATAATGCATAAGAGATAAGGAAATCTTTAATTCACTGTATGCAAGCCACTTAACCTGGGAAGGACGAAACAACCAACAGGCAGAAACTGAACATCTTGTTTCCGTCCCCATGTTTTTCCACATGGTTTCGATTTGAATTTTCCTGAACCGTGATCATTCACACAGCAACTAAAGCAATGTTCAAAAAATAAATCCAGTTCACTGGTGTTAGAGTAATAAAAATTGACTCTTATGTTACATCCGCTTGATCAACTTTGTCCAAAGATGCGCTTTAAACACAGGCATGATCTCAATTTTTACCTCTCCCCTCTGATGGGTTAGAGAAGGCTGGGGAAGGGGTTTAAAATATCGGAATTGGGCAAAATCAACCTCAACCCACCTCGAATTCCTGCCCAACATCATATTCATAATACAATATAATAATCTTTATTATTGTCACAAATAGACTGATATTAACACTGCGATGAAGTAACTGTGAAAATCCCCCAGTCGCCACACTCCGGCGCCGTTCAGGTACACTGAGGGGGAATTCAGAATGTCCAATTCACCTAACAAGCACATCTTTCGGGACTTGTGGGAGGAAACCGGAGCACCCGGAGGAAACCCACGCAGACACGGGAGAACGTGCACACCCCACACAGCGACCCAAGCGGGAATCGAACCTGGGACCCTGGCGCTGTGAAGAAACAAGTGCTAACCACTGTGCTACCATGTCACCCAAATTACTGCGGATGCAGGAATCTGAAACAAAAACAGAAAATACTGGACAATCTCGGTGTTATATTACAGAGATGTAGTATATATATTACTCATTTGTCTTGCCGAGTTGTATTTAACTTGATGATAAATAGTCGAAGTCTTCCAGTTGATGACAAATTATTTGTTGAGTAACAAAATAACACACTTGTGAGTGAGTCCTTTTACTTTAATACTTTGACGAGCAATAGAATTAACGAAGATTAGATTAAATTAACAATTAATATAATACACGACACTCTGAGCTGGTCACGTCTATCCTCCAGCTGCAATACACACACACGAACACTAAGAAAGAGCGGGAAACTCCTTATATAGTTCCTGTTAGTGTGGCCATCTCGTGATTATCTGACTGTACATTAATTAATCATGTATTAGCATATACAGAGATCACTACAGTCGGCAGGTTTGATAGCATCTGTGAAGAAAGAAGGGAGCTAACATTTCAAGTCTGGATGACTCTTTGTCAAAACCCGGGAGAACTGAAAATGAGGTCAGATTTATACTGTTGTGGGGGGGCGTGGTTGTGGAGCAGTGGGGCTGGATAGAGGGGCAGTGATTGGTGGAGATTGACAAAGATGTCGAGGACAGAAAAGAAGGAATGTAAATGGGGGTGATTAAGGCTAGATAGTGGCACATAAAGAGATTAGAATGTATGGATGGCAGAACAAAGATGACGTGGAGATGCCAGCATTGGACTGGGGTGGGCACATTAAGAAGCCTTACAACACCAGGTTAAAGTCCAACAGGTTTGTTTCAAACACGAGCTTTCGGAGCACTGCTTCTTCCTCAGGTGCATTCACCTGAGGAAGGAGCAGTGCTCCGAAAGCTAATGTTTGAAACAAACATGTTGGACTTTAACCTGGTGTTGTAAGACTCCTGGTGTTGTAAGACTTGTTACAGAACAAAGATGAACAGTGTGCTAAATGGCAACTCGAAGCATTTGGCCCAAGTGGAGTGAGGGAGGGGAGGCGAACAATGGGGAGGGAAAAATAAATAAAAATGGGGTAAAGGTGGTGAAGGGAGTCCATAGTCTGAAGCTGTTGACCTCAATGTTAAGTCCAGAAGGCTGTAACGTGCCTTATCAGAAGATGAGGCACTGTTCCTCCAGTTTGTGCTGGGCTTCACCGGAACATCGCAGCAGACCAAAGACGGACATGTTTTCATTTCTTCCATTGTCCCCCAGGCCGTCTACCTGGACGATGTTGTCATCACTGGAGTCTTGCTTCAGGAACAGGTGGAGAACCTAACCGAGCTCCTTGACTGGTTTGCTCAGACGGGGGTCCGCCTCTAGAGGGAGACGTGTGCTTTCCACATGCCGGAGGTCACGCACCTCGACTACTGGGTGGACAGAGAGGTCTCCATCCAGTGGTGGAAAAGGTGCGGGCGATTCGCCAGGGCCCCAACCCTCGCGACCAAACGGAACTCCGCACTTTCCTCAGCTTGGTGAACTATTATGGGAAGTTCATACCGTGGATTACCATGCTGATCATCCCACTCCACCAACTACTGATGAAGGGGCAGTAAGATCGGGTGATTCCACCAATACCATCCGCCCTGGTTCAACGATGGAGCTTGCTTCTGCCGGCCTACGAGTACACTATGGAGCGTCGCCCGGGCACAAGAATCCCGCATGCGGGCGGGTTGAGCCCTCTGCCCATACTCACAAAGCCGCCGGCTCCCGCTCCAGCCACGGAGGTGATAGCCCCCCTCCATTTCATGGATACTTTGCCAGTGACAGCAGCTCATGTCCGAGAATAGACACAGACCGGCTCTGAATTATTGAGAGTCTGACATATGGTCCATTACGAGGCCTAACATAGGGAGATACCAGATGGACTGAGGGCCTATGCCACCAAGCTACCCGGGATAAGTGTCGAAGACGGTGTACTCCTTTGGGGGACATGGGTGGTCGTACCCGAATGGGGACGCGCATCCCTGCTGAAAGGCCTCCATAACAGACACCTGGCGTGGCCAAGATGAAAGTGTTGGTGCGCAGCTTTGTCTGGAGGCCCGGACTTGATGCTGTGATTGAGTGGGTAGCCCACAATTGCATCCCATGCTAGGAACATCACAAGGCCCCAACGGCGGCCCCTGCGCACTGCTGGGAGTGGCCCCGGAAGCCTTGGTCCCGTGTACACATCGACTATTTCCGGCCCATTTCAGAGGGCCACATTCCTTATTGTAGAGGTTGCCCACTCAAAGTGGCTGGAACAACACCGGGTCCCCACGGCCACCACTTGAGCAACAACGGACAGACTGAGGGCTATTTATTTATTTTTAAAAAATAAATTTAGAGTACCCAATTCACTTTTTTCCAATTAAGGGGCAATTTAGTGTGGCCAATCAACCGAGCCTGCACATCTTTTGGGTTGTGGGGGTTAAACCCAAGCAAACACGGGGAGAACGTGAAAACTCCATACGGACAGTGATCCAGAGCCAGGATCGAACCTGGGACCTCGGCGCCATGAGGCCGCAGTGCTAACTCACTGTGTCACCGTGCTGCCCCAACTGAGGGCTATTTATAACATGCACGGGTTGCCCTAGGTCCTGGTGTCCGACAATGGGGGCGGTGTTCATGAGCCAGGAGTTTGCTTCATTTACGGCCGTGAATGGCATGGGGCGCGTGCGGACGGCCCCGTACCTCCCAGCCTCCATTGGGCTAGCAGTACGAGTGGTACAAAGGTTCAAGAGAGCCATGAGCTTGGGGGTGTGAGAAACACGGTTGGCGAGGTTTCTTTTCAATTATCCTACGATGCCTCACTTCACAACCGGCATCGCACCGGCAGAGTTACTCATGGGGCTTCGACTCCGGACGCGTGTCAGCCTCGTCCTCCCCGATGTCGGGCATGTGTCTGTCAGCGGCAAGACCGCTCAGAGATGGACTCTCACTGTCGCCCACGGCGTGCAACATCATGACGGGTGACGCGGCTTATGTGAAGAACTTCGGGACCGGAGCTACATGGTTCCCTGGGACAGTCCTCCACGCGACTTGGCCAGTTTCCTACACGTTCCAGGTGCAGGACGCAGAGACACACCTCCACCTGGACCACATACGACGACCTGATCAGGAACCACCGACACATGGCCCGGAGGGCCCACGCAGGACCCAGATACTGTTCCCCATATGGCTGAGGAGGAGCCTTAAACCAGCAGAAAACCTGGACGCCACTCACCCACTCTGCCTCCTGGTGACCATCGAGATGCCAGAGGACCTGTGGCGGCCGTGGATCCGGCCAGCGACGGCGTAGACAGCGAGTCAGATTTCGATATGGATATTGGACCGCCTGGGGATGGCACACCAGCACCACTTGTACCAGCAGCCTTACCAGCTGGACCATGCCATCCGGGACATTCTTCACGGTAGCGGCGGTTCCCGGTGCGCTGCACACCTCCAGTACCAGCTGTATCACCCTGGAGCTCCACCTGCAATCCAAGCAGCCAGGGAACGTCCCACCTGAGGACATGGACATTTCTCCGGACTTGGAGGGAGGAGACGGTGTTACGACTCCCTACAGGATCAGAGCTACCGCCTAATTGGAGGAGCTCCCGACAGAACATAAACCCTGACCTGGAAGTAGTTTGGGGAAGGTGTCCCTGTGGAATGTGGAGTGTGGAGTGATTATTGTGACCTGTGTGGAATAAAGTGTGTTGTACTCTGACAACCTGGCCCATCGTGGTGTCTTTGCCTCCGTCTACAACAATACCATTTCCTGAAAATTAACATCTCAAAGTGAAGGTTGAATTTATAGTAGATCAGATTCATGGCAATATTTTCGTGAGATTACAGGTTTTTTTTCTGCTGATGCTATCTGAGATTTCAGCGCTCGACTGATGCCAAATGAAGTGGGACTGAAGAGTGACAAGTGTTCTCCTCCCACCTACTTCTTTTAAAGAAAGGGTCATTCGTCAACACCACATTTTCCTATCACTTTCATCAGTGCTGAGTTTTCCCTCTCAGAAGGCGTGATTAATCAATTGGCATTAACGCTGAGCTGGAATCCTAATTGTACAACGCAAGCACATAACTGTACCAGAGACAGCTGCTGTCCCAGTTTAATCATCAGCTGGATAACTTGCAGCGACTTGAAATCTTAACGACAAAATTGGAAATGTTACGAATGTACAGCTTGCCACCACCTATAGAACATAGAACAGTACAGCACAGAACAGGCCCTTCGGCCCTCGATGTTGTGCCGAGCAATGATCACCCTACTCAAACCCATCCACCCTATACCCGTAACCCAACAACCTCCCCCCCTAACCTTACAGGACACTACGGACAATTTAGCATGGCGAATCCACCTAACCCGCACATCTTTGGACTGTGGGAGGAAACCGGAGCACCCGGAGGAAACCCACGCACACACGGGGAGGACGTGCAGACTCCGCACAGACAGTGACCCAGCCGGGAATCGAACCTGGGACCCTGGAGCTGTGAAGCATTTATGCTAACCACCATGCTACCGTGCTGCCCCATTGTGCAGTTTTGTGCACTTCTAGACTTAGACCTAGACTTAGACTTAGACCTTCTAGACCTATTGTGCACTTCTAGACTTTTCAATAATGATTTGTTGTCTTTTTACCCTTTCCATGGGCAGCTCTGATACCGCGCCGCATAGGAATATAGAAAACAGGAGCAGGAGTACACCATTCGGACTTTCGCCCCTGCTCTGCCATTCAATCTCATTCTTCGAAACGCCAGTGAATTCAGGGCCAGTCAGTTCATTCACTCCTCACACGACAATTCTGCCATCCAGGGATCAGTCTGGTGAACCTTGAACCTGTGCTGCTCTCCCTCTATGCCAAGTATGGACACAGTTGAATAGTCCAGCCGCACCCGACTCCATATGCGACAAAGCCATTAAATCTCGGAACACCTTGCGAGGTCCAACAAGATCTTACAAGGCCTGGGAACAAACGCCCTTGCCTGGGAGACCTCACCATGACACCGTTTAGTACTGGGCCACACCAATATGGGGGGAGGGGTTCTCCTTTGTTGACGATCGGAGGCCCTTGAGTGTTCGGCCAGTGGGGCGTGTGGTACCGCGGCACTCCCGCTGCCACCCGGGCATATTAGCACTGCCACCCTGGCGCCTGGGCGCTGTCACCCAGGGTGGCAGGCACACTGCCAAAGTGCCAGGGTGGCAGCGCCAAGGTGCCCGGGTGCCTGGTTGCTCATGCCAGGTATCAGGCCCGGGGTTGCCCTGGCCTTATGAGGTGGGGTGAGGGGCGGGGAGCACGAGGACCCGCTAACAGGTAAAGTGGGGCATTATGGGAGTCCGGAGGTTGCGGTGAGGATGCCGGGGCGGGTCGAGTTACAGGTGTGCTCACAACGCTCGTCAGTGCAGGAAATGAAGTTAAGTGTGGCCTCGGTGAGGAACGCTCACAAAAGAGTCCCGTTTGATAGCGGGATCATTCTCTGTGCTGCAGGCACCCCGAACTGGACTCTGTGTTTTTCCCTTTAAATCACGTCCAATATCTTTTCTTAGATAAGGAGGTTGAAACTGCACACAATACTTCAGTCAAAAAGAAAGCGTGGGGTCGAGTTTTCACTTGTTTGCCCCCCCCGCCCCCACCCACCCACACACATTATTAGCTGCACCCCGAAGTTAAAATTTGTCGATTCTGTTCATGGTTCCCCCAAGTTCTTCTTAGGCACACAGACACCGGTTGTCATGTTTTAAAAGGACTTTCATAGTTAAAACATTATTTCTAAGAAGCTGAGTTAAGTAGACATCAATGATACTATGGTAAAGGTAGGTATCGACTTTTAAAATTTTGTTTTCAGCGAACATAAACATCATTAAAAATGAGTATCCTTGCTGATGGATCCACGTTCACCTGCAGAAATAAAACTGAATCAGGTTATGATTCTTAAATATATTGGAGGAAGGAACTGGAACAGATCTATCGCACTGCCTGATTGTGTTGGTACAGCGAAGGTTAGTGGGGTAAAATTGGACAGTGCCTCAATATGGGTGCAGGAATCCCGATTCATGATTAACTCGTATCCGTTCCTTCTGAAGCAGGCAGCACATAAACAAGGCCTTGTCTGCTGGCTTAAATGATAGCTGACTGCATAGCTGACTGTCCAATGTACTGTTGAGTACCGACACCTGTCAACACAGGACACAACTGCATGCGAGGCTGATGCCGCTTGAAGTTAACCTCCTTAAAGTCGGTATCTCATAAAGTGGATGTGCATTCTGGCTCGGGTAGCTACTGGAATGGCTGGGGAAGACATACCGAGTGGGAAGAAAAGTGAATTGTGGTGTAAAAGGCGGGAGAGCGCCCTCCAAGGTTCTCAGGCACGACACTGGAGGTCTTGGTGTAGGAGGTGGAGAGGTGAAGAGAGATACACTCAGGGGCGAGGGATCATCCAGGCGAAGGCAGTAGAAATAATAATAATAATCTTCATTATTGTCACAAGTAGTTACTTAGAAAAGCCCCTAGTCGCCACACTCCGCCGCCTGTTCAGGTACACTGAAGGAGAATTCAGAATGACCATTCACCGAACAAGCACGTCTTTCGGCACTTCTGGGAAGAAACTGGAGCACCTGGAGGAAACCCACACAGACACGTGGAGAACATGCACAAAGCCTGGAATCGAATCTAGCACCCTGGCGCTGTGAAGCAACAGTGCTATCCACTGTACTACTGCGCAGTCTAGTGACAATACCACTACACCCCCCCATCCTTTGTCAACGTAACAGTGGTGGGAGCATGATTACTGTCACCCTGAGAACTATCAGCAGGTAAGTGAACCACATAGACACTTACATTGTACTGGAGCAGCACCTCAACATTCCTAGTAACTGTTGAAGGGCAGATTACTGAATGCTGTGAGAGTCTGCCTGCCCCTCCTGAAGCCATCTTGACAGCAGGCTGAGCAGGCTTGGTATAAAACACGACTCGGGTCTGAGTGTCCAAGGCAGCACTGAGATGTTGGGTCTCCTCTCCCTGTACTGCAATGGAAGCTGAGACTTCTACATCACCCTACGTCATCAGCGTGTTTGCAAGTGCTTCCATGGAGCCATGGACAGTCCTTCCTTGCTGAAAAGGTTGCCTCGAGCTGGGTTGGAGCCGTACTCCTTCATGCTCCTTGGCAGTGGCAAAACGTTCTGTGGAAGGTCTGCCAATGCAACAAGCATGTCGGTGTACATGCTCATCAGTATTCTCCTGCACGCCACTCCATCAAAATTACCATCAGAGTCCACAGCTCTGTGCAACCTCGTCCTCTAGGCAGCTGGTACAGAAAGGGCAGCATTTTCCATTCCGGGCTGAAGCCCCGTGCCCGGGGCGGGAACTGGGTGTGTTTCTCACTCAGGCTTCCAGTGTCACAGTCAGAACATTGGGAGCCTTCACTCCGGCCTTTTGATCCATTTTCTCCCCTTTACCATCGAGCCAAGTCACCCTGAAATAATTGCAGCAGATACTGCTCCATGAAATATTGGCATGGTATTTAATTTTAATTAAATCTCATCCAGTTAGTTAAATTAATTTTATTAAAATCTGTTCACATCATGCATATTTTAAATAAAGTCTGTTCTTAATCAGTTACATTTAATAAAGCCTTGTGCATATCCGAGAGCTCATTAAGACGTTAATGTAACTGCGTTTCTGGATTAATGTTACTTATCGTGTAAACAGACTTGCAAGATCCCAAACATAATTGGCTGGGATTCTCCGGTATCCAGTGGGGCGGGTCGTACCGGCGCCAAAGAATGGCGTGAACCACTCCGGCGTCGGACTGCCTGGAAGGTACGGAATCCTCCGCACCTTCGGGGGCTAGGCCGGCGCTGGAGTGGTTGGCGACATGCCAACTGGCGGCGAAGGGCCTCCGCCGGACGGCGCGTGTTGGCGCATGCGCAGGAGCGCCAGCGTGTTCCCAGATCCGCTGGCATGATGCCTGCGCATGCACAGGGGGTTTCTTCTCCGCGCCGGCCATGGCGGAGCTTTACACAGGCCAGCGCAGAAGGAAAGAGTGCCCCCACGGCACAGGCCCGCCCTCTGGGCCCCGATCGCGGGCCAGGCCACCTTGGGGGGCACCCCCTGGGGCCGGATCCTCCTGCGCCCCCTCGAGGACTCCGCAGGCCGCCCTCAGAGCCAGGTCCCGCCGGTACGGACCTGGTCTAATCCACGCCGGCGGGACTGGCTGAAAACGGGCAGCCGCACGGCCCTACGGGGACCGGAGGATCGCCGGAGGGGCCACTGCCAACGGCCCCCGACCGGCGCGGCGTGATCCCGCCCCCGCCAAAAAACCTGCGCCGGAGAATTTGGCAGTGAGCGGCTGGGCGGGATTCACGCTGTCCCCCCCGGTGATTCTCCGACCCGGTGGGGGGTTGGAAAATCCCGCCCAAGGAGCTTGCATCTTGGTAAAGGTAAAAGAATAGGGGCGGGATTCACAAGAGGCCGGAAGTGGAGTTCCCACAGGATTGAAGATCATGTCGGTCATCACCTGAGAGATGGGCTAACATTTGAGGAGTGAGCTTTATCAAAAAACACCTCGCATTTGATTTCACTTACTGTGTATTCCTACTGTTTTTTTATTACCTGCATCTTCAAATCGAATTCAGTCTTAATAAAAGTGCAAACGAATAATATATTTCCTTATTAATTTAATGGACATTTCACACTGCATCCAATCGGATTTATGCCTGCGTTATTATTGCACAATACACCAAAGCATATATATAACAAACCTGTTGGAAAAAATCCTCAACGCAATGTTATTTAATAAAATTTGGTTGTGGGGTAAATCAGTCAGACATTTTTAGCCTGTCTGGAAATTTATTCAGGGGCAAAGTTGTTCTTGACCCTCAGTGCTGCTAACTGTAATATTCACTCAGTTTGGAAGTGCCTTGTTCATGTTTGAATGACTTCTTTATATTACTATTCATCAAGTGTTCAATAGCATTGTGAGTGGTAGGCATTTGCAGGCCGACCAGGTCAAAATACCATTCATAGCTGCTAATGTGACACTTTGTTATTTGGAAATTCTGGGTGCCTTTGATGCTTAAGAAACGTTAATACAGTGACTCGAGAGATACACTGGAGGCTTCCAGTAGTTAACAAAGAGTTTTATTGACAAAAGGCAAAGGCAGTCAAATAACAGGCAGAGCCGACTATACAATAAGCCTTAACATTGGCTCTGGGGTCCACACTGCCTGGAATCCTGCTCCCAGATCCTATTGGCTCATGCTCCTGCACGGTTGGCACCAAGCCAGTCACATGGTCTGTGGAGCCTACCACGGACACGCTGCCATGGGAAACATGGGAAAGAGAGTCCATCAAAAAGAAAATCGGTCCAGAGGCCTCTGGGTCCTCCTGGACCTCTGTGGCCTGCCACAGGCTTGGTACTCTTTTAGGCGATTGAGTGGTTGGCAGTCGGTGCCAGCTCACGTGGCACCACCTCACCGACAGGCAAAGTAGCCTCATCGGCCTCGACAGGCGCACCTGGTTGAGCAGAATCAGATGTCCCTGCGTCCCCTTTGGCTCCCTGGTGCACACTGCCCGGAGTCCTGGGGCCCCGTACAAACTCCAAACTGGGCAGGGTTCACACTCTCCCCGCAATTGGCCCCGAGCTGGTCACGTGATCCGTCGAGCCCTCCCTCTGAAAGAGGCCCTGTGTTACCACAGTTAATCATCTCCGGACTCTGGCAAAAGCACCCGTTCAGGCCACGAGCAAACGTTTGAATTTTATGTCTGCTCTCATGAAAATTTCTGATCTACTTTTAAGCATTGCTGTTTTAACAAACTGCCTGGGCAGATTACTTTTAATTTCCTCCTGATGATTACAGGGACGGCCTGTTGACTGAAGGCTGCTTGATGAGGAGTTTCTCCCAGCACCAATACAAGTCAGCAATGTGGACTTCCTCAACATGATATTTCAACCATTCGTTTTAATGGTTGGAAAATCCTTAACAGCATAGGCCCAAATGTCCAACCTGTACGACCATGATCCCCACCTGCAACATCTCTAGAAAGGAGAAGACTGGGGTGGCTGGGTGGTTGGAGGGGGTGGTGGGGAAGAAGTGGGGGGGGGGGGGGGGGGCGTGATCTGCTGTGTGGAGCGATTGAGGTGGATTGTATAGGTAGATTAAAGGGGAAGATAGATAAACACATTAGAGAGAAAGTACTAGAAGGATTTGCTGATGGCCTGAGGAGTAAAAGGGAGGGGAGGGGCCTCGTTTGGCGTATAAACACTGGCATTTCCCCACTGGGCTGAATGGCCTGTTTCTCTGCTGTAAATATTTTGTAATACTTTGTCGCACAAAGGTGAAATCTTACTCTTTAAATGCAGATTAACATCATCCTCAGATTAAACTTTCAAAAACATCAATGCAACATGGACATCAGCTGGTTGCTTCGAACTCATTTACACAAGAGTTTGCTGTATCGCCATCAGGTTTTGGCAGCATGCTATTTTTGATCAGGAAAACCACATGGATGGTCACTGATCCATAGAATCCACAGAATCCCTGCAGTGTAGAAGGAGGCCATTCGACCCATCAAGTCTGTACTGACCCTCTGAAAGAGCACCCTACCTAGCCCCACTGCCCCGTAAGCCCACGCATTAATCATGTTCTAGTTTGCGTATCTTTACACTGAGGGAGGAAGGTGGAGCATCCGCAGGAAACCCACACAGACACGTTGAGACAGTGCAAACTCCACCCAGACAGCCACCAAAAGCCGGAATCAGACCCGGTTCCCAGACGATGTGAGGCAATAGTGTTGGCCATTGTGCCCCATATCTGTTGGTGTGTAGATGTAGATGATCCGTAGATGTGGGGCGGGATTCTCTGAAAATGGGGCTATGTCGCCACGCCGGCGGGAAAACCGGCGCCAACCACTCCGGCGTCAACAGCCCCCGAAAGTGAGAAATTCTCCAATTTCTCGGGGGCTAGGTTGATGCCGGAGTGGTTGGCGCCGCTCCAGCCGGCTGCGAAGGGTTGGCACGAGTTTGTGCATGCGCGGAAGGACCAGTGTGATCTTGTGCATGTGCGGGAGTTCCGTTCTCTGCGCCGGCCCCCGGGCAATATGGCGGAGCCCGAAAGGGGCCCGGCGCGGAGGAAAGAAAGCCCCCACGGAACCAGCCCGTCCACAGATTCGCTAGGCCCCGATCGTGGGCCGGGCCACCATGGGCCCACCCCCATGCCCCCCCCCCCCCCCCGGGTCACATCCCCCCCCACCCCCGTCCCCCGCATCACCCCCCCCGGGGACCACCCCCGCACACCTACCTGCCAGTTCCAGCCTTGGGGTGAGGTGAGTAATTCACGCCGACAGGACTGGCCAAAACTTTACAGCCACTCGACCCATTAGGGCCCGGAGAACCGCCAGGGCAGCCGCTGTCAACGGCCCCCGACCGGCGTGGCTGGAATCCCGCTGGCCCTCGAACAACTGCGCCGGAGAATAGGGCAGCCAGCTTCGGGGCGGCGCGGCCGGATTCACGCCTCCCCCCCCCCCCCCCCCCCCCCCCGAGGATTCTCCGACCCGGCGTTTCATGTTTAAAATCAGTTCAACCATTTTATGACCACCAAGATGAAAATATTCATTGTTTTTATTCTTTCGTGGGATATGGCCATTGCTGACAAGTCCAGCTTTTGCTGCCGACTCCTACCTTCCCTTGAACTGAATGGCTTGCTGGACCATTTCAGAGCGCAGTTAAGAGTCACCCACATTGCTGTGGGGCTGGGGTCACATAAACCAGGCTGGGTAAGGAGGGCAGATTTCCTTCATGAACCTGTTGCGATTTTGCAATGATCAATGTACGTTGGTACGGTCACCGTTACTGAGAGCAGCTTTATCGTCCAGGCTTTATTGACTGAATTCTAACTCCACCAGCTGCTCTGGTGGGGTTTGGATCCACACGACTCTAGAACATTAGCCTATGCCTCTGGATTATTAGTCCAGTGACATTGACACCAAGGCACCATTGTACCTAAAGTCATTCGTCATTTCAAATAACAAAGTCAATGTCAGAGATACCGCCTTTGCAACAACAATATATATTTCATTCATTCTATGGACTTTTCTCCGAAGATGCCTATTGTGCTAAATTTGTGATTGTTTTGTACTTTGGCCTCACATCCATAGAATCCACAGAATCCTTACAGTGCAGAAGGAGGCCATTCGGCCCATCGAGTCTGCAGTGACCCTGAAGGAACGCTCTATCTAGGCCCACTCCCCTGCCCTATCTCGTAACCCCAACTAACCTGCAAATCCCTGAACACAAAGGGGCAATTTAGCATGGCCAATCCACCAGACCCACACATCTTCGGATACCCGTAGGAAGTGGGTGCAGACGACCCACATTTACTCTTTATCCCTCACCTGCCACCTGAGCTGGATTTCAACCTTGGTTCACAAGTGACTGCGTAGCATTCTGATGCACTGCTGCATTCAGTTTCAATTCTCGCCGTCTCCTTCAGCAGCAAAGAGAGACTTAATCATTTGGCAGGCTGAGCAGATTTATTAGTAATTATTGGTGAGTCGTGCCCTGTTCAAATTGAAAATTCACCCTACAATATCGCATTAAGGCTTTCTGCCTTCGCCTGCCTGTGGGCTTCAGATCTGACTGGCCAAAGAAAATATATTTTAACATTTAAGTATCCATTGATTGAGAAAATATTGTAATTCTTAATTATAAATAGTGAAATATGGAGTTGAGTCGAGGGAACTATGTTTCACTATCCTTAAATTTTAGCAAAACCTGTCCACATGAATACATAAAACCATTGATATCCATTGACTCTGTCTTTGTGAATGTGGTCTGCAATAAAGAGGCAAATGAGAACATCCAGCAGATGGCGTCAGAGGGTGAGTGCAGAGTCAGACTGGAGGCTGGTCATGCTCAGTTCTTGGCCGTTCCATAAACTGATTACTTCGTCTGTTTTAGCATTTTTCAGCAGACCGAGGCCCAGATTTTGTCGTCCTGATGCTGCATAAACCCGTATTGGGTGGCCAAAATCAAGATGGGGTGAGGTGCACCTTAAATTTCAAATTTCCACCATCCTCCATTGTGGTTAGTGTGCGGATCACGCAGGGAGACTCAAAGTGATGTCAGGTTTAGCGTTTTAGATGCCTGCTCAATTGTAAATTTCACTAATATTGACACCTTCAGCAGGTAGGTGCCTGAACCATGTCACATCATAGAGTTTCTGGCCACTGGGGAACAGGGAACTTTCAGACAGGCAAATTTTTAACCTGTTGCCAACTTCAGGGTCGGGATTCTCCAATAATGGGGCTATGTCCCCACTCCAGCGGCAAAACGTGGGCGTTTCACTCTGGACTTGCCTGAAGAAAGTACTGAGTGATTCTCCTACCTCAAGGGGGCCAGCAGGGTCCTGGAGTGCTCCTCGCAACTCTGGCTGCGGATACGGGGCCCTGCACTTCCGGTCGGGAGTCCGAGACAAGGCGGACACACACCGCGGACCGGCCCCGGAAATATAGAACCCCCCCCCCCCCCCGAGATCACACGCACCCGCGGATCGGTGGCCCCCGATCGCTAACCTGGCCATCCATGAGGCCCACCCCACCCCCGGTGAAGAATCCCCCCCTCCCCCCCTCACCAGGGCGGCTGCAGACACCACTGGCCGTTCCCGACAGGCAAAAAGTGGTTAGAAGCACACCTTTAGGAACTCGGCCAGTTTTCAGCGGAGAATCGCTATGGGCTTCAGATCTGACTGGCCAAAGAAAATATATTTTAACATTTAAGTATCCATTGATTGAGAAAATATTGTAATTCTTAATTATAAATAGTGAAATATGGAGTTGAGTCGAGGGAACTATCGATAGCCCAATAGCCAATAGCCCCCTACCCGTGCCGTGTAGACTGTAACCGCGATTTGTGCCCATTCTCCGACCCCGCGCCGATCGCGATTACGGCGTGGAGACTTGGAGCATCCCGCCCCAGATCTCATAATGTTCGTGCATGATAATTTAAGTATGTTTTGAATACTGTGATTGATCAAAGTGCCCTGTCCTTAAAAGGTATATGGCCATTAAATTGACTAGCATTGTGTAAGTGTTCACATGCATCAGAGTAGTTTATCTAGTTGATAAAGTTATCTTATTTGATTTCTTATTTGACACAAGTGTGTCTGCAGCAGAAGGCAGTTATGCGTACAGGATGCTTTGCTCCAACTTAGGCAAAGGGACAAATAGGCCACCTGCAGAACATTGCATCTATGTTCTATGTTCTATGTATTGTATTCAAGAGCAACCGACACAGAACACTCGGCATGCAATTACAAACAATACTTAACATACAATTGAAAACAACTCTCGTCACCCAACCATTTCGAGCTCATTTATGTGAGATGTTTCACATAATGCCCTGATCATAGGGGTGAGTTTTTCACGAGGTTTCTTGTCCATAACTAAATTTGAGGAATGAAACTTTGGCAGACTTGGCACTGAAAGATAGGGGCAGGCACGATCGAGCATTTATGGACTCAATTTACAAGGGGCATTGGGGGAAGCTGGGGCGGGATTCTCTGACCACCCAGCGGGTCGGAGAATCGCCGGGAGCGGTGTGAATCCCGCCCCCCGCCGGCGCCGAATTCTCCGGCACTGGAGATTCGGCGGGGGCGGGAATCGTGCCGGTCGGCTGGACTTCCCCCGGCGATTCGTCGGCCCGCGATGGGCTGAAGTCCGGCTGGTTCTATGCCAGTCCCGCTGGCGTAAATTGAACTAGGTCCCTTACCAGTGGGACCTGGCGGTGCGGGCGGGCTCCGGGGTCCTGTGGAGGACGCGGGAGAATTCGGCAGGCAGCGGGGCCGGGATTCACGCCACCCCCCCCCCCCCCCCCGGCGATTCTCCGACCCAGCGGGGGGGGGGGGTTTGAGAATCCCGCCCCTGATGTCAAATTAAAAAGTGGATCCCATGCCCCACTCGCCAGCAGTGGGAGCACCTGGGTAATTTTGCTCCTAATTGGCCGCCTGGTGGCCTGCTGACCAATTGAGGATGGCGAGTGGGCTTCAAACGCTGATGGACCAATCAGATGACTTCCCTCATGAGGCTGCCGCTGTGATGCTGACTCCATTTAGCTGGTAGCCTCCCCATTTGGCTGCAGTCACCCTGTTGTAGGCAAATTGCTGACCGCAATGTAAAATTTCCCCTAATTATGCCTTTGAATATATAGATTGGTTCCCTGTTTCTTTGGGGTGGACAGCGATTCCGGCCCCACCATCGGAAAAATAACCCAACTCCGCCGGACCACATTGTAGTGCTACTATGACCCAGAGCTCCTTGATTTTACCGGCAGGCTCACCCAGCTTTGATTTATGGATTTCTAACGATTTAAGCAAATAGGACACAGAATTATGTTGTTTGAAAATAGCTCAAAACAAATCACAGCAAATTTGTAAAGATAGTTAATACCCAGGAAGAATCGTAGAGTCCCTACAGTGCAGAAGGAGGCCATTCGACCCATCGAATCTGTACCAAACCTCCGAAAGATCACCCCACCTAAACCCACTCCCTCGTCTTAGTCCCATAACCCCACCTACCTTTTCGACACTAAGGGGCAATTTAACGTGGCCAATCCACCTAACCTGCGCACCTTTGGACTGTGGGAGGGAGCTGGAGCACTTGGAGGAAACCTACGCAGACACGGGGAAAAAGTGCAAACGCCACACAGTCAGCCAAGGCCGGAATTGAACCTGATCCTGGCACTATGAGGTACTAGTGCTAACCACTGCATCACTTAAAAAAAAAGACTACGCAAAAATCCAAGGATACATCAATAAACGTACATAATATATAAGGATGATGCCAGAGCTGAGTGATTCGGCAAGTTTGAAGAAGATTGGACTCTTTCCTCCAGGGAAGAAAGGCGAAAGGGTAACTTCACTGATTTATTTCAATTTAAGCCAGGATTTCAAAGGTTATATATCGGGAAGACATATCAGCCGTTGGGAAGACCCACATTAAAGGCCATAAGTATCAGACAATCACTCACAAATGTAATAAGGAATGTAGGAGAAACTTTGGCCGCGATTCTCCCAAAAGGGAACAAAGTCCCCCAGCGAGCACGTTAAGCCGCGTGTTTCCCAGCACTCGCAGTGCCAATAAACACATGGTCACTGAACGCGACTCACATTGAATAAGGGGCCCGAACAGAGAATGCGCGGTCCAGGCCGCACATAGCCCCGTTTTGTTCAGCGGAACAAATCTGCTCGCCGGAACTCCCCATTGTAGCGAGAAATTGTGACGGCATTTAAAAATGGCATCTCCGAGGCCCCCAAAACAATCCCCGAACTCCTCCCCCCTCAAATGCACTATGGGAGGGTCCTCCCCCCTATACCCACACCGGGCAACCCTGGCCCTTTTGTGCTTGTGCACAAAAATGTCAGATTGGCAACTCTGCAGTGCCAATCTGGCAGTGCCACCTGGGTACCTTGACCATACCAGGCTGGCATCCAGGTGGCACTGCCAAGGTGTTAAGCTGGCACCACCAGAATGCCCAGGTGGCACCATCAGTGTCAGCGTGCCATCCTGCCCAAAGGGAATGCAGTCGGGGACTTTGACCCCTTGGAGACCTCCAGGAGTGCCATTCAGTATGGTCCCCATTTGTCGGAACAAGTGCTGAACAGCGCTCGCTCAAGGGGTGGAATTCTTCGACCCCCCGCAGGGTCGGAGAATCGCCCGGGTCAGCGTAAATCCCGCCACCGCCGTGACCGGAATTTTCCGCCACCCAGGAATCGGTAGGGGCGGGAATCACGCCACGCCAGCCAGCGCGCCCCCCGCGGCGATTCTCCTGCCCACGATGGGCCAAAGTCCCGCTGCTGTCAGGCCTCTCCCACCGATATGGTTTGAACCATCTCTGGTACCGGCGGGAGCAGGTGGAGCGAGCGGGCCACTGGGGTCCTGGGAGGAGAGGGGGGGGGGCGTGGGGCGATCTGACCCCGGGGGGTGCCCCCACAGTGGCCTGGCCCGCGATTGGAGCCTACCAATCGGCGGGCAGGCGTGTGCCGTGGTGGCACTCTTTTTCATCTGCCGCTGCCACGGCCTCCACTGTGGCGGAGGTGGAAGAGACCCTCTCCACCACGCATGTGCCGGGGTGACGTCAGCGGCCGTTGACGCTCCGGCACATGCGTGGACTCTCGCCGACCGGTGAAAACCTTTCGGCCAGTCGTGGCGCCAGTTGGCGGGGCACCAAAGGCCGTTCGTGCCGGTCGGTGGAGCGGGAGCCACTCCGGCGCGGGCCTAGATCCTAAATGTGCAGAGAATTCCGCACCGGAGTGGTTCTCGCCACTCCGGTACGTCGGGACCCCCCCGCCCCGCAGGGTAGGGGAGAATCCCGGCCAAGGTCTCTGAGACAAAAGGGTTGAACCTCAAAGCCGCTGGTACCTTGATAATCTGCACATTAATGTGAGGCTTACTACTTTGCTCTAATGTGCAGATTTGCTGAAAAGTGATCCCACCCATTGTGGGCGGGATTCATATCACAAGGTCTCGCGAAATCGCGTTGAATCTCGCGGGGTGTTGCGAGCCGGGTAGGTCCCGAGAGCGGAGCCTCCCGCCTTTCAATGGCCAGGCTGCATTGCAGCGAGCTGCTTGGCTGTTGGATTGCACCTTTTATTACCCTCCAGTCCAGTGATCTCTACTGTTCACGCGCCATCCTAAATTGCAAATGTATCAGTGTTCCTTCACCATTATTGCATTAAAACCCGGGAACTCCCTCCCCGACGGCACGCACTGACACCACACGGGCAGAGGCGATCCAAGAAGGTGACTCACTGTCACTTACTCAAGGGCAGTTAGGGGGTGGGGAATTAATACCGGCCTTGCCAGCGACAGCCACATCCCGTCAACAGGCGAAAAAAATGGAGCGGTCAGAATGTGGAACAAACAAACACACGGAATGTTTGAGGGGAACAGCAGAGATGCATTTCAAGTGAAGCTAAATAAAGGGCATTTGGGAGGAAGGAATGGAATAATATGCACCACGGTGCGGTGAAATGAAGAGTGGGGGAGGGGATTTGTGTGGAGCATTAACACAGGTATGAACCAGTTGGGCCAGAGGGCCTGTTCCTGTGCAAAACGTTCCATTTAGTTTTATGTAATTCTGAGGAACGTATTCATTTGGAATCCCAGAACACTATTTTAACAGAGGTGTTAAAAGTAAGTTAAAACCAACAAAGTAACAATTGTGTTAAAATAGGAAAACAATTTCAAGCACGCACCTATTACTACACAATATGTGGCTTCAGGCATCCAGAACCTCTAGAACTTCCACCATTCAGTCAGGTCGGCTGACCAATCTCTCGGCACGATTTCAAGCATATGGGGTCAAAAATAACCAGAATTAAAGATTAAATCCATCACCCACATTTACATTCCCTTTTTGTCCACAACATCTTTGTCGATCTCCACCTATCGCTGGCCCCCTATCCAGTCCCACCGCTCCACCCCCGCCCTCCCCCACAACAGTATAACTCTGACCCTTTTTCCAGTTCTGTCCGGCTTTGACAAAGAGTCATCCAGACTCGAAACGTTCGCTCCCTTCTCTCTCTCCACAGATGCTGTCAGACCTGCTGAGATTGTCCAGTAATTTCTGATGTTGTTTCAGATCCCAGCGTCCGCAGTAATTTGCTTTTATCTTTGTGTTTAAATCCATCACGCCATGTCAAAAATTGTCATGAGGAGATTGTAGGTGGATCCTTACCAGGATTTGGCACGGGGTGGCATGGTGGCACAGTGGTTAGCACTGCTGCCTCACAGCTCCAGGGACCCGGGTTCAATTCCGGCCTCGGGTTACTGTGTGGAGTTTGTACGCTCTCCCCGTGTCTGCGTGGGTTTCCTCCGGGTTCTCCGGTTTTCTCCCACAGTCCAAAGATGTGCAGGTTAGGTGGATTGGCCATGCTAAATTGCCCCTTAGTATCAAAAGGTTTAGGTGGGATTACTGGGTTACGGGGAAAGGGTGGTGGCGTGGGCTTAAGTAGGGTGCTCTTTCCAAGGATCAGTGCAAACTCGATGGGCCAAATGGCCTCCTTCTGCACTGTAGATTCTATGATTCTATGTGTTAGGCTCAGACTGAAAACTGGCATGCAACTCTCCAGATATTGAGCCTCGTGGCGAGAGAGAAAAAAAACAGTGGGCATGGTCCACTCTAGTAGAGCAGGATCCCATAAAGCCAGCAGACCATTTGAAAGGACGCTCTGATCAGAACTACAGTCTAATGGCCCTGTCATGAAGCACACTGATGTTACTTGCAAGGGTATCCCAACCCGGAATGCCGATTCTTGGGGAAGTAATGTTTTGCCTTTGTGCAAGGGAAATCCCAGTGAGAATAAGTAGCTCAGCCGGCATGTCACAATATTAATGACCATTGAAGTAATGAAAAGGCACATATATATATACATGAACAGGACTACTCGAAGCCAATTAAGGTATATGAATTACTAAACACACAGAAAGTTTATGCAACGATCCCGGAACTCCTTAAGACTTCCCCGTCACCCCTTGGCTAACATAAATCCATCAGTTCCAAATTGAAAATTTACGATTGATGGAGCATCAATTACCACTTGTGGCAGCGAATTCCAAGCACCTTCGACCCTTTAGGTGTGAAAGTAGATGCTCATTGCACCCTTAAAAGGCCTGACTAGTTTTTAGATCACGCCTCCTCTCTTGGCATCCCAACTGGAGGAAATAAATATCTCTCTCCCTACCCTATCTGTTCCCCTTGATATGTTAAAAACTTTGATCAAATCACCCCTTACTCTTCAAGGTTTTGGGGAATACAATCCTCGAGGCTCGAGGCCTATTCACAGTGAGTCTGTGATGGGCAAGGTTTGCGAATTCACGTTGATTATGTGAGCTTCACTCACTGATGTTTCTTTTGCGATTCCACAGACATTACATGAATTATTTAATACGCATTTACTGTTCTGCGGGCATTTATTGAGCAGCCAAACACCTCAAACAAAAAATTAATCAATTAATCAAATTGTTAATTAATTACCTCTAATTAGAATTAATGGCTGGAAAATTATTGGCAGTGTGCCGCAGTTGCTTTGCGTGCGCCTCTAGGAAGGGGGACCCGTGGCTGAAAATTGTGTGCTGGAAAGCCCAGGGGGAGGGGATTTTTTGCCCATGTTTTGGGCAGGTGGGAATGTCGGAGGAAGTGGAGAATCCAGTGCGGGTCCCAAAACGGCCTTTACAGTGGCGGGATTTGCCACTGAGACTGACCCTGCCCCTGCAATGGAAGGTCGGGAACCCCATTCCCATACATTTAAATATCAATAGAGGGTTGCCCCTCACTATTAATCTTCCCATATAGGGGGATTTCAACCACCCTCACCTCCCCCCTCCGCCAGCAGGACGTCACATTGACGGGGTTCACAATTAGTCCTGACAAACGGGGACCTTGCTAACAATCTCTGAAGGGGATGCACAGGTCAGCACAACCCCTAGGAGAGAGTCATATCCGGGCAGTACCCTGGTTACTGCCCCTGGCACTGCTGACAGGCAGGGGACAGTACCTGGGCACTGCCAAGGGGCATTTCAGAGGAGACCGTACAGTGCCAAGGGCCACTGCCAATGGCCATCGCCTGGAGGGCTTCCATGGGGGAGGTTCCACGTCAAGGGGGAGGAGATTAATGAGTCTGTGAGGGGTGGGTTTCTGTTTCATTTTTATTGTTTTAAGATCGGGGCGCTCTTTCCAATCTGCCTGTGCCCGAGGTTGCTGGTGGGACAAGCCCTTTCGGAGCCTGCCCTGCCAGCGTGACATCATGGGACCCGCGTCCAGGATTATTTTTGGCAATGTGTCAAAAAACATGGCGGGAAAAGCCGGCAGTGTGGCCGCTGGGCCGCGCACCACGTTTTTGACACCTGACTTGACACATTATCAGTAAAAGAGAAAATGCTGCCCGTGCCGTGAGATGTCCCACTCCCATCAGAGGTGGGCCTCATGGCGGGTGAGACTGGAAAATTCAGAGGGTGGCCACAAGTCACTTGCCAGCACTTGTCTCTTCTGGGGGCCATTCCGGTGCATGCCACGACAAGTCGTGGGCTGCAGAGAGTGAATGCGTGCACGGGTGCTGTTCAAATATGGCACGCAGAAGTATGATCCAATGAAGCACTCAGTCTCCTGAATGGAACATTATGTACAAGGGCGGTAACGTATACTTTGCAAAGTATTTTACCAACAATTTGTGTCCTAATGCCTTTGGTCAATCATTTTGAACACCTTTGATCTGTAATTTGCTGCTGCCTAATTAAGCCAACTTTCCATTGGCGATTTGGATTTACGACTTGACCTCACACTGGTTACAGGGCCACGAGCATTGTGTTATTCTTAACAACGTAGAATAGCCAAAGCTACCAATAGGTAACATTGGCGGACAAAATAAACTCCAACTGTTCCTATCACTGTTAGCTGTGATGGAATTTAGTTTGGTGTTCTCAATTTATATTTCTCACTTTTGCAAGTAAAAGTTTGAAGAGTTGTGGGGCGTGATTCTCAGTTTCTGAGACTAAATGGTGAAGCCGGGGCAGGATTTGTGGACTTCCACGACAGCAAAAGTGGCGCCACACCTGGACTCGTTCAGCGACGGTTGAAGGGCTAGCACCAACTCCACGTGGAACACGACCGATTCCAATGAGAAACAGTGTGGGATTCGCCGGATTCGCAATTGACACTCAGGAAGCTGACATGCTGTAGCTGCATATACACACTTCACTCCCCGTACACACACCATCCCAGATCCCAACAAGATGGCACTGGTTGCGTTGGGCTGCGCCCATCCCATTGTGGATCGGCTGAGGCCAGAGCACACCTAGGGAGGTGGCCTGGAGGGGATACCTATACAACTCGTGGCACTAAGTTCACAGTGAGCTCAGCGGTGCGTGCAGCTGCTGGCTGCCTTGCAGGCTGCGGCAATGGTGCTCCCTGCCCGTCCACCCCGACCCCACAGCCCACCTCCTGGCCACCCTCGCTACTCCCACCGGCCCTGGCAGAAGCACCCGGCCAGCAGCTCAGCTGTCAGTAAACGATGCCACGTTGGACACTTTCCTGAGCCCCTCCCACTCAGCAGCCAGGAGTATATTTCACGATATTGAAAGCACAAGTGATCCACGCCGTCAGTAATTTGCCACGGTGGAGGCGGAGAATTGTAGAGGCCCCGGAGAATACCAGGTCAGGGACGCTAATTATATGCCAACGGCGTTTTCTATATATGCGGAGTGGAATGCATTGATGTGGCTGTTGAGGCACCGAAAAATTGCAAATTGGCGAAGAACAGCCCCACAGCCGACCCCGCCCCAGCCAGCACCCCATCCCTGCCCCACCATCCTGCGCTCTTCACTGCTATTTTTGCCTTCTCATAAATCTTGTTATATTGTCTCATGTTATAGAGGTTGGTGCTTTGGAGGATCCTTGCTGTGAGTTAATGGGTTTGCTGTCTGGGGGAACATCACTGATGTGGCAGAATTAACACAAATAAATAATTATTTTTGCAAAATCCCAGCATGAACCCAAAGAATGCAAAAACAAGGATGACTATATTCACCCTCACAACAGCTGTTGACATTAATGCTGCCTGATAGTTGCTACTAATAGATGCATCATGTGCCGATCAGAAGTTTCAGCTCGGCCCAGTTGGCAGCGCAGATAAGATTGATGATGCCTCAAGCCCACTTGAGCCCATTGTGTAGTTGAGTGCTTTAGTTGGATACCCAGAATGTATAACTGTTCAAGTTGTCATGCATCGGATGAGATTCCAAACTAAGCCTCCAATTCATCGTCATGAGGTCAGCCCAGAAAGAGGCCCTTCAGCCCATCGTGTTGGTGTCAGCTATTAAGCACCTATCGATTCTCATTCCATTTTCCAGCACTTGATCCATAGCGTTGTATGCTGTGGCATTTAAAGTGCGCATCTAAATGCTTCTTAAATGTTGCGAGGGTTCCCGTCTGACCACCCTTTCAGGCAGTGAGTTCCAAATTCCCACTACCCTGGGTGAAAAGGTTTTTTCCTCAAATCCCCTCTAAATCTCCTGCCCCTTACCTTAAATCTATTCCACCTGGTTATTGGCCCCATTGCTAAGGGCAGCACGGTAGCATTGTGGATAGCACAATGGGTTCACAGCTCCAGGGCCCGAGCTTCGATTCCGGCTTGGGTCACTGTCTGTGCGGAGTCTGCACATCCTCCCTGTGTGTGTGCGTGGGTTTCCTCCGGGTGCTTCGGTTTCCTCCCACAGTCTAAAGATGTGCAGGTTAGGTGGATTGGCCATGATTAATTGCCCTTAGTGTCCAAAAGTTCCCTTAGTGTTGAGTGGGGTTACTGGGATTTTGGGATAGGGTGGAGGTGTTGAACTTGGGTAGGGTGCTCTTTCCAAGAGCCGGTGCAGACTCGATGGGCCGAATGGCCTCCTTCTGCACAGTAAATTCTATGATCTAAGGGGAACCTTCATTTCTATCTCCCCTATCCGTGCCCTTCATAATTTTGTACACCTCGGTCAGGTCTCCTGTCAGCCTTCTCTGCCCTAAGGAAAACAACCTCAGCCTAACCAGCCTCTCTTCATTGCTGAAATGCTCCAGCCCAGGCTACATCCTGGTGAATATCATCTGCACCCACTCTAGTGCAATCATATCCTTCCTGTAGTGTGGTGATTAACTGTACGCAGTACTCCAGTAAAGGACAGTATCCCATGAGCCTACGTAACCACCTTATCTCCCTGTCCCGCTATCTTCAAGGATCTATAGACCTGCACCCCAAGGTCCCTCTGGTCCTCTGTACTACCGAGCGTCCTACTGTTCACTGTGTATACAAAAGTTGAAGACAAAATGTTCCATTGTCGTTATTCGCACGAGAGTGGAGTTTTCCTGGTGTTATCAACAATATTTGTCCCTCGAGCAACACCACTTCAAATAGGTCAAAGAAGTCGTTGCACTTATATGGTGCCTGTCACAACCTCAGGCTGCCTCATGCACTGTAGGAATTACCTGTTGAAATGTGGTCACTGTTGTAATGTAGGGAATGTGGCAGGCAATTTTCACACAGCAATCTCCCACAAACAACAATGGAATTGTGAGCAGATTATCTGCTTTAGAAGTTATCTCAGGGACTAACGTTGGCAGGTCACCAGGGAAACGTGGCCTGTTCTTCTTCAACATAATAATAATAAATGCTTATTGTCCCAAGTAGGCTTCAATGAAGTTACTGTGAAAAGCCCCTAGTCGCCACATTCCTGTGCCTGTTCGGGGAGGCCGGTACGGGAATTGAACCCGTGCTGCTGGCCTTGTTCTGCATTATAAGCCAGCTGTTTAGCCCACTGTGTAAGCCAGCACAGTTGAATCTTTCAACACCTTGGCTTAATACCCCCCCCCCCCCCCCCCCCCCCCGCCTCAAGTTAATCTGTCTGTGCATTTGCTGTTTCTGGAGCTTTTCTGTTTATTCATAATTAATTGCCTCATTTGCCTACATGAATGTAAACACTCTTCAAAAAGTAATCCATGAATGCAAAATAGAAATCACAGAAAATTTACCCACAGAAGGAGACACATCAGGCCAACTTATCCGCGTCTGTCAATGAAGGTCTACGTAGCCTCCTCTCACCTTCCTGTGCCCAGTCCATACCCTGTCGGCCAATGGCACTTCAAGTAGATGTTTTAAATGTGATTGAGGTTTCTGCTTGTACCACTCCTCTGGGCAGTGAGTTCCAGGTCCCAACCACACTCCATGGGTGTAAAATAAAACACTCATTGCCCTTCAGAATGGCCTGCAAACGTAAAATGCTATCATAAGCACAGTTACCAAATGGTGGATGCTACTGGTAAAGCCAACGTTTATTGCTCCTTCCTGTCTCGAAAGGTCATTTCAGAGGACAGTTAAGAATCAACCAGTGAGTGTGGAGTCACTATGCACCAAATCAGGAAAAGGCAACAGATTCCCTTCCCTAAAAGACATTAATGAATTAGATGATATCTTACAACATTCCAGTAGTTGTCGGTCAGAGCCAAGAATGTCAGCATATGGTTCAATTTTCATGTTTCACAGTTGCCCGAGTGTTACTATTTTACACTTGTTCATGGAATGACCTAATTGCAATAGACAGGGTTTTAAAAGGACTGAATTGATGAGATTGTTCTGTTGTTAACGTGGAATCAGAATAATGAGGTCACAGAGACTCTGTCTCATTTATTCCTAACAATTAAAACACAAACCCAGCTTAATGGGTGTTGTGTTCTGTGCTAAGGACCTTGCAATAATGTACACAGAACATCTAATTGTTTGACTAGAAAGATGATTTATTAAGAAACATGTGGAAGGATAACTAACAGATTACTATGCAGACAATGGCTACTAAATGAATTCAGTAAATTCTGGAACTACTCTAAATGCGCCTATCCTCTCGTACGGCTTACTACCAACCAATGGGTATCTCAAGTCATGTGAAGGATACAAACCATGGACCAGGATAACATGAGGAGTGCTTTGCTAGATATGCAGGCACTTCAAAACTAATTGTTCCAACAAACTGCACCGACCAGAACAAAGGAAAGAGGTTGTCCTGAGAATCAGTGTTCAGTGTGAGTTGGCTATGAGGGTAATTGAATAATCAAATAGAGTGAGAAAAGTGGAATTATCTCAACAGCAGAGAAGCAGACCTAGGAGAGGCCTGCAAAATGCAGGAGAATCATCACACGAGGATGGTACTCTGGGGATCGGGACTGCAGTCGGAAATGGGTAGTCCAATCAACCATCAGAAGGTTCAGAAAGGCCGAATGATGATGTGGCTACGAACTGATGGAGAATGGGGCTAGAAAATGTCCCGGATACTCTGCGAGGGATTTTGCAGAACACACGGTTATAAAAACACAGAAACAGAGACTGGATATGCAAGCGTACGTGTGTATGAGTGTCAAAGTTACATCATGATGGGTTTGCCGTGAATTGTGTGGATGTTATTTGAACAACTATTCATGCTGAGATCATGTTGACCAGTTTGAAATAATTAATAACCCTTCAGGATTTCGCAGAAGAACTGAAATTTATCCCATTTCTCTGTTACCACAGTGCCATCAAGAATGTATTACAGTCTAATCTAAATGCATTTCCTACATATTTTCTCAGTGTTTCATCATTATTAACCGAAGCTGAGGAAATTTCCTTTATTCTGGTCCGTTCTCTACCTGACAGTAACAGAGGGACGTGGCTTTCATCTTCTGGGGGAATCCTTGTCCCAATCATTACACCATTTTAATAGAACAATGTGAAATAAGATACGTTAAAGCTGACTATCACAATGAAATTCTGCCACCGTAGAATGTAAAATGCAAGTGAACGATATTCAATAATCCATTTCACAGTCCAGCAAAATATCTGTTCAAGCATAGGCCGAATAAGAAGTGTCCATTTACCTCATAACTGTCTTCACTAAAATAGTGTCACGTGACTTAGTATTATACAGGACAGGACAATGGTACCAACACAGATATCCAATGACCTTCAGTTACGTGGCGAGAGGGAGGAGTTGGGAGTACTATTCTTAGAATGGAGAAAGAGAAGGGAAGGTTTAATAAAGGAGATCAAACTGATGGTTTCGATAGTGTAGAAACGAGGAGAAATGGCCAGAGGACTCAAATTTAAGGTTGTAACAAAATAACTTAAGATGAGGTAATTAGGGCAGCACGGTGGCCTAGTGGTTAGCACAACCGCCTCACGGCGCTGAGGTCCCAGGTTCGATCCCGGCTCTGGGTCACTGTCCGTGTGGAGTTTGCACATTCTCCCCGTGTCTGCGTGGGTTTCGCCCCCACAACCCAAAAAATGTGCAGAGCAGGTGGATTGGCCGTGCTAAATTGCCCCTTAATTGGAAAAAATAATTGGCTAATCTAAATTTATAAAAAAAAAAGATGAGGTAATTAAAAATATATAAAATATGTACAATATGCAGTGAGTTCTTATGATCTGGAAAGAATTCCCTGAAATAGTGGAGGTAGCAGATTTGATGGTAACCTCCAGAAACAGTTGAAGGTTAAAGGTTTGCAGGACCCAGAGAAAGGAACAGCAGTATGGGGCTAATTTGATTGTTTTTTCCAAATCCCAGCACAGCACCTGTGCACAGCACAATAGTTTGAATGGCCTGATTGACTGCTCTATGATCTAGAAATCGGCAGGAGCTGAAGATCCCACCTACTGCGTAAAACCCACATAAACAGCTGAACCATCTGGAAACCTTTGTGTAACCTGTCCAAAGATAGCTCGCCAAAGCACCTAAGTTCGCAATTTTATTGCTTAATTCGTTCACAGGATTGGTGACAAGGGCCCACATTTATTGATCATCACGACTTGACCTTGAGAATTTGTTGGAGAATCACTTCCCTTGGCAACTAAGCAGCTTGCTGGGTTCATTCGGAGGGTAGTTAAGAATTAATCGCATTGACATGCACCTGGAGTCACTGCAGGAACTCATCAAGGTTCCTTAGACAGCACCTTCCAAACTCACGACCGCAATCATGTGGACGGACAAGGGCAACAGCCGCATGGGGCCACCGCCACCTGGAAGTTCCCCTCCATGTCACTCACCATCTTTTAAAAATTTATTTACGGGATGTGGGTGTCGCTGGTCAGACCAGCATTTATTGCCCATATCTAGTTACCCTTCAGGAGGTGGTGGTGAGTTGCCTTCTTGAACCGCTGCAGTCCTTGAGGTGTAGGCACACCCACAGTGCTGTTAGGGAGGGTGTTCCAGGATGTTGCCCAGCGACAGTGAAGGAGCGCCGAAATATTTCCAAGTCGGGATGGTGAGTATATATTTGGAAATTTATCACCACCCCTTCATTATTGCTGGGTCAAAACCCTGGAGATCCCTCCCTAACAGCACCGTGGGTGTACCTACAGCAGACGGACTGCTATGGTTCAAGAAGGCGGCTTCTGAAGGGCAATTGAGGTTGGGCAATAAATGCTGGTCGAGCCGGCGATGCCCATGTCCTGTAAATGAAAATAAAATCACATGTGGGCCAGGCTGGATAAGGATGGCAGATTTCCTTCCTTGAAAGGGAAGTAGTTAACCAGATAAGTTCTGTTTTCGGACAATTGAGTAGTTAAATGGTGAATAGCCTTTTGCTTTTTGTTCCAACCCCCAGGAGGACCACAGGCAAACCATTGTTGACCCCCCCCCCCCCCCCCCTCCCGCCGTGGGACACATGGAATAAGCACTTCCCAGGTAGGGGCAACACCACCCTGCTGAAGCTCACAATAGATTAGACTACACATAAAAGCCGGCCCAGGCAGGGGCTGTTAAGATTCGTTCTCCCAGCAAGGACTGGACTGGGAGAGAGTCACGGCCGTGAACACAATATTGTATATAATTTAATAAATCTTTGTTCCACTCCCACTGGTTTCCTTAAGTTACTAAAGTTTTGACATTCCCAATTCATTTAGTTAATTTGCACAGGTGCTGTGCTGGGATTTGAACCCATGTACCCAGATCATTCGTCCAAATCTCTTGATTATCTTACCAGTAACATAATCACTACACCACGATACTCAGTATTGCCAATTAATTAGACCAGGGTTTACAACAGACATCTAACCAAATTTCCAAGTTAGCTAATCATGAGTAAAGCTCACCCCTGTCCAATTGTTATGGGCCAGGGTTTAGAGAACCCCAAAGTATATCATGGAGTTCACCTGACCTTTTAATAGATTGTGGTATGGGGAGCACACGGCCCCTCTACAGGGGTGGTACAGCAGAAATGGAAAAGTATTTTTAAAAACCAAACAATGTTTGTTCTCTGAACTCAAGTTAACCTTTTTAAAACATACAGTGAACATCTTAGCAACCATTAATTCAAATACAACCCCCAAAAGAATACAACACAAAGTAATTCTTAAGCTGCCCTTTCACATCCAGAAGACTTAAAAAAAAACCTCTTTCAGCAGAAGCACATCAGGTTAAAGTCACTACTAAGAGCAATTATTAGTTTTAAATCACCAAAGGATCGATTTACATTCTTTAGATTACAAAGAGAGACTCTAATACACCTTCTGGTTGTGACTGCAGCTATCCAGCTCTGAAAACAAAACTAAAACACACCCTGCAGCAAACAGCCTAAAACGAAAGTAAAACGCCCAACTCCACCCACTCTCTGACATCACTGCAGTAATGAACACCCATTTCTTAAAGATGCTCTCACCACAGATACTTATATACACACCCATTTATTATCACCCATTTCTTAAAGGTACTCTCACATGACACCTCCCCCCAAGAAAAAAAAACCCATCAACTTCAAGATGGGTTCATTTTTCACCTTTTCACTATCCTTTAAGGAATGCACACAATAAATATACTTTATCATTTTAAAAAACCCACACACAACCAGGTATAATAATATGTTTTTTCGTTCTTCTTCCTCCAACTGAAATCCTGCTTGATTGACAGTCTCTTTGAACAAGAATGTCCTTGCACGATCCGTTCATTTCTCTACACCTCGGCACTTTTCTTTAAAGTCAGATACTTTAGTTCAATCTGATCACAGAGTCCCTTGTAATTCTTCAACACAGCAGCATTGGTTATCACAGCTTTCAGGCAGTTGAAACTTTCAGGCCTGTTGAAACTCTGCTGTCCACTGAAATTTTTGACGTTTCTTCAGCAAGTCCATCAGTGGAGCAACTACACTACAAAACTTTTTCACAAATGTTCGATCAAATACACTCATGCCAAGAAAACGCATTATTTCCCTTCGCTTTGAGGGTATCAGCAACTCCTCAATAACTGCTGGTTTCACATCACATGTGATCATTCAACCCTGTCCGATTGTATGGCCAAGGAAAGTGACTTGGGCCTTTCCAAATTCACTTTTGGCTAGGTTTATCACCAAACCCGCCTTCTGAAGTCGATGGAATAACTCCGTCAAATGTTTTAAATGTTCTTTCCATCTCTAGCTGAAAATTACAGATCGTCAATGTATACCGCACAATTGGGTAATCAGGAAACAACTTTGTTAGTTAACACTTGAAATGTGGCTGGGGCGTTTTTCATTCCAAATGGCATAATTTGAATTGGTATATACCATCTGGAGTCACAAAAGCTGAAATCTCCTTCGCCCTTTCGGATAAAGGTAACCTTTAAGTCAACCCAGTTTGGAAATAAAAGCTGATTGTCCCACTTTCTCAATGCAATCCTGCAAACGTGGGATAGGATAAGAGTCTGTTCTTGTAACTTCATTAACCTTTCTATCGTCCACACACAACCGTTGGGTACTGTTTGGTTTAGGTACCATCACTATGGGTGAGCTCCATTGGCTGCAACCTATTTTAATCATGCCATTTTAAAGCATACTCTCAATCTTTTTGTTAACCTGTGGCAATTTTAAAGAGTTAAGTCTATATGGATGTTCTTTAATTGGAACGGCGGGCGAGATTCTCTGCAAATGCGGAGAATCGTAAAGGCTGCCGTGGGACAGGCCGTGACCCATGGCGGCCTACACGTACACTTCCAGGGCCGATTCTCCCCCCCGGGTGGGGCTAGGAGCATGGCCCCGTGTGTCACGGCGGCGCGGCCTTGACGATGTTCGTTAAGGCCGCACGCCAAGCATCATGCCGGCTGACGCGGCCGATGACGTCGGCCGTGCATGCGCAGGTTGGACAACACGAACCCGCGCATGCACAGTTGCCGTCTTTTCCCTCAGCCGCCCTGCAAGACGTGGCGGCTTGAACTTGCGGGGCGGCGGAGGGAAAAGAGTGCAGACGCACGGCCCCCTTGGCACGGCCGTGGTACTGCCGTGACAATCGGGCCCCTAGATGTCCCAAACGGGCATCTGCTGCCCGTTTCACGACGTCAGCAAGCAGGTGTGTTTGCTGCCGTGTTGAAACGGGCGTGAAGGCCCGGCCGCTCGGCCCATTGGCCTCGAAGAATCGTCGCTCGCCATAAAAAACGGCGAGTGGCGATTCGTGGCGTGGGTCGGGCGTGGAGGGAGGAGAATAGTGGGAGGACGTGAAAAATGTCGGGAGGCCCTCCCGCTATTCTCCCACCCGGCGTGGGGGGGCGGCGAATCGTACCCGGCAGTTCCCACATCTACATCATGTATAGCCATTTTAGTGCGTCCAAATTTATCTCTACAAACTTGCCCATGTGATATCAATAACTCTTTCAGGTCAGTTTGTTTTTCCTCTGGAAGGTAACTCAACAATGTATCCCAATTTTTCAGAACATCCTCGTTATCCAATTTAATTTGAGGTATGTCAAATTCACAGTCATCTAGATTTGGTTCATCACTTTGAGTTAGAATCATTAAAACCTCCTCCTTTTTCTCTCCTTCCCCTTCAAATGACCTTTCAGCATATTCACATGACACACTCGATGATCCTTCCTTCTCTCTGGTGTTTTACCACATAATTCACCTCACTTAATTTCCTTTCAATCTGATAAGGTCCACAAAACCTAGCTTTTAAAAGCTCACCTACCACCAGTAACAATACTAAAACTTTATCTCCATAGGCAAAACTATGAACCGCTATCCGTTTCATCACATCTTGTGCAAATTTTAAATGTTGTCTAGCCAATTAACCTGCTCTATTTAATCGTTCTCTAAATGTTTTCACATTTGACACGTAATCCAATAATGCAATTTCCGATTTCTCACTCACAAATTTTTCCTCAATCAATTTAAGTGGTCCTCTTACCTCATGACCAAAAATTAGTTCAAAAGGACTAAATTTGGTTGACTCATTAGGTGCATCCCTAATTGCAAACAGTACGAATGGAATTCCTTTGTCCCAAACCTCTGGATAATCTTGAAAATAAACCCTCAACATTGTCTTTAATGTCTGATGCCACCTTTCTAACACTCCCTGTGATTCTGCATGTAACGCAGTTGATTTAAATTATTTTATTCCTAAGTTATCCATAACTTCTTTGAATAACCTTGAGGTAAAATTCAATCCTTGATCCAATTGTATTTCTGTGGGTAGTCCATATCTAGGAAATACTTTAAGTAACTCCCCCACAATTCCCACTTTTTGGTTTAGGAAGCGGTCCTACGCAATCAATTAAGACCCTCGTAAAAGGTTCCTCAAATGCTGGAATGGGTATTAAGGTCGCTGGTTTTATCACTGCTTGAGGTTTCCCTATCACTTGACATGTGTGACATGATTGACAAAATTTAACTACATCTTTATGTAGTCCAGGCCAATAAAAATGTTTCTGGATTTTAGCTTCAGTTTTCCTTATCCCCAAATGACCTCCCACTGGTACTTCATGTGCAACACGCAAAGCCTCCTTTCTATACCCTACAGGCAATACTGCTTGGATGAACTTCTGCCCACTTTTCATCTGCCTGCATATGTAAAGGTCTACATTTTCTCATTAAGACATCACTTTTATGGCAATAACACTCGGGTATACACTCAGATTCATCTTCCGTGTATGCTTTCTGATACATCCGTTTTATATCTATATCTTTTTGTTGTAACTCCACCAATTTTCCTGAACTACAAATGTCCGCCTCATCCTCCACCTGTTCTTGTTCTTTTTCAACTATCTGATCAAAAATTGTTTCTGATAATTGCACTTCAACTTCATCTTCACTCTTTGCTTTCTCCTCTTGTCTTAACCTGTGACTTTGTGACCTTTTAACTACACAATCCAGAAAAATCCCGGGATATTCGTCCTTCAACACTTCAGTTGTCTAATTTTCCACTGGCTTATCAACTACAGTAGGCATCACTCCCTCTTGTGATCCAGCTATATCATTACCCAAGATAAACTGTATTCCTGGACAAGATAGTTTCTCTATTACTCCTACTACCACTTCACCATTCTTCACTGGACTTCCCAACATTACTTTATATAATGCAACACTACTCTCATACTGAATTCCACTTATTCCCACCTTTTCTAGCAACATTCTTCCCAAACTACATAACTCCACATCTCTTACCATTAAAGATTGACTAGCCCCTGTATCTCTTAAAATTGTGACTTCTTTACCTGCTGCTCCTGATACACATGAGTAAACTTTACCCACACAAGTAAATTCTTTAAAGAGATCTGGCACCTTCTTATCAATCACCTCTTGATCAGGCTGTGCGATCTTTTGCACCTCCTTCGCTTCACTTGGGCTTTCCTTTACCACTTTAACAAACACCACTGTCTCATCCTGTTTTACCACATCAGCCTTCCCAGTGCATTTCTTCAAGCACCAACACTGTGACTTTACATGGCTTAGTTTATGACAGTGAAAACATTTGATATTTTTCATGTCTCTTCCACCCTCCTGGATTTCTTTTTCAATCTGAGGTAGACTTTCCTTATTATCTCCCATCAGATCACCTTTACCTTTACCACTTGAGTATTTCTCATGCTCCCAGTTTCTATCCCTCACCGGCTGAAACTGATGTCGGAAACCAAGCTTTGATTTATGAACTAATTCATAATCATCTGCCTTTTCTGCTGCTAATCTCGCAGTTTTATCCCTATGCTTTTCCACATGAGTTCTCGCTACATCAGGAATTGAACTTTTAAATTCCTCCAAAAGTATTATTTCTCTGAGCGTTTCATACATTTTGTCCATTTTCAAAGCCCTTATCCACCTATCAAAATTACTCTGTTTGATCCTTTCAAACTCCATGAATGTTTGACCAAATTGTTTCCTTCAATGTCTAAACCTTTGTCTGTAAGCTTCAGGCACTAATTCATGTGTACCTAAGATGGAATTTTTCACCTCCTCATACGTCCCAGATACCTCCTCCGGTAGTGATGCAAACACTTCACTCGACCTACCTATCAGCTTTGTTTGAATCAGTAATACCCATATGTCCTGTGGCCATTTCATTTGTTTAGCCACCTTCTCAAATGAAATGAAAAGGCTTCCACCTCCTTCTCGTGAAACCTTTGCAATGCTTGGACATATTTAAATAGATTCCCACCAAGCCTTCGACATTGACGCTCTTTCCCACTTTCATCATCACTGTCCACCAACAGTACGTTTCCCTTTATGTCTACCAATTTGAACTGACTGTCATGTTTCATGGCTATTTTCTGAAGTTCAAACTCTCTCTCTTTATCTTTTTTCCCTGATCTGTATCTCCCTTTATCTTTCTTTTTGTTCCGCTACGCCTATTCTTTCTGTTTTCCTTTTTTCTCTCTCTTTTTCCTCTCTCTTTCTCTTTCTTTTTCCTCTCTCAAGTATTCAAGCTGATTTAATTCTTTCTCTTGTTCCATTTGTTTAATTTGTAACTGAATTTTTGCCATTTCCAATGAGTCAAACTGTATCTCAGGCAACTTTAAATACTTAGCCACCACCATAATGACCTCATCTTTTCACATTTTGTCAGGTAATGTTAACTGCAATGTTTTTGCCAATTCTGATATCGGCTTTTAGTCTCTGTCCGTAAGGTACTGCGTGTGACCGTCTCCACCCTCAAAAACTTCAGAGCCTCTGAAAGAGCCATTGTCCATAACACACTCCCTACTTAAACTAAAGTACCACCTGAAAACCTGAAAAGCAACCACAATATGCTCACCCCTCACTGTCTTTAAGTTCACAAAGCCAATCCAATAGATAGAATTTTATCCCGGACAAGCCCACAATTTGTTATGGGCCAGAGTTTAGAGAACCCCAAAGTGTATCATGGCGTTCACCTGACCCACAACTTTTAATAGATTGTGGTATGGGGAGCACACGGCCCATTCTACACGTGTGGTATAGCAGAAATGGAAAATTATTTTTTAAAGCAAAACAATGTTTATTCTATGATCTCAAGTTAACCTTTTTAAAACATACAGTGAACACCTTAGCAGCCATTAATTCAAATACAACCCCCAAAGAATAAAACACTAAGTAATTCTTAAGATGCCCATTTAACATCCAGAAGACTTTAAAAAAAAGCCTTTTAGCAGAAGCATATCAGGTTAAAGTCACTACTGAAAGCAGTTATGAGTTTTAAATCACCAAAGGATCGATTTACATTCTTTAGATTACAGAGAGAGCCTGGAATACACCTTCCGGCTGTGACGGCAGCTATTCAGCTCTGAAAACGAAACTAAAACAGATCCTGCAGCAAACAGCCTAAAACGAAAATAAAAAGCTGACAGACAGCCCAGCTCCACCAACTCTCTAACATCAATGCAGTAATAAATACCTATTTCTTAAAGGTACTTTCACTACAGATACTTATATACACACCCATTTATAAAAACCCATTTCTCAGAGGTACTCTCACATGACACAATGAGCACAGATGCTCAGCACTTCCGAAGGTACTGACCTTCAGATGGCACCAAGAGACAGCAGGAAAATAGACATTAAAAAAAAACACATAGAAGTCAGGAGGAAATATGGTGCTTAGCAAGAGTGGGTGGTCTGTGTGCACTCTGGATTTCACCGTAACTGAGTGGGCACTTTGATATTGACAGAGTCATACAAAAGAGAGTATACTCTTGTGGCGCTGACATCTTCAGTCAGGCGCTGAGGTAAAGACGGCTGATGTATTGTTGTTTTATCTGGGACGATTCGTGGTTTGACACGATGTCTCTTATTTAAAAATTGACTGGAAGGAGATAAGCCTGTGATGCCAAAGCCAGACTCTGTGCTGTGAACAAAGAGCAAAGAACCATACAGCACAGAAGCCGGCCCTTCGGCCCTCCAAGCCTGTACCGGTCATGATACCACCTTTTGCCAAAAACCCTCAGCACTTCCTTGTGCCGTATCCCTCTATACCCATCTCATCCATGTCTTTGTCAAGATGCCTTTTGAACTCCGTTAATGTATCTCGTTCCACAATTTCCCCTGGCAACACGTTCCAGGCACTCACCACAGCTCTGCGTAAAAACCCTGACCTGTGATGGGTCTTACATGAAGTACGGCCTAAGTCTCCTTTGCTTAATTCTACGAAGCAGCTCATCGTCGACGGGAAACAACCACACCAACTCCTGAGAAACCTTTATCGATTGAGGGACAATATTCCTCAGCTCTGATCCCAAAGGACATTCAGTTCGCAAGCACCAAAGGTTGGAGAAGCAGGACAGAGGCCCATTCCAATGGGCAGAATTTTAATAGCCAGAGGGGATTGGTGCATGAAAGGTTCAGTGTGGACAGGGTCGAGGGGGGTGGGGGGGGGCGAGGGAGGGGGGGTCTAAACATGACCACCTTCCACTTTTGGTTTAAAACTGAGTGGCTGAGTGTGAAGCCCCCCCCCCCCCTCCTCCGTGGAATTGTCCGTGATGCAATTAAAAATTAAAAACTATCTGAGGATTGAACTCATAATTCTGCTTTTAGCGGCCCAATGCATGGGTTTTGCAAGCTGTGTGGAGTTTACCAGGATCAACAAAGCAAGAGCACAGTGGAGGCTCAATGAACAACAAAACCACAGGCTGGGAAGCCTTTGAATTGCACAGCTTGTGAAAAGCTGTCGATCAAAAGCTTCATGTTAATTGAAAATCCAAAAAAGTCCTTTTCCTGTAATGGTGGACTGCAGAGAGTCCCTTTTTCAGGAACTGTATTCCCCTTCTCTCAACAATCCCCGACTTAGTCCCTCCGACTGTCAAGCAGCAAGTGATTTGCTGGAGATCTACTGAAGATTGAATGCGCTCAGCACATCGAGTTGCAGGAGTGGTTTCCCTTTGATTTTGAAAATGACTGAAGCTGTTTCACTGCCGCAAATAGCAATTTTATTTCAGAGCCAGGACAAGTGCTCCAGTTGAGCTCATAAATCTGCTTTCCTCCGACAGCTGAGGTGAAGGGTCGTGACAATGGCGAGGGCTTTTCGGAGATGACCGTGATGTGTGCAAAAAAAAAAAATCAGCAGAAAGGTATTAAAACTGCATGGTTCATCTGTCGCTGTTTGTAACTGTTTGGTTTGTGGGTCAGTGAGCTCGCTTCAAGTGCCTCGTCATCAATACCATCTCTGAAGGCTGACTTGCTAAACTAATACACTTGCCGTTGTGCAGTCATTTTGCTGCACAGAAATGTTCCCCTCTATCACTGAATCACCTCATCTTTCAACCTCTGATAGCACTGGCTGGGATCTTGTCTCTGTGATAACCTACACCAACAGCTAAGCCTTTGAGCATGAAGGGGGATTATGTCAAACTCTTCCTATCGTGCCAAGCAGGCAGAGCACACACAGAAAAGAGATATTTCTAAAGCTGTTTGCCCCAGCCTTGGGAGTTAGTGAACTATTTTTGAAGCTTTAAAGAGCTGCATTGTTTACTTGTTGTGGATGTCAGTCAACCAAGGTAAATAATTCAGGCGAGACGACACGTTGTACACGGCTGACAGTCTAGCGGTTCTACGATGAACAGCCCACCAGAACTTTTTTAATTTGTCTGGAAATCAATTGCTTGTGGAGCCTTGAAAGTGCATGCTGCAAGTTTCCTGACTAACTGACCCCACTTAGTGAGAACTGGGCGCTGGGCTGCGGGGGTAAGTGAAAACAAAGGCAGTCACTGACTGTATCGAACCCATAGGTAGTATGTAAATGATTGAGAATTCAATGAATTCAACCTGACAACAGATGGTCTACAGGGTGCAGGAGATTTTTAGACTGTAAATTAAGGAGGCCCGCAGTTTGCAACATTTTGTAATTATTACAATACTGAAATATTCACAATACATGGAATCAGAGAATCTTAGAATCCCTACAGTGCAGAAGGAGGTCATTCGACCCATCGAGTCTGTACCGACCCTCGAAAGAGCATCCTACCCAGGCCCCCTTCCTCGCCCACCCCACCCTATACCCGTAACCAAACCTGGACACTATGGGGCAATTTAGCATGGCCAATCCCCCAAACCTGCACATCTTTCAACTGTGGGAGGAAACCGGAGCACCCGGAGGAAACCCACGCAGACACGAGGAGAAAGTTCAATCTCCGCACAGCCGCCCAAGGCTGGAAACAAACCCAGGTCGCTAGGGCTGTGAGGCAGAGGTGCTAACTACTGTTTGTCCTTTTGTTGTTTTATAATGATTATTTTATACTTAATTTCATTTTAATGCTTTTCTAGACTATGTCATGACATGACTTGCCTTATTCGTGTCGTCATCAGAATCCGGCAGCAACCATGATGAGAATTTTTGATAAGCCAATTATCTACTAATCTACCTGATCCCAGCTGATTCCAGTTCCCACCTACTCTGTCCCCACAATGACTTGGTGCGCAGGCGCCCCCAGAGGAAGGAAACGGAATCCTGGCTTAAACATGCAGATCAGGTGTGATGATGTCATTCGGATGCCACATATTCAATTCCAAGCTGACCTGTCTCAGGGAGGTGAGGTGTAGTGTAGTGAGGTGATTCCTATCAATCAAAACCTGCCAAGAACCTGGGGCCGGATTCGCTGATTCTGAGGCGAAATGTTGATGCCGTCGTAAACGGCGTCGCATTTTACGACGGCATCAACAGGCCCCCAGGATCAGCGATCGTGCGCCTCACAGGGGGCCAGTATGCCACTGGAGCGACTCACACAGCTCCAGCTGCCGATTCCGGCAGCAAACGGTATCGGCGTCAAACAGCATCAAAGCGTGTCTGCGAATGCGCGTTACGACCGGCGTGAACTCACGTATGCGCTAGTCGCCTTCTCCATGCCGGCCCCGACGCAACATGGCGGAGAGCTGCAGGGGCCCGACGCGGAGGAACATAGGCCCCACCAGGAGAAGCCGGCGTGCCGATCGGTAGGACCCAATCGCGGACCAAGCCACAGTGGAGGCCCCCCCACGGGGTTGGATACCCCTTCCTCCCCCCAACAGGTCGTCCCCCGCAGGATGAATGCCGAGGTCCCACCGGGTAAGACTACATGTTAACGGCACCGGCGGGACTCGGCCTATCTTGGCGGCCACTCGTCCCATCGTGCACGGAGAATCGCCGGGAGGGGGGGGGGAGTGTAGAGCAGCCCCCGACCAGCGCCGCGCCAACCGCGGCGGTGCCATTGGCACCGATTCTCTAGTGACCGGAGAATTGACGGACCGGCGTTGGAGTGGCGGCGCATGAATCGCGCCCCACCCCACTCTTCAGCTGCAGTCTTCTGCTTCAAATCTGCTTTGTAATTGCTATTACATTTCTAACTTTTCCTGCCTCTGGTGAAAGGCTGCGGCCTGTAAAGTTACCTTGCTTTCTTTCTCCACAGATGCTGCTGGACCTGTTGGGAATTTCCAACATTTTCTGTGTTTATTTCAGAATTCGAGCCTCTGCAGTAATCTTGCTTCCTGTGGTGATAACCACTGTAGATGTGCATACTTGCAGTAGGGGGATGTATGGCTGTACCTGTAATACAGGTAAGCCCCTGCCGACTAGCTCCGCCCACAGGGAGCTTGTGTATAAATATGCATGTGAGTCACTCAGACCCTAATCTACAGTTGCAGCCGGAGGAATAGCATCACACAGCAATAAAGCCTCGATTGAACTTGTCACTCGTCTTTGACTACAATTGTTAGCGCCACTATTTCTGACCTAGTGCTTAATCCTTCAAGCAGGTCTCTGCTGCTCGCATTTATATCCGCCACTGATTTCAAAATCAACAGTAGAAAACAACCTTTTCATGCACACCCTGTGTATACAGAGAGAGAAAAACAAAATGACTGTTCAAAAAGGGCACATTTGAATTGCTTATATGTCTGCTGGATGAATATTTTCCATCTTCCAATAGCAGCATGCTTGTTCCATATCTTCATGCTCACTTTATTCCCCCTTTGGTGATTAGCCGGGAAATGGAAGGATTAGCAGGACCATTATCAACCTGTTGAACCAGAACATGAAACGTCCTTACAGCGCCAACATGCCCTGGAGTGGAATTTGAACTCAGAGCTTACAGCTCACAAGCAGTGCGTCTTACCTGCTGAGCTGCAAGATCTCCGACTGCCAAATGTTTGACGCAATTACTGCCAGCACCTAAAATGAAACCAAATGAAACCAGAGGTCAATGAACTATTCTGTTAAAAAACCTTGCGTTAGAACGTCAGAAAAAATAGAGTTGCCAAAAAATTCAAAGACTGAAATGTATTCCTGGGACTGATTAACACTGATTCCTCGCTAGTGGTTCTGCATTCCATTGCCTCCAAAAAGTCACAGCGAAGGTCAGGTGGATGAAGCTTTAGAGAAGTGTCCCTGTGACCCTTTACCAGTTCGATACCATCATTGATGGGGGTAAAGCAATAAAAGAAGGGTGAGCTAGCTTTATCCGATGGATTCCACAACATCCAGTCACATTGGTTGACATAAACCACGGATGGTCCAAAACCCGACTTAACTTACTTCCGATCTCCTTGTAAAGTGCTGTACAGGACAGACACAGAAACTCTGACATTGTGTCATAGAATGTCTACAGTGCAGAAGGAGGCCATTCATCCCATCGTGTCTGCATCAACTCTCTGAAAGAGCATTCTACCCAGGCCTCGTCCTACTACCTTACTCTATTTCCTGCAGACCTGCAGATTTCTCCTTTTCAACTATATATCCAGTTCCCCTTTGATAGTTCCCATTGAATCTCCATCCACGGCACTCGCACGGTATTGAATTCCAATTCTTAACATCTCTCGCCAAAATAATGCATTTATCCCCTGGATTTGTTTGTCAAATATCCTGGGCGGGCTTCTCTGGTGTGTCAGCCGCAGGCTCCTTGGCTGCGATCCCTCACCAGCAGGGGGAGTCTCCATTCACGCCACCTGCCAATGGAATTTCCAATTGTGGCCACCTCATACTACCGGGGACCCCGCGGGCGTGGGTGCACTGCCGGCACAATGGAAAATCCCACAGGCAACGAATCTCGATCCTTGGGCGGGATTCTCTCTCAGCCCACGCTGGAGCGGAGAATCGCCAGGCCGGGCGCGAATTGCGCGACGCCGCCCCCCCCCCCCTCCCCCCCCCCCCACGCCGGTCCGCCGATTCTCCGGTGACTGGAGAATCGGCGGCAGAATGGTCGGCGCGGCGTCGGCCGGGGGCCGCTCAACGCCCCCCCCCCCCCCCCCCCCAGAAAATCTCCGCCCGGGATGGGCCGATGGCCGCCCAAAAAAGCCTGAGTCCCGCCGGTGCCGTTCACATCTGGTCTTACCCGGTGGGACTTCGGCGTCCATCCTGCCGGGGGGCGGCTTGGTGGGGAGGAGGGGGGTCCTCTCCTGGTGGGGGCCTTTTTTGCTCCTCGCTGGCCCCTGTAGCCCTACGTCATGTTGCATCATGGCCAGCACGGAGAAGGACCATGGGCGCTATCGTGCCAGTCGCATTGCGCATGCGCAGACCCATGGCGGACATTTGATGCCAGTATCGGCAGCTGGAGCGGTGTGGGTCTCTCCAGTGCCGTGCTGTCGCTCCAGTGCCGTGCTGGCCTCCTGTAGAGCAGAGGATTGCTACACTTAGTGGTCCAATGACGCTGTCGTTAAACTCTCCAGTTTTTATGACGGCGTCAACACTCTGCCGTCGGATGGGAGAAATCCAATTCTTATATCTGTGCATTTTAGCTCCTTAACTTCCGACCAATGGAAAGTGCTTCACCATATTTACTCCAGCATCACTTTGAACACCTCCATCAAAGTTGAGGGCGCCGTGGTGGTGCAGTGGGTAGCACTGCTGCCTCACGGCGCATAGGACCCGGCTTCAAATCCCGGCTCTGGGTCACTGTCTGTGTGGAGTTTGCACATTCTCCCCGTGTCTGCGTGGGTCTCAGCCCCACAACCCAAAGATGCGCAGGGTAGGTGGATTGGCCACGCTAAATTGCCCCTTAATTGGAAAAATGTAACATTTTTATTTTTGAAAACCATCTATTCTCTCCAGACAGCAATCCCAGCTTTTCTAACCTCTCCTCATTACTCAAGCCCATCGTCACTGCAAGCATTCTGGTAATCATTCTTTGCCCCTTCTCCAAGGCCTTGACATCCCTCCTGAAGTGGGGTGCCCAAAATTGAATGCAGAACTGAGGTTTGAGCGAGTGATTTATAAATATTTCTGAGAGTTTCTTTACTTTTGAACTCTTGAGAGTCGAATTGAATCCACTTGGAGCGAGGGGAGGCCAGTGGCAGTTTGGAAACATGTTTGTGGAGCGGGTTTGCTCTGCCTCGCCTCTCATGCCTGAGTTTCCTGGCCGATTGTAATGTGGTCACGACTCACAGCAGATTATGCAAATCCATGTGGCATCAGTTGGCCCTAGAACCGCAAAATGAAAGTGGAAGGCAACAAAATAAAGAACCTTAAACCGCTGGTGAAGGGCACAACATAAAATCAGGGGTCAACCGATTGGTTTCAAACCCTAAATCTCTGGGGCGATAGTTGTCTTCAGTTTGCTTGTTGCTCAGATCTCTTCACTAGCTGTTCCATGTGATGTGTTGTATTCTGGGATAACAAACGCTGAAACTCGATGCAGCTTTGACGAAAAGATACTCCAGAGTTTGAAGTTCAATGTGATTTATTGAACCATTAGTACAGTTCTCTATATGTTCGACTCTCCTGCTAATCTTGCTATAGAACTCAGTCTAACTAACCAGTCTGCTCTAAGCCACGTGGTGGGTGTGATGCTTCTGATCTGCCCCTGTCCTCCACTCTAAGTGTCGCCTGTGGAAAGAAAAAGAGCATGTGTGTCCTGTCCTTTTATATGGTTTGTGTAATGCCCCCTTGTGGAAATGCCACCTCTGGGTGTCCTGATTACCCATTGGCTGTGTCCTGTTGTAATGACCCATTGGCTGTATGTCTGTGTGTCATGACATCTCTGGTGCTCCCTCCAGTGGTGACTTAGTTGCAGTGTATTCACATTAACCCCTTGTGTATATACAGTGCTGCATATCAGCACACCATGTATTCCCGTTCCAAGGGAAACATTCGGTTGCCTTTCCTTTTCTTCCCTTTCTCGCACTTTTCTTACTTCTCTCTTTACGTTTCCTCCTTCAGCATCGAACATTCACCTGTTCACGATCTGCCGCTGACACCCTTTCATTAGCCGCAACAATGGTTTTACTCTGTCTTTTTTTTTAACTGTGACGAACGTGTTATGACATTATTTCAATGTGAACAAGATATGGAGGTGAAAGTAAGTTCAACCAGTCCACCCTACAATAAACTCACCTTGATGGAAACATCAGCAGAAACCTTATTGATTTTCCTGCACAGCAGAATTTGTGTAAATGTCAAATTGCACAGTCGTATTGCTGAGGTTTAACTGCCTCTCACTTACTGGGATAATATTGTAACAGGAAAAACAAGAAAACCCAAGATTTCCTTACAGTTAATATGAAGCATAGGTACAGTGTAATATATTGTATTGTTTATTATGTGAGTGCTTAATATTTACGCATCCTTTAACAAATCAACTTCAAGGAAGAAAAAGTTACAAATGTAGCTTTTTAGGTGAACGAGATGATTAAATTAAAAAATTATTCCAAGGGGGCGAGGGGGTGGCAGTGATGTTGGGGGTTGACTCGGTCGAGGGGGGCCGGGTGCTATCAGTGGGTGGCTCGTCCCTGGGTGGGGCGCCCACAGGTCCGCCATGTCACACCCTGGATCGTATGTACCCGTTACAGGGGCAATCCCAACCCCTGCCTGTCTCTCCCACCGGCCATCCCTAACTCCCACTGACCATGGAGGTTACTGGCCACGCAGCTGAAGGCTGGTGCTAATAGGGAATTGGCAATCGTAGCTAAGGTGAGTACTTCACACATCCCAAGTGGATCCCGGTGGGTAGGCGTGACATGTAGCATATGGGAGCTATTGCCGAGCATACCAGTCAGACCGTGATGGCTGGCTACTGTGCCTGAGCACTGCAGGAAGCAACACCACACACGCACAGGCAACATCCGAACACCCAGGGGCTGGGCCCCAGCACCGGGGACATTTCTGGGGCCAGACCGTGGGTGTGTGCACCGGGGATTGGACTAGCGCCTGGTCTAGGCAACGCTAAGTACAGGTATCCGTGGTACAGGGTCTTGGGTCCGGTGACCAGGGGCACCCACTGCAGCTGGTGGTGCCTGGACAAGGCATGTTGGATGGCAGGGGCATGTTGGGGAGGGAGGATGGAGGTAATTGGGGACTGGTGGGTCCCGGGGTGGAAGACACCACTGTTAGTGAGTCTCTCACCCTCTCCACTTCCTTACAGACATTACACGGAATGGATGATATCTTTGGCCACATTGAAGCTGCCCTTGTGGTGCTGCTGGTAGGCCAGGTGGCCAGACGCTGGAGGAGACGGTGGCAGCAGCGTCAACAGAGACTCGAAGAGCATGTGCAGGGCCTGCCCCACACTCTAAGGACCCGGACGCCCATCAGGCCGGCGAGGAACCCAAAGGGGGAGGCTGCAATGGCCCAAGGTGTACAGACATCGCTGGTCTTTCGAACAGGTGACGGACAGTGTGTGTCGCTACAGGCTCTGCCTCAACAAGGGGATGGTATGGCACCTGCGTCATGTCCTCACAGACTTAGCACCACGTGGAGGAAGAGGATACCCACTCGCAGTGATCGTCAAGATCATCTCCGCCTTGAACTTCTACACCTCAGGGTCATTCCGGGCTCAAGCGGTGATTTGTGAGACATCTGACAAGCTACAGTCCATAAGTGCATCCAGCAGTTCACAGGATGCCCTGTTTGCCTGGGCAGAGAACTTGTTCTTTGGGTCATCTTGACAAATACATGAATAGGATGGGAATAGAGGGATACGGACCCGGAAGTGTCGAAGATTTTAGTTTAGACGAGCAGCATGGTCAGCGCAGGCTTGGAGGGCCGAAGGGCCTGTTCCTGTGCTGTACTTCTCTTTGTTCGTTGTATATAAAATGTGACCTGGACCAGGCCCAATATGATGCCCGGGCAACAGATTCATTGCCATCGCCGGGTCCAAGGGGTCATATTTGGCACGCATGTCACCTTGCGTGCACTGGGTCGGCAGGCAGTACCCTACATCAACAGGAAGGGTTCCACTCCCTGAACATCCAGTTTGTGTGCCACCACTGCATGAAGATCGTGCACATGTGTGCACACTTCTTAGTGAGTGTGCACGACAGCTACATCCTGGGGCAGTCGGACATCCTCGGTCTATTCAAGCACCACGCCAGGATGGCCAGTTAGCTATTGAGGGATAAGGGGTACCTGATGAGGACCTGGCTAATGATGCCATTACAGAGGCCAGTGACCGATGTAAAGACCCGATACAACAAGGCCCTTGCGGCACCCCACTGGCATTGAGCCCCGCAACGGACTCCTCAAAATGTGGTTCCGATGCCTCGCCCGCTCTGGTGGTGCACTGCAGTGCCACCCGGAGGATCGTCCGCTTTGAGGTGGTCCACAACCTGGCACAGCAGCAGGGCGAAGTGCTGGAGGTGGAGCAGGAAGAACATGAGGCCACCTCTGAGGAGGAGGAGGAGGAGGTGCTGGACCAGGAGGGGTTGGAGGATGAGCCCGGAGAGGACCCAACAGCACAATCCCCCCATGCCCAGCAGTTATATCGATGCCTGTCTCCCACCAGAGACCACCCCCCACCCCCACCCACCCGATGCATGAAGTGTGGCTCACAATGCCCCCTCTCTGTCCCCGCTGGAGTTGCTGCCCACAACAGGCAGGAAAGGGCGGGAAGGTGGCGGGGTACCGGACATCAGAGTCAGCCCCCTCGATGGTGAATGGGCACTGGAATACCGAGGACGAGAGTTCCGAAGACGCCACCATCGATGTATGACAGCTGTAATCCTCACCTTCCACCTGTGCAGAGACACACACCTCAGTGGGTGACATTGGTGGACAGGCTTCTGGGGCACAATCTGGCGACCACCACACAGCTGCTGATGCAGACCGGGTGGAGGCAGGAACACCCAGGCCAGTCAGCAGTCGGAGGTCTGCTGGATCCCAAGGCCCAGCTGGGTCCCAGTCAGATGCCGAGCCTCTGGACAAGGTTCCCCCGGGATGGATGCAGACACTAGGGTGCGGCCGTGAGATTCAGGAGGGGATGTCAGCGACACTCCAGCGGGCCCATAGCTGATTGGAGGAATCCCAAAGGTTACAGATGCTGGAGGTGGCATTGGCAATAGATGGCACTGAGGTCAACACTGCTAGCGTGGTGCCCGCAGTGGAAAGCCTGCAGCACAATATCAGCATCGTGAATGGGGATGTGATGTCCAAAGTGTTGCTCAGTCAGAGACGGCCATGACTGAGGACCGCAACATCATATATTCTCACAAAGGTGAAAAGTAGGTCAAACATTGCCGGAACTCCTGAGATGATGAAAGAGGTAGAGAGTAAGATAAAGGAGGAAAAGGGAGGGTATGAAAATATTGCTGAAAATAGTTCCAGGGATGAATCACTTTGGTTACTTGGATGGATTGGGGCAACTGGGCTTACTCTCCTGAGAGAAGGAAAGTACAGGAAGAAATTTGACAGAGGCGTTCGAGGGGGATTTGGAAAGAGGAGATAGACAAGGACTGTTCTCATTGACAAAAAGATTGTCAAGAACCAAAGGACACCAATATAAGCTGAATGGGAACAAAGTCAAAGGTGCCGTAAGGGATTTGTTTTAATAACGAGTGGTTAGTATCTGGAGTTCACTGCCTGAGAATGTGATAGAGGGTGATTACATCATGGCTTTGAAAAGAGAATTGGTTAATTATCCAGAGAGACCAAAATTACAGGGCTACGGGGAGAGGGCAGGGGAGAGGGATGAGGTGAGTTCTTCCTGTGGAAAGCTGACAAGGACAAAGGATGGGTTGAATGTCCTCCATCTGTGCTGTGAGCATTTTATTGTTCTCTGATATCAACAGCATTAACGTATGCGTTCCCACATTGCACAGTCTAATTTCAATCCCGCAGGCGACACATTGGTTAGCACTGCTGCCTCACAGCGCCTGTGGCCTGGGTTCGATTCCGACCTCGGGTGACTGTTGTGCAGAGTTTGCACGTTCTCCCAGTGTCTGCGCGGGTTTCCTCCGGGTACTCCAGTTTCCTCTCGCAGTCCAAGGATGTACAGGTAGGCGGACTGGCCACGCTAAATTGCCCCTCGTAGTGGTTAGCACTGTTGCTTCACAGCCCCAGGGTCTCAGGTTCAATTCCCGGCTTGGGTCACTGTCTGTGCGGAGTCTGCTCTTTCTCCCCATGTCTGCGGGGGTTTCCTCCGGGTGCTCCGGTTTCCTCCCACAAGTCCTGAAAAGACGTGCTGTTAGGCGAATGGGGCATTCTGAATTCTCCCTGTGTACCCGAACAGGCGCCAGAATGGGGCGACTAGGGTTTTTCCACAGTAACTTCATTGCAGTGTTAATGTAAGCCTCCTTGTGGCAATAAAGATTATTATTATTATTATTAAAAGGTTAGGTGGGCCTCGGTGGGATGTAGACTCGACAGGCCGAATGGCCTCCTTCTGCACTGTAGGTATTCTATGATTCTAGTGTGCAATAAAACTGTAACAGAATGTGTCCTAACCCGTTCTTTGCTATATGGGGGGCGGAGGCGGGGGGGGGGGGGGGGGGGGGGGGGGGGGGAGATTTCCTCTCTCTTTGTCAGCTGCTGCAACATGGTAAATCTGTTGAAGAAGAACGGTTCAATTTCACTATAACTGGCGCACAAAAGACGTCCTCCCCGTGAGGTCTGCAGTTTTCACCAAATGTGTTAAAGGGAAATTACGGGGTCAGTAATTTTCCTGTATTTCTGCCTTATCAAAATGGAAATAGATTTCTTTTTTTCTGCAGCTCCAGATTGGAGAAACCGCTGTGCCCATTATTTCTGTTTTAAAGCTCAATTACCTCGGCTGCCTATCTGTCGGGATGAGCATTCAGATCGTCAACTTCGCATTCAAGAAGGAGAACCTATTTTCTCTGCTCCCCCTGAAATTGCTGACTCACGCTGAGGCACAGTTCCACAGGCATCAGCAGGCTTTCGGTGCGCGACACACTCATGTCGCCCTCCTTAATATGTGAACCTTAAGCATCAGCAAATGAATCGGCCGAGAGCTCCGGCGCTAATCTCATCCTCGACTTCTTTTCAGACCTTAATGCTCTGCTCATCTCGTCACCACAAGCGTGCACTTTTCAGGGATAGGATCAGTGGGCGTTGAGCGGCAACAGGAAATGTGACTCCTTCCACCCACCCTCGCCCCTTATGCACTTCAGGCCACCCTGTGGGTCAGCCAACTTAGCACCAATCAGGACTCAAACCTCACACCTCGTAGCTTATCCCTCTCAATGCCAATCTGGACTGTTCATTTACAAAATATTGACCCATAAGGTGTCCCCATGAAACTCAATTTTATCCTGGGATTTCTAATGGTGAGAATCATTGGCCAAGATTCTCTGAAATCTGAAATCCCAGCCAAGTGTTGACGCCGGCGTCAAAACCGGCGTGAGCGATGCCGATGTCAACGGGCCTCCAGGTCCAGTCATTTTCCCCTTCCTCAGAGGCTAATATGGCGCTGGAGTGCTGTGTGCTCAAAAACCGTCTGCGCATGCGCGCCACGGCGGACCCGCACATGCGCGTGGATTGCCATCTCCGCGCCGGCCCTCGGGCAACATGGGATGGAGGATCCCGGAGCCCGGCACGGAGGATCATAGGCCTTTCCCAGAAAGAGCCCGCCCGCCAATCGGTAGGCCCCGATCGCGGCCTGGCCACCGTGGAGGCCCCCGCCCCTCCCCCGAGTCGGAGCTCCTCCACCCCCTCACCAGGACGGCCCCCGCAGCAAGAATTCAGAGGTCCCGTCGGGTGTGACCATGCGTAAACCACTCCGGCGGGACGTGGCGGAACTCGGCCCGTCGAGCGCGGAGAATTGCCGCGGGGGCCGCTTTTAACTGCCCCCGACCAGCGTGGCGGCGAGCACGCAGGCGCGATTGCTGCCGATTCTCCGGTCGCCTGCATGGGTCAGAGAATCCCAGTCATTGTTTTAGAGTTGTTTATCAAAATTGGGCTGAAGTTGCTAAACTCGAATGAGTCCACACTCAAACTATCTTGATTTAAAGGATCTCTGTCGAGGAGAGTATCTTTTTTTTTCCACTTTGTGTGCAGCAGCTATACGTCACAGTGGAGGTGACCGTAATTTGCAAATAAAATGTTATAATTACAGTGCCATAAATGATCCAGAAATTTGTCAGGAATGAGAGATGGGAACGATGTGATATTTTGGGCGCCGTTTCATGGGTGCAGAGGGTCATGATTTATGATCTCATGTTCGTTGTCATAGAGATAGGCAGCCAGTAAACTCAGTGCTGCCTCCTCATTTAGGTGCTGGGAGTGTTGGGCTGAGCGGGGCCCACACTGTTGGCTGCCTGATTGCTCAGTCAGCGTTCAGCAGTTTTGGCAAAAAACACATGCTGCATGCAATAATCTCTCGAAGGCCATCCTTCTGACCCAATACCCTTTTATTTACACAACAGAATTAGGCCTTGTGGCAGGAAGAAGGGATGGAGGCAGCAGAGAGGGAAAGCTCAATGTGATTCAGTGCTGGTTTCCTTTAAGAGGGGCAGGTAGCCTTTAAGAGCATCAGGATGTGAGGATGCAGCAACATTCCCTGCTAAATCGAGGAACTCACCACAACTCCTCCAAAAACTCCTCCAAGTACATCCAGAGACATTACAACAGCAAAACTCAAATGGTCTTACCTGCAAGTTGGGTGCCTGTCCCTTTAAATAACGCAAGTGCTGGTCACTTGCAGCTGAGCCATGTTGCTAATCAGAGGATCATAGAATGGTTGCAGAAAAGGAGGCCATTCACCCTTTCAAGCCTCTGCCAGTTCTCAGAGAGGGAAATTTCTAACCAGGGGTACTCACCCACAATTTCCCCATAACAATGCAAGTTTTAAACCTTAATTTTTGGTGAGGAATAAGCAAATATATTGGGCAGGATTCTTCGGAAACGGGCGGTGCGGAATCCTCCGCATCTTCAGGTGTTAGGCCAGCGACGGAATGGTTTGCGGCACGCCAACCGGCGCCGAAGGGGCTTGGTGCCATGCCAACCGGCGCCGAAGGGCCTCTGGCCGGCCAGCGCGAGTTGGCGCATGCACGGGTGCGCCAGCATGTGCTGGCATCATACCAGCGCCTGCGGAAAGGGGGCGGTTCATCTCCGTGTCGGCCATTGCGGACCGGTACACCAGCCGGTGTGGAGGAATAGAGTGCCCCCACGGCACAGGCCCGCCCGCGGATCGGTGGGCTCTGATCGCGGGCCAGGCCACCATGGGGTCACCACCCTGGGCCAGAGCCCCCTGCGCACCCCCCCCCCACCCCGAGGACCCCGGAGGCCGCCTGCGGAGCCAGGTCCCGCCGGTAAGTAACATACGCCGGTGGGACCTGCCGAAAATGGCCGGCCACTCAGCCCATCGCGGGCCGGAGAATCGCCGGGTGGGGAGGCACTGCCAGCGGCCGCCGACTGGCGCGGCGCGATTCCCATCCCCACCAAAACTCCGGCGCCGGAGAATTCAGCAGCCGGCGGGGGCGGGATTCACGCCGCCCCCTGGCGATTCTCCGATCCGACGGGGGGGTGCACTGGGGTAGTTCCAGGGGAGTATAAAGAAACTCCATGATAACTTGCTCTGTATATGATCATTACCTTGCCACGTGGGCTTTAATAAAAATCCTTGTGAGTCACCAGCAGTTTTGTCGATTCCTTGCTGGACAACAAACAGCAAATACAACATGAAGAAAATAATAAATTAAGTTATGAGGAAACCACAATTGTCAGGGCTGAATTCTCCGTTTTTGGGACTATGTCACCCACACCATCATGAAAACAGCTGTCAAAGGGCCACAGATTCACTGTCTTGCAGGGGGCTAGCAGGCAGTTGTCATGGAGCTCGTAGCTCCAGCTGTTGATCCGCCCCCCTGCACTTCCAGGTCAGAGGCCACGCATGCACACAGCGGTCGCGTCCAGCGGCCGCGCAGTGCTCCATGGTGGACTCAGCCCGCGGACTTGGACCGCCAAACTAGTGCCCCGCATCGGCTGCTCACCCGACCCGGACCGCCCACACACATAGCCCCCCAGTCCCGAATGAGGACCCCTTGCCCTCCGATCGACCCGCCGCTGACTGAGGCGGCCCCAGACTGAGTCCGCGACCACCTCGTGAGTTTCCAGAACGGCAGAACCAGATTAGAACCAAGGGGCGGAATTCTCCGACCCCCCGCCGGGTCGGAGCATTGCCGGGGGGGCGGCGTGAACCCTGCCCCCACCGTCCGCCGAATTCTCTGGCACTGGAGATTCGGCAGGGGCGGAAATCACGCCGCACGCAGCGACCCCCTCGGTGATTCTCCGGCCCGCGATTAGCCGAAGTCCCGCTGGTTCTTTGCCAGTTCCGCCGGCTTAGATTAGACAAGGTCCCTTGCTGGGGGGACCTGGCGGCACGGGCGGACTCCGGGGTCCTGGGGGCGGGGGCGCGGGGCGATCTGGCCCCGAGGGGGTGCCCCCACAATGGCCTGCCCCGCCATCGGGGCCTACCAATCCACAGGCGGGACTGTGCCATGGGTGTACTCTTTTCCTATGCGTCGGCCGTGTCAGCCTTTGCAATGGCCTACGCGTGGGTGAAACCCCCTGTGCATGCGCGGGGATGGCATCAGCAGCCGCTGCGGTCCCGCGCATGCGTGGACTCTCGCCGGCCGGCAGGGTCCCTTCGGCCCCGGCTGCCGTGGTGACAAAGGCCTTCCATGCCACCCGGCGGAGCGCAAATCACTGCGGCGCTGGCCTAGCCCCTGAAGGTGCAGAGGATTCCGCACCTTTGGGGCGGGCCGATGCCGGAGTGGTTCACGCCACTCCGTCCCGCCGGGACCACCCGTCCTGCCGGGAACTGGAGAATCCCGCCCAAGGTGTCAGGAATTCGGCCGGTTGGAAACGGAAAATAGCGGGGCGGTGGACACTCAGGGCGGTATGCCACTTTTCGGGGGGTGGCGGATAATAGTGGAACCTGCACCAGTCTCGAGTTTGTGCAGGAAAACAGATTCTCCGCCCCATCGCCGAACGCGATTTCGGCATCGGGCTGCACAGAATCCAACCCCAGAAGTCTAAAGCTGAAACAGGGATTCTAGCGATGCACAGCAGATTAATCGGCAACAGAGTTAGAAGGTCAATGGGCCTGTTGGTAATAGTAGTATATGTACAAGCCGCACAGTACACAAAGATTCATGTTCAGCTCTTGATCTGTACAGAGTTAGCTTTAAGACTGGTTAATGATATTTCCTCGATACATGGGAGGGAAATCAGCTCTCTCTGCCATTTGTGATCATTCTCCAGGCCTGCTGGGAAGAGGCATGGGTGGCTGTTCAGTGAGAGCAGGCCAGGGCTCAGTAATAATTTTCCATTGGTCAGCTAGCCCCACAAACATTTAAGGCAAGATCTTTCTTTAGCAGGCTGGGCAGATGTGAGGAACCAGGCAAAGCCGTGCTGAGGTTTGTTGAACCAACAGAAGTAGAAGCACAGAACTCAAATGGGCTGCCGAGGGCATAGAACATAGAACAGTACAGCACAGAACAGGCCCTTCGGCCCTCGATGTTGTGCCGAGCCATGATCACCCTACTCAAACCCACGTATCCACCCTATACCCGTAACCCAACAACCCCCCCCCCCCTTAACCTTACTTTTTAGGACACTACGGGCAATTTATCATGGCCAATCCACCTAACCTGCACATCTTTGGACTGTGGGAGGAAACCGGAGCACCCGGAGGAAACCCACGCACACACGGGGAGGACGTGCAGACTCCGCACAGACAGTGACCCAGCCGGGAATCGAACCTGGGACCCTGGAGCTGTGAAGCATTTATGCTAACCACCATGCTACCGTGCTACCTGCATCAGAATTATGCCTGCCTGCCTCAGGCTGTGTCTGTCCAACTGAGTTAAAACAAGGGCCTTAGTGTCTCAGGAGTCTAAATGCGCCAATGGTTTCTTTCGTTCCCGGCTCGCATCAGGTAGGTTGCCTAATGTAAATCCCTCTATCAAGCATGTCAGGTAGAAAAAAAGCTTATGTGTAGGTCAGGTTGCACAACAAGTGCTCTACATCTACCACCTGCACAGATACCCATCCTCCAGTAACAAAGGTTGCACACATCAGTTTGGCAGATGCTTTGTACAGGAAAGGTATGTCCTCCCAAGGAGGTCGTGGGCAACCAACGGGAAGAGTGAAACATGGGAGTGCGGGTTAAGCATCCTCAAAAGCAACTCTTATCGCAAAACGTTCTGCTTGCAGAAACTCTGCAAGATGGAAGGTGTACCCCATTGCATGATGCCTGTCAAGAATATTACCAATCACACATTTGGATTATCTACCTTGATGAACAGATGTAGCAAATGCAGGTTTGTGCTGTCAGATTGCACGTAGGCGAGGGATTAAACAAGCGCTGGGAACAACATTCCCCTCATGCCTGTTTCGGCTTCTTTGCAAACATCCTACAAACGTATCTTATGGGGGATATATCGTCTTCCCCTCCAGGAGGTTAGAAAATTGATAAGAAATGTGTTGCCAAAGGCAGAAAAAAAAAACGGTAAAGTCAGGCGAGCATCAGTCGTAACCTTTCCTTTGAACTCTAAATACGTAAATAGGATGGGATAGAGGGGATATGGACCCCAGTAAGGCGTAACCTTGACGATTGGCGCAGGATTGGAGGGCCGAAGGGCCTATTCCTGTGCTCTTCTGTTCTTTGTTCTTTATTCTTGGACCATGATGGGATCAGCATGAAAATGACGCAATATATCTACCTACGACATTTTGGGGTGAAATGAAAATCGCTTATTGTCACGAGTAGGCTTCAAATGAAGTTACTGTGAAAAGCCCCTAGTCGCCACATTCCGGCGCCTGTTCGGGGAGGCTGTTATGGGAATCGAACCGTGCTGCTGGCCTGCTTGCTCTGCCTTCAAAGCCAGCCATTTAGCCCTGTGCTAGAGACTTCCCCTCTGCTGTTTGTTAAGCTAGAGGTGGCTATTAAAGCAAATTCCTTCTATAAAGTGTGTCGCAACCTGCATGTACTGAAGGGCCAAGCGGTATCTATTGTTGCCTGGTCCTCCCAGTGATGCAGAATTTGAACAGTACTATTTTTCATAATAACGGCTCTTCTTTAACCACCTACTAAAATCAATATTGTGCTTTCAGAACATATTGTGAAGCCCATTTCCCAAGGTGGCTTCACCCACCACAGGGCCTTGACTCCAATTTTTCTTAATCACTGACTTTATCTCATATTCCCTCAAGCTATCGAATTCGTGGACAGTCTGATATTCACATTGTAAATCACGATGCCACCTCCAACTGATGCTCTCATAAGATCCTAAATTTCTTTTCCTAAAATTTATGGAAATAGTTATTGGGCGGTGTGAATGGTTGAAAAAGTTATGTGGAGATTAGCTGCACTACTTGTATGCAAATCAATACACAGCCTCCAAAGCTTTTTGAGTAACATTTCACTGCTCTTTAACAGCCCTTTGTTAATTACATTCTATTAATACACAAACTTGCCAATAAATGTAAATAGAAAATTCTCCAGTTTTCGATACTGAAATCTCAAATTACATTTATCAGTTACAGGTGTTCATCTCTTTCTGTGAATAGCCACATTCACCAGATGCATAGAATTTCTAACTTGCATTTATATAGCACCTCAGGATTTCTCAAAGTGCTTGACAACCAATAATATACTTCTGGAGGTTACCCACTGTCGTACTGTAGGAATACAGCAGCCAATTAGTGCACAGCCAGGTCCCACAATGATAGCAATGAGATGATGACCAGATGGTATGTTTTAGTGATTTCATATCCTTCAGATAAATGTTGGCTGGTATGCTGAGTAGAACCCCCTTCTCCTTCTAAGGGTCGGGCCATGGCATATTTTAGATCTATCTAAAAGGAATGACAGTTTAACGTCTCATCTGAATGGTGGCACCTTCAAATTTGCCACATTCCCTCAGAACTGTGTCAAAGGGTTATTCCAAATGATGTGCTGCAGGTGTCATAACTGTAACCAAAATCCACGGGCGAGATTCTCCCATTGGGAGACTAAGTCCCGACGCCGGAGTGAAAATCGGAGTGTTTCACTCCGGCGTCGGAAGCCGCTCCTCGCCCCCTATTCTCCCACCCCCGGGGGGCTAGGAACGGCGCCGCATCAGTTACGCGCGCTGGGCCTTGGCACCGCATAAAAAGTATGTGGCCGGTGCCGTGTAAATGACGTCACCCACGCATGCGCGGTTGCCGTCCTCCTCGCGGGTGCCCCGCAAGAAATGTCGGAGGAAAGGAGGTCCTCCTTCAGAGAGGCCGGCCTGCTGATCGGTGGCCAGACCCCTTTTGAACCCAACCCCCCCGGTGCTGGATCCCCCCCTCCCCCCCACTGCCCCCCACCCCCACCCCCCCAGCGTTCCCGCGCTGTTCCCACCGGCAGCAACCAGGTGTGGACGGCACCGGCGGGAACACGTCGTATTGGGCAGGCCGTTTGGCCCATCCGGGCCGGAGAATCGGCGCTCGCCCGTTACAAACGGCGAGCGCCGATTCTCCGAGCAGCCAGCCGTAAATCTCGCCGCGCCGGTTTTTGGGGGGGGGGGGAGAGAATCACGTGCTGGTGCTGGGGCGGCGTGGCGGGACTCACCCGGCATCCCCGCGATTCTCCCACCCAGCGTGGGGGGTGGGGGAGAATTGCGTCCCACAATTTTGACGTCAGACAAGGTTGACACTTGTCCAGTTTTCACTCTTGTTTTATGGGTTCTTTGCATTGCCCCAAACACTCAGGCTGGCATTTTCCAGCCCTTCCCACTGGCAGGATCTTCCGAATCCATCAAGGCCAACCAACATGGCGGGATTCCCGGTGGCCAAACGAGCAAAGTAAAATGCCGCGGACTTCAGTGGAATCAGAAGGTCCCGCAGGTAGCCAATGGTGATTCACCTCCCCCACCGCGAGCTGGGGGGGGGGGGGGGGGGATAGGGCAAATCCCACCCTTGATCAAGTGTCCCGGGGCCTCTGCCCTTACTATGTTTGAACCAGTGACTTATAGGGTCACAGACTCATAGATGTTTACAGCATGGAAACAGGCCCTTCGGCCCAGCTTGTCTATGCCGCCCAGTTTCTGTCACTAAGCTAGTTCCACTTGCCTGCATTTAGCCCATATCCCTCTATACCCACCCTGCACATGTAACTGTCAAACTGTTTTTTGAAGGAAGAAATTGTACCCGCCTCTACCACTGCCTCTGGCAGCTCGTTCCAGATGCTCACCACCCTCTGTGTGAAACAATTTCCCCGCTGGTCTCTTTTGTATCTCTCCCCTCTCACCTTAAACCTATGCACTCTAGTTCTAGACTCCTCTACCTTTGAGAAAAGATGTTGACTATCTACCTTATCGATGCTCCTCATTGTTTTATAAAGGATACAATATCAAAGTCCCAGCCTATCCAGCCTCTCCTTATAACTCAGACCATCAAGTCCTGGTAGCATCCTCATAAATCTCTTCTGCGCTCTTTCTAGTTTAACAATATCCTTCCTACAAGAGGCTGACCAGAACTGAACACAGTATTCCATGTGGTCTTACCAATGTCTTGTACAACTTCAACAAGACGTCCCAATTGGCAGCACGGTGGCGCAGTGGGTTAGCCCTGCTGCCTCACGGAGAATTGGCGGCCCAGCATTAGTGCGACGTGCCGTGATCCTTGCGCCCCCCCCACCCCCAACGTTCTCTGACCCAGCATGGGCTCGGAGTATCCCGGCCCTAGAATCTCAGCAGTGCAGAATGAGGCCCTTTGGCCCATCGAGCCTGCACCAATCCTCTGAAAGAGTTTCCCACCAAGAACCAATCCCTCGCCCTATCCCTGTAACACCACATTTTTGAACACGAAGGGGCAATTTAACATGGCCAACCTACCTAACCTGCATATCTTTGGACTGTGGGAGGAAACCGGAGCACCCGGAGGAAACCCACGCACATACGGGGAGAACGTGTAAAATCCACACAGTCACCCACGGCCGATATCGAAACCGGGTCCCTGGCACTGTGAGCCAGCAGTGCTAAACACTGAGCCTTTTAATACTTTCAATACTTTTAATCCTTAAGACATCTAATCATTACCCAAGGTGCTGCTGAATCAAATGTACATCGAGCAATGGAATTGAAAACAAATCGTGCTTTGCTTCTTCTCATTGATGAGTCTATCGCTAATTGACTAATTACAAATGTAAATGGGTATTTAAAAGCAGTTCCCATGGAGAAAAATCATAAGAAAATGCACTATTAGCACCAGTGGCAGTCCCTAATTAACAGCAGAAGTAATAAATTAACCTCCCCCAGTGGCTGAGAAAGGTTAAATCTGCAGATATTAAAAAGCTACTTGGGGGCGTTGGCTAGCTGCCTTTTAGAAGCATTGTATTAAATAGTAATGCAAGACAGTAATTGCTCCCCGGGTGGGAGGGTTCTGTAATGAATTCTGCTAATATTGTGTCAAATCTGAGAAAGCAAGGGCCTTCAAAGAGCAGATCGAGGTTGAAATCTGAGAAGCATTGTGCCTGCAGAGGTATGCCGTACAACATTGCTACGGAGAAGCAGTCCAAATTGCTTTTATTTGGTATCTGCAATTTATTTCCTGCCTTTTGGCCTGCATGCTCATATCTTTGGGGAGATCCCCTGTGCCCAATGAAAAACAAGCAATTCATCAACGAAAGCGCCCGATGTGTTTTTGGGAAACGAGATTTGAGTGCAGCGGACAGGGGCTTCGAATTACCAAGCCTCAAGTCAGATTGAAATTGGAAGTCAATTTTTCTCTCGAGCAAGTGGTATATCTGTGGAAGAGGCTCCAAATGTAGGCGCCGTTGCATTGAGAAGATGGAAGAGAAGCCACGGGGCTAATCCCGAGTATTCGAGGACAGAGAGACGAGGAAAGGCCAAAAACAAAACGGAGACAATTCACTTCTGACAGGAGGAGAGTAAGAAGGAGTCCCATGGGAGTAGAGTAAATGGTACAGACAAAGTAAATCTTGAACACAACTTCCAGTCAATTCAGAAGGGTCATTTGGCAGTGCTGAAATTGAGTGTTGCTGGAAAGAGACTTTTTTGTCAAAGCGTTTCATCTTGTACTCATTAGGACATGCGTAAGAATACAATGTCGGAGAAATCAACAGATTTATACTGCACGAGAAGAGAGTGCTGCTTGGTTGGCAAGTGGACTCTGATTGATAGAGGCATTACCATGGATAACAGACCAGTTGATGATGACCAACAGTTAACCACAAAGCATTATCTGTCAGTTAAATCAGGCAGCTTGACTTTGATTGGTCAAGGCAATGCCCTGAGGAAGGAACCAGTGAATGGCTGGCAATGATTTTGTTCAGTTGAAACAGGCACAATCTATGTAAATGTTATTTCTGTTTGCAAATAACAGGGCCCTGTGTATTAATAAACGTAGCTTCCAAGACACTGCGAACCTGACTGACAATCTTAAATTGGTTGTCAGTGCAGTTCTTAGTACGTTGAGGTTATTTACCAAATGCTGTCCTATCGCAGAATAAGATCTACTGTTGGACACTGTGTTTTGAGTTTTGCAAGCAAGGGTTGGTTAGATATGATCTGTACCTTGCCCATTGTGAACAGCGGAAGGAACATGCTGTTCCAGTAGTTTTTGGGACATACTGCCAAGCATTGCACTGGAACAGAAGTTCATATCTTCTGAATTTGTGTGAAAGACATAACGGGCGGGATACTCCGACCCCCGCCAGGCAGGGGAATCGCCGGGGGGGCGGCGTGAATCCTGCCCCCGCCGGCTGCCGAATTCTCTGGCGCCAGGGTTTTGGCGGGGGCGGGAATCACGCTGCGCCAGTCGGCGATTCACCGGCCCACGATGGGCCGAGCGGCCGTCCGTTTTAGGCTGGTCCCACCGGCGTAAATTAGACCTGGTACTTACCGGTGGGACCTGGCTCTGCAGGCCTCCTCCGGGGTCCTCGGGGGGGTGGGGGGGGGATCTCGCCCCATGGGTTGCCCCCACAGTGGCCTGGCCCGCGATCGGGGCCCACCGATCCGCGGGCGGGCCTGTGCCATGGGGGTACTCTTTCCTTCTGCACGGGCTGCTGCAAACCTCTGCCATGGCCAGTGCGGAGACGATCCTCCCTGCGCATGCACTGGGATGATGCCAGCACACGCTGGCACTCCTGCACATGCGCCAACTCGTGCCGGCCGGCGGAGGCCCTTCGGCGCAGCGCCAAGCACCTTCCGTGCCGGTTGGCGCTGCGCCAACCCTGCCGGCACCAGCCTAGCCCCTGAAGGTGCGAAGGATTCCACACCTTCCAGGCGGCCCGACGCCGGAGTGGTTCACGCCACTCCTCGGCTCCGGGACCGCCCGCCCCGCCGGGTCGGGGAGAATCCCGCCCAACGTCTTTTTGGCTTGATGGCAGTATCCTGTTAAAGGGAAGGCTCCATTTCTACAGTGAATTTGAACACAGGATGACGTCCATTAAGGCGTGGAAGGAAATTATGACATGTTGCTGTGGATTTCAATAAAGAAAATGTATCATCCATATATTAGAAAATTGCAAGGGGTATGATGTTTGGGGTCATTCCATAGAAGACACGTTTATTATGGAACCAAGCAAAGATGTTTGCGATAGGTAGACCTGGAGGGGATACCATCGCAGCATCATTTATTTGGGCATACATGGGGTCAATAAAATTGCACCCAACTACGTGAATAGCTGAGTTCATCAGCTCAGTGAATACTGATTCACACAACTGTGGCAGGTTTGGATCACCATGATAGAGTGCTGAGCAGTAATCTTTATGCCTTCCTCCAGTGAAATATTGGTGGATGGGCTAGCAATGTCAAATGAGCACTTGGACACAGCATCGCTATTGATATGCAGGTCGTTTATGGTCTTCGCGAATGCGAAGGAATTCTTCACCTTGCATGTGGAAAGCTTGCTCAAGACTGGCTGTAACAATTCACCCAGCCATTTGGTCAATTCCCGCTGTGCAGGACCGAGCATAGATAAGATAAGGCGTGAATGGGCTTAACTTTAGTGTGCCTTGGGCAGCACATACGGACAGAAACATAGTGAACCGCGAGAATAATCCATGGCATATCTATCACACTCCTCGCACTTACACAGGTCCAACAAGTGCTTTTCAGATGATCAGTGCAAGACAACAAACTTAAACAAAAAAGGCCTGTATTTTCAGTAATTTTTAAGTGGCAATTGTTAGTCGGGTTTGTCTAATGTTGAATGCCGAGCTGTTCAAATCCCACAAGGTAAATTTGAAACAAAATGAAAATGAAAATCGCTTATTGTCACGAGTAGGCTTCAATGAAGTAACTGTGAAAAGCCCCTAGTCGCCACATTCCGGCGCCTGTCCGGGGAGGCTGGTACGGGAATCGAACCGTGCTGCTAACAAGTGACTCGTCCCTGTTTTGTTTTGCAACCTCTGTTATATGGAGCGTGGCTTTAAAATCCAGAAATAGTGCCGCAGTCCGCATGTGATGAATTTATTCTGAATTAAATGTTTATTAAGAAATAGGAAAAAACAAAAAATAAAAATCAGAATTACACTTAAAAACACCAATCGATCCACACAGTACCAATACTTTAAGAGCGTTCCACACAATCTTAATGTCACCACTTTCAGAGCTAATTTTGTCCGTATCTGTTCAGCAACTTCTAATAGATTTTAAATCTATAAAAGTACAGTAATTTCCTCCACAGTTTAATTTCTCTTGGGGCACCCTCCGTGGTGAACAGCAGCTGGCTTTTCACATCTGGCTTCGTTCATACTGCTTGCTGGGAATCAACCAACTATTCCTGCTGTCTGCTGAGATATAAAACAGCCCCGATCGTAGTTCTCAGTATCTTGGTAAATATGTTCTTCACCCTTTGGTCTCTCCATTGTCTCACCCAATCTCTTTCGAACTGCTCTCTCTCAGGATTGATTCACTTAATTTCTTCATATTGGGCGAGATTCTCCATTTGAGAGATTATGGGGTGAATTCTCCGCCTCCCCAGCTGCGTGTTCCTCGGCGGCGTGCCATCGTGAGCAACGGGATTCCCTGTTCCCCCATCACATCATCGGGAAATTGCCAGGTGGGGGTGCGCTGCAGCGGAACAGAGAATCCCACCAGAGGAGAATTCACCCCTATGTCCTCCCACCTGAACTGAATTGCACCTGATTCCCAATCTTAAGAAGTGCTTTCCAATTATCTCCCTTCACCTTTCTGTAGGTTTGAAGTGGTCAGCTAGAAATTGACAGCACTTAACTCTGTTTGAAGTGGTCCAGGAGCTGTCAATCAAAGCTTGATGTTCACAAACATTATGGTTAGAGCATTTTAGAGTTACTCAAACATTAACGAAGATGAATGGAACAATGTGATTAGCTGTGTGTATGCAGAAGATGTCAATCACAGCCTAGTAAAATCAACATCAAAGTGAAATGTAAGAATGGCTTGCTGATCAAAGATCTGGGGCAGGATTCGCTGACCCCCGCTGGGTCGGAGAATCGCCAGGGGCCGGCGTCAATCCCGCTCCCGCCGTGTCCCGAATTCTCCGCCACCAGAGATTCGGCGGGGGCGGGAATCGCGCCGCACCAGTCGGTGCCCCCCCCCCACCCCCCCGGCGATTCTCCGGCCCGCGATGGGCCGAAGTCCCGCCGCTGTCAAGCCTCTCCCGCCGGCAGGAATCAAAACACCTACCTGACCGGCGGGACTGGCGGCGCGGGCACGCTCCGGGGTCCTGGGGGGGTGCGGGGACGATCCGGCCACGGGGGGTGCCCCCATGGTGAACTGGCCTGCGATCAGGGCCCACCGATCGGCGGGCGGGCCTGTGCCCTGGGGGCACTCTTTTCCTTCTGCCTTCGCCATAGTCTTCAGCATGGTGGAGGCGGAAGTGACGCCCTCGCCTGCGCATGCGCCGGAATAACGTCAGCAGCCACTGACGCTCCGGCGAATGCGTGGACCTACGCTGGCTGGCAAAGTCCTTTTGGCCCCGGCTCTCGTGGCGCCAAAGGCCATCCACGGCAGCCGGCGGAGCGCGAACCACTCCAGCGCGGGCCTAGCCCCTCAATGTGAGGGCTTGGTGCCTAAAGGTGGGGAAACGTCCGCACCTTTGGAGCGGCCCGACACCGGAGTGCTTCACGCCACTCCAACACGCCGGGACCCCCCGCCGGGTAGGGGAGAATCCCGGCCCTGATTGTGTTTAAACACAGCTGACTGGTTTTCTCTTTCCAAGAATTGACGCCTGGTGCTTCCTGTGTCTGATCAGCGGGTGCATTGCCCAGGTGAGTGTTAAAGCAGTTTGTTTTTCACTGCCTTTGTCAAGTTTCCAGATAGAGGTCTCTCTTCTGGGGGTCTTCCTGACAAGGGCCTATTTTCTGGGGAGTCTGTGGGGGTTCTCTTTATTTAAGGGGTCTCTGTGGTGAGGTCTCGTTATTTTGAGGGCCTCTCTGGGGGTCTCTTTATTTAGGGGGTCTCTGTGGTGGGGTCTCTTTATTTGGTGGCCTCTGTGGGGGTCTCTTTATTTAAGGGTTTCTGTGGGGTGTCTCTTTATTTAGGGGGTCTCTGTGGTGGAGTCTCTTTATTTAGGGGGTCTGTGGGGGCTCTCCTTATCAGGGGGGATCTGCGGGGGTCTCTTTATTTTGGTGATCTCTGTGCGGGGTCTCTTTATTCAGGGTTTTTTTGTGGGGAATCCCCTTATTGAGAGTGTCTGTATAGGGTGCCTCTTTATTTAGGGGGTCTCTGGTGCGGTGGTTTGTTGGGGCAGAGTGGGTTTTGAGGGGGAAGGGTGCCCCTCAGATGGATTTTGGGGGCAATTCCCTGAAAGAGTTACCCCTTTGGCTCACCACCAGGTCCACCATGTCAGGGCAAAACTTGTCAGGACTGGGAGTGATTCTCGCCCACGTGATTCCTGACCCAGAGGACCAGAGAATCACTGGGGCCTGGAGAAAAGTGCCAGGCCCGCTACCCGATGCAAGTGAGTCTTAATGAACTATTTGCATCCTCCCGATGCTGCGGGGTTGAGCCTCGATCTGGCCACCAACGGGGGGTGGGAGGCACGAGGCGGAGAATTTCACTCTTTAACTTTTAGGATTTAAAAGAAAAATATACTCACTCTATTCTTACTTTAACTGTGACACATTTCTTTTGCATCTCTCCTCATTTGAGAACCCACACCAACCCATTCAAATCTACAATCCTGTTCCGTAAACATTCTTACTAAATTACCTGATGTAAACATCTGTTTGAAGTACTGCTCGGCTTATTACCATATAAAACCCACAGTTTTGATTCAGATAGCTACTCTGTCCTTTCCTCTAATTAACACTTATAACAGTTCAAGAATGTATCAAGGATATTACCAAATGAAAAATATTACAATTTCTTGAGGTTTCCTGACAAAATGGTACGACAAGAGGGCACAACCAGTCCAAATTTAAGACTGATGCCTATTTCCACAACAATCGATCAGCACATGGAATGGACTTTCCAACAGGATCGTCTGAGAATCGATTGAATGTTGATAGATGGTTAGAAGCTGCAGGGTGTTTTCTCAGTTGATCGGCGAGGATACAGCAAACGTACTTCCTGGACTGCATCTTGTGATTTTTCTTTTACAATGGGCTTGCAAACCAATCTCAGTAATGGTGACCGCGAAACTATCGTCAATTGTCACAAAATTGCATCTGGTTCACTCATTTTCTTGAGGGAAGGAAATGGAATAGAATAGAATTTACAGTGCAGAAGGAGGCCATTCGGCCCATCGAGTCTGCACCGGCTCTTGGAAAGAGCACCCTACCCAAGATCAACACCGCCACCCTATCCCCATAACCCAGTAACCCCACTCAACGCTAAGGGCAATTTTGGACACTAAGGGCAATTTATCATGGCCAATCCACCTAATCTGCACATCTTTGGACTGTGGGAGGAAACCGGAACACCCGGAGGAAACCCACGCACACACGGGGAGGATGTGCAGACTCCGCACAGACAGTGACCCAGGCCGGAATCGAACCTGGGACCCTGGAGCTGTGAAGCATTTGTGCTATCCACAATGCTACCGTGCTGCCCATAAATGTGCCATCCTTACCTGGCCTGGCCAACATGTGACTGCAGGCTGATAGCAGCGAGGTTGACACTTAACTGCCTTTCTAATGCTCTGTCAGGCCATTCAGTTCTAGGGCGATGAGGGATGGACAACAAATTCTGGCCTTGTCAGTGACGCCCACACCCCATGAACGAATTAAAACAAGCTCGGCACATGATAGGCATATACCATGGTAAGAGCCAAATCGGACTTTGTGGTACAGAGACTGGGAAATGCCTTCATTCAGAAGTGTTCTCTCTGCAGGTGGAGCTTGTGCTTGTGCATTAGGTTCTCGCTCCTGGTTTCAGCATTAGCCGCCTCCTCCTCCATTTGGTGCTACCTCCTCATTCTCCGCATACCTGAGCGGCACACACCATTCTCAGTGGGGCTGCTAGCCACCCTTCAGTCCAGCCAATCTGACTGATCCTCCCACATTCCGGTGCCTGCCCGCCATCCCCGATATGATGGTGAACGCCAAGGCAGCCAGGTTGCCTCCCGTAAGATCACAACGGAGGGCGCACTGCTGATGCGAGCAGGGTCAGACAGGATCTGGGAACGACCCTGAGGAATGGAAGCTTAGAAAGAGCTGGCCCTTATCAACAGCATCTTCACAGCCATCCCAACTGAAGTCATCTGAATGGATAAAAACAGAACCAGCAATGGTTCCTGGTTGAGTTGGTTTTGCAGCCGATCTGGTACGTTTCACAGGATTGATGGAATCAAGCTACCTGGCCCATTGGCCCGTGTTGATTTTGGTACTCTACGTAAACCTCTTTGCATCCCTTCATCTCATCCTGTGGTATTCTTCATGGTTCAGATCCTAGGATGGTTGGTGTAGTGTTCACAAAGACCATAACTAGCTTTTGTATTAAACAAAGGTAAACATTTATTTACTCGACTGAATTGAATTTGACCTCTTACATCTGTATAATAAACAATTGACAAAAAATATACAATCTACCCTCATCTATCACTACTCTCTACGTTATCACACTAACTATGATCTGCTCTCACTCACACTAGCTTTCCTACAGTCTTTCTCCTAGCCTTCTCCTCAACTCTCTCCCAGAAGGCTTAGCATTGATGCTTTATATAGTTCTGCACCTAGCTCCCTCTAGTGGTTTATTCAGACATAACATTAACCCATACAGCTATGTACATTTCTCATAATGTCACAACATAAGCCTTTTTGCATCCCTTCATCTCATCCTATCAGGGAGCCGTTCTATTCTTTTTTCCCTCATGCACTGATCTAGTCACCCCTAAAATGCACCATTATGTATCGATATTTTACTTCTGCTCTGCTTGTGCTGCTGAAGACCCAATTCCTCAGCTCTGTGCTCCCCTCAAGATTCAATCTCCCTGCACATCTCACTGCTTTTTTCTCTCTTATTTATCACCTGGGTGCTCTGCCTTGCCTCCATGCCTGTGTGATCTCCTGCTTGTTTGAATTTGCAGCTCCAATATCGTGCACGTAAAACTTAGTTTAATTTGATACAGGATCGACGAAGTGTTTAATTATCTATCGTTCCAACAGCATTGTCATTTAGATGGCAACTGTTTTACAAACACTGTTGTAATTTTAACGACAGCAAAAAGATGTGTTCAAGAGCAGAGCAGTATCATTTTAATTAAGAGACTTGAAGGCTCCTTGTTTTAAATCTCGCCCCATTTCTCTTTCCATTTAGATCAAAGGACAGCAAAATCAGATGGGGTGTTAAGTGGGATAGCCTCGCCGACCCTCAGCAGCATTTTGTCGAGAGAATTATGCTAAAAGTAACCCCAATTAATTATGCTAAAAGTAACCCCAAAATTAACTTGTTACATTTAAAAACACTGCTCTTAGTTTAAGAACAGTGGTCTAGAACTTATGGAGACATTAATGGATGTGCATTACTGCCATAAAAATCTGGAGGTCTGAAATATAGAAAATTCTAGAAAAATCTGAAGGTCTGAAATCTAGAAAATTCAGCACCAAGGTTACATTTGGCAGGAGAATGCTCAAATTGTGCCAGATCATATGAAGCCTCGCACAAACCTGCCTTCAAAGTTTTCGAACAGAGGGAAAAATTGTGGGACCCACTTCTGCCCGTTTGGAGGTGAGTACGCCATAAGCCTCATCTCCTTTGTTTCACTGACCACTCTGCTCCACTGCTGAGCCGATGAAAGGGGGCATCTCCTGGCACTGAAGGTTCCTTATCCGAGCTCCCCACTGGGACCGCCTGCAATGCCATTTCCCTTGTACAGGGGCGGGCGGAGGTTCTGTTCCTTAGAAGGCTGCACAGAAAGTGCCAGAAACACAGCAGCACAGTGGTTAGCACTGTTGCTTCACAGCGCCAGGGTACCAGGTTCACTTCCCGGCTTGGGTCACTGTCTGTGCGGAGTCTGCACATTCCCCCCGAGTCTGCGTGGGTTTCCTCCGGGTGCTCCGGTTTCCTCCCATGTCCCGAAAAGACATGCCTGTTCGGTTAATTGAACATTCTGAATTTTCCTTCAGTGGACATGAACAGGTACCGGAATGTGGCGACTCGGAGCTTTTCACAGTAACTTCATTGCAGTGTTAATGTTAACCTACTTGTGACAATAATAAAGAATATTTAGATTATTAAACAATGAGAGTCTGGTGCAGTTGAAACTTTGCTATTTTCCAATGGACTTCCATCCAAATTGAGGAGAGGGTCCAGCAAAATGCACCTCCCAAACAAAAAGGAAATTAGGCACCTTGCCATGAGACTGTAACATTCTTCCGTCTGCTATTTTAACACAGGCTTCATACTTTTTTTTCAATGGGTTAACACCTGCATGTCATTTAAATAAATGCCATATCCATATTATCAATCTGCTAATAGTTCCTTGTGTCATCTGTTACAGGCTATCCCAGTTTAGAATTTGTAGCCTGTAACTTTAAGTGAATTAAAGAATTGTGTAATTTGTAAACATCCCCTCCTCTAAACTTCTCAAACACACGCCTTTGATCAACCTTTTTGTTACCCTTCCTAATAGACCTTTAAATTGATTGTTGTATCTGGTTATGTCTCTGAACTGCCTTGGTTCCTCATACAGCATTACAGGTGCAATATAAATTCAAATTGATGTTGTATTTTATCAAAGCTGACGATAATTGTAGATATTATGATGAGTTTTGCTGCTTTATGCTGCGAAGCTATCATATTTTATGGACAGATTTAGAATTCAGTACCAAATTTGTTTTTCCAATGTAATGCGTTAACATCATATTTGCATCAATCATTATCACATAGCTTAATTTCACATTTTAATATTGAAATTGTTGTCCCTTAGACACAAATTGAATGATTTTCATTCCATTGGCTGGTGGCATATCCTTCTTGTCTCACTGATGTCTGCAGAGTTTTGCATTCCCAGCCCCCTCCAGTGCTTGGGAAGGTGCCAAAGGATTATTGTCAACATTGCTGTGGTTGGATATTATTTTAAATGAATACATTTAGCGATTTTGCAGTAAGTTTAATAACGATGGTTTGTTAAATATTTGTTTCAGATAATGGTTTAATGATCTTGTTGAGCAGCTGGTATATAATACAGATGATGGCTGGATTCCCCCAGCTTCTTGGAGACAGGGTTGGTGGCAGATTGGCGGAGGGGGGTATTGGATTATGACGAAACAGTTGGTGAGGGGGGTAGGGAATGTTGTCAAAGCCTGATTTAGGGATCCCGAAGTCTGGGGAATATGCAACCCATTAACACTGTTGCGTAATTATAATTATTGTCAACACGTGAATTATGGTTTCAATTACATCTGGTAAAACGTTCATGAAATGTTGACTTGCTGCCTGTGTTTTGATCCCTAGAGCCCATGTCTAACATGTCTATGCCACTCTTTGTTTCTCACACTGCCCACTGCTGATATCAATTGTTCGCCCAGGAGTAGCAAGCTCTCAATCCACATGCCCTGCTTGTTGAACTTTTAGAAGAATATTCATTTAGGACTAGGCCAATGTTTATTTAGCTCATCCCTAATTATACTTGGGAAATTGCCGGTGAGCTGCCTTTCTGAACCGCTGCAGTCCCTGTGGAGAGTGAAGAGCTACCACAGAGAAAAGAATTGTAACAAGATAGTACGTCGCTTGGCAACGCATAACTTGAGTATTGCTGAAAAGAGATACCTGCTGTTGAAGCTTTTCATCTTGCACTGCTCAGGACAAACACAAGAATACCAAATTTCAAACTATTTTCCACACTACAGGAGAAAAGGAGTGGTGATTGGATGACAAGTCAATTATGATTGGTCGAGGCGGTGCCTTGAAAAAACTACTGGTGGGATTTTAGAACCCCCCCATGGCCTACTGACCGGTGGCGAAGGAGGTTCGCCATTGCCTGGTGGCGTATTGTTCTGGTCTCACTGGTTGATGTACCATCAATTGGACACGAGGCACGATGAAGATCCAAACTTTATGCTTTAATCAGCTAGTTGTTAGCCCGGTGGTCGACCGCCAGGAACTCTGGGTACTTATACCCCGCCTCGGAGGCGGGGTCTACTTGCCTCTTGACCAATTGGTGAGGAGTCAAATGACTAGTCCCAGCCAATCAGATGAGAGGCACATGACCAGCCAGAGCCAATGGGAAACCAATGCTCTGCACCAATGGCAGTGCTCCCATTCATACCACCACACTGGTGGTTTGCAGAGCTTTGCATGCCAAGCCCCCTCCACTGCTTGGGAAGGTGCCAGGGAGGGCGGGGTCACCATCGGCGGGAAGGGCCGAAAATCTACGGTTTACAGATTAGCCAAACCTCCTGGTAATTCATAAAGCTACAAATTTGGCAACAGGTCTCGCTCCTTCACAACGTGTGATGGGCAGAAGGAAAGAGATGGGAAGATACTGCTGGAGTGCCCTGAAAATAATAAACAATTATGTATAAGCCAATCAGAATGTTTAGGCAAGCAACAGCCTCAGTGCTGATCCTGCCCTTCGTCAGCCCATCATAACTTTATGAGAATTGGGGCAAAAAGAAAACCCACCAACAGAAAAGCTAATACATCATTTGTATTGAAAATACATCCATGTACTTTAAAATTATGGAAACACAGGGCAGCACGGTGGCCTAGTGGTTAGCACAACCGCCTCACGGCGCTGAGGTCCCAGGTTCGATCCCGGCTCTGGGTCACTGTCCGTGTGGAGTTTGCACGTTCTCCCCGTGTCTGCGTGGGTTTCGCCCCCACAACCCAAAAAATGTGCAGAGTAGGTGGATTGGACACGCTAAATTGCCCCTTAATTGGAAAAAATAATTGGCTAATCTAAATTTAAAAAAAAAAAAATTATGTAAACACGCCTCCAACCTCAGCAAGAACAGAATTGCGTCGCACATCAGCATGCAAAGTTGTCAATTTGACTTCCCCCAAATGATTGTCGGATTCTTACAAATGATGTGGCCTGCTACATCATTACACAATGCATGGGAGCCATTGAAACTCAGCAGCCACATCTGTGACGCATGGGACGCATTCTTCATCCAGCAACGCCTGAATCGGGAAACGCGTTTGGGCGGAAAATTAGTTTTGACGCCAAAATTGTGGCGGGCGCCGGTTTCCCGCCAAATCACAATTCCCTGCTCCCTCGACGGTGGCGTCAATGCGTTCCGTTCTGCATGTACATCTTATTAGCCGGCCTGACCCGGTAATCTCCGCGGCCTCCTCGATTCTCCGCCTCCACCAGTGCGAATTCCCAATGGTGAGGTTCAATTGTGCTTCTAAAATTCACGAAACAGGTGCCGTGGCTGATGAGGGAGAGAGAGAGAGAGGGGTACGGAAAGTGTCCAACATCACCATAGTTTGCTGACAGCTCTGCCGCTGGGCCGGTGGAGGGGTGGGGGGGGGGGGGGGGGGGAGCTTCTGCCAGGGCCGGGGGGAGTAGCAGGGGCTGACCAGGAGGTGGGCTCTGGACAGGAACACAACACCATTGCCACAAGTCGCTGACCGCCCACTGTGAAATTAGGGCCATGGGACATCCGGGTGTCCCCCCCAGGCCATACTTCTCTGGCCCCAGCCAAACCATCAGCGGGATAAGCACACTAAGGGCAACCAGTACCATCCTGTTGGCTGGAATAAGTGTATGTGGAGAGTGAAGTGTGTATATGCGGCTGCAGCTTGTCAGCCTCCCGAGTGTCAATCACGGACCCAGCAAATCCCGCACCGTTTCTCACTGGAATCGATGTTGTTCCACGCGGTGCTGGTGCCAGCCCCTCTACAGTAGCTGAACCAGTCCTGGTGCAGTGCTATTGCCCATTCATTTGCATTCTTAAGGCCTACATTAGGTTCTTGGTATTACTGTGGCACTGTGCGCGCTGAATGATAAAGGATTTTAATCCACAGGAAACACAGAAGTATATTTGGTGATTCAGGTTGCAGTGGGCAACGTTATTATTTGAGAGTCGACTCCAATCAGCAAGCTCAGGTCTACGGAAAAGGATTTACTTTCCAATAGATCTTCCTAGATTCCCATGGGTTGGTATTCTCCAAGGCCTTTTCTCTATGTAAACCTGGGTTGATGGAACAGGGTGAGAATCATTTTGCCATCTTTTAACTGCAGGCTGCGCATTCACTAGTAGCTTCAACAAGTCCTGAAGTGAAGCCGAAATATTATTTTCTTTGCGAATCTTGCTCCAGGTTGCCATGGGCACACAATACATATTAATCTTTGCCTGTTGGATATTAAAATCTTCAGTTTTCCAGCGTTTCAACAAGCCTAACTTTAGGGATTTGGAATCGCTAGATACAATTCTCACCATATCATTAAAACTTGTGGATAATGTGTTCATAGAAATTACAGTGCAGAAGGAGGCCATTTGGCCCATCAAGTCTGCACCAGCCCTTGGAAAGACCAGCCTACCTAAGCCCACACCTCCACCCTACCCCTGTAACACCACCTAACTTTATGGATACGAAGGGCAATTTAGCATGGCCAATCCACCTAACCTGCACACCTTTTGGCTGTGGGAGAAAACTGTAGCACCCGGAGGAAACCCATGCAGACACGGGGAGAATGTGCAGACTCCACACAGGCAGCGGAACAAGCCGGGAATCAATCCAGGTATTTTGGAGCTGTGAAGCAACTGTGCTAACTGCTATGCCACTGTGATTAATAAAGATTCATTTTTTTTTTAAAAGGAGTGTAATGGAATACTCTCCACTTGCCTGATTTTGTGCAGCTCGAACAATAATAATAATCTTTGTTGTCACAAGTAGGCTGACATTAACACTGCAATGAAGTTACTGTGAAAATCCCCTCGTCACCACACTCGGGCGCCAGTTCGGGTACACTGAGGGAGAATTCAGAATGTCCAATTCACCTAACAGTACGTTTTTCAGGACTTATGGGAGGTAACCAGAGGAAACCCACGCAAACACGGGGAGAACGTGCAGACTTCGCACAGACAGTGACCCAAGCCGGGAATTGAACCTGGGATCCTGGCGCTGTTAAGCAACAGTGCTAACCACTGTGCTGCCGGAACAGTGAAGAAGCTTGACAGCATCCAAGACAAAGCAGCCCATTTGATCGGCACCCCATCCACCACCTTAAAGTTCATTCATTCCACCACCAATGCAGTGGCAGCAGCGTGCAATGTCTATACCAACTTCCTCCAAACCTGCGGAATGTACCACTGTGAGGGACAAGGACATCAGACGCATGGAAACACCAGGCAGGATTCTCTAAAAATGAGGCCACGTCTCCACGCCGCGTGAAAAGCTGTGCCAACCACTCTAGCGTCAACGGCCCCCGAAAGTGAGGAATTCTCCACGTTCTAGGGGGCTAGGTTGACGCCGGAGTGGTTCCTGCAGCTCCTGCCCGTGCCAAAGGGCCGGAGCGGGTTCGCGCATGCACGGAATGGGCGGCGTATTTCTGCGCATGCACGGGGGTTCTCTTCTCTGCGCTGGCCCCTGGGCAATATGGCGGACTAAAGAAGGCCCCCATGGAACCAGCCCGCCCGATCGCGGGCCAGGCCACCGTGCCTCCCCTCCCCCCCCCTCCCCCCAGGACGGCCCCCGCATACTTACCGTTTGTGAGGTGAGTAATTCACGCCGGCGAGACTGGGCAAAACCTAACGGCCACTCGGTCCATCGGAGCCCAGAGAATTGTTGCAAGGGCCACTGTCAACGGCCCCCGACCGACGTGGCGGGAATCCCGCCGACCCCCGAAAAACACCGCCAAAGAATTGGGAAGCCAGCGTCGGGGCGGGATTTACGCCCCCCCCCCCCCGGGATTCTCTGACCCGGCGCAGGGTCGGAGAATCCCGGCCACCATCTGCAGATTCCTCTCGAAATACAATACTGTGCCTTCACTGTCACTGGGTCAGAACCATGGAGGTTCCTCCCGAACAGCACTGTACCTGGAGGTGCATCTGAAGTGCTGTAACCTGCACAGTTAAGGACCAGGCGATGGCAAATAGGCCTGACAGCATCTGTGGAAAGAGAAGGGAGCCAACATCTCGAGTCTGGATGACTCTGTCAAAGCTTTGAGAAAGAGCCATCCAGACTCGAAACGCTAGCCTCCCTTCTAAACACCACAGATGCAGCACGGTAGCTTAGTGGGTGGCACAGTTGCTTCACAGCTCCAGGGTCCCAGGTGTGATTCCCGGCTTGGGTAACCGTCTGCGCGGAGTCTGCATATTCTCCCCGTGTCTGCGTTGGTTTCCTCCGGGAGCTCCGGTTTCCTCCCACAGTCCAAAGGTGTGCAGATTTGGTGGATTGGCCATGATAAATTGCTCACAGTATCCAAAAATGTTCGGTGGGGTTACTGGGAGTACGGGCTTAATTGGGGTCCGGAATGTGACGACTAGGGCCTTTTCACAGTAACTTCATTGAAGCCTACTTGTGACAATAAGCAATTATTATTATTACTCGATGTCCCGTTCAATGTCGGCAAGCATTCCGTATGCTTTCTTGACTACCTTGTCCACTTGTGTTGCCACCTTCAAAGATCTGTGGACCTGTACGCCCAGGTCCCTCTGACTTTCTATATTCCTAAGGGTTTTGCCATTTACGGTATATTTCCCCTCTATGTTAGACCCACCAAAATGCATTACCTCACATTTGTCCATATTAAACTCCATTTGCCATTTCTCTGCATAAGTCTCCAACCGATCTATGTCCTGCTGTATTTTCTGACAATCCTCAACACTATCAGCCACTCCTGGAGCCTTGGTGTCATCCGCGAACTTACTGATCAGACCGGCTACATTTTCCTCCAAATCCTTTATGTACACCACAAACAACAGAGGCCCAAGCACCGATTCCTGTGGAAAATCACTAGCCACAACCTTCCATTCAGAAAAACACCCTTCTACTGCTATTCTTTGCCTTCTGTTACTGAGCCTGTTCTGTATCCATCTGACCACCTCACCTCTGAACTCATGTGACTTCACCCTTTGTACCAGTCTGCCATGAGGCACCTTGTCAAAGGCTTTACTGAAGTCCATGTGAAGAACATCAACCACCCTCCCCTTATCAATCATCTTTGTCACACTACAGCAGCTCACTACCATCTTCTCAAGGGCAATTAGGGATGGGCGCTAAATTCTGGCTGAGCCAGTAACACCCACATGCCATGAGTGGATAAAAAACACTATTCTCGCCTTTTGCCAAAAACGGGCCTAAAACACATTGTCTAGGCCAATGATCAATACGACTGAATCCTGTGCTGCACGTCCAAGGTATTTAATTTGCATTTAATTCTGTTATTCTTTTAATCCTGCACAATTTACTCAGAGGGCAAATTTGGGATACCATGGGCTTGATCCTCGCCGAACACCTTGCATATTTTCCACAAGAACAGATGTGACAGTGAGGCCGACTAACGTAGCCCACTCCAACTTGTCTTTCCATCTCCCTGCTGCCTCCACGAGGACAACTGATGGCTGCCTTTTCATTTTCCCTCCTTTGGACTTTGCTGCCCCTTTTAACTTATCTCCAGCTGCTCAGGTAGCGGATGTCTCACGACAGCAGAAGAAGTCTCCTACATGCAGTGACAGGTATGGTCTTTCCTGCCCTGTATATACAAAACATTATGTGGCTTTTACAATGTTGCTACAAGCCATTTGGCCCAATGGTTTTACATTGGTGTCCATTCTTCATATGAGCTGTGAAGGAATGGAGCAATAAGTACAAAGTTATTCCCGACTTGGGTCACTGTCTGCGCAGAGTCTGCAAGTTCTCCCTGTATCTCCAGGGGTTTCCTCTGGGTGCTCCAGTTTCCTCCCACAATCCCAAAAGGAGTGCTTGTTAAGTGAATTGGACATTCCAAATTCTCCCTCAGTGTACCCGAACAGGCGCCGGAGTGTGGCGACTAGGTATTTCCACAGTAACTTCATTGCAGTGTTAATGTAAGCCTACTTATGGCACTAATAAAGATTATTACAAGATTAAAATACTAATTCCCCTATGAAGTAGGCATTAAAAATTAACAGCTGAGATGAAGTTAAAAGCAGTGCTTATCTTCTGGACAAAATGGGAAGAGTAAAAATGTTTGTAAACATGCCTAAACATAATTGTGTGCTCAAGGACACAACGTACTGTGGCATTTATTTCATAGAATTTACAGTGCAGAAGGAGGCCATTCGGCCCATCGAGTCTGCACCGGCTCCTGGAAAGAACACCCTACCCAAAGTTAACACCTCCACCCTATCCCCATAACCCAGTAACCCCACCCAACACTAAGGGCAATTTATCATGTCCAATCCACCTAACTTGCACATCTTTGGACTGTGGGAGGAAACCGGAGCACCCGGAGGAAACCTACGCACACACGGGGAGGATGTGCAGACTCCGCACAGACAGTGACCCAAGCCTGGATTGAACCTGGGACCCTGGAGCTGTGAAGCGATTGTGCTATGCACAATGCTACCGTGCTGCCCTCTACTCTAACATAAAAAAACAGGAACTGGCCTTTATTTCACCACAGAAAGGCATTGATAAAGTGTAAGATACTGAAATGTAACAATGGATAACCTCAAGGATGACCCTAAATAACTTGTCCACTGAATGCTGGAAACTGGATTTGCAAGGAAATGACTGCTGTCTGCTCCTCTCAGCACCATGTGTGAAGGATGTCGATGACAAACAAAGGATGTTGTCTAGCATGTGTGCTCAACATGCTTTATCTTCTGGGATATACATTTGGCAGCTACACAGTAATAGTTTTAGATTTGCAGCATTCACTCCAGCCTCTCTCAAGACAAAGGTACCTGAGTGTAATGATAATGGTCCTCCCCTTATTTGTGATAGACTCAGTAGCTTTCTACTCAGGGAATTAAGATAAATATTACTTAAAGAATCAATGGTTTTCTTAAATAGCTCCCTGTAACCTTATTAGGACTTGGATTCTCTATTAGAAACAAGGTTACACTTACGTTTTCTAGATAATTGCCTTTGGGTCACCAAGGGCAATTTATCACGGCCAATCCACCTAACCTACATGTCTTTGGACTGTGGGAGGAAACCGCAGCACCCGGAGGAAACCCATGCAGACGCGGGGAGAACGTACAGACTCCGCACAGACAGTGACCCAGCGGGGAATCGAACCTGGGACCCTGGCACTGTGAAGCCACAGTGCTAGCTACTTGTGCCACCATGCTGCCCACTAAAGTATTTTGAATGTTTGGTTCTTTAATAAACTTCAGAAAACATATTGGGGTGAATTCTTCGCCTTCCCAAGGCATGTATTTCTTGACAGCGTGCCATCACTGGCAGCGGAATTTTCCTTTCCTGCCACTGGCCAATGGGATTTCCCACTGTAGCCGCCCCACGTTGCCGGGAAACCCGCAGATGGGGGTGTGCTGCCGGAGGAATGGAGAATGCCGCCTGGGGAGAATTCACACCATTCTCTCATATAATCTTCTGCACCCAGACTTGAAAACCCATCTCCCTACACTCTTCAACGTAGAGGTACATTGTTGAGGAGAGATGCGCGAACCCTTGTTCTATCCAGGTCGTTGCAATGTGACTAGAAATTGTTAAAAAGGCAATCTGGAGGACGGTTATGTTCTCAGGATGTTCCTTTACTTCAGGGAGATTTAGATCAGTTCTATAAACTAATTTAAGTGGCTATGAAGCATGTCTTTCACAACCTTAAGCGAGGGTGGTCATCCTAGAAGTACGCCCAATCTGGAATAGTCCCAAAAAGGTGCTATGATTATAGCCCACTTGAGAGACTCCCTTTATCTTCACTCTGCACATCATCTCCCTCAGCCTGCATATCATTCTACTCGTTTCTCCCTGGATACTCATCTCGTTTTTCCTTCAAAACATCGATGCTACTCAACTCAACCATTCTATGTGGAGCACAATCTAGTTGCTGGCTGGAAATGTTTTCTTGAATTCCTTATTAAATTTATTAGTGACTATCCAATATTCAGGACCCTGAGTTTGAAAGGTATTTATTTGGCCCCCGATCCAGGAAAATGGGTCAGTAATTATAGCAAGTCCAAAGTGGAATCACTATTGTGTTGTCGGGGGAGAAAACAGAGCTTTTTAAACAAATTCATGACAAAAACAAATTGACTCAATTACGCATTATTCTTTGCAACAGAATGGGCTGGACTGAGGAAACATCTGCTGTTGTGCAGTCTTTCGAAATTAAACCCCACTGAGCTTATAAAGCCAAGAGACAAAAACAAATGTTATCAAGAAAAGCAACCGAGATAATAGAGCAGGTGAGAGATATTGGTGCTTTAATTTGTGAAGACAAGGCACTGGACCAAGCTAAGGTGCAACACAGTGTTCCACAACATACAAATGGACCCTTCTAGAAGGGGCTTCACATAATGAAAGATTGATAGATAGAGAAAGTGAAAAAAAGAAAAAGGACCGGATTCTCTGATTGTGAGGCGTGAGCCATTGAGCATGAAAGGAAAAGAAAATAAACAATCAGGGGCGGGATTCTCCAACCCCCCCCCCCCACCGGGTCGGAGAATGGCTGGGGGGCAGTGTGAATCCGGCCCCCGCCGGCTGCCAAATTCTCCGGCGCCGGGGTTTTGGCAAAGCCTGAAATCGCGGCGCGCCAGTCAGCGGCACCCCCCGGCGATTCTCCGGCCCACGATGGGCCAAGTGGCCGCAGGTTTTCGGCAGGTCCCGCCTGCATAAATCACAACAGGACCTGGCTCCACGGGCGACCTGCAGATCTGGCCCCGGGGGGTGTCCCCACGGTGGCCTGGCCCGCGATCGGGGCCCACCGATCCATGGGCGGGCCTGTGCCATGGGGCACTCTTTCCCTCCGCACCGGCCGCTGTCAAACCCCGCCATGGCCGGTGCAGAGAAGAACCCCCCTGCGCATGCGCTGGGATAACATCAGCACACGCTGGCGCTCCCGCACATGTGCCAACTCGCGCCGGCCGGCGGAGGCCCTTTGCCGCCGGTTGGTGTGGCGCCAAGCCCTTCGCGCCGGCTGGCACAGCGCCAAACACTCCGGCACCGTCCGAGTCCCTGAAGGTGCAGAGAATTCCGCACCTTCGGGATGGCCCGACGCCGGAGTGGTTCACGCCACTCCTCGGCACCGGAGTGGCCCGCCCCACTGGTTCGCGGAGAATCCCGCCCCAGATATCTGGCTGTTTGGAAACCACAGCTACTAAAAGCTATTTCTCTTGTTGATAAAGGTCTTGTGGATCTGAGGGGTTTTAAAGACACGTTTCGTTGTTTTGGCTTTCTGTTCAATTACAACTGCTGTTTTCCAAACATCTGTCTGAGGCAGCAGGTGTAAGGCAGTGGTGAATCTGCTTTGGGGCGGGGGGGGGGTTCTCTGTTTGGATGGTCTCTGTCATGGCGGGGGGGGAGGGGTCTCTGATCTGCGGGTTGCCTGCTTTGGGGGGGTTCTTTGTTATGGAGGGGGATCTTTGATGGAGGTCTCTGGTGGGGGTCTCTGGTGAGGGTCCCTGGTAGAGGGGCCTGATGGGGTCTATGGTGAGAGGGTCTGATGAGGGTCTCTTGTGGGGGTGTCTGATGGGAGTGTCTGGTGGGGTGTGTCTTATGAGTGACTCTGATCGGGGTCTTTGGTGAGTGGGCCTCTGGTGGGGGTGTCTGATGGGGGCGTCTGGTGGGGTGGACTGGGGTGAGGTAGGCAAGATTTGCATTGTGGGCAGTCTTATGATGGGCTTTGGGGTCACCTGCCTTAAATACTTACCCCCTTGGCCCACCACGAGGCCCACCGCATCAGGACAACACTGGCAAATACTCATACCAATCCACACCCACATGAATCATGGCCTAGGGAGCCTGAGAATCGCGGAGGGTTGGAGAATCCAGTGTCAAGCCTGTTAGGATCAAAATGGGTAATTTTTACCCATTTGCATCCTTCCACTGGCATGGCAGCGAACCTCAATAGTATCACCAACTTGGGATTGGAGGGATGGAAACGGATTGGTGCTGGATTCTCTGTCGCATCGGGAACTCTGCTTTCGGCAGTGGGCAGCGGAGAATCCTGAGTGTTTATTGACTAATTTGCAGACTTCACATCCCTTAGGCTTCTGTTGCAACACAGGGCACATTTCATCACATACAATGGATGACGATGATTTACACTCTAATTAATAGTGTGTTCAGTAAACCTATTTGTTTCTGGGCCAATAATTCTTTTCATGAAGCTGTGGGCGGGATTCTCCGATTGCCGACGCCAAAATCATATTCGGCAATTGGCCGGAGAATCCGTTTTGACGCCGAAATCGGGGGAGGCATCGTTTTTTGGCTGCTCCGCTCCCTCAAAAACGGCATGATGCGGAGTATGCCATACCCCTGAAGGCCCTCCCATGTTACTCCTCCCCTGATGGGCCGACTTCCCGACGGCGTCGGTCGCGTGTACTCTCAGTTTTCGGGGGCCTCACTTGGCGGCTGCGGACTGTGTCCAGTGGCACCACAGTCGGGAGGGGGGCTGGGGGGGAGCTGTTCCACTGGCAGGGGGGCGGGCTTCGGCGGGGGGGTGGGCGGACTGGAGGGGGGTGGTCCGAGGGTGGCGAGCGGGGTTACGGGGACACTATCTGAATGGTCGCCGTGCGCATGCGTGGCCGCGGACCTGGCCATTCTCCGTCCGTATCTGCAGGTAAAGACGGTTACGTGCTGCGGCTCCTAGCCCCCCACCGGGCGGAGCATTGGTACAGGGGCGGCGCTGACATTTTGGCCGTCAGACCAGACGATTCCTCCGGAAATAGCCGCAAAATGGGAAAATCCAGCCCAATATCTTTCTTTGCTCAGATATAACTCAAGCACTATGAACTGGGCTGATTTTTTTATTTCCTCGATGCTACTGCATTAAAATAGCCAGCATATATAGTTGGTAGTTGTCCTCATGATTAATACAGCAGTCACAACGTTTTGTCTTATATTGACCAGCAAAGGCAATGTACTAACTTTGTATGCTGTATTCTTTTATGTCTATGGATATGCTTCGGAGGTGTTGGACCTAGAACATAGAACATACAGTGCAGAAGGAGGCCATCCGGCCCATCGAGTCTGCACCGACCCACTTAAACCCTCACGTCCACCCTATCCCTGTAACCCAATAACCCCTCCTAACATTTTTGGACACTAAGGGCAATTTAGCATGGCCAATCCAACTAACCTGCACGTCTTTGGACAGTGGGAGGAAACCGGAGCACCCGGAGGAAACCCACCGCAGACAGGGGGAGAACGTGCAGACTCCGCACAGACAGTGACCCAGCGGAGAATCGAACCTGGGACCCAGGTGCTGTGAAGCCACAATACTATCCAATTGTGCTACTGTGCTGCTTGAAATGACCTGACTTAACGTCAGCCATTTTTAAATGTTGGACATTAGTTTCCAACTAGTTTTTCCAGTTTTTACAATTATGACAAAGAGTTACGCATCAGAAGTACAATCCATCTGCCTCTTCTGTATAACATTTTAAATCAGAGTAATTCATTGCTTTTAAGTGCAGACAGCATCTCAAGCTACTGCTTAGCTGTAAAAAATAAATCATAGGAGTGAAACATTGATTGTTTTGTTGTTGACAGTTTAAAAAATCCAAGCACTTTTATATGTGGATTTTTAAATGACTCTGATATTAATTTAACCATTTGGTGAGGAATAGCCAAAAATGTAATGCTTTCTCTTTGATGGTTATTTCCTGTGATAATACTTACTGGCAGGAGATCTCCTCAGTGCCAGTACATACAGGAAGGCTCTGTTGAATTTCACCACAGAATCTCATTAAAAATGTTTAATATTTTTCCCACCCAGCATCTGGCAAAGGGAGCGATTAAGGGAATGGAACATCATGGGATGGGTGGGGAGCATGGCAAATAAGATGGCTGGGTGTACGGTAGCACAGTGGTTAGCGCTGCCGCATCACAGCGCCAGGGTCCTGCATTCAGTTCCGTACAAGAGTGACTGCCTGTCTGGAGTTTGCCCCTTCTCCTCGTGCCTGCGTAGCATTCCTCTGGTTTTCTCCCACAGTCCAAAGACGTGCAGGTCAAGTGGATTAGCCAGGTTACCCCTTACTGTCCAAAGATGTGTAAGTTAGGTTAAGGGGTTATTGGGATAGGGCATAGAAATGGGCTTGGGTGGAGTGCTCTCTCAGAGGATTGGTACTGTCTCGATGGGTTGAGTGGTCTTCTGCACTGCAGGGATTCCATGAAATATTGTTTCGAGGAGTGTGGTGGGGGAGAAATTGTGAGAGCGACAGGTGGAGAGCACGAAGGGTGAGGTTGGAAGTAGCGGGGAGCCAGGCAACCGTGGTGACACGTATCACAGGAGGGGCCATTTTAAGACTGTAGAGTGGGGGGAAAAATCAATTGGTGTTGAGAGAAAATAGATAGTGGGGTGGGAATGTGGGTGGGTTAGTGGTGAGCCAGTGGTGTGAAGAGATCCTGAGGGGCTTTCTCGAGAAACCGAGAGAATCATCCTCCTGGCTCACATTTCAGTGGTTGAATAGCACTTACCTGTTGGATGTGACAGCTCCCTTTAGCTGCCAGGTTTCCAAGGACATCCTCTCACGCTGCCCAGGCCTAGGAGCAATTCCACTTCATCCAAAGCTGAGGGCTTCCTCTCAGTGCTGCTGAACCACACCCCCTCTCTGGCGAAATGACCTGGTCCATGAATTCCACACAGGAAACCAAATCCTGGTATATCCTGGAATAGGAAGGCAGGTGACTGCAATATGCGTGGCGCTCCTGCATTACCTAGCACTGGCATAAGGCGAGAAGGTTCGACGCACGTTTGCTGGCCTTGGCGTGGATTGCACTGGGATCCCAGGAGAAACAGGAGGTGGGGTTTCTGTGTCTCTCATCTTCAGCCCCTCCCCTCTTATAAGGTGACAACTCGAAAAACGATACAATATGATCTTATCCCAGCTGCACCTAGAACCGGTGTGACTTGCTCTGGAAGCACATTTTGGGTGTCACTCTTTGCGTTAACCAATTGCTTTAGTCGTGGCTTTTGATCCTGTGTTCTTCAATTATAGGTTGCTTGCTCATGGCTTAGAAACGCCTAAAGAAATTCATCCAGAACGGCACTGAGTAAAGTCACCCTTCACAACCAACTGCTCCCAATCTATTCTATCATTCAAAGTAACCACAGAAATGGTGATCATTTATTTGTAGCCCAACATGTTCATCAGGACCAAGTTCAGCCGGTATGTTGCCGAAGTGAGCATTAATGAAGTTTTAGCAGTCGGTAAATCCGACCTCGAGTGGCAGATTATTTGGTTTAGCACAGCTTCCTGAGGTGAAACGGAAGGTGAGCAAGTAAGACAGCCCTGGCTCAGGATTGAACACTGGAGAAAAATGGCTTTGGCAGGAGCCTGCGCCAGCTCCCCAGCTACTCGAGGGTGAAGTCCATCTTGACCTGCGAGTTGAAAGGCTGGTGTTCCAGATGAAATAATTGCCGTATCGGGGTAAGATAAATGGGCATACAGATATGGCAGTCCCTCGGGATCCGACCTAATTGACACCCAAAATGAATACAGCATTTTCTCTTGTGGTGTTTGAACCTCTTGGAGGTCTGCAGCACTGGCCAGATATTCCAAAGACTGAAGAGGAGTTGCAGAAATGAAAGAAAATCAAGCACAAACTCTAGGAATTAGCCGTTTGCTCGTGTTGACATGAATTGGCAGAAGGTTCCTTTTCTTTGTAATTTGATGCTAATTGGCATTAATTTGACAGTATTACTTCAATCTGGAAACCGAGCAGAGGAGGCGGATAATAGTAAATTGTCAGGGGTTGCATGAGCACTGTTCTTACATATGTAACGGGGCTTAGTTGTCTTGTGATATTAAAAAGGAAGAAAACTCTAACTTGACATAAAGCACAAAAATAAAATGCAGGAAGACAAGATATCAATGGACATACAAACCACCTACCAAAAACCCCAGCGGCGTGGAAGACAGGCTATTTCAGAGACCATTCTGTCACTTTATTCAATTGGTGTCATTTTAATTTGGGAAGGGCCGCCAACAGAATGAGGCAAAGGGCTGAAATGTGACACATATGTACTCAGCGACACCCTCATGTGCGACACTGCAGTGTCCTTTAAAATGGATTAATGAACACCACTCTACGATTACAAAATGCATTGCCAAAAAAAAAAAATTTTTTTGTCGGTGTTTTTCACCTTGCATTCAACAGAACAATTGCGAGAATACCAATGTCAGGGAAAACAACACATTTGTTGATTTCCCTCTCATTGTATCACATTTATTTTCTTGTGAATGTCCTGATGAGTGCAAGGTGAAAAGCTTTGACAAAAATGTATTTTTTCAGCAATACTCAAGATCGGCGCTACCAGGCGACTATTACAAAATGCAGTGTGTTGCAAGACTGTATCGGCTCAAAGAGAGAAGTCTTACAACACCAGGTTAAAGTCCAACAGGTGTATTTCGAATCACTAGCTTTTGGAGCACTGCTCCTTCCTCAGGTGAGTGTGCGCTCTCAGGTGCATCCTGGAGGTGACAGATGCCTGGGCATCCAAATATATCATCCTCAACCTGGACTAGGCCCACCAACATGCCCGGGCTGCAAGTGTTTCTACCATCGCCAGGATGGCCCAGGTCTAGGGGGCTCGATGGCACGCCTGTTTCCCTATGAGCACTGGGTCATCAGGGTGTGCCCTATATAACAGGAAGGGGTTCCATTCTCCGAATGTTCAGATGTTCACCTGAGAATCATGCATGTGTGTGCCAGTTACCCTGGGAGCGTGCAATCTGGGACACTTAGAGATCCCCAGTGTCTTCGAGGACACACCAGACTGACGGGTTGGCTCATGGAGGACCAGGGATGCCCGTTGAGGACATGGCTGATGATGTTGGTGCGGAGGCCTGAGACCAAGGTGGGGACCGGTTTTAATGAGGCCCACATTGCCACCCGTTCTGCCATTGACTGGTGCATCAGGCTGCCCCAAATGTAGTCCCGATGCCTAGACCACTAAATCAGTGCCCTGCAGCCCACCTACCAGAGGAACTCCTACTTTGTGGTAGTTTGATGTACCCTCCACAATCTGGCACAGCAGCGAGGTGACCTGCTACAGGAGGAGATGGAGGGATATACATCCCTGTTTGGCGAGGCGGATATGGACATGGAGCATGACCCTGAGGAGGAACCGGAGGATGGAGAACAGGGGACGGCAAGGTTCTGAAAAGCCAGGAGGACCAAGGAGGCCCTCATCACCTCCAGATGCTCCTCTGACGAGGCTGTATCATCAGCTCAACACCCATCCATACCCCCCCACCCTTTCCACTTGCTCCTTCCTCCAGGACTCTACCAGTCCGGATCACTCCCCGGTGTCTGTCTGCACCATGGTGTTGACGCCCTCAGCGATGTTCTTCAGTCACTCAACCACACTCTGCAGTGCCTCTGCAATGTCCAACTTCATCTAGGGCATGTCCTTCGTCGACTGGGACTGATGTCAAGACTCCAGCCACGCAGACATGGGGAGAACATGCAGACTCCACACAGACCCAAGTCGGGAATCGAGCCTGGGACCCTGGAGCTGTGAAGCAACTCTGTTAACCACTGTGCTAAAGTGCTTCATCTGGGTGTAGGGGCAATGGATCCTTACCTCTGCGGCGCAGGCCGATCTCGCTGTCAGTCACTGATTTCTCCTCGAGCAACTCAAATGTCTGGGACTCCTCCCCTCGTGGTGGCCCTTTCCGCCTTATAATGGCTTATCTTCTCCTGTGGGGACAAAGAGAGGACATTGTGAGCTTCATGCTTGATGGGTCAAGGGTGTATATAGAAGGTGTGGGCACCACACCCAGACATGAAGGGGTTGAGATGGTCAGTGCCAGGGGCTTCTGAGGAACAACGTTGAAAATCGAATGTTGGTGGATGGGGTGAGAGATGTCAACTAGTGGATCGGGGGGAAAAGTGGGCGATTTGCGAAATTGAGGGGTGGCATGCTGAACTGATGCTGGGAGAGAGGAGGCTACGTACCCTTAAAGCTCGTTGGAGGTAATTCATCTTCTTTTTACATTGGATGATAGTCCTCCTGGTCATGCTGCCCACACTCACTGCAGCTACCACTGCCACCTAGGTGGCAATACTGACCCTGCTGCTGGTTCTCTCACCTTCTCAGGGGAGCAGGGTGGGCTGCCTCTCATCCTCTGCGTCGAGAAGCCTGGCCAGATAGCCATCCCCTACTTCTCCAGCCTCATTTTCCAGTGGTCCAATGTCCATTCTTGCCTCACTCATACCTTTTATATATCGAAAAAAACTCTTGTTACCTCCTTTAATATTACTATCTACCTTACACTCATATTTAATCTTCTCCCCACTTATTGCTTTTTTAATTGTCCTCCGCTTGCTTTTAAATGCTTCCCACTAATCCTTGACACCTTGTAAGCTTTTTCTTTTGCTTTTATGCTGTCCTTGAACTCCCTTGTCAGCCATGGTTGCCTTGTCCGCCCCTTAGCATGCTTCCTCCTCCTTGGGATAACTTTCTGCTGTGCCTTCTGGATAACTCCCCAATGCTCCTGCCATTGCTGTTCCGCTGACTTCCCTGCTCGGGTCACTTTCTAATAGTCTGGCAAGCTGTCACAATCCGCTACACTTTCCCGCTCAGAATAATCTGTCAAATTGGACATACACCCATTCAAAATTCATATATCTGCAAAGTGAGGCACCGGCACTAATCCCAAGAAATCACTACTGGTTTCAGTCTTGCAACATGCAAAGATCATTTTTATGCCACTGTCTGACACCTACCTCTATGTCAATTTATTGTGGAAATTCTTATCAATGCCTTCTGTGTATTGGATATGCAATGATCCCACTATATTCACCAACTCAGTAATTCTGGCAGTAAACCCCAATAGATTAGCTCGACATGACCTACTTTATACAAAACCATGCTGACGGTTCCTGATCAGCTTACATATTCCCAATTACTTACTCTCCCTTTCCTTTCTTATGTGTTCAGACGACGTGAGCGCTCCGAATGTTAAATTCTTTGAATGAGAGTTGATGTTTTGCCCAGTCATCCTTTTCAAAAAAGAAAATAAGATCTGAAGGATTGTAATTAATACATTCACAATTTTCTGATCTGGTTCATTTTAGTGCACTCAGGTAAACTGCACATGGGCATAAAGGCACATCTGGCTTTAATTCCATTATTTGTCCATGATGATATTTGTCCGTAAATTAATGTGTGTAAATCCCCTGCCTTCACTAATCCTTAGCCATTGCTGTATCTCTGATGTTGCACCTTTCCACTTCACTGCGGCAACAAAGTACTTTTACCTCAGCCTCCAGACTTAGCTAAATCTGTTTTTGTAGCGCACCTCGTTGCTATAATTTTTTTTGTTCATTGTCACGCCGTCCTGGACGAGTGTGCGGTCAATTCCAGCCCCATGTGCTCCCGTGTCACAACACAAGTGAATTAACCAAACATTATCATAAAAATACCCAACGTCATTGGTCCTTGGCTGCCCAATAATCACAGTCACCAGGTTTGTAAATTTAAATGCAATTACTGTTTACTTACAACAAAGACTCTCATGAAACATGTAGTAAATTCAACTGGTTAATGAAAAGCTAACAACTACTACCCATTGTAACTGTCCCACCCCCTACACACACACAATACAGGCATGCACAGAGGGTGGAAAGGGGTAAAATATAATAAGGATGATGGTCAACAGATAAAGTGTCTTTGCTTCAGATGATGGTTCTTTAGAGATAGAGAAATACAGCACAGAACAGGCCCTTCGGCCCACGATGTTGCGCCGAACTTTTGTCCTAGGTTAATCATAGAATTTTGGACAATTTTTCATGGCCAATCCACCCAACTTACACATCTTTGGACTGTGGGAGGAAACCGGAGTACCCGGAGGAAACCCACGCAGTCACAGGGAGGATGTGCAGACTCCACACAGACAGTGACCAAAGTCAAAATCGAACTTGGGACCCTGGAGCTGTGAAGCAATTGTGCTATCCACAATGCTACCGTGCTGCCCTTAAGAAGTTAACCTACACTCCATTATTCTACCCTAATCCAAGTACCTATCCAATAGCCGCTTGAAGGTCCCTAACTTTTCCGACTCAACTACTACCACAGGCAGTGCATTCCATGCCCACACTACTCTCTGGGTAAAGAACCTACCTCTGACATCCCCTCTATATCTTCCACCATTTATCTTAAATTTATGTCCCCTTGCAATGGTGTGTTCCACCCGGGGAAAAAGTCTCTGACTGTCAACTCTATCTATTCCCCTGATCATCTTATAAACCTCTATCAAGTCGCCCCTCATCCTTCTCCGTTCTAATGAGAAAAGGCCTAGCACCCTCAACCTTTCCTCGTATGACCTACTCTCCATTCCAGGCAACAGCCTGGTAAATCTCCTTTGCACCTTTTCCAAAGCTTCCACATCCTTCCTAAAATGAGGTGACCAGAACTGCACACAGTACTCCAAATGTGGCCTGACCAAGGTTTTGTACAGCTGCATCATCACCTCACGGCTCTTAAATTCAATCCCTCTGCTAATGAACGCTAGCACACCATAGGCCTTCTTCACAGCTCTATCCACTTGAGTGGCAACTTTCAAAGAACTATGAACATAGACCCCAAGATCTCTCTGCTCCTCCACATTGCCAAGAACCCTACCATTAACCCTGTATTCCGCATTCAGATTTGTCCTTCCAAAATGGACAACCTCACACTTGTCAGGGTTAAACTCCATCTGCCACTTCTCAGCCCAGCTCTGCATTCTATCTATGTCTCTTTGAAGCCGACAACAGCCCTCCTCACTATCCACAACTCCACCAATCTTCGTATCATCTGCAAATTTACTGACCCACCCTTCAACTCCCTCATCCAAGTCGTTAATGAAAATCACAAACAGCAGAGGACCCAGAACTGATCCCTGCGGTACGCCACTGATAACTGGGCTCCAGGCTGAATATTTGCCATCCACCACCACTCTCTGTCTTCTATCGGTTAGCCAGTTTGTTATCCAACTGGCCAAATTTCCCACTATCCCATGCCTCCTTACTTTCTGCATAAGCCTACCATGGGGAACCTTATCAAATGCCTTACTAAAATCCATGTACACTACATCCACTGTTTTACCTTCATCCACATGCTTGGTCACCTCCTCAAAGAATTCAATAAGACTTGTAAGGCAAGACCTACCCCTCATAAATCCGTGCTGACAATCCCTAATCAAGCAATGCCTTTCCAGATGCTCAGAAATCCTATCCCTCAGTACCCTTTCCATTACTTTGCCTACCACCGAAGTAAGACTAACTGGCCTGTAATTCCCAGGGTTATCCCTATTCCCTTTTTTGAACAGGGGCACGACATTCGCCACTCTCCAATCCTCTGGTACCACCCCTGTTGACAGCGAGGACGAAAAGATCATTGCCAACGGCTCTGCAATTTCATTTCTTGCTTTAGCACATTTTCTTCACAGCAACCTTGTTCACACTGAACTACATTCACTCATTTTCAAGCGACGTCTTAATTTGAAAGTTCTCATGCTTATTGTCAAACCTTTCCCTGGCTTCGCACCCCTCCCCACCTCCTCCAGCCCCACATACTTCTGCAATATCTGCACTCGTCTAATTCTGGCCTCTTGAGCACCCCCGTTTCAATTACTCCATCATGGGTGGCCGCGCCTTCTGCTGCTTAAGTCCTAGGTTCTGGAATTCCTTCTCCACATTGCCCTGTATCGCTTTCCATCATTAATACACTTCTTAAAACCTACCTTTTTCATCGCAAGCTTTTGAGCATCTGGCCCACCATCTCCTTACGTAGCTTGGTGGCTTATTTTGTTTTACAATGCTCATGTGAAGCATGTTGAAATGTTTCATTACCTTAAAGTGTTTTATAAATATACATAATTAAGGGGCTGGATTCTCCGTTTCAGGGACCATGTTCTCACGCTATCGTGAAAACTGTGGAATTTTACGCCAGAAAAGCTGGCGTTAAAAGGCCACAGAATCACCGTCTTGCAGGGGGCTAGCAGCTCCAGCTGCAGATACAGCTCCTCCCCGAACTTCTGGGTCAGATGCCACGCATGTGCACGGCGGCGACCTCCAGCGATCGAGCCATGCCCCATGGCGGACTCAGACCATGGAGCTGGATTGCGCAAATAGTCCACCGATCGGCCGCGCGCCCGACCTGGACTGCCCGCTCGAAAATACCCCAGTACCGTGTGAGGCCCCCCTTCCCTCCGATCAGCCCACCCCCGACTTTGACAGTGCGAACTGAGTCCGTAGCCGCCATGCGAGTATTCCGAACGGCAGGGCCTCTGACAATAGCTGCAGGTAGGGGATACGTGACGCACCATGCTTTTCGGGTGCCGGAGTATCGAGGAACCGCCGCCGGTCCCGATTCCATGAGTGGAACTGGATTCTCTGGTGTCGGACGCGATTTTGGCATCGGGGTGTGGAGAATCCAGCCCATTTTTTGGCATGGTCTTCTGTGTTAGTTTCCGTACCCTTTTCAGTTTTCATTTCTGTCACTATTATTCCCTCCAACAATTAATTTAAAAAATAAGACTTGTATTTATATGTCACTCTTCATGACCACTGAATGTCTAAAAGCATTTTGCAGCCAAGACAGCTCCTGACCTCATCACAGCCTTGGTTCAAACATGGACCAAACAGCAGAATGCCAGAGGTGAGGTTGGAGTGACTTCCCTTGACATCAAGGTAGCATTTGAACGAGTATGGCATCAAGGAGCCCGAGCCAAACTGGAGTCAATGGGAATCGGGGGAAAACTGTCTGCTGGTTGGAGTCATACCTGGCACAAAGGAAGTTGGTTGTGGTGGTTGGAAGTCAGCTCCAGGGCATCACTGCAGGGGTTCCTCAGGAGAGAGTCCAAGGCCCAATCATCTTCAGCTGGTTCATCAATGACCTCCCTTCCATCATAAGGTCAGAATTGGGGATATTTGCGGATGACTGCATAATGTTCAGCACCATTCGTGACTCCTCAGATAATGAAGCAGTCCATGTCCAAACGCAGCGAGACCTGGACAATATCCAGGCTTGGGCTGACAAGTGGCAAGTGACATTTGTGCCACGCCAGTGCCAGGCAATGACTATCTCCTACAAGAGAGAATCTAACCATCGCACCCTTGACGTTCAATGGCATTGCCATCACTGAATCACCCACTATCAACATCCTGGGGGTTACCATTGATCAGAAACTGAACTGGACTAGCCACATTAATACTGTGGCTACCAGGACAGGTCAAAGGCTAGGAATCCTATGGCGAGTAACTCACCTCCTGACCCCCCTCTCTCCCCCCCCCTCCCCCCTCCCGCCCCCCTACCCCCCCAAAGCCTGTAACCATTTACAAGCCACAAGTCAGGAATATAATGGAACACTCTCCACTTGCCTGGATAAGTGCATCTCCAATAACACTCGAAAAGCTCAGCACCATCCAGGACAAAGCAGCCCACTTGATTGCACCCTCTTCTACAAAAGTCAAACCCTCCACCACCGACAAATAGTGGCAGCTGTGTGTACCATCTACAAGATGCACTGCAGCAACTCACCAATGTTCCTTCAGCAGCACCTTCCAAACCCACGACCACTACCCTCGAGATGGACAAGAACAGCAGATACCTGGGAACTCCAACAACTGGAGGATCCCCTCCAAGTCATTCACCACCTTGACTTGAAAATAGATCGCTCTTCCTTCACTGTCGCTGGGGCAACATCCTGGAACTCCCTCCCTCACAGCACTGTGGGTGTACCTACACCTCAGGGACTGCAGCGGTTCAAGAAGGCGGCTCACCACCACCTTCTGAAGGGCAACCAGGAATGGGCAATAAATGCTGGCCTAACCAGCGAAGCACACATCCCATAAATGAACTTTTAAAAAAAACAATTAAGTTAATTGTTAGAGTATAGTGACAGTTGCAATGCGGGAGACCTGGCACGCCAATGAGCAGCAATGTGATAATATCTGTTTATTGTGATGGTAATATTAGCCCACAGACGCCGGGGAGAGCTCCTTTGGTCTTCTTTGAAATAGTACCAGATGGAGCTTCGGTTTACCACCTCACTTGAAAGACAGAACTCTAACAGTACGGCACACCCTCAGTTCTGCTGCCGAGTGTCAGACTTAATTTCTGTACCTTGGAGTAAATCTTCTTTCTTAGTTCAATATTGTTCATGCCTTGGGCGGGATTCTCCCGACCGTGCGGGGTTCCCGGTAGGACAGAGTAGCGTCAACCACTCCGGTGTCGGGCCGCCCCAAAGCTACGGAATCCTCCGCACCTTCAGAGGCTAGGCCCGCCCCGGAGTGGTTGGCACCCCGCAGGCTAGTGGGATAGGGGCCTGGCACCATGCCAAACGGCGCAGAAGGGCCTCCGCCGGCCGGCATGATTTGGCGCATGCGCGGGAGCGCCAGTGCGTGCTGGTGTCATCCCTGCACATGCGCACATGGAGTCACTCTCGCACCGGGAATGGTGGATGACCACGGCCTCCGGTGCGGAAGGTATAGAGTGCCCCCACAGCACAGGCCCGCCCACGGATTGGTGGGCCCCGACCGTGGGCCAGGCCACCGTGGGGGCACCTTCCCGGGCTAGATCCCCCCACGACCCCCCAAGAACCCCAGAGCCCGCCCGCACCACCAGGTCCCGCCAGTAAGGGACCAACTTCAATTTACGCTGGCAGGACCGGCATAGAACGGGCGGGACTTCGGCCCATCGCGGGCCGGAGAATCCGGGCAGCCCGGGCCCATTGAGCCGCGCCACGCCGGTTTTTGGGGGGGCAGGAGAATTGGGAGGATAGCGGGGGTGGGATTCACGCATGGTTGCATAACCCGTAAGTATTCATTGTTGCCTTTCAGGAATATTCACATGCTTTTTAATGCATTAATTACTTTTCTGAATAACTCCCATAAATGGTCTGCAGATTTATCAAACAATAATTTCTCCCATCCTTCTCTAGTTCATTCCTTCCTGATTTAATTACAATGAACTTTATGAAGGTACGTTCCTTGGCTTTTCATTTGGCATTTTCTCCCCTTCAAGTCTGATAGCGAATTCAATCATTTTATATTTGTCTTCCCAAGATGTTCACTTGCTGCCAAATGAATGAGTCCTGATTTGTTGCACATCACTAAATCAAATATCGTGTGAGTCTTTGTTAGGTTGAAGACAGTTACAGAAAATTATCTTGAATGTGTTCAATATTATAAGGCTCTGTCTTACTTATGTTGATATTTCATTCCCAGTGTAGCTGCTGGTACTTGGCTCCCAACTCAGGCAGAGATTCAAATCTCCTACTATTTGCAGATATATAGATTCCTCTGCTGTGTTGCACCCTTTCCAGTTTCTTCGATCTACTTATAGTGAGTCCATGAAGCTGTATATTATCAATGTTCGGCATTATTAATGCTGACACCCCTTCCTCTTTTCGTCTTTTCTATGCTCTCTTCTAATCCTATATTCTGGTTTTAGCTCACACTATCACTTTACATTATCTGATTGAATTTGTGTTCCTAGGTCCTTAATTGACCCAAGAATTACTGTGAAATTGAGGCTAATAGAGGGCAGTATGGTAGCACAAGTAGATAGCACTGTTGCTTCACAGCGCCAGAGTCCCAGGTTCGATTCCTCGCTGGGTCACTGTCTGTGCGGAGTCTGCACTTTCTCCCCCGTGTCTGCATGGGTTTCCTCCGGGTGCTCTGGTTTCCTCCCACAGTCCAAAGACGTGCAGGTTAGGTGGATTGGCCATGCTAAATTGCCCTTAGTGTCCCAAAAGGTTAAGAGGGGTTACTGGGTTACGGGGATAGGGTGGAAGTGAGGGCTTAATTGGGTCGGTGCAGACTCGATGGGCCGAATGGCCTCCTTCTGCACTGTATGTTCTATGTTCCGTTATTTATGTGCAAAAGTCTTATCAACTGCCGATGCACGATTAAAGATGGAAATTGAGAAGTTTTGCTGGAGATGCGCCACTCCATCAGTAGCTCTCTGGCTCCCTATGTATGTGCATTGAGAGATGTGAAGTTCTTGTAATCGCACAGTAGATATGAAATAAATTTTCCACAGAAAGTTAAATCAAGTCATTTCAAAGTTGCCTTTGTAGAGAATGAGGCTATGGACGTTATTGTCAATCAACCTCCCTGGCATTGAAAATGAACTATTACAAGTGCCGAGACTAATTCCTTCAGGTTTTAATTGTTGCTGGAGTTGTTTTTAAAAAAATTATAACTTTTACTTCTTTTTCATCTCCCTTTCTCTTTCGCTTTTAATCGTTATCTTCCTTCCCCTCTCTTTATTTATTATCCCCAGGCTGATTTGGCATTGAATTTACTATTCTAAGTTTCACTTTATTGTTTAGACTTTGCTCTGTTTATTGCACAATCTTCAAATCTGGTTGGTTAAGGAGATGCAGAATCTTGGGATACTCACTCAGGTCCAAGTTGACTTGTAGAGGGGACCACGACATTTCCATCCCACACTTCCAGCACTTTCCACAAAACATCAAGGAGATTAGATGTACAAGGTAAGTCTCAGGTGGGTGCTGGTCAACTACCAGTCAGCAGAACATTTGGGTCATTATTTTTAACGTTAATTTTTTGGTATAAAGACAACTTCATTAGGAATATAACTTTTACTTTGTTTTGCCCCTTAGCTTTGGGTTGCCATTAAGATATTTACCAGCATTTTATCTCTGTTACGTTGCTTCTCCCTTTACCATAACCTTCTGCTTTCCTCCATATTCATACCAGAGAACCTCTGTCTGTCTCCAGACATGGATGCCATCTCTTATTATTTATCAAAGACTGCTTTGAGTCCAGGATAGTCACAGGTTCAATCACCGGCCTTCATTGAGCTGGACGGGGGGGACGCTGGTGTTGTGATAATGTCACTCCAGCTAGTAATCCAGAGGCTTAGACTAAGGATTTGGGGAAATGGGTTCAAATCACACCATGCATGATAGCTGGTGGAATTTACATTCAATTAATAAAATCTGGAATTAAAAGCTCGTCTCAGGAATGGTGACCGTGAAACTATCATCAATGATTGTAAAAACTCATCTGGTTCAGTAATGTCCTGCAGGGAAGTAAATCTGCCACCCTTATACGGTCTGGCCGACAGATCACTCCAAACCCATAGCAATGTGGTGGACTCTTAACTGCCCTCTGAAAGCTACTCAGTTCATGGGGCAATTAGGGATGGGCAACAAATGCTGGCCCAGTCAGTGACGCGCACATCCCATGGAAGGATAAATAAAAAGATAGTGTCCGATAGACCAGGCATTGTCAAACTCGGGGGCCTTCAATAAAAAAATGCGGCCGCACTGCGCATGCGTGCCAGATCATCGGCTCGGATGCGCAAAACTATGCACATGCGCGCCGATGACCGGGCACGCATGCGCAGTGCGGCCACTTTTTTTTAAACGGTCGCAGCTTTTTTAAACGGTCGCGGCTTTTTGTTTTACAAGTTCGGGGGGGGTTTATTCATTTTATTCATTTATTTAATTCATTTTTTTTTCATTTTTTTTTTACAAGTGCAGGGGGGGGGGGGGGGGGGGGAGTTTGTTTGACAAAGTCTTACAGGAGAAAATGCAGAACTTTGGGCAGATGGAGACTCCATACTTTCCGACACCGGAAGGCTTCACCTTCATCCAAAAGGTTCCATTGGAGGAGCGTGTACGAGGGCCAGAGGGTCCCAAAACCATTTGCTCCATTTTTGACAGCAGCAAACCAGGTAAGAGAAACTGGTGGGTCGCGCGGTCAGCCGGCTTGGGTGGCGAAGGTCGACCGGGTCGGGTCCCAAAGGTCGGCCGGCGTGGGTCGCGAAGGTCGGCCGGGTTGGGTCCCGAAGGTTGGCCGTTTGGTAAAAATGGGTCCCCAGAAAAAAAGTTTGAAAAACACTGTGATAGACAGCAGCAAGGCTGCACCTGGTGTTACACTCCCCAGCTGGGAGATGAAAGATTATCTGAACCTCCATGAACCAGAGGGACAATTTTTTGACAATTGCAATGGGCCTCTTTCCTTGAGGCATGTGTGAATAATAAATGAGAACAACTCCCATTCCTAATGCTTCAGCTGATGTATGAAGGTAGTGAGGGATGCCATTTTGTGAAGAACTGCACTCTGGAATGAGACAATTTCTTCAGCCTGTGAAGGGAGAAAATGCCCACTGTCAAATTTCATCTTGAACAAATTTATTAATTTTTGCATGAAGTGGTTATGGGGGGTGACTGGTAGCATCTTATGAGTGTGATTCTTATGGTTGCTGGGACTACAAAAAAGGACATGAAGACGTCATTGTTGAGATATCATAGAGCAAAGGAGCAGCCTGAAAATTGAGGTCATGTGTCTTTGGTCCTTATTTTAACTCATTCAGTTGGGCCTCCACAACACTGGACTCACTGAGTCTGCCACTTGCTTTGGTGATGACGTGCACTCCCACTTTAAGACCACGTGCTCCCCCACTTTAAGACCAGGGCCATTAATGCCGACAGACCCATTTTGCAGCAGCGTTAGCACATTGAGGGATGCCATTAAAAATAGAAGTGAAAGACATGAGGCAGCCAGCTGAAACATCTGAGAATTCGAGACAGAACTTAAAACAGGAATAAGATGGCAACATAATTCATCATTTATAATCTCACTTCCTACACACAACAATTCTCTTGCATGAAATATATTAATTAATGATTAGCAACGCACTACAGCAGCAATGCAAAATAGCCCTGAATGCTATTAGTTAAAACTTGCCTTTCAACTACACTGTCACATTCTGTTAGCATTAACGCTGCTTATTTTTTTTAAGAGGCAGGACATTTAAGCAGTGATATAATTCATGAGTAAGTGATTCTCTCACGGATCTGTTAACAGTTGAAATCAAACTGTCATCCAGTGCAGCGAATTAATGAAGAATCTCTCTACTACATAAAGAGTTTGACAGGTTTCTGAAGCAATGACAAATTAAGTGAAGATGAAGATCATGCCAGATGAGTCCTAAATATCTTTGGAAACATTCAAATTTCATGTGAAAAATATGAATAAAATGACTGCAGAATAGATCCAAATGCTCGACGATGGAGTTGCTGAAAGTGTGTTATTTGGTTTGTCTCATTGACTTTGTCACAGGATAAAGTATCATAGAATTTACAGTGCAGAAGGAGGCCATTCGGCCCATCGGGTCTGCACCGGCTCCTGGAAAGAGCACCCTGCCCAAGGTCAACACCTCCACCAACACCAAGGGCAATCTTGGACACACAGGGCAATTTATCATGGCCAATCCACCTAACCTGCACATCTTTGAACTGTGGGAGGAAACCGGAGCACCCGGAGGAAACCCACGCAGACACGGGGAGGATGTGCAGTCTCTGCACAGACAGTGACCCAAGCCGGAATCGAACCTGGGACCCTGGAGCTGTGAAGCAATTATGCTATCCACAATGCTTTGAGGAATGAATGATTCACTTCACCGTCCATCCCAGAGTGCAAATGGTACAATCAGGCATGAAGTCGGTTTTTGTGTAAAGATCACATGATTTAAAGATCTGAACACCATGAATTGGACTGGGGCCTCAGGAAGCTACCAATGCTCTTTGCTACCCCAGTAGATATGTGATTAATGATCTTCAAAACAAACCAAACTTTCCCAAGGAGGATTTTAACGTAATCCCAAAGGGGCCTCACGGTAGCATGGTGGTTAGCATCAATGCTTCACAGCTCCAGGGTCCCAGGTTCGATTCCCGGCTGGGTCACTGTCTGTGTGGAGTCTGCACGTCCTCCCCGTGTGTGCGTGGGTTTCCTCCGGGTGCTCCGGTTTCCTCCCACAGTCCAAAGATGTGCGGGTTAGGTGGATTGGCCATTCTAAATTGCCCGTAGTGTAAGGTTAATGGGGGGATTATTGGGATACGGGTTACGTGGGTTTAAGTAGGGTGATCATTGCTCGGCACAACATCGAGGGCCGAAGGGCCTGTTCTGTGCTGTACTGTTCTATGTTCTATAACAACCTGAACCCATCCAAATGGGGTAACATGGACATTGAGTATTCCTCTGACAGTTTACTACATCACCTCCAACTCACAAACATTTTTGGTTTCTCTTCTTTCGTGGGATGTGGGTATTGCTGGTTGGGTCAGCACTTACTGCCCAACCCTAATTGCGCTTGAATGGAGATGCTCACTGGTCCATTTCAGAGTCAGTTGCTGTGGATTTGGAATCAAATATAAATCAGACGAGGTACAGATGGCAGATTTCCTTCCCTAAAGGATACAAGTGAATCTGCTGGATGTTTAACAACGATCTCCAATGGTCACTGTTAGAGTTTTAATTCCAGATCTTTATTGAATTCAAGTTACGTCATCTGTCATGGTGGGATATGAATCCATTCCCCTGGGTCCCTGGATTATAGATCCAGAGACAATACCACTGGGGGACTGCCTTCCCAAAATCATCAATACCCTGTTCCCTACAATTTCAACCAATACCCTAAAAAGCTGTTCTCTTTTACTCTTAATGCCGAACTGTATTCACCCTTACAATCATTCAGGAAATATGTGCGGATGATCAATCTCCACCACTATCTATCCCCCAACTTTGCTTGTTCCGTCTTCCAAAAAATGGCGCCGGAGGATACGGCATCCGGCGTCGGGGCTGAGGGGCGGGATTCGTGCCTCCCCCTGGGGATTCTCTGATCTGGCGGGGAGGGGGGGGGTCGGAAAATCCCACCCCAAGGTCTATGTCTGACCATTGCTGTGAACTGCCTTCTAATAATTGCAATACTTTCCCTTCAATGTTGATTTCTAAGTTGAATACGGGTGGCACAGTAGCACAGTGGTTGGCACTGTTGCTTCATAGCACCACGGTCCCAGCAAGTCAAATATACAGACCCACGTCCTCAAAAAGGTGGCAATTGAATTTCTTTTAGCTGAAGGCTCTTAGGTTTTTATGCCCCCCCCCCCCTCCCCCCGCCCAACCCGATGTAGAAACATTCTTCATGGCTGAAGAGCGTTGCTTGCTATATCCACCTGTATTCTGTATTTGTTCCTCTTGTGAAGCATTTACCAAATACAGGGCAAACTAAACAATACACAAGGCAAGGACTCATTAGACCTATTGAAATAAGCCATTAATGAGCTGTTTTCACAATCGATTTTCCCCTCAGTGTGAAAGCCTTGCTCTGTACAGATACAATCTGAAGTAGAAAAAGAAATGACCCGACATGCAAAAATAAACTTAGAATTTGTGCTTTTTTTCCCTGTTCATGAGAAATTGTTACTTGTGCCTTCCTCACTTTCGGACTTTTCCAAAGTACCAGCCATCTTCCGGTGCCTGACCTGACATGCTATTTTTCGTGTGAAAGTCTCATCAATGAGTTCCGCCATTTGAAATTGGAGGCAATAGCGGGCCAGGACTGATCATTTTCAATCAGGTCCTTCAGATCTCTAACTATCCATCTCTTTCCCTTATCCTCAACATATATCTGCCTGTCTCTTCTTAACTTCTGTGCTGCCCACCTGCCAGTCTTTCTTGATCTCTGTGTCTAACTCTTTGCCCATCGTGTCTACCTATCTGTCTCTTCCTCTTTCATTTCCTTATCTGTCTGTCTCTCATGCTCTCTGTGTCTGTTTTGTCTCTTGCCCTCTGCAGTCTCCATCTGCCTCTCTTGCCCTCTAAACCTGTCCCTCATTTCCTTTGTGTCTGCGGTGCATTTTCCCTCCGTGTATCTATCTGTCTCTCGCAGCTGTCACAAACTGTGATATTTACAATTCCCAGTGACCAACAAACACGGGCGTTGCTAATTATTCTCTTTGAAAGAGAAGCATTCAAAAATGTAAATTGTCTGCTCGGAAAACAAATTAGAATGAAGAACGATACTGCCAATTTTATATGCCTTATGAAGTGTGAGATATATAGCTTTTGTTGGACAATTTAGCTGAAAATATGGTCAAATTAATCATTCAGTTTTCAAAAGCACACATCTATTATGTACAGGAATGCAAATTGGCTTTCCACTAAGAAAAATGAATGTTTATCATTCAAACATAAACAAATGCTACAATCAGTTTGAACATTATGTTTGCAATCAAACTGTGTCTTTGCTGCCTCTTGCTCGAACAAGTGCTGATACAAAAATCATTCCATGCAAACGCGACCTGTTAAAGAGAGAGAGAGAGAGAGACAGACAGAGAGAGAGAAATACAGCACAGAACAGGCCCTTCGGCCCACAATGTTGTGCCGAACTTTTATCCGAGGTTAATCATAGGATTTTGGACACTAAGGGCAATTTATCATGGCCAATCCACCCAACCTGCACATCTTTGGACTGTGGGAGGAAACCGGAGCACCCGGAGGAAACCCACGCACACATGCAGACTCCACACAGACAGTGACCCAAGTCGAAATCGAACTTGGGACCCTGGAGCTGTGAAGCAATTGTGCTATCCACAATGCTACCGTGCTGCCCTTAAGAAGAAATTAATCTACACTCCATTATTCTACCCTAATCCATGTACCTACCCAATAGCCGCTTGAAGGTCCCTAACGTTTCCGACTCAACTACTTCCACAGGCAGTGCATTCCATGCCCCACTACACTCTGGGTAAAGAACCTACCTCTGACATCCCCCTATATCTTCCACCATTTATCTTAAATTTATGTCCCCTTTCAATGGTGTCTTCCACCCAGGGAAAAAGTCTCTGACTGTCTACTCTATCTATTCCCCTGATCATCTTATAAACCTCTATCAAGTCGCCCCTCATCCTTCTCCGTTCTAATGAGAAAAGGCCTAGCACCCTCAACCTTTCCTCGTATGACCTACTCTCCATTCCAGGCAACATCCTGGTAAATCTCCTTTGCACCTTTTGACATTTTTCCTGACGCCTTCCTTCAAATATGTTTTTACAAATAACCTGTATAAAGCTGAAGTAAAACATTCCAGCTCTCGAGCTGAGCAAAGGCTGTTGATGTTTCTTGGGAATGGTACTTAGGAATAGTACTTCTTAGGAATAGGGGTGGCACGGTAGCACAGTGGTTAGCACTGCTGCTTCACAGCGCCAGGGACCTGGGTTGAATTCTGCTCTTGGGTGACTGTCTGTGTGGATTGGCCGTGCTAAAATTGCCCCTCAGTGTCCAAAGCGGCATTACGGGGAGTAGGACAGGAGAGTGAGCCTATGTAGGGGGCTTTTGAAGACCTGATGGGCTGAATGGCCTTCTTCTGCACTAAAGGGAGTCTAAGTCTAAGTGCAGACTAGACATGGTTAACCATCAGGATCTATCCTCACTGAATCACCCCGGTGAAAGTTCAACAACAGCTGCCGATAGTGACACAACAAGTGTCAACCCAATGTTTTAAAAACTCATGCCTGGAGACCATACTACAGTAAGTGCCAGATATTGATTTTATGCACATTATTTGTATGTCTTCACTAAACAAGATTCACTGCTGGAGAAATGGCACTGTTTCTATTTGGAGTAACTGCAGCAGTTTCATTTGCTGAGGACTCGGTTGAAGTAGACTCTGTTTTCTGTTTGCTGAGTAAACCTGTTAGCCTGCGACAGGGAATCGAGACAATTTAAATAGACTTTGGTTGTTATAGTTCATAAAGACAGTTTAAATACATTCTTTGTGCTGTTTTGCTGAGTAAATAGACTGTGTAAAATGGACTGTTGGTGCTGACCTTTGCTGCACGTCCCACCCCAACTTCAGCTCATTGCCTGATACAGTGGTGCCAATACGGACTCTGGAATAAATCAAGTCCAAGTCGAGGCATGAAATGCTATTGCACGTATCAAAAGATAAGGACAAGCTCAACAAATACTGGGCAATCGCAACATAGAATTTACAGTGCAGAAGGAAGCCATTCGGCCCATCAAATCTGCACCAGTCCTGGGAAAGAGCATCCCACTTAAGTCCACGCCTCCACCTTATTCCCGTGACCCAGTAACCCCACCCAAACCTTTTGGACACTAAGGGCAATTTATCATGGCCAATCCACCTAACCTGCATATCTTTGGACTGTGGGAGGAAACCGGAGCACCCGGAGGAAAGACACGGGGAGAATGTGCAATCTCCGCGCAGATAGTGACCCAAACCAAGAATCGAACCTGGGACCCTGGAGCTGTGAAGCAACCGTGCTGACTACTGTGCTCCAGTACTACCCGATGCAACAGGCATGACAGTATCTGTGGAGAGAGAAGGGAGCTGACGTTTCGAGTCCGGATGAGTCGAAAGAGTCATTAGGAGTCTTAAGAGTCTGCGATTGCCTGTTTTTCTGTTTTTGTTTCCGATTCCAACATCCGCAGTAATTTGCTTTTTGAGAGCTAAGAACAATCTGACGGACAAATTTTATAATGCCGTTATGGAGCATTGGTAATTACTTGATCTCTCTGACTCGCTTAAAACTTTATGTCCAACATTTAAATTTCAGCTGCTGATTGAAGACACAGAAGTAGGAAATATTATGAAAAGAATTCAGTGAACTGTGATGCCAGAATGTTGACAATGCGCTCTTTGTTCCAGTGGGATTTTCCAATCGTAACATTTGCCTGAAAAGCTGATGGAAAATCGTAGCAGGAGAAGATTTTAAACAGGAGATGTGTGCAATAATTACAGTGACGTTCCTGGTGAATCCTACCCTCCTCAGCACTGACTGATTTTGCCACAGACAAATTATTTTGATTATTTTGGCATTCTAAAAGAACAACATTAACTTTTCCTGAAGGAATATTGAAAACAAAAATAGAAACTTCTGCTCTCTTCAGCCTATCTAAGACTCTGTAAACTAATCTAGACATAAATAAATCTATTTGCTGCAATTATAATAAGGCCGTTGGTTGAGCACAGCACGCATGGTGTCAGGGAGCAAGTAGCAGAATGGATAGCATGCTGGCTTCAATATATAAACTAAGGTTAGGAGTTAAAGATGCTTACTTAGACTGGCGGAAGGTAGGATGTTCTGTTCTACAGGGAGTGAAATGGGGACTGGTGTTCACCATTCAGATAAACAAATTGGACTTAGAAATCATTCTCCGACCCCCGCTGGGTAGGAGAATCGCCGGGGTGGGGGGGCGACTTGAATCCCGCCCCGCCACTCCGACGCCAGCTGCCGGATTCTCCGGCGCCGGTTTTTGGGCGGGGGCGGGGTATCGCGCCGCACTGGTTGGGGCCATTGGCAGTGGCCCCCCCCCGGCAACTCCGCAGGCCCCGATGGGCTGAGCGGCCTCCTGTTTTCGGCCAGTCCCGCCGGCGTGGATTAGACAAGGTCCATACCAGCAGGACCTGGCTTTGAGGACGGCTTGCGGAGTCCTCGGGGGCGGGGAGATCCAGCCACTCTTTGGCGCCGGTACGGACCGCCCCGACAATTGCGGGAGAATCCCGGCCCAGAAGACTAATTTCAAAATGTTGTGGAGAACACCAAATTGGGGCGGGGAGTGGCGATATTTCGGAAAGATGTCAAGACATTAGAGACCGTGTAGAAATAAATATCACAAGAATGGTTCCAGGGTTGCGGAACTTCAGTTACTTAGATAGATTGGAGAAGTTAGAAGTGTTTATCTTGGAGAAGGGAAGGTTGAGAGGAGATTTGATAGAGGCATAAAAAATCATGAGGGGGCTGGATAGAATGGGCGCGGCAAAGCTGTTCCCACTGGGAGGAGGGTCGAGAATGAGAGTACGCAGATTTAAAGGGATTGGAAAAAGGTGCAATGGAGACATGAGGAGAAACGTTTTCACGCAGTGCGTGGTTAGGATCTGGAATGCGCTGTCTGGGGGTCTGGTGGAGGCAGGTTGAACTGAGGCATTCAAGGGGGAACTAGATTGGTATCTAAAAAGAATGCCGCAGACACGATGTGCCGCAGTGTTGTCACAATTCCACGGGGGGTATAATATATTCAGAAATCATTAAAAGCACCAATACTGATTAAGGCCATAAAATGCAAAGAAAACATTGGGTTCATTTCTAGAAGAATCGAACTGACAAGCTGAGAGGTTATGTTAAACCTGCTATCGAACCTTGGTCAGGTCACAATGGGAGAACTGCGCACAGTACTGGTCTCCGTATCGTAAGAAAAATAGGAAGGCACAATGGAAAGCGCAGAAACAATGTTCAAGGATGAGAGGAAAGATTGAACAGAATGAGATGAGGTAAACTTGGAGGTTTGTGTGGAGCATTACCACTGGCACTATTCTGCAAATTCTAAGTTTGGCACGTTGAGAGCGCTGAACATAGATGCTGCTGAAGAGAAAACCGATGAATAAGAGAGACCTGGGCAGGAATAGCTTGCAGCAAATCTTTACATCTTAGAGTGCAATGTAATTAAATTAGCTGCCTTTGTTAAGACGCAGGACTCAAACGAGGATGCGTATTAATAAAACAAATTCCATAATTATCTTTCTATTATTTATGCTTGTTGAAAGACTCTGGATAAAATTACTGAATTAAAACATATTTTATTTAAATAAGGACAATCCAGTAGTGCAATTGTCAAATCAATTGTTGAAAAATAAAAAAGAAAAAAATATTTTAGCAGCTCCTCACATTTGATGTATTTTTGGTCTTCAATATTTGGTTTTCACATCCTTCGCAAAGAGACAAGAAAGTTGTGCAGAGGTTCTATCTCAACATCAGTTGTAATGTTTATTTTTCTACTTGCAGTTGGATTGAAAATAGTAAACAGTTAATTAGCTAGCAGGAATCAATTAAAATAAAGGACGTCTGAAAAACTGCTTTGCAAATTCTCAGGTTAAATGTGCAACTCCCAATATTATAGCCGACCTTGTAAAATTAGGATTACTAATTGATGTGAACAGTACCACCCGAGGTCTATTAATATATCTGAGCATTTAGAAATACACCCATCACAGTCCACTTGTCAAACTGATGTGTGTCCAATTTTCTGTGCCACATCTGAAAATAAGTATAAAAACCTGCCACATGTCTAATATGGCAGCTTTGCGATCCAATGCTCGTCCAGCTCAGTCTGTAGTTATGCTACTCATAGAATTCCTACAGTGCAGAAGGAGGCCGTTCGGCCCATCAAGTCCACACTGACCCTCTGAAAGAACACCCTACCTCGGCCCACTCGCCCACCCTATCCCTATAATCACATCACCTCACCTAACCATTGGACACGAGTGGACAATTAAGCGTGGCCAATCCACCTACTCTGCATTTCTCTGGACTGTGGAAGGAAACTGGAGCATCATAGAATTTACAGTGCAGGAGGAGGCCATTTGGCCCAGCATGTCTGCACCGGCTCTTGGATAGAGCAGCCAACCTAAGCCCACACCGCCACCCTGTCCCTGTAACCCAGCAACCCCATCTAACCTAAGGGCAATTTAGCGTGGCCAATCCACCTACCCTGCATTTCTCTGGACTGTGGAAGGAAACCGGAGCATCTGTAGGAAACCTATGCAGACACGGGGAGATTGTGCAAACTCCGCACAGACAGTCACCCAGAGGCTGGAATTGAACCCAGCGCAGTTCATGGCGGACGCAGCCTGCAGAACCGGACCACAAAAATCATCTCCCCCTTCGGCGTGCGAGCAGCCATGGCTGAGGGCCTCAACATCATGCCCCAGTCGATGAGGAACGTGACCCAGACGCAGATGAACATTGCCGAGGCACTCCAGAGCATGGCCCAGTCACTGAGGACCATCGTGAAGGGCGTCGACACTACGGTGCAGAGAATGGGGAGCCTCCAAGCAGCGCCGGCCCTAGGGTTGCTGGCGCCCCGGGCAAGCTGAACTTCGGCGCCCTTGGGGGGGGGGGCCGAGAGGGGGGGCGCGGCCGAGAGGGGGGGGCGGGGCCGAGTGGGAGGGGGGGCGAGGGGGGGCGGGGGCGAGAGGGGGGGCGGGGGCGAGAGGGGGGGCGGACCCGAGGGGGGGCGGGGGGACTGACCCGAGGGGGGGGGCGGACCGGGGGGGGGAGCGGACCGGGGGGGGGCGGACCGAGGGGGGCGGCGGGAGGGGGCCGCCCTGGGGGAGGGCGGCCACCGCACATGCGCTGGTTGGCACCGGCCCAACTGCGCATGCGCGGGACCTGAGTCTCTGGCGCCCCCAGCACATGGCGCCCCGGGCGACTGCCCGAGTTGCCGGTGCCTTGAGCCGGCCCTGCCTCCAAGACTGGCAGCACCAGATGATTCAGAGGCCACTGGCGCTCAGTCCAGCTTCCCCTCTGTGTTATGGAGGCCTCCAGGGCCATATAGGTACCGTCAGGTAGGAGGAAGCGATGGAGTCCAACCCGGGGCCTGCCACTAAGGAGACGATGATCATCTTCAGTTCTTCTGAATCTCATCCATGCTGACACTGGTGCATCTCAAGGGCAGCCGGCAGAATAGGGTGGCACGGTGGTGCCTGTGACACAGGTAATTTGGCCAGGGCCCTCCAGAGGATGCCGCCAAGGGCATCAAAAGCCACAGGACACGGACAGCAGCAGGCTGCCTCCAGCTCTGATGTGCATCCTCAGGACACACCTAGATATAGCACTAGACCACAGAGGATCAAGAAGAGTGAAGAGCACTGAGTCGTCCCTGGCAGGTTCACTATCTGTAGCTGAGGGGAATGGAAATGTAAAATGTTCAGTATTAAAACATATTTACACCTGATATATGTGAAGCCTCTGTCATGTTAATCTTCACAGTGGGCCTGCCTGCACCCCACCCCCTGTTGCACTTCACACCCCTCACTGCCTGGACACAGTGGTCCAATATCAAATACACCCAATGCTGGGGATGGGTGTGAGTGCGCTATCAGCAGAAAGACAGGAATCAGACTTTATCAAATCTTGAGGAGCACCAGAGCTTTCCTCACAGTGGGTTATCATCACTCTCCTGCCTTGTATATTGACCCGCTGACAGTACCAACACAGGCCCAGCACCCTGGAGTGATGTTACACAGACACTTGCAAGGTGGAACAGGATGGTCGAGGAGGGGGCGGTGTTATGAGGGGATTGGGAATGGGGGGGAGGGGCTACTGGCATGGAGGGGGGATGGGGAGAGGGAGAGAAATGGGGGAGGGGGGATTGGGAGGGAGGGATATAAGGGGGAACTGTGGGGGAGGGAGGGGGATGGGGTAGGGTGGGATTGGGAGAGAAGGATGGAAATGGGGAGATCGGGGGGGTAAAGAGGGAAATAGCAGGGGTTGAGCTGACAGATACAGCCTCGTCCTTTGAGATTCTGGAGAGACTGAGGGCCTCCCTGTTCCTCCTGGCATGTTGGAGCCTTGTTGCTGCCTCTCCTCTGTTTTCCGACTCCTCCTCGGGCTCATCTTCCAGCCCCTCCTTGTCCGCCACCTCCTCTTCCTCAGACGAGGCCACATTTCCCTTCTCCTCCTCCAGCATTTCCCTCTCTGCTGCTATGCCAGGTTGCGGAGGGTATAGCAGATCACCACAAAGCGGGACACCCTCTGGGGGAGGGGTATGGCAAGGCACCACCAGAGCAGTACAGGCAGAACTGCATTTTCAGCATGTGTGCGGGTGGCAACGTGGACCTCACCATAATGGGTGGCTGCCTCATCGCAGGCCTCCGCACTGGCATCATCAACCAGGGCCTCCGCGGATATCCCTTGTCCACCACGAACCAACCCGTCATCTTGGGGTGGTCTTCGAAGACACTGGGGACTTCTGAGTGCTCCAGGATGTGGCTATCATGCATTCTCCCTGGGTAGAGGGCTCACAGGTGCATGATACCGTGGCACTGGTTGGACACTACCTGAACAGTCAAGGAGTAGAACCTCTTCCTGTAAATATAGGGCACTCTCTGATGGCTTGGTGCTCACAGGGTGGCATGTGTGCCATCAATTTCCCCCTGGACCTGGGGCATCCTGGTCTTGGCAGCAAATCCTGCGGCTGGGCATCTTTTTGGGCATGGTCCAGGTTGAAGGTGATATAATTTGATGCCCGGGCATGCAGAGCATCCGTCACCTCCCAGATGCACCTGTGGGCTGTAGATTGAGACATGCCACGCTGGTCTCCACTCGAGACCTGGAATGACCCGGTGGCATAAAAAGTGATGGCTACGGTGACTTTCAAGGCCACCGGGAGAGGGTGCCCTCCTCCTCCATGAGGTGCCACACGCGCTGCACTGTCCCCCTGTTGTGATGCAGTCTTCTGCGGCACAGGGTGTCTGTCATTTCATTGAATGACCAACGAAACATGTACATCTTGAGCAGTCACTAACCTCTATTTCTGAGTCCCTCCTCAGCTTTATGAGTGGCCGGGTACTCGGGGTGTGCGGTGACTCCCGGCACAAGGGGTGCCGCCTCCCGCTCCTCCAGCTTGAATTGTCACTGCTGCCTGCTCCAGAGTCTGCCTGTATCAGGCAGCAATGCGAGGGCAGCCTCTGCGGGATCAACATCAGCATTTTCTGATCTGGAAGGAATTAGAGAAGGAAAGAGACCGACAATCAGTTAGGGCTTCCATCCCGGGACCCTCACATTCCCCCACTTTATTGTTGGTCCAGGGCCACATGTAGACCAGGCTGGCTAAGAATGGCCGATTTCCTTCCCAAATGGGCAGGAGTGAAGCAGCTACAACTGCAACCACAAAGCGAGGCAAGGCCTTCATTACCTGTCAAGGTGGCCGTGACCTTCACCGTTCAAGCATTTGGCTTCTTCTTCTGCTTCACCTGTGCCGGCATCATGGGCTAAATTCCAATCTCCATCAACATTTATACGGGTGCGACCAACTAATCCAGACCTGACCTGTCGTGATAGTGGTCCTGATAATGAAAATCATTAAATAGAGATAATCTACAGATGGGCCTTGAAGATTTCAAATGAATTGATCTGTGACCATTTCCTTTGGCAACTTGTTCCATTGTGGGATTTCTTTAGTGCCTGCCTAGTGTGTACCTTTACCTACCTGGACAACAAGACAGGAAGGCAAAGTGGCCAAACGATTGGAGCAAGACGTAGGTTATGAGGAGCATCTTAACGAAGGAGTGGAATGTCTAGATGTTGGGAGCCATTTCCTGAGTTTGTGCTCTCGGCAGCTGATGCATGGTCACCAGTAAATAGAGAGTAGAAAAGCAAGGCCACAAATATAGATTTTATAGAAGGTTGTTAGGCGGGGAGGTGTTACAGAGAGGCAGTGGGGTAGTGGTATTATAATTGGACTAGTAATCCAGAGACCCAGGGAAATGCTCTGGGGTGCTGGGTTCAAACCCCACCATGGCAGATGGCGAAATTCGAATTTAATAAAAATCTGGAATTAAAAGTCTAATGAGGACCATAAAACCGTTGTTGATTGTCATAAAAGCCCACCTGGTTCACTATGTCCTTCAGGGAAGGAAATCTACCATTGCTTGGTCTGGCCTACATGTCTCTCCAGACCCACAGCAATCCCTTATCGGCCTCCCCAAACAAGCGCCGTAATGTGGTGACTAGGGGCTTTTCACAGTAACTTCATTGAAACCTACTTGTGACAATAAGTGATTATTATTATTATTATATGGTTGACTCTCAAGTGTCCTCTGGCTCAGCAAGCCACACAGTTCAAGGGAAATTAGGGCCCATCTGGTGACACCCACATTCCCACAACGAATGAAATAAAAAGAGCGGGAGCCATGGTCCTTGAATCATCCAAGCAGGTGAACAGGCCCCAGATTTCCCATCTCTTCCAGGCCAGGAGAGTTATTGGAGAGGCAGAGTTTGCAAAATCAGTGACTTTCTAGAATGCCAAAATTGTGTTGGAATGCGGTCCCTGTCATTCTTCAGAGGCTAAGGGAAACTGTCAGCATTGGTAAAGGTAGGCAAACACAGACAAGCGAGAGAAATGGGGTAGGTGTCTAATGCTAGCACACCTCCCTGCAGAAACACACAGAGAGATTTCCATTGGGAGCAGCAGTGGATAATGGCTTTGGTCAGGGCCTTGCAGTGGGACCTATGAGGAAGAGATGGGACTGATGGGCTGGGAGAGATGGGGAGAGGGGGGTCATCTGCCCGAACTCCAGCTGTTCATGACTCTTATGTGCCTCATATATTTGTCAACAAAAATCATTCATACAGTACGTTGGGATGGAAAATGTGGGGTCGACAAACAGCTCTGCAATCCCTGGCCTTCCTGACAAGAGGCCAATGATAAATAATGTACTATGCTTCTGCTTTATACTTAGTCAGCATTGCACTTTGCTTCACCAACAACCCCCCCCCCCCCCCCCCACACACACACACACACACACACACAATTATGGATGTCCCAGATTAACAAATATTTGAAGGGACATTCATTGGCATTATGTATCTTGCTTGATCCTGTAAACTATGGTTGGGTCGGTCACCTGAGCCAACATTTGGGGATGGATTCCGTCCTCTCCACCGTTGGGGTGGTAGAGTACGTTTGTGAGTCTTCAGGCCTCTGGCTTTAGTCAACTTCACAACTTAAAGCTGTTGGGCTCTTTAAATGGGCTGGTTTAGCTCACTTGGCTAAATCGCTGGCTTTTAAAGCAGGCTAGCAGCACGGTTCGATTCCCGTACCAGCCTCCCTGGACAGGTGCCTGAATGTGGCGACTAGGGGTTTTTCACAGTAACTTTATTGAAGCCTACTCGTGACAATAAGCGATTTTCATTTCATTTGAAATGTACAGTGCTGAGGAACCCTGGATGGCCATTTCACAAGGGCGGGGGATCATGAGGCAACTTCTCTGGCCTTAGGAAATGAGATTGGGAAGCGAAGCAGGTTAAAGCGGACAGCAGTCCAACAATACTGTACTCTGCGTCCATTTCCTAATCCAACGCCAATGGTTCTTTGCCAGCTAAATGGATTGCACCAATTGGAAAGCCCCAGGCTGCAATGTCAACATGTATCATTGACATACAGCTGTACAGAACAAAAGTGCAACAAAATCGCTACGTTTTTGTCCTTAGTTCGTGCCTCACAGAACAAAAGTGAACATTGGCTCTCGCAGACAAAAGCTTTCATTGATTAGTTTGTAAAACATTTTGGATAACTTGGGATCGCAGAATGTTAATCATTTTCTGAGTATTCATCCCATACCAGCACCATTTACACATGAAGAATAAGTCAATTATTTTTACATCTTGTTATCTTGCCAGTGTATGTCCCTTAATTAGAAATTCGATGCAATTGACTCGCGCACCGTGTAAGATAAATTTGCAGCACTCGGTGAGGTTTTCAATCATGGTTTGGGACACATGTACTGTCTTATTTTGCTTTGGAGCTAAACCTGTCCCTGGAGAAATTATTGCCAAGGTTAATGTCTTACTGAAGTAGCAGCTGCGCAATGGGTTGTGATCTGAGCGAGAGTGCTAAGGACATGGGGCTAATGGAGTGTGAAGAAGTAACAGCAGTGGTAACTGGTAGCCTGTGAAATCAACATATGTACTCTCATAAACAAGGGAGGCAAAGCTCACTTTGAATACCAGATACGAGATGTAGTTGCCGCAAAATAAAACACAACAGGGCCAACCTGCTGTTTCTATATGAGATTCATTCTGACTTATTCTCCAGAAATATCTAAGATTGTGAGAGATTGCAGGGCTCCACGGAAAGGAAAATTGATAACTGAGTGTTGCATAGCATGAGCTTGGTGCTGACAATCTGCTCCGGTCTAACAGTTACTAGATGCCTGGCAAACCTTCATTTCATACAGTGCCATCTCTACACGTATGTCGACTGACAAACGGCCAAGAATATGAACACGGTTTGAGTCACAGATTGAAAATAAACATCGTCTGGAGCAAGTCGTCGCTTAACGTTGTCGATTGGCTCCATGGAGAATGCAAAGTTATGCAAACAATCTGTCAAACAGACATGGTCACAAACATGTTCCATAATTGCCTACTCCCCACCTTGCCCAAGACCCGAGGCCCTGCTCTCGCAAGCTGGGAGTTGGGCAGGAAATTTCAGGAGTGTGGCGACGTTAACACAAAATAGCAGCAATGCAATGGGAATGCAGGGTTTTTATTGGAGAATGACGTGAACGCAAAGTGACATGCAGCACTATGTTAAGCTAACAATTCTTGTATAAAGCAAGTGAAAGCACCTGGGAAAATGATTCCTCCAATGTACTGTATTCATCCACATTCATCCTCAAATTGGTCCCTGTGACTTACTGGGAGATTCACTGGGAGTGTAGACATTAGACAATGTCAACAGTATTAACACAGTACATTAGCACTAAGTGCAGAGTGCTAAACCCAGTGAACACCAATGAGGCTGGCACATTAAAAACCCAGGCCAGCGCACATCAACTCACTGCATTGAAAAAGATTCCTCACGAGGCCTCTCGTACTTT